>NW_022900928.1:64727892-64743718 GCF_012274545.1 Fukomys damarensis
AAAAAAAAAAAAAAAAAAAAAAAAAGGACTAAGCATTCTTGTTCAGAGAGGCATCTTCGATACCCTGCAGTAACTACCATAGGAGACATAGTCAGTCCTCCACATCCATGCATTCTGCATCCATAAATTTAACCACCCACGCGTTGAAAATATTCAGGGGGAAAAAACTATATCTGTATTGAATGGGTACAGAGTCTGTCATTCTTCCAAAACTAATGCAATATAACAACTATTGACAAAAAAAACCCCAACTATTGACAGAGCATTTATATTGTGATAGGTATCACAAAGATGATTTAGAAGAAAAATGTGGGTTATATACAAATGCTACGCCATTTTATATAAGAAACTTCAGTATCCACATTCTTTGGGAACCAATTCCTAAATTACTAAGGGATGACTGTATTCAATAAATGTTATGCAAATCAGCTGTGATATGGAGTTATTATATGAGAAGGTAGAAACACAATAAAATCTCTAATCACAGCAAGCATTTAATATAAACAGTACTGTTCAATATTACCCTCATTTTAAAAATTAGGAAACTGAGACTCAGAATGATAAAATATCTTGCCAAGGCCACAAAGCCTATAAAGAGGCATAGTTAGGATTCAAACTCTGATCAGTACAGTTCTAGAACTCAAAGTATTTCTACTGCATGGCACTGCCTCCAAAAAATCCACACAAATCAAGAGAGGAAGGAGACAGAAAGCAAGAATAAAGCAAGAACCAAACCAGAAAAGAAAATGGACTAGTTCTTTGGAAGCATCCAATTTCACTGGATGTATCAAGTTTCCTAGGGTTACCTATAACAAAGTACCATAAACTGGGTGACTTCAAATGATAGAGATATAGTCTCTCACAGTTCTGGAGGTAGACACTGAAATCAAGTCCAAATCAAGGTATTTACAAGGCCATGTTCCATAAAAAGCCTGTTGGGGATTTTTTTTTTCATTTTTTTAAAGACACAGTCTCGCTAAATTGCTCAGATTGGGCTCGAACTTGTGATCCTCCTGCATCAGCCTCCTAGTTTTGCTTGGCTTACTTACCTGTGCCACCAGGCTGGGCACTTTCCTTGCCTCATTTAGCTTCTGGTAACTCAGGCAAACCTTGACTTGTGGCAGCATAAATCTAATCACACTTCCACTTACATATAGCCATTTTCCCTGTGAAAAATTTCCCTCTTCTTAAAAGGACATCCACAGTCACACTAAATTGAACACTCACCTTAATTGAGTATGACCTCATCTTAACTGTTTAGATCTGCAAAGATCCTATTCTCAAATAATGTCATTCTAAGGTTCTCAGACGGGAATTTGGGGAAGGAGAGCACTTTTCAACTCAGAACACTAGGTTGATAAATTTTCTCATTTGAAAAATGGCAACAATAATATCTATCTCATGATAGGGGGAAGCTTAAATTAATTTATTTATGTTCAATGTTCTTAGAAAGGTGCCTGGCACACAAGAACTGTATGAATGTTAGTTGTCACGGTCAGCATTCGTAGTAGAAGAGTAACAGGACACGTTTCGGGTCTTTGATTTAGTATCAGAGTCCTTGGGATTTGGGAACCGCAAGGGCTGATTTTGCGCCCTAAAATTCCGAGCACAGAGGCTTTGAATTAACCCCATTATTTTCGGGGCACGACAGTCAACCTCTGTGAAGAGAGGAAGGAAGCCTACAAAAGCGGGAAAAGAATAAGGAAAGTTATACCCTGGGTTTAACACATGGAAGGTGTTGTTCAGAGGCTCCTCTCCGGAAGAGGAGAGACAGCAGCAGTAAGCCGGAGCCTGGAGCGGTGTGAGAGGAGCATTGACTGAGGAACGTCCGGCAAAGTAAGCAGCTGGGCAAGGCCAACCCACCGGGATAGAAAAGCCGGGCAGCCGAGGGCGGAGTTGGAAGGAAGGGGGGCGGCGAGCCGCAAACAGGCACCGCCCCCGCCAGGACCAACTCACCCCTTGCTGCCGGCCCCTCCTAGTTTCGGCCGCTTTTTGCGTCGCTTGCGACCGGACGCGGATCCCCCGTCGATGCCAGCATCAGTCCCGGACAGGTAACGCTTCAGGTACTCGGCCTTGGAGAGCAGCGGAGCTGCCGCCATAGCAGCAGCGAAGGCGAAAAGACGACTCGGTGTTGGGGACAAAATTCTTGAACGCGAAACAGAAGGCTAAAGCCCGAAGGGAGGGGCCAGAAGCGGAAGTGGCTGAGGATTCCGTTTGATTCGCTGGTATCGCGTTGGTTAGCAAGCCTGGAACGCTTATACCTCGGCTGTCCAGTTTGTTCTATGACGAGGGAGTCGTGTTTGTGCTCTGTCCATCGTCCAACATCCTTGATGCTACACAAGCTGACCCCCAAAAAAAGTCCCCTGTCCTCAGCGGTTTCAGGCCGTCTGTGTAGTAAACAAAGTAGACTCTTTTTTTAGCTTTTTGAGATAAGGTCTCACAGTGTAGGCCAGGCTGGCCTTGAACTTGGTGTGTTGCCCACGCTTTCCTCAAACTCGCAATCCTCCTGCCACATCCTCCGGTGTGCTGATTTTACAGGCGTGCACCATACATTTTCTAGTTGTACGACCTACAGTAAGTTTTTATTTTTTTAAATAAAAGAAAGTGGGTGATAATGAATGGTTGCGAGGACCGAGATACTAAGTCAAGTGCTTAGAACAGGGTCCATAGTTACCTTTTCTGTATAAGCATCTTTAGGTGAATGGGAATCCCCTCGAAGTTTTCCAGGTACATTCAAGAGAGGAAGTCAGCAATGCCAAATCCAATATGACTGAAAAACACTAGGTTTCTCAAGCCTGTGTGACTTCCCCACGTTTGATATTGTAGAGGCACATCGACACTGAACAACTAGGCCACACACCGAGAGGTCTGACAGGAGACTTTATTAGGGGAGGCAAGTCAGGGAGAGAGAAAAGGGAAGGAGAGGAGGAAGAAGAGAACAAAAGAAGGTCCTTTATTGGTTTTGGGCTGGGCTATTGCTTATTTATGAGTGGGCTACTTTTAACCTATCACAGGTCAGGTTGCTTTTTATGGGTTCAGTACTGCAGAAACTTAGGTTTGACTCCTCGGGACTGCTGTGGCCTTGGGGGGAGGGAAACTAAAGATAAGAGCATGAGGTCATTTTTAAGAGCCAAGAAGGACCAGGAAAATTCAGCCTGTGATGGCATCAGGTCCCTAACAGGTATTACTGACAACTCCTTGTCACATAATGAAGGAAATTGTGTAAAATCTTCCCAATGAAATGGTCATGGATTTGTTCACAGCATAACAAGGGACGCTAGAGATTGAATTCTAGTATTCAAGCTTTGGGGGAGAAGACAGACGGGGGTAGTGGTAGGGCAACCACTTTATTTGTTCAATTCTTAACAGTTTTCAGATAGGTTTATGTCCTTACAGATGATAAAAAAAGCTTTGCCAGTTGAAAGTATATTCGTCAGATAGGCGTGCTTTGTAAATAATATTGGGATGCATGTTCAAAAGTTTATATACAGAGCCGGGGATTTAGCTCAGCGGTTCAGTGGCCTGCCTTGCAAGCACAAGGACCCAAGTTAAAAAAAAAAACAAACAAAAATTTATATACAAAACAGGCTTGGGATTACAACTTTGAAGCATCAATTTTTTCAGTGCTGGGGATTGAACCCAGGACCTGGTACATGATGAGCAAATGCTCTACCACTGATCTACATACCAGCCCACAGCATAACATTTTTAACCACTGGGCTACACTGGGTGGCTGCAGCACAGGCCAAGAAAGGAAAGCAGGCTGTCTCTGAGAGCTTGTGAGAGGGACACCCTGGACAAAAAAATAGCTTCACCACCTGGAGGACCCCCAACAGGTTTCCAATGAGGAACCCCAGCTTGGTTTCTAGTTGGCTCTGGTGTATCTGAAACTGAACTCCATCCTACTGTAAGGGGGCAGTTGGAAAGGCTCACAGTTTTCTGCTCCAGGGCACAGCCCCACTGGCCACCATCAGGCTCATTCCTGCCTATTTGTCTTAAATTCCATTCCACCTACTGATAGCCTCAGGCTGACAAGACCCAAACTCATGTCCCAACTCCATCACACAGGGCAGCTAAGCAGGATCAGACGAGCATGTGCTTAGTGGACAATCTGAGTTTTGCCTTTTCCCTGCAGTTGCAGCTAATAAAATATGTACAGTAATGGGCTGGGGATTTAGCTCAGTGGTTCCACCGCCTGCCTCACAAGCTCAAGGACCCGAGTGTGATCCCTGGTACAAAAAAAAAAAAAAAAAAAAACACACACACACACACACACACACACACACACACACACACACACACACAGAGTAATTATGGGCTTGTGTTCAAAATACCCCGAACTGGCCTGGGTTCGAAGCCTGCCCCATATCCTTCTGGAGATTACCTAACCTCTTTTAGGTTGTTTCCTCATCTATAAAATGGAGATAATTTGTAAATCTTCCCCAAAAGGAAGCAGAAAAAGAAACACTTTAGAATTTCTGAGGATTCTATGAGAAATTAAATAAAACCCTTCAGAGCTCACTTCATCCTCACAAAAACTATACAGTGTTCACTAGTGTGCCCATTTTACAGACCAGGAAACAGAAGCATCAGAGATGCTGAACTAAACTCTGAGATGGGCACGCAAACTAAGCATCAGCTCTTTCCTCTTCACAGGTGAAAACTGCCATTTGCCTGTAAAGAGAAGTGTATAAAATGTTTTTAAAATAAGAATAAAGCCAAGGAGTTTAATACCACTACCCTAAATTTAAGCACAGGCTCCCTTCCCTGCAATGTGCTAACAGACAACTGACTTGCCGCAGGTGTAGAGGGAGAGTGGGGTGGGGTTGTAACAAGTCTTCTTACCATTTCTGAAGCTTCCAAATAGCCCAATCAGGTGCCTTTCCTATCTGTTCCCACCACACACACCTGTCATGACACCAGCGTACGTGCATCAATACCCACCTCTGGCTCACAGGGCTAAAGTACTTACCAAGCTTGGATTATGAAGTAGGAGGCACGATCTTAGAAATGGACCTTGTATTACAATCACAAAACTTTCTACTTAAAATTTTATTCTGAAAAGCTGTAACTGAATCTACGTTTGGGCAGGCACTTTTGACTGTCTTACTTTCCCTGACCTTAGAGCAGGACTTTCTTTACCTTATTACCTACATATGTTCCTTTCAGTGCTCTAACAGGACTCAGTCTAAAACAGATGATTCATAATCTGGGGCTTATATATTTTACAACAGTTTTATTAGCCATATGCCATACGCTGGGGACTGTAGGGCAAAACAATTAACCAGATAAAAGCTAATAGACTCTGAGAAATGAGAATGAGTTGAGAAGTACTTCAAGACAATGTTCTGAAATAAGGATGCCAGGCCCTGGCCCAAAGATCAGAGGGTACATTAGCTGGATTGTCCCAGTCTGGACCCTGGTCCTCAGAAACTGCAGTTTTAGTAACTCAGGTTATCACTTCCCAGTAATTCGATGGAGTCTGAAGTTATAAACCAGAGTACCATTCTGACCCTTCAAAATGGGAAAACATGACATCAGTGGCCATCTTCATAAAGCAACGTTCCCCTTGGAAAATCCATTCAAGAGACCAAATGCCAGATTAGAAAGCAGTCCAATAAACTCAGATTCTCAAGTCAGTTGGGAACACAGCTAGTCTCTTAAATAGAATACCTGCATACAAGATGCCTAAGTACTATATAGCTTTAAAGTTTGTGTCACTTGCTAACGTCTCTAAACTTCTTCAAACACCTCACTTAACTAAAATTATACATACAGGTATGGAAGCTAGTCCTAAATGATAGATGTCAAACAATCCACTATGGAAAGGTGTATGAAAGCAGAACCTTAGGAAACAAATACCTTTGGAGAAAGGAGGCAGATTGCAAATAAGGAATGATTCTTTAGAAAATCAAACACCAAGGAAAGGAGTGAAAGAGCTAGTCCGCTGAAATGCCAGAGAAACAAAATAACAATGACATTTTCCAAGTAGAAAATCACTGGAGATCTTGGTGTAATAAGATTGTTGTCATCTTAGTAATATCTCAATTAACTTGTCTTTACTGAACAAATACTGTGCAGCCAGCACAGCAGGTGTCACCTCTTGCCCTGAGGTCCTTCATTTCCTAGCGACTACAGGCAGCCCTCAGGTTCCCATATTCTACAGCACAGGGCTTTTTTTGCAGTTCACAGCAAACCTGGAAATCTCTTCCTCTGGCTACACGGGATAAGGGATGCTTCCCTCCCTTCCTTCCTTCTCAGCTCTGCCTAAATGTCAAATTGTCAGCTTAATGAACTTTTCCCCCAGCACTGTACTTGAAACACCCACCCTCACCTCCCTACCACCGCCCACACCCCTTCCCTGCCTGACATTTCTCCTGAGCACTAATCACCATTTGACATGCCCTTCTGCTTATCTGTCAGTTTTCTCCACTAGTTTTTAAACTCCATAGAAGCAGATTTCTTTTGTCCACTGTTCTGAGATGTGCCTGGCATAAAGTAGGCAGAAAATATCTGTTGAATGGATGAATTAAATGCTACCTCCAATCACCAAGGTAGTGGTTACAACAGGGAAATTTTTCTTTAGAAAGCTGAATTCTAACAGCATGATATCCAACAAGACAAAGAAATGAAGAGGCCAGTGTTGTTTGAAAGCCATCATCTTAATAACGTCTTCACCTGTGCTGACTTCTCCTCTCAGAATTGTTCTGGAAAGCTAGGACTTTATATGCCCCAAACCAATTCTGAAATCTCGACTTGAAATGCCTTTCATCTTTGCCAACTTCAGAGTTCCAACCGTATAGGAAAAAAGTGATGACAACGTGCTTTTGGTTCACTTCTGCGTTTCTTCCCAGACCAATTCAAAACCTCCAAAATAAGGTCAAGTAACACACAGGCTTGTACTTCCATCACAAGCTGTTAGATCTAGGAAAGTCTTCCTAGATCTCTAACACCAGCTAAGTGTTCTCCCCAGCATGGGAAGGGGTGGGGAGGACACCCCAGTTTTATTCCATCAGTAATAAACAACCCTGTGGTATGAGATGTACCGGAGCTGGCTGAGAGCCTGCTGCTACCGCTGTGGGGACAGGCCTGCCTCATAGCCCTCTGTCTTCATGTCATTGAGCCCTAGCTCCTCATTCTGGTCAAAGGTGCGCTTGTAATGCTCCACCTTCATCTCTGGGTCATCTTCAGGTGCATACACGTTCTGCAAGGACAAGGGCAGACAATCAGTGCCTGTGCCACCCTGCCACTCCCCCGATGAACACAGCTGCCAACTGCTACTTTCCTAAGAACTCAGTGAGTTTTGTTCTCTTTAAGGCTCAAATCCCCAACGGCAAGGCTCAGCCAGCGTGAGATAGCCTGGCCTCAGACAGAATCAGAGAAGTTATCCTAAAGCATTTTATATCTGCACTTTTCTTGAGAAAAGTGTGGTAATGGTCTTAATTATGGAAAGAACTTAGAATAGTTTTACTTCACCCATAATAAATGCGCAATAAATGTTAAAGTTCCATCAGTCACTACACTATCTCTTCAGCCAGAGCTGGAGCCCTCTTTGTTTTCCTATCTTAGCCTCTGGACAGGGTACCATTTCTTCTCATTCCATAATCAGATTTGCAGAATGAAAATTCCATAGTTTGACTATAGGAAGAAAGAGGCCAAGAAATATCCTGTTTTTCCTTCTTTACACACACCTAAAACCCCTCCCTCCTTCCCTCTTTTCTCCTTTATCCTCTAATTTGTGCCAGAAACTCCCTGATGAAGAACAATTCACTCAGCATCAATCTTTCGGTTTCTGGGAATATGATACATGTTTGAAGATCACAAAATTGATTCCTCATGAACATTTGAGAAGGTCTACTGTACCTGCAAGTAACTGTTTCCTGCTGGATCATTCATAATAAAATGGGCCTTCATGCCACCCTCAATAATCTACAGAAGAGAGAAAGAACACAAGTAAACCTTTCATAGCTCCTGGTAGGAAGAGGATATGACTGCCAGAGAAGGGCCAACCCAACTTACTCTGCAGATTCCTCAAAGTTTAAGAACTGTAAAATCAGATACCATAGAAGTGAAGTAAAAGGATCTAATAGAAGGTCTGTTTGAAAGCTATTCAAGAAGCAATTCAAGCTGGGAGTGCTGGTGCACACCTATAATCCCAGTACACCCAGGCTGAGGCAGGAGGATCACTGTGAGTTCCAGACCAGCCTGGGCTACACAATGAGTTCCAGGTCAGTCTCAACTACATAATAAGATCCTGTCTCAAAAAAAACAGAAGAAGAAGAAGAAGCAATTCAACATCCTCAATTCATCCCCTATTCCAAATGGCCGATTGTTTTTGTTACTCTGAAGACGTTCCACAGCAAGCTATGGACTGGGAGACACTGGTCCAGTTGAGGGCAGAGGAACCGAAAATAAGGAAGTTAAGTCAATGCACACTTTTTGGAAATAAGCCCTCTTCCCACACACAGTTCTCAGAACACTGCCAGCCATGTCTTCTTCCTCAGGACAAAGGGAAACAGCCACTGATGGGAATCTGATCAGCGCAAGAGAAAAGCCCTAACAATTCTGACACTTAGGCTTGAGTAGACCTGCCTCAACAAAATGGCTAAGCTAACACCCTTTTCAGTGAGCCACATGCCAACAAGACTGACACCCCCCCACTGGGGCTTTTAGTCCTCTTACTTGAAAATAGACCATCAGTAATTACCAGACGTGAACAAAGCCCCTAATGCCAAAGGACAGAAAATCAAATGGGTTTAAAACAAAGGCAAATAACTTACATGGAAACTAGGGTAGGAAAATACATTAAAACAAGCAAATCAAAAAACCCTAGCCTGAAAAAAAAATACTGCATCTTAAAACAGAATGCTATTTTGAAAAGGCATTGGAAGGATAGTCAACAACTGGAGTGGGGGGGGGGCAGTGTTAGAAAATAAAGTTGAAGAAATCTCCCATACTACAGTAAAATGCCAAGAAACTGAAACTGGTATAAAAATATAAGTAAATTATACACAACCGGACAAATAAATCTAACATCTAAAAGACAAAACAGAGAAATCAGAGAAAAGGCTATCTTCAAGAGAATAATTCAAAGGGCTGGGGATTTAGCTCAGTGGTTCCATCACCTGCCTCGCAAGGACAAGGTCCCAAGTTCCATACCCGGTACCAAAAACAAATGAAGAGAATAATTCAAGAAAGCTTATGAGAACTAACTCACATGAATTTCCCACATTAAAAGAACCTACAAGTACTTAATATGATGGTTGAAAATTGACCCATATGAAGGCACATCCTCAATTTCAGAGGACAAAGAGATCATAAAAATAGATCACACTGTAAAGATAAAGAATCAAAATGGCTTCAGACTTCTCTCAAACTAAAAAATGGAAGACAGCAGTGTTATGTTTTCAAAGTTTTGATGAAAAGTTATTTCTCTCCCACAATTCTAATTCCCGCCAGCAATCTATTTACTATAAGGGTAGAATAAAGAAATTTTCAAGTATTCTTAGTACTCTGGGAAGCTGAGGGAGGAAGATCACAAGTTCAAGCAAGATCCTGCCTTAAAATAAAAATTTTAAAAGGGCAGGGAATGTAGGGCTCTTCAGTACAGGGGTAGGGGGAACGGGAGGAAAGGAGGAGGTAAGGGGAAAGGGAAAGAAAGGAAAGGAAAGGAAGAGAGAATGAGAGAAGAAGGAAGGGAGGGAGGGAAAAGGAAAAGAAAAGAAAAAAATTTTCACACACAGATCCTAGAAATTTTATTTCCCATGCACTCTTTCTCAGGAGGCTCCTTGAGAAGATGATCCAAGAAAATAAGGGGGAAAACTAAGAAAAAAGATAACATGACACACAGGAAACCAGAAGAGCCTCCAACGTGATGGACGTTCAGAGAGGCAAGAAATGGGTATGCAGCCTCCTCACAGGAGCCCTGGGACAGGACGAACTGGCCAGTGTCTGCTCACCTGGTCCAACTTCTGGCTAAATTCCTGCAATTTCTCCGACTGGCCTGGACTGGAACTATCACCCAGTGTGAAAGGGTTCTTGGTCACCTATAATAAATGACATGCAAATTGCTAGAATACTGTACTAGCTTTATGGCTATTGGGCTTGACCGCAACAAGGTGGGGAGAGGCAGTGGCTAGCCAGCTGGAGAAGCTCAGCCTTCATCTCTCCCATACTGCCTTGCTGACCCAGGCAGCCACTCCTAAGAGTCTATGAGCTCAATCTCCAAGAAAGCAAAACTGCCAATGTGAAAACAAAATCTAGAAAAGTATTAAAATATCTAATCCTAATTTAGAAAAGAAAAAGTGTATTTTCCCACAACTAAATGCTGATAATTAAATCAACTAAGTGAAATTATTCATCAAGAAATTAAATATACAGTCATCTCTAGGCATCTGCCAAAGGTTGGTTCCAGGACCTCCCCCTTAGATACCCAAATCCATGGATACTCAAGGCCCTTATATAAAATGCCGTATTTACACAGAACCTATACATCCTCTTATATATTTTAAATCATCTCTAGATTACTCATAATACCAAATATAATGCTATGTAAATAGTTATGTTCAGTGTATAATGACAAGGAAATCAGTATTTAAAAGAGATACATTTTCTTTCTCTGATATTTTCCAAGAATGTGGCTGGATATAGAGGGTTGACTGTACAGACTAAGTCAAAACACAAATATGTGTGTTAGGGAGTTTTAGATGCTGAAAGGCTCCTGATCTTCTATTTTATAGAGAAATAAATGACTTATCCATAATCAGAAAATAACTACATTATCTGAGAGTCAGGCCTGGGAAATTCCATTCAAAATTTCCCATAAACTTCTCTTCACAATCCAAATATTTAAATCTCTTAAACCAGCTTTAAGGGAAAGAAATCCCCAGTTATTAGCACTGAAAACTAGGATGTTTAAGGTCTTTAAGACTCCTGTCCCACACTACATTGCTGAAGGAAGCTGTACACTACATCCAGAGGACTCACCAGCTCCCGGATGTCTTTCAGCAGCCCTTCCAGGGTAGTGAACTTGCCCCCTAGGACAGCCATTCCCAGCTCAAATTCCAGCTCTGGGATTTCCACACTACATGTTTCAGACTGTAAAAGGAAAGGGCAAATTAAGATTTAAATCAGGGGCTAGGGGTGTATGTACCTCAGTGGCAGAACACTTGTCAAACATTCTAAAGACCCTGAGTATGATCCCCAGCACCACCAAAAAAAAGAGAGAAATCGAGAAAGGGGGAGAGAGGGGGAAGAGGAAAAGGAGACAGGAGAGGAGAGGAGAAGGGAAGCGGGGAGAGGAAAAGGGAGGGGAGGAGAGATGAGGGAAAGGGGAAAGAAAGAAAATTGAACCAGGGACAAAGAAAATCAGAGACCTTCTGGCAAATTAATACCATCAGAGCACCAATAGCAGGCTGGGGATAACATCAGCTGTCCCAGTTTTCTCTAATTTCCCAGTTAAAGGTATAGATTCACTCCTATCCATCTGCACCACTGAAATGAAACCAACTTAATAAAGAGAAATTGTGAGTCATAGCTCCACACCATCAGGTACCCTGTCATTAGGGGTCAGAGAAAAGGGCCTGTGTAGTGAGTGGAAGCCAAAAAGCTGCCAACTCATCAATCAGAAAGAGCCTTTCGGCTGCCTCCTGGATCTGCAATTCCAACCACGTACTAATCCTACTCAAGGATCCTCAAACTCAGAAAAAAGGTACCATGTGTCTTTGGGTGTTATTTTATTTTTGTTTTGTTTTTGGTACACAGGATTGAACTTAGGACTTTGCACTTGTGAGGCAGGCGCAGTGCCACTGAGCTAAATCCCCGGCCCCCTGGGTGTTATTTTTAAAATTTCCCTGAGGCAGCAGTGTGAGAACAGTCACTTTCCCAAGCGGGTTGTTACCTTGAGGAGGTCTCTGGTCATGTCTGAGGGATCTGTGATGAGGAGCGTGATCCTGGTTCCCAAGGGCTCCACTGCTCCTCCAGACTTCACCTACACAGACAACAGTCAGGAGCAGGGACAGAGAAAAGACCCTGACCCTCCCTTGGGTGTAGGAAGCCTGAGGACTTACAGAGGCCTGGACCTCCATTCCAACTACTGATAGTTTTCAATCTAAACCAACAGTGGCAGCAGTGACCCAAACCACAAATATTGAGAGCTGGCAGGACCAGAATGCCCAGCCCCTCAAGCATGCCAAAACTTAGCCCTGAAACTCTGAATTTATCTTTTTAAAAAAGCCTTGGGGCCAATGATGTAGCTCAGTGACTCCATGCCTGCCTTGCAAGTACAAGGTCCTGAGTTCGATCCCCAGTACCAAAATAAAAAGTCTTAACTCTTGGGTGTTAAAAGACTTTGAAGCATTTACTCTAGTCTTTTTGTCCACTGCATCCAATGCATGGACCCCCTTTGTAATATCCTGGTCCAAGAATATAATCAACTTATGCTCAAATATATGTGAGGAAAGCCCAATTCTGAGACAGCTCTATTAAATTCTTCATTATGGAGTCAAAAAATGGCTCCCTGAACTCCCATTCCTCTGGGAAGTGAGTCAAAAGGCTTCTCTCTTCCATATAACAACCTTTCACATGTTGAAATGAGTTATGGTATCCCTGACTTTTCTTCTCTAGGGTAATTCTCAGATCCTTAAAGGCTTCCTCACTCTCTCTAAGCCTAAATGAAAGCCCCAGCCCACCCTATCCCACCAACCTGAACCAGATTTAGGAAGAAGTTATAAAGGGATAACCCTTAAGCCAATTTTCCTTCCAAAAGATGGAGGTTCACCCACCTCATTGGTCCGATGACCACAGTTCTCACAGATGGTGGCCATGATGATAACCTCTTTAAAGTGGGGGATTTCTAGAAGACGGAGGGAGTTAAGGAAATCTGCTTCCAGGACAGCAAAACCACCCACTAGGGAAAAACAATGCCAAAACCTACATAAACAGATGCTAGTCCCAAGACTGCAAGAAATGTATCAGGAGGGGTCCTAAATCTGAGAGTCCTCTAGGAGACAGTTCTCTTCCCAGATCATAGTTGCCTGTTTCAACACACAGCTCAGACCATACACAAGAGCCTTGAGACCATAGCCTAATTTTTTCTTTGAACTCAAGAGCCAAAATACATGGTCTAAACAAAGGCAACATCCTCCTTATTATGGGGAATAAAGCATTTGTTCCCTTGAAAGGATGCTCATAGCCTAAATATAATCTCCATGCCTGAATCAAAAGAAAAGCAACCCGACTGCTTGACAAAAGATACGTACTAGCTTCATATTGGTCTGAGCTGGGGCATTGCATTCCGGGCAGTTTGTGTTGAACTGGAGCACCTGTGACATAATATTGGGACAAAGTATGAGCCCTCTCTGGCTCAGGGTAGAGATTCAATTGGGATGCTAGTGGTCAACCATGTTGGTGATGACGAAGAGAGACACTGACAAATATAAATCTCAGCCCACAACTCTACTCCTTCCTCAACAGCAGCCAACATGACTCACTTCATTTCTGAGATCTTCTTCCAGCTTTTCTTCTGGTGCTTCTGCCTAAGAGAGAAGAAATGCAAATCACAAGTTGGCAGGTAAACCTCAGCATCCCCAACACCCGACTCTGGAGTAGGAAAAAACACCTTTGCTTAATTCTATTAGGTGTCACACCTCATAGGCTAGACAGAGAAACCAAAAGGCAATGCCCCAACAAGGGGATGGGGCTCAAGACAGAACCACAGCCGCTGCCCCCACTTCTGTAAAGTTTACCCTAAGTCCTGAAATGAGCTACAAGACAGAGCACATAAATAAGGATGGCAACAGCAACTAAATAATGTTCCACTGACTCCAGGCAACCCAGAGCGCAAGTTAATTCTAAAACATTCTTCTGGCTCTTTAGTCTACTTACTTGGAGCCCCAGCATCTCATCCTGCTGTAGGGTCCGGTTATAGTGCGTGATCACCAGGGCATCATCTTTCTGGGGAGCATGTGGGTTTTCTATAAAGCTATTCCCTGAGGGATCATCGATGATCTAACAGATGAGTGAAAACATATTCATTTAATAAAAACTCATACACAACCCTCCACCTACCATCAGACCACAGAGAGAAATCCCAGATAGTCTTAGTATCTCTACCCGCTTCACCGAAAGCAACTACAGAACCTCATTACTCACCAGAGTGAAAGGGGAGGCCACGTGCTTTAGCTCCTTCAGTTTGACAATGAACTCATCTATTCTTTCAGCTATGGCTTCTTTGCTTGCCTGCCACAAGCAGAATAAAAGTCTTCACCCTGGCTGTACACCTCATGCCCAACTCCATCTGCCAGTGTCAATTCCATCACAAAGCCAACACTTGTCTTAATAAGTGGAAACCAAGTGCTTTGGACTTCTCAGATATATAATAAACAAGTCTGAAGAAGATGGGTGGTGTGAGGGGAGCCTCCTTTTCCCACTTATTCTACCAGTTAGCCCATGCACTCGTGCCAGGTTAGGGATATAACAGTAAATAAATCAGTCTTTTAAGGGGGTTCCCTAGCCAGTTAGGGAAACAGATGACTAAATATGCAATTATATTATTTCTGTAATAATAAGACCCAAACAATGGAATATCTAGGAAACACAGATAACCCTAAAGGAATTAGAAGAACTCTTCACAGTTAATGTTATACTAAGATGAGGCCTGGATATACACTGGAGGAGGGTCACAGAAAGGACAATAAGTACAACATCCACAATATCCCAGCAGCTACAAAGCTACCATATTCTTTGAAGGAAAAAAAAAACAAAAAAAAAAAAACTGCCCAACATTCATTCAGATAGATCTGTTACAGGCAAAATTAAACACTATTCAGACATACAAGCAATGATTCCTTGTACTGTTGCAGTGAAAAAAGCCCAGCTCACCCTTCGTGTGGGCTGGTCTTGCTCCAGGCCAGAAATAGCACGGTTGATCAATCCTTCAACTGTGGTCAGAGCTTGTGAATAAGAACAAAAGACAAACAAGTCTTAGCTCTGCTATCAAGTGGCTATATGACCCTGGGCAATTCACCTGAACTCCAGGCCCTGATGCTTTCATTTGTAACAGGCACTGGATTCTATGCAACTCTGATAACAGTGATACTAAAATTCTAAAATTCTCTGTATCTCAAGTTGTGTTACCTAAGCTTTCTGGACATATTAAGCCAATGAAAAGCTCTATGATTATTTGGTCAAGCCCATATACTAGCCACTAGAGCTGGCACTGGGGGTTTTGCAAGAAAATGAGTAAGACTTCAGGTATGTATGAACAGACCTAATAGTCTGATTTTAAACGTACCTCCCTTCTGGCTGAAAGCTGGAATTTCAAAGTCCAGCTCGGGGATTCTTGTGGTAGCAGAATCTGTCTTCACCACTTCTCTGTTCATGTCCTGGGCAGAAAGGAAAACTGTGGTCCAAAGAGATAAGCAGTACAGCTTCTCCTCAGGAAATAACCAGATAGCCACCCTTCATCACACCCCAACCCCTGTATTTCTCTATTCCTGGTGCATCCAGACAACTCTTTCAAAAATAGTACAGGTGGAATACTGCTCAAATAATGAAAAGACTATCCACACTAACTCCACATTCCACACCCTCAGGCAAAATTCACAAAGCACTTTTACAAATCTTCTCTCACTTGAGCAGATGACCCTTTGGAAACACCATTTTACAAAGAAGGAAACTAAGGCTTAGCTATGTGGGGATTTATTGGGAGTCTGACAGTCTGGATAACAGAGAGCTCTGGGGCTGGGGACTTAGCTCAGTGGTTCTGCCGCCTGCCTCACAAGTGCAAGGTCCTGAGTTCATCTCCGGTACCAAAAAAAAAAAAAAA
>NW_022900928.1:64743889-64752158 GCF_012274545.1 Fukomys damarensis
CCGCCTGCCTCCAAAGTGCAAGTCCCTGAGTTCATCTCCGGTACAAAAAAAAAAAAAAAAAAGTTATTTGGGCCAGGGATTAAGCTCAGTGGTGCCACTGCCTGCCTCCCAAGCGCAAGGTCCCAAACTCGATCACCGGTACCAAAGCAAAACAAAAACGGAGAGCTCTGACTCCAGTCCTCACGCTCTCTGAGGGACACTGGGCCACCTGCTCTGGGCTCCTCTTACCTCCAGGCCCCTGATGGTCAAAGTGTAGCGCACTCCCAGGTCCTGGATCCTGCCTGCCGATTGGATCTCTGTGTTGTTCCAACCACAGTGCTCACAGGAAAAGGAACTCACTATTATTTCTCTGAAGAAGGGGATCTTGGTGAGCAGGAGGCGCGTCATGCCCTGGGAAAGCAAAAAAACAGGGAAGGAAAAACAATCAATGAAACTCCGTTCCATGACCTAGTCCCAGAAAACTTCCAGGATCCTTCAGGGCGCACCTGGCTGGGTGACCGACCTCCAGCGGCTTGCAGCCTCAGCCCTCCCGCCCCACCGCCCGCGGCCGCGATCCAGACTTACATTGCGGTAACAGTTCATGCACAGCGACTCGATCTCGGTGGGCTGTTGTTCTTCGTCCTCGGCGTTGATGGGTCGGAACAAGTGCCCGGTGGCTGGCGGCTGGACTGGAGCGGGTGATGGGGTGGTGGCAGGCCCCCGGGGCCCGGGCTCTACAGCCCCACTAGCCGACATAGCCGCACGCGCGTAGCTCAGACTTCTGCTTCCGGCTTCCGTTGTTCTTGAGGCCCCGCCCCTTCCGCTGCTCTGCGGCCCTATTTCCGCCAGCTGCTGCTCCCGCCCTTTCTTAAAAGGGTCACAGCCTCTGGACCCTCCCTTAAACAGTGTCTGACAGGGCCTTCCGACTCCCGGGACTGTGCGACCTAGACTTGCATAGCCAGCCTATCCTTCTGGACTCAGCTGTCATTTCCCAGAGGACATGCACTCAGAGCCTGAGCAGTTTTTTGCTCCTTCGCAAGTGCTCCCCGCACAGGTCCAAAGTTGGTCCTTAAATCTGTGTACAGCAGCCGTGAGGGGAAGGGGACCGACGTGTCTCTGAGAATCCCAAGGAGGTGCCTCCTAACTGAGCTTGCTTTGGTCCTCTGTAGTGCCAGGCATTGCTTGGGACACCTCTGTCGGGCTCTAGGTGCCCCCATCCAGGTCGAGCTGCCTCTCCCTGCCTCCTTCCTGTATCTCCCTTTCAGTTCCCTATTTCTGTTTTATAAGCATCTCCCCAAATTCTAAAGTCAGGCCTCATTTTTTTACCCCTGCTTTCATTCCTATCCCATCCGACCTCAGCTGACTCACCTGTCCCTGTTTCTAACAACAGAAACAGTCTTCTTTGATAAACTTTTCTTTCTCATTCCTTCTTCCCCTGTCCTGGAGCTACAATTCAGTCCATCCAGAGTGTCAGGGATGACCAATCTTCAGGCTTGAGGAGCCCAGATTCACTTGGGGTCTGTGCTAGGAGGAACAGGGGAGGCCCAGAGAAGCTTATGCAGACCTAGCTGATCCCTCTGAGGTGGGGGAAAGGTACTGGACAGGGCAGTTGGGTGTGCTTACTTTTTCCTCTTTCTCATACTCATCACCAATTTTAGTTTCCAGGTGATTTTCAACGCCTCTGAGTGAGTGTTTGCAGGAGGGAGAGGTAAATGTTTGTGGGTCTCAAGAAAAAGCTAATCAAAGTCTGTAACAGCAGGAACGAAAGAGACAGGCCACCTCAGGAATCTGAGGTCCACGGGGCCACAGTTCCTCCAGGGAAGCCTGTGTCCCATGCACATGGTCTTGTGGTCCTAAGCTGTTGTATAATATGGATGCAGATGAAAGGTGACTATCCCAGCACCCTCCGTCTTCCCACACATGCACCTCGTGTGACAGACAGCTGAGTCCAGCCAGAGCCAGACCCCTCTGACAGAATGGGTCAATGAAAAGGAGCAGCAAGGGATTGGACTGGGTGGTGGGTGTGCTTTAGGGTCAGTGGCAAGGCCACTGTTCTCAGATAAGTGAGTTGCACCAGACAAAGAAGCTTCTATCATAAGCATCTATTTCATTTGAGCAGAAGTCTAGACTTCAGCTTGGGAATCAGGAAGGAAGGGCTGGGAATGATCCTTAGACAATTTAAGAAACCCCTGGAGTTTGGAGAGCTTGGTCCCTTGCTTAGATGCAGAACTATATAAGGAAATACAGACCCTGCCCAAGCCCATCACTACCCCCACCATTCACACACACCAGCATCACCGCTAGCAGGGATATACACACACCATCACATGGTCTCCCCATGTATCCCATGTATTTTCTTCCTTGATCTCTTCTATTGGCCCAACAGAAATTGTGGTGGCAGCCCTGGGGAAACAAGGGCTTCTCTCTGTGGACCAGCTGTAGCAGTGACCATCAGGCATCCAGAAGTGACAGGAACCACACTTCAGCACAAGCTCCCAATGCCATCTCACACAAGTTTGCAGACATAGGATCTCTCTCCCTCCCTACTCCCTCCAACCCTGAATGCTGAAATTCATGAGGGAATGCCCCAATGAGTGAGGAAAGCTGGGTTTGCAAAGCCTAGTGAGTGTAATGCATTTGGATGAGGAAGTTGAGGAGGATGGATACGCCAGGGACAGCAGCCCCCTGGTGGCCTCACCTATCCTGTGTGTGCAGGACCCTCCGGCCTCCCCAAGCAGGCCATGCAGAGGCTCAGATCTTGGGCCCCCAGACCAGGAGCTAGGGAATGATCCTGGGAAAATTGGCGCTCAGGGTTCTCCCAGATCACCATGGCTCTGGTCATGAAGGCTGTAGGTGATGTCTTCCCACAGGTCGTCCAGACGGGCCTGCAGCTTACTCAGGGCCTTGTCACCATCTGCTTCTGGGAACTTGGGGATGAAGGCACTGTGGTCTGGTGGGGGTGGTGCCAGCTGCTGCTGAATCTCCTCAGTCTCCTGGTCAATGGCACGTGTGAAGACAGCAATTTGCTCAAAGGTGTCATGACGGAAAGCCTGGAGTCGCTGGCGCACCTCCTCAGAGAGCATCTGGGGGTCCAAGCTGGTCCCCTCCTCAGCCCCATCTACACTGGTGCGTAGAAAGGCACTGAGCCCTTTACCTAGTTGGTCCAGGTTCTGCTGGATGCCTGTGTGCAGGGCCTTGGCCTTGAGAGTGAGCTTGTGTGAGAGTGCCTGCATGCAGCGACTGAGCCTTCCCGGGCTGGCAGTGGCGTGCGGAGCCACGCTGCGGTGCAGTTCGTGCATGTGGCGCCCGATGCCACTCACCAGGCGCTCGGCGTACGGGTGGAAGAGCTCTTTGACACGGCCAGTGTGGTGCAGCACGCGGCTGGGCATGTCGTGCAGCAGGCCCAGTGCCTCATCCACGCTGCCTAGCACCTGGGCCTTTGTGCCTTCCCCGACCACACGCAACTGCTCCTGCAGCTCCTGTACACGCAGGGCCACCTGCTCCATTAGCTCTACTGTGTAGGGTTTCAGTTGCTGTCGCAGTCCCTCTAAATTCCAGCCCACCAGCTTGTGTACCTCCTCCATGTAGGGCTGTAGACGAGCCCTCACCTGCTCTAGCTCTTCCTGCAGCTGCTGCTTCATGCCCTCCTGGTCCTGGGCCAGCACAGGGCGCTCCTTCCCCGGCCCACTCAGGGGACCCAGCTTCTCCAGAAATTTGTTCATATTGCTGAGGTCTTGCTCAACGCTGTCTTTCAGCCTCCTGGGGAAGAGAACAGACCACCAGACTGTTAGCTTCATTGTCTCTTTTGCCCCAGGGACCTCGGGAACTGATCCTCTAGGGAAAGCAAGGATGTGGGGTGGTGGCTTCCACACCCAGGCTCTCTAGTCCTCATCCCACAGACAGCAGCAAACAGCTGCAGCTCCACGCACAGAAGCTCAAACACATTGCAGGTACAAGTACAGAGCTAAGGAGTGTTTAGTGCTCAGCCCCGGGGGGCAAGGAGACATCAGCTATAGGGAGGGCAGGTGGAGGGTTTAGGAACAGAACATCACCCCACAGCCCAGCTGTCTCCTCTCCCTCACCCCCATCCCTTACCCTAGCTACTCACACATGGTCCTGGGCCTGCTTCTGCTGCTGGACCTGGTCCATCACACCTTTGTCCCTGCTGCTCTGGCTGAAGTAGTCCCAGAAGCCTTTCTGAGTCTGGGTGACTGAAAACACTGTGGAGAGGATGGGGTGGTCAGGCCCACTCAGTCCAGTCTCCACCCACATGTCCACGTTGAGGTCAGGTTGTGGACTCACCTGAGAGCAGGGCCAGAACCCAGGTGAGGACTGCAGCCATGCTTGCAGTATGGATTCTGGGAAGGAAGTTGAATGGAGGCCAGGTCAGGATGAAGATGCAAAGGAACCAAAAACTTGTTCTAGGGACAACTTGCCCCAAATCCTGTTAACCCTTCCCTGAGGTATAGGGAGCAGAGAACTCTTGGCACTCAGAGAATGACCTTGGTGGATCAACTTAGGTTGGGAAGGAAAAAGTGTCTTCCTCAAGTGTGGGCGGGGGCTCCCTTTTCTTATCTCTGTCACATAGTACGGAGAATGGAGCGCCAACTGTCTTCCAATGGTCCCTCCACTACTATCTCCCCAGAATCTAGACACAGGCACCAGGATCAGCTCCTTATCTCCCTCACCTGTCTTCCTGCCTCCCATTTTATGGCCAGGAAAACTGAGGCATAACCAACCAGGGGAAAAGCACAAGAGGATGCCTTAGATCCCGCCCCCAGCTATCCTGAGACCCCTTGCAGTCCCCTCCCTTAGAAGCCCTATCTTCACCCTCAGCCCTGGTGCCTACCTGCTCAGTTCTGGGTGCAGAGAGCAGATATTCTGCTTTATACTCTAGGGGCCCTGGCCTCTGGCAACAACTACTTTAAGCAAATACCACGTGGCGGTTCAAAGAAGGATGACCTTAGTTGCCTCCCAGAACTTACCTCCTGCCCTTTCCTTGGCATCCAGAGGGTTAATGAGTTCCCTGGTATAAAGGGGCTACTGTAATAGAGAAATGTTTCCTGGAATCTTTACTAGGAGTGGGGCTAAACTCAGCCAGTGGGGACCCAAAAACAATGACCCACAACTTCCTGTAGAACTCTGCCTGGCCCACCAACAGGCACAAGCCTGTTTGTCTGCAGAGGCCTTGCTCTTAACCAACTTCCCAGAGCACTCTGCCCTAGCCAGCCAGAGGGACAGTGTTCAGCGGTCAACCAGAGCCTACACAACACCCCTTGACAGCTCCACCACAGGCTGTTCAGGCAGCTTAGGAAGAGCCAGCAGCTGTGGAGTTAAAGACTCTCCCATCTCCCAATTTATGAAATACTCTAGGATCAAGCAGGGCAAGCAAGGCTGGGTAAAGAGATGTTAAGCAATATCTGGGCTGGGACTGTGGGCCCAAGGGATTGGAGCAAAAGTACTCTCCTCATAGAGAAAGGCTGAACTCCTCCTCAGGGACTCTGAGGAGGGAAGCCCAAAGGCCCAGCTTCTGCTCTGATGACAGGCTCCCTCTGTATACTTACATGCTTATTCCTAAGCTCCTCCTCCTTGCTCCTAAAGGTACCTTGAATGCATCCCCTCTCCTCCATTTCCACCACCATCAGAGCCTACGTTGTCTTTCTTGCTTGCACTCATTACCTCCAATGGATCTTCTTTGCCAGCTCTGTCATTCAATCCATCCTCTGCTGTAGCTCATCCCAACTCCTGCCAGACAAAACCTTGGCATTCCTCAAGTACCTCACCTCTTTCAGCACCCTGTGCCTTTGCACATGCTACTCCTTCTGCCTGAAATAGCTCTTTCCTGGTGGGGATGAATTCATTTCTTTCAGATTTAGTTTGTATTAGGATTAGGCTCAGCTGTAAGAGACAAACAGGGGGTAAGGATAACTTAAATAAAATTAACCCCCCCCCAATGTAAGCCACTGAGGGCTGCTTCTGTCTTATTGTACTATCATCCTAAACAAGTTCATGTCCAAGCGCAAGCTGCTTCATCTCCAGCCATCAGGTTCATCTCTCGGCCTGCAAGAAGGAGAAATAGGATATACTCCCTCCCATTGAACATATATCCCAGATGTTGCACTTACCACTTCTGCTGACATTCCATTGGCTAGAACTCAGTCACATGGCAGCACAAAGAGTGTGGGAAATGTAGTCTTTTTCTGGGTCGCTGTGTGCTCAACTGAAAAGGAGTTCTATTGTTCAGGAAGAAGAGAGTGAATGTGTGTATGCATGGTGGTGGGGGGACAATAGTAGTCCCTGCTGTACAGCTCCAAGATCAGTTTGTTTATTTGTTTGTTTGTTTGTTTTAGCTGTACTGGGGGAAAACTTCACACTGAGTCACATCCCCAGTCTTCCTCACTTTTTTTGAGGCAGGGTCTCAATAAATTGCTAAATTGCACAGAACGGGCATGAATTTGTGATTCTCCTGCTGCAGCATTCCAGAGTGCTGGGATTACAGGTGTGCACTGCCACACCTCACTTTCAAGATCACTCTGAATGCCTCTTCTTGTTTGTTTGTTTGTTTGTTTTTGGTTTTTTGAGACAGGGTCTCACTATGTAGTTGAGACTGACCTGGAACTCATTATGTAGCCCAGGCTGGTCTTGAACTCAAAGCGATCCTCCTGCCTCAGCCTCCTGAGTGCACCACAATGCCTGGCCCTGAATGCCTCTTCTGTCTGGACCCTGTCCCTGCTTTGGTGACAACTGGTTCCACATTAATCACATAACACTTTGTATATTACTGTATTGTAGCACTTAATCTCATAGTAAAATAATTTGTTGACATGTTTGAGAGTTGTTTATGAACAGAGAATTTGTCAAATTCATCTTTATGCTCCCCACTTTTGCAGAAAGTTGAGAAGTCAGATTCATTCATTCAATTGATTAAGGAACTGAGGTTTGAGTAGGTTAAGTGACTTGGCATCGTCACACAGAGGAGATGCAGGCAGAACTGGGCCCCTGTGTTTGGCTCCGGCAGCTCTGGACAGCAGGAGATGAGGCCAGAGGATAAGCTGACTGTACCCAGGTCCTAAAGGACCTTGTATGAGCAATCACTCAGTGCATGACGCGAAGTTCCCTGGGGAGGGTGGGTAGACAGAGGCAGGGAGACTGCTCCAAAGTGACTCACGAATCCCTCCTACCGAGGAGCGATGAAGGCCTGAAGAATGGAAGAAGATAGGACAGAGAGAATGAGAGCCATTAAAGTTTAGCTTTGGTTATTTTTGTTACCCATAAGCTGGTGTGGCTTCATCCCCAAAGGCTCTCTGCTGGAGATGTTATGGAGGTTGGACACAGATGTCAAGGACTGATTAGAGAAATCTAGGCTGGACACTGAGTTTGGGAGTCATCAGGCAACACTGACAGTGGGAGACATAAGAGTGGAGATCACCCAGGGGCAGCGTATGCAAAGAAGGAAAAAACTGAGGTCAGAAAACACTAGTATTTAAGGGAAATCTGAAGAGAAATGACCTCTAGAGGAAAATTTTGACCAAAACAATGAAGATTTCCAAAGAACCAGGTATTTTCCTGTATTTCCTAGACTCCTTTATGATTAGGTTGGGGCCATGAGATTAGTTTTGGCAAGTGGGTTGTGAGCAAAAATAAGTGGGTCATTTCTGGTGGAAAGTAATAAAGACTAGATCTGAGCTGGGTACAGTATTAGTCTCAGCATTTGGGAGGCTGATTAGGAGAATCACTTGAGCTCAGGAGTTCAAGACCAGCCTGGGCAACACAGCAAGACCCTCAAAAAAAACAAAGTAATAGTTTGATTACAGAAACTAATAAAGTATTTTCTAAATAATGAAAAAAAGAATAAGATAAGACTATAAGAGCAAGAAGCAATTTAAATATGTTCATGGACCATTTTCATCTCCAGAATTAAGGATTATTTTAATGTTTCATCATTACCTTTTCTCTTTTACTTTCCTTTTTAGTTTTATTTTAGGATTCCCTATTTTTAATGTTCATACAGAGATTAACTGAAATACCGAATAGTTTCTTTGGTGTGACAAACTATAATAGTACACAGGATCCTAATGAGATAATTAATAATGTGAAATAGGAAGTAAAAGGCTAAAGGTGTAGGGAAAGTGGGAAGGGTGGGGGAAAGGTAATAAGGGGGAGGAAAAAATATGAGAAACTGAAAAATGGAAATAAAGTGTTTATAAATGGGGAGGGGAGGAGGGGGTGAAGGGAGGTCAGGGACAAGGGGAAAAAAATGAGAATCAAGACCTATTATGTAAAGGTACAG
>NW_022900928.1:64753386-64764802 GCF_012274545.1 Fukomys damarensis
TCTAAATA
This sequence comes from Fukomys damarensis, assembly GCF_012274545.1. Classification (NCBI taxonomy): domain Eukaryota; kingdom Metazoa; phylum Chordata; class Mammalia; order Rodentia; family Bathyergidae; genus Fukomys; species Fukomys damarensis. The sequence continues at coordinate 64,753,395 of NW_022900928.1, forward strand.
ATGAAAAAAAGAATAAGATAAGACTATAAGAGCAAGAAGCAATTTAAATATGTTCATGGACCATTTTCATCTCCAGAATTAAGGATTATTTTAATGTTTCATCATTACCTTTTCTCTTTTACTTTCCTTTTTAGTTTTATTTTAGGATTCCCTATTTTTAATGTTCATACAGAGATTAACTGAAATACCGAATAGTTTCTTTGGTGTGACAAACTATAATAGTACACAGGATCCTAATGAGATAATTAATAATGTGAAATAGGAAGTAAAAGGCTAAAGGTGTAGGGAAAGTGGGAAGGGTGGGGGAAAGGTAATAAGGGGGAGGAAAAAATATGAGAAACTGAAAAATGGAAATAAAGTGTTTATAAATGGGGAGGGGAGGAGGGGGTGAAGGGAGGTCAGGGACAAGGGGAAAAAAATGAGAATCAAGACCTATTATGTAAAGGTACAGAATCCCAATGATGAATGTAACTGTATTGTATACCTAGATTGTACCAATAAACTCAATAAAAAGAAAAAAATTTTTTAAAAAACAAAGTAATAAAAGAGTAGACATGAGCTCTCCATACTTTTCTTTCCAAAGAATGTAAGTAAAGCACTACAAGATGACGCTGTTGCAAGATGGCAGGGTGTGTAGTCTGAGCTAGTGCTTGGAAGAGTACTTCCCACTAACCTGTTTCAGACTTTGCATGAGTAAGAAATAAGCTTCCACTGTGCTATGCCACTAAGATTTGGAGATTTATTTGCTATTGCTGTGCTATAGTTTGTATCTAGAATGTCCCCTAAAACTCTTATGTGTTCAGAGGTGGGACTTTTGGAAGGTGATCATGGGGCACCACATTCTGGATTAATCCACTGATGAGCTTATAACTAAATTTGACCCCACTCAGAAGAGGTGAGTCTGGGCCAGGGATTTAGCTCAGTGGTTCTGCCACCTGCCTTGCAAGCGCAAGGTCCCGAATTCAATCCCCAGCACCAAAACAAAACAAATAAAAAAAAAGAGGTGAGTCACTGGGGGTATGACCTGGAAGGGTGTATATCCTTCCCTAGCTCCTCCCTTCTCTTACTACTTCCTGGCTGCCACGATTGAGCAGCTTTCCTCCACCAGGCTCTTCTATGCACTTTCTTCCATGGAGCTAGCTGACCATGCATGGACTGAGACTTCTGGAAGTGTGAGCCAAAATAAACCTCTTCTCCTTTAATATGCAGTTATCTGACACTGTGTCATGGTGATAGGCAAGTAACTAAGACTTGTGCTATAGCCAAACTTATCTTTACTAATATTAAGAGAGCCTAAAAGAGGGGCAATCAGAAAAGTAGAAGTACAATCAAAAGAGAAGACTCACAGAAAGCAAGGGTAGTAATTAAGATATAAATTTGGTTCTGAGAGAGTCCCAAAATAACAGTGGATTAGAAAGTACATGTTAGAAATTTTATTTCTCGCCCACTGAAAAGTCCCACTCAAAACTAATGTGGCAGCACTGCTCTACAAAGCTTCCAGGGCTCCAAATCCCTTCTGTATGAAACTCCACTGCCCCTGTGTGTTGCTCCAGCCCATGTGACCCAATACAGCTCACCACTGTGTCCCCATCCAGCCACTCAGTGGGCAGTGTAGTTTCTTCTAAGAGAAAAAATTTAACTTCACTCATCCAACTGGTTAGCTAGTTACACTAGCTGTAAAGGAGTCTGGGAAACTTCATTTTGGATGTCCATAAGCCCAGTACCCAATTAATAATCAAGGATTCTATCCCCATACCTTGCTCATGGAAGTGTAAAGTGTCACTGTTACTCTGAAAAACAGTTTGGCAGTTCTTTAATGGTTAAATGTGGAGTTAGCCTAAGACCCAGCAATTCCACTCCTAGGTATGAATCCAAAAGAAACAAAGAAATATACATCCACACAAAAACTTGTACTTGAATCTTCATGGCAACATGAATGGTAATGGTTCAAGAGGAAACAAAATGCAGCATAACAATATGAGGGAATATTTCTTGGCAACAAAAAGGAAGAAAGGACTCCAGAACATCCATCCCACAACATGGATGAACCTTGAAAACACTATTTGGTCTGTCTCTAGAATTTTTTCATCCTATCAAAAACTCTGTACCCACTAAATAATAACACCCCACTCTCCATGCCCTGTAGTCCCTGGAAACCACACAATTAAACTTTATGTCACTACAAATTTGACCATTCTATGTAGCTCGTGTAAGTAGAATTATAGCACTTCTCCTTTTGTGACTTTTTAAACTCATCATAATGACTTCAAGCCTCCTCCATGTTGTGTGTGTCAGAAATCGCTTCCTTTTTAAAGTTGAATAATAATATTCCATTGCGTGTATTGTTATGGTTGGCATCCACAATGTCTTCCCCAAAAGGCTTCTGTGTTGAAGGTTTGATTGCTGATGGGCTTTTGGGAAGTGACTGAATAATGAGAGCTTGAATTTTATCAATGGATTAATCCATTGATGAGATCATAATTGAATAGCCTTATTGGAAGGTGTGCCAGTTACTTTTCTCTCATTGCTGAGAAAAAATACCCAACACCCAAAATTAGAGGGGAAGGAGTCTATTTGGCTTATAGTTTGTAGAGGTTTTAGTCCATAATCAGCTGACTCCAAGGCAGGGAGACAAACAGGCATGGCAGATCAGGAACAACATGGCACTCACAAGGAAGAGAAAGTAACAAGGGCATTAACAGTATCTCCCTGACCCTTTTACCTTATCCAGGCTACTTAGGGTGGGTAGCTCTCACATCCTTAATCCTAGTGCCCTGTGTCATGGTGACAGGCAAGTAACTAAGACTTGTGCTATAGCCAAACTTATCTCTACTAATACTAAGAGAGCCTAAAAAGAAGTACAATCAGAAAAGTGAAAGTACAATCAAAAGAGAGAAGACTCACAGAAAGCAAGGGCAGTAATTAAGATATGAACCAAAGGCATAGTCTCTGGAAAGGGTGAAAAAGTGAATCTCCGGTCCATGAAAAACAAGGTATTGCTGGAGGCCAGAGTTCTTGTACTCAAACAGAAAATTCTATACGCTGAATTTGGAGGCTTTTCTCTGCACACACTATCTTTCCTCTAGCATTGCACCATGAACCAATTCTAGCTTCCCACACTCTAGATCAAGACTGTGACCACATGAAGTTTTGGGGAGACATCTAGACCCAAACCATAACAGATGGTAATGGAAGCTTCAGAGTGGGCCTAGTTGGAGAAAGCAGAACAGTAGGTACATGCCCTTGCAGAATATATGTTTTCTCAGACTCTTCCTTACCCTATTTGCTTCCTGGCTGCCATGGGGGGAGCAGCTTTCCTCAGGCATGTCATTCCATCACGATGTTTCTGCCTTGGAACCAACCAAACATGGGCTGAAACCTCTGAAACCGTGAGTCAACATTAACCATTCCTCAGGTATTTAGTCACAGTGATGAAGAGCTGACTAACATAGGTATACACCACATTTTGTTCATCTGTTGATAGACATTTGGGTTGTTTCCACCTTTCAGCTATTGAGAATAAATGCTGCTATGAGCAATGGGTATACAAATGTCTGTTGCATTTCCTGTTTTCTATTCATGTTAGTGTAAACCTAGAAGTGAAATTGCTAGATCATACGGTAGCTCTATTTTTAATTTTTCAAGGAACCACACTGCTCCTTGCCATAGCGGCTGCACCATTTTACATTCTCACCAGAAGTCTTTCTTAGGATGCAGAGGATGAACTTGGAACTACATCCCTCAAAATCTCCTTCTGTCTGTGGGCCTGCGTTAGAGTCAGTCCATGCGAGAAGAGGAAAGGTCCTTATTTTTCACTGCAGCTGCTGACAGAAGCTTGTGCATACATGAGGCTTAAAGCAGCTTCTGTCTGACCTTCCTTGCCCTCTCTGCTTCACATGCATTGGTATTGCAGGCTGGGGTAATTAGAGGAGCTTCCCACTTGTAGCCACTTAGAGGCAAGCTTTTGAGAATCAGTCCTTCAGTACTGTAAGCCACAGAGGTCATTTTCTCCATCCCTTCCAATAGTTTTATAAAAATGTGTTTTTCTGAATTAAAGCTTTTTTCTTAACATGGAGAACCTTCTGTTTTTCTGACTGAACCTACGTTAATGCAAAGAGTAAATGCAAGATATGCTTACTTATGCTTGCTTATTTCATGACATCTTATAGTTTTAATTTAATGTGCTTGAGCTTGTGGAGGTATGTGTGTATGTTACATGCATGTATGAAATTAGTTTTTACAAATAAAAATTGATCAAATATTGGCAATTTCATATGCTTCTACTTAAAATACATTTATGCACAGTTTAATCTTTCTAATTTGCTTTTATATTCCTAGGGCATAGGCCACACTTATGACAGGAGAACTATATATAATAGAAATGTTATATAATTTAAAAAAGATACAAACACATTTATTATATGGTTGAAATATATGGTGAATGCTTAAATTTTAAGCATTTATTGCAGTAAAGATACATAGCTATTAATCCCCTTCAAAATACTCCCCCTTGCTTTGGACGTTTACCTCATCATTTTTGCCACTTTCTGAAGCTGTTCTGGAAGTTATCTTCTGTGATTGTCTTTACTTGCACTGTTGTGGCTGATTTGGTGTGCTGAACGGATTAAAAATGTTTACTTTTCATCGTTGTTATGACCTTGGGGAAGAGTCCCAAGTTACACAGAGCCACAGCCAGTGAATAACGTAGAGGAGGACACACCAGAACGTCTTTGTAAGCCCATCTTTCCGTTGCACGCCGCTTGGCAGCAACATTTCCTGCATTTTTAATCACACCTCAGAGAGGCACTCATGAAGAGGGCTTCCAGAATTCTTTCATAAAGTGGCAAAAATAATGAAATAAGCGTGTTCAAAGCAAGGGGGGAGTATTTGATGGGGGATTAATGGAAATGTGTCTTTTACTGTGAAACTCTGGCTTCCAGAATTCTTTCATAAAGTGGCAAAAATAATGAAATAAGCGTGTTCAAAGCAAGGGGGAGTATTTGATGGGGGATTAATGGAAATGTGTCTTTTACTGTGAAACTGTTTTAGTTTATTCATCTTCCATGTACATCACACCTCGTTCATAAAACTATAGAGAGAGAGCTATTTAAAGAAAGAATATAGTTCTATATAGAAAGACATAGATAGATATATGGATATAGATATAGGAACTACTTTGAAAGAGGTGTTAGAAACCATTAGGAACTAATATATTAGACCAAAGCGAAATGAAAAGATAGATGTGGTGGTGTGCACCTGTAATCCCAGCACTCTGGGAGGCTGAGTGAGGCAAGTGTGAACCCAGCCCGAGCAATGTAGTGACTTAGCAAGATACTGTCTCAAAATAAAAATAAAAAAGCGCCAGAGATATAGCTCAGTGTGAAGGCCTTGGGTTAAATTCCTAATAGTTCCAGAAAAAGAAATTTGAAAAGTGGGAAAGAAGAGATCAAAGTTAAAACATTCTATTATCTTTGCATTATCTATCAGGAAGAAGGGAATATTGATTACTTTTAGACTTGTTAGGTAAGGTGAAAAATATTAAAATTTTAAGAGTAACCCATTAAAAGAATAGAGAGGATGGATAACTTTCAAACTAGTATATGGGGAAAAGAGACTAAAGAGCATCGAATTTACTTCTAGAAGAGATTGATTATGTGCATTAGCCTCTGCTGTTTCCTGAAATCTCAATAAAATGCATTAAAGTGCACTTTTTAAAAAAATGCATATATCGACAAGGAGAATAGAAAAGGAGACAAAAGTAACATTTTGGAAGCTGAAAACTTCCAAATGGTCAAATGATAGTAACAGGACACAACTGAAAAGATAAATTTTGAAACAGCAAAGGAAAAAGCCAAACATCTGCTGACTGACTTGCACACCCAAAGGCCCCCAAAGCTCAGCAACAGCAGCAACAAATTCTACTCAAAGCATGGGTGACACTGGAACTAAAAATGGATTGGTTGCAAGTGTGTTTATTTTACTTATTTCTTTTTTCTTCTTTTGTTTTTTTTTTGAGACAGGGTCTCACTATATAGTGAGACTGACCTGGAACTCACTACGTAGCTCAGGCTGGTCTTGAACTCACAGCAACCCTCCTGCCTCAGCCTGCCGAGTGCTGGGATTACAGGTGTGCACCACCATGCCCGGCCACGAGTGTGTTTATGAAGCTGCTGTCCTCTTTGCTCAGTGGGGTCACTGTGTCTTCCCCCAAGCAACAGAAAACCAGAGGTATAGTCTCTGGAAAAGGTGAAAGAGTGAATCTCCAGTTTATGAAAAACAAGGTATTGCTGGAGGCCAGAGTTCTTGTACTCAAAAACAAAATTCTATACGCCGAATGTGGGGACTTTTCTCTGCACACACTATCTTTCCTCTCATCCAAAATGTTGGCCAGTTAGATTTTGCCTACTGTGATGTTAATCTTGTTTGTCAGTCCATTGGTTTAAGAGGCATCCAGCTGATTAGTCAAACTTGCTTCTGGATGGATCGTGGGGGTGCATGACCCTGAGGACTAAATCTGGTCCCTGGCCTCTTCCTTTGGCTTTTTGCCTTTCTCTGCTTCCTCATTAGCATGAGATGAACAACTTTCTTCCCAAATGCCTTTCTACCATGATGTTTCTCCCTTACAATTGGTATAAAAGCAATGATGCCAGCCAACCATTGACTGAAACCTCTGACACCATGAGCCAAAATAAAACTTTTCTACTTAAATTGTTTGTCAAGTACTGTGATTCAGTGACAGAAAGCTAATACAACCTCGGAGACAGAGGTTGAAAGAAACTTCTCCCTGAGAAATTTGACTATTCTAAGAACATTACCTAAAGAAACAAACTTCTGAGTGTTCTGCAATCCAGATAGTCCCTCCCAAAATGATCCAGGGACTGCAGACTATACATCAGCTTCTCTTTTCTTCTACACTAGTATGAAAAGTTTCCAAAATATAGAAAAGCTAAAGCCTGGAGTGGTGGCACACACCTGTAATTCCAGCACTCAGGAGGCTGAGGCAGGAGGATCGCTGTGAGTTCGAGACCAGCCAGGGCTACATAGTGAGTTCCAGGTCAGTCTCAACTACATAGTGAAACCCTGTCTCAAACAAACAAACAAATATACATATACATACATACACATACACATACACATATACATATATATAAAAGCTAAAGGGCCAGGATTTAGCTCAGTGGTGCAGCCACCTGCCTCACAAATGCAAGGTCCCAGGTTTGATCTCTGGTACAAAAAAAGAAAAAGAAAACAAAAACTGAAAGAACAGTGCAGTGATCACTGTTATACTCACCACCCAGGTCTGTGATTGTTAATATTAGGCCATATACTCTCTCTATATATAAATATTTTATATGTATGCCCAACCATTTGGAAATTGTGTACAGCACTCTGTTACCTGCACATAACTTCAATATTTGCATCCTAAAAAGTAAGGACAATCTTTTACAAAACCACAATGCCATTATCATGACTAAGAATATTAGCAATTTCATAGCATCAAATATATACTCTAGGGTCGGGGATTTAGCTCAGTGGTTCCACCGCCTGCCTGGCAAGCAGGAAGACCTGAGTTTGATCTGCGGTACCAAAAAAAAAAAGAAAAAATATATATAGTCTATGCTCAACTTACTCCATTTACTTTAAACTTTCTAGTGTTCTAAAATTAAAATTACTAATGCATGTTAATTGTACAAATTAATATGTTTCTCTGTGAAATTTCCATACATGTATATCATGCCCTGATCCTGTCTATCCTCCTTGTATCTTCTCTTGCTCTCTCCTCCCTTTCCCTCTTTCCTATTTGTCTTCTACTTTCAGGTATGTTTGTTTTGTTTCCATACATAAGAAAAAAAACCACACTATACTGTCTTTCTGCATCTGGCTTATTTTGCTTAACATGATATCCTAGAATTCCATCTGTTTTCTTGGAAAGACATGATTTCATTCTTCTTTCTAGAAGACTATGGAAAATTTCACAAATTTCTGTGTCATCTTTACACAGAAGCTTTACTAATCTTCATTATATCACTCCAATTTCAGTGTATGTTCTGTGAAAGAGAACATTCTGTTAGCTTTTCATTTGTTTTGTGTCTTGTTTATTGTAGTGCTGGGGGTCAAATCCAGAAACTCACACATCCTAGGTAAGTGTTCTACCACTGAACCACATCCCCAGCCCTTGCTCTTTTAAAAATTATGACCCAATTAAAGTTTGTGCATCAGAGTTGGTTGCTAAACACCACTACAAAGTGTTCCTACTTTCTTTTTTAATAACATTAACTTTTGGAAAAAGACCAAGCCAGTTGTCTTGTAGAATGTTCCATATTATGAATTTGTCTGACTCTTTCTTTGTAATGTCATTTGCCTTACTTCTCTATCTACTGTTTCTCCTTGTTGTGGTTCAGATGGATAATGTTCCCTAAACATAGCTCATGTGCTCAGAGGTGGGCTTATGGAAGGTGACCAGATCTTGGGGTGATAATGTCATCAATGGATTAATCCACAAATGAGCTCATAGCTGAATATGCTGTTAGGAGGTGAGGTTGAAGGAAAGAGGTCATTGGAAGCATAAACTGGAAGGCTGTATTCTTGTCTTAAGCCTCTTCCTCCCTCTCTGCCTCTTCATGTTCTCTCTGCTTCTGGCTGCCACAAGGTAAGTGCTCTCCTCTGCCTTATCCTTCCACCATGATGTCTGTCCCCTGGAGCCAACTGACAATGAACTGAAACTATAATCCAAAACTAATCCATCCTTCCCTGTAAAGTATACGGCAGGCATTTTGTCTCACAGTAGAAAGCTTATTAATACAGCCATAAACTGTAGCCCAGGTCTAGTGATTCCACTGTGTTCAAGTTGTGTTTAAAGTATTTCTGGCAAGGCTATGTTGAAAGTGAAATGGAAACTTCACATTACATCTCATCAGGAGGCACGCAGGGGCTGCCGTACCTGCTCTTAGGGATCCTACATTTTACCATTTGGTAAAGCAATCACTATCAGATCTCTTGAGTGACAAGATATGTCTTTTCTCTTTGTCATTTGTCAGCAACAGTATCATGATCCCTTCATACCCTAAGATACCTTGGCAATCTAGTAAATTAGAATATGAAAAGGTATTCTCACAGAAGCCTCACTTACATTCCTATCCCTCTTGTTCTCTTGGTCCTAGCAGCACACAGGTGACTACTTCTATTTGTTTCTAGTTGAATTTAGCCTTCTAGGAATTTTTTTTTTTTTTTGGTGCCGGGGATCGAACTTGGGACCTTGCGCTTACAAGGCAGTCAGTGGCACCACTGAGCTAAATCACTGGCCCTTCTAAGAATTCCTTATCCAAAAGTAAATACATATGAATATATGTTTCCTTTCTTTGCATATACAAAAGATCACATAATATATATGATTTCTACATTTTCATTTTTTAAATTTATTTATTTATTTTTACTGGGGATTGAATTGAGGATCTTTGCACTGAGCAACAACTGCAGTTTTTGTTTTTTGCCTTTTTTTTTTTTTTTGAGACAAATTCTCATTAAATCACCAAGTTGCCCAGATGAGGCTCAAACTTGTGATCCTCCTGTTTAGCTTCCCAGAGTGTTGGGATTACAGACTTGTGCCACCACATTCCACTACATTTTCTTTTTCTTTTCATTTAAAACAGTATTTTGGTGATCACTGTATATCTGCTAAGAGAAATTTGTAGCCACCTGATATTCAGTTGTATGAATGCAGAATAGTTTATCCAGCCATTGTTTTTAGTGGTGGACATTGCACTGTTTTCAATCATTTGCTATACACATGGATTAGTCAGCTTTTTGTTACTGTGACAAAATATGCAAGAAAATCAACTTTAAAGGAAAAAAGGTTTTTTGGCTTATGGTCGCAGAGATTTCAGGTCATAGTCAGTTGGCCCTGTTGGTTTGGGCCAGTGGCAGAACAGTATATCATGGAAGGAGCGAATGGCAGAGAAAGCCTATCTACATGATGGCAACCAAGAAGCAAAAGAGAAAGAGGCTGGGGTGCCACATTCCCTTCCAGATCACACTGCTAATGACCAAATATCCTTCAACAAGGCTCCACCTCCTAAAGGTTCCACCACCTCCCAGCAGCACCACAGGATGGGGACCAAGCCTTGGCACATGGGCCTTAGAGGGATATTTCTGATGCCAAATGAAACAGCAAATGTGGAACAAAATAAAGAAGCATCTTTACAGGTAGAAAAAAAAATTAAAGTAAAAGCAAACTCCAAGTAAACATAGGGGAAATATAAGAACAGATATTATAACTATGAAGCAAGAAGGGAATGCTCTGTTAAAATGACAAAAGGTAGCCAGGCATGGTGGTGCACACCTATAATCCCAGCACTCAGGAGGCTGAGGCAGGAGAATCACTGTGACCAGCCTGGGCTACATAGTGAGTTCCAGGTCCCTGTCTCAAAAAAAAAAAAAGACAAAAGACAAAAGGGATGATGAGGGAAAAAGGAATGTTTTGAAATTAAAAGGTATGGGAGCAGAAATAAAACCCCTCAAAACAGGAAATTCAGTAAGAAGGCCTAAAACATAAAGTTGGAAAATAGAAGTGAAAAATGTAAAAGTTAGAGGAAAAAAAGTCTAAAATAAAAAGGGGGTGAGATTATTTTCTTGGAAGTGAAGGAAGTATATTTCTAGATGGAAAGGGCCCAGGTAGTACTTCGGTGCCTAGCTCAGAGCATGGAAATAGACCCGCCACAAAGCACAGCATCACGCTTTGTGAGGACCTCGGGTCTGAAGACCTTCTAGACAGAATAGAGATGGCAGCAGTGGCAAAAAATGGTCACACCTTCAGACTTCTCAACAGCAACACCAGAGGCTCAAGTCAGCATGAGCAGCGCTTTCCAGAATATGAGAGAAATTTTATTTTTAACATAAAATGCCATGCCACATTACCCATTAAGAGTGAGAATAAAGACATTTTCAAAAATTCAAGACCTCCTACCATCCTTGGTCAGGAAAAGTGCAGGATTGCTCCACCAGAGTAAGGACTAGCCATGACAGAGGGTTTTCTGGGATCCAGAGACCCAGACAATCAGCAGGTGAGATCTGGCTGCCTCTCACACAGCAAATCCCACCATGCAGTTTCATTCATTGGCCCCTCTTGGGAATGTCTGTAACACTGAGGAACCGAGTCTGGGAGAAAAACCTAGGAAACAAGCATTTGTGTTGAAAGGTGCAATAGGTTGGCCCCATGCGAAGTATCTCAGTCAATGACTGGGTTGGTTTCACTAAGCTTTCTTCAGTGCATCAGGCAATGATATTCCACATATTTGGCAAGATTTAGCTGTTTCATCTCCCAGGCTGGACTTGATTTTCCCCTCTTGCTTCTCTGTATTTCAGATTTAAGCAATTGTGTATAATCCCAATTATATATATATATATATATG
>NW_022900928.1:64764912-64795314 GCF_012274545.1 Fukomys damarensis
TACCAGGGATTGAACTCAGGACCTTGCACTTGCCAGGCAGGTGCAGTGTCACTGAGCTAAATGCCCAGCCCAGGAGTAAATTATTATATAAGTTTTAAGATTAAAATGCATGTAGTTCTACAAGTTAGAGGTTGAGGGACCTCAACCTTTTCTTTGATTTTTTTGGTGATACTAGGAATGGAACTCAAGGCTGTGCACACTTGAGCAAGCACTCTACGACTGAGCTCCATTTCCTACCAGGCCTCTTGCCTTTCATTTTCAAAATTTTATAATGAAATATTTTGAGTATACATTGAAGTACATATGATAGTACAACTGATATCCATGTACCTGCTACCGGGATTTAACAAGTATTAGTGTTTGACATTTATATCCTGGAATCATTTTTTAAAGAAATAAAATGTAGGACTGGGGATTTAGCTCAGCGATTTTGTCACCTGCCTTACAAGTGCAAGGTCCTGAGTTTGATCCCCCGTACCAAAAAACAAAGAAATAAAATGTGGCTGGTAGAGGTTAAGTCCCTGTCATTTTTTTCCCCAATTCTAGTTCCTTCCCTCTCTCCCCACTTACTCTCCTCTCTACCTGAGGTCGGTGAGAGTCTTGGGCTTTTTTCTTTTGTATACATTTATATAGCCAAAATCTTATATTATGATAGGTTTACACATTATAAAAAGGTATAGAAGTAATTAAAAATACATCCTTCAGTGTGCATTTTTTTCACTTTACATTATGTTTTGGGGGCATATCCATGAATATATAGAGAGAAAGTTTGTTCTCTTTTTCCTTGATTCAAACAAGTATAATTTTCAAGTTATCACAAAATTTCCCACAAAAATTTACAATCAACAAAATATTCTTCATGCAGCATTTTCATACAATTGCATGGGTTCATTAATAGCTTCCACTTCCCAGTTGCTACCTCGAGTAGCTACACACTTTATGCTTCATCTCATGGGTAAAACTGCTCTAGAAAGGAATGAACCCACTTTGTAGCTTAATCTCTACACAGAATTGGCCAGAGCACTGCAATACCATAGGTCTGAAGTCTGGTGAGGTTGGGAAGGCACATAGCCTATCCACTAAAGGTGTCCAGCTCCTTGTCACAATGAGACTCTGGTCTTTCAGAATGAAACTTTAAACATAGTTGTTTCACAGACTGTAAAGGCAGCTGAACAACTTCCTCACAGTGCACAGTTCTCCCCAACAAACTCTTTCATGACATTTTTACCAAAGTCCACTATGTCCTGCAAGTGCTGAAATATCTCTTCTGATATTTCTTCCTATTCGGAGGAAGCTTCAGAAAACGCAGCACAATGCAGCGTTGTCTCATTGCTGACCTCCTTGGATGCCAAACACAGACGGGGGATCTGAGGTGGATGGGATCCATGCTGACTGCCCCCTCCTAAGTCTAAGGCTGGCATTAACAATGTAAATTTTTGTGGGAAATTTTGTGATAACTGCGAGTGGGCCACTATCAGGCTCTTGTTGCCTTCCCCGTGGTACCCCCATTCATTTCGTTCATCTTCTCCTCTTCCATGCCCCTGTGCGGCCCTGGAGGCTCATGGACCGGGACTTGAGGAGTGAGCTAGGGGCCACCCGCCTAGTTGGGATCCAGCCGCCCCCGTGTGGGGGCTGACTGTTCTTATCAGTTGTGCCTTACTCTATGCTATGAAGTAATTTATTTATCTATTGATGGGCAATGTTTAAGGATTTTTGTTTGTGCATTTGCTATTACAAGCAATGCTTGGATTTCCTTTGAAGCTAGTATATGCTCAATTGTGGTTAATATTTTATATTTCCTGGGATATAGAGTTCTTTATATATCAAGTTTATTAGCTGTTATTCAAATCTCTTACTGTGCTGTGATTCTAAATGTTGAGAAAGCCGGGGATTTGGCTCAGTGCTTCCGCTGCCTGCCTCAAAATGTTGAGAAAATGATGTGAAAATCTCCCACCAAATTAATCAGGTTCTCTCTGTGACAACATAGCGTTTTGGTTTATAAGTTTTGAGGTTGTGTTGTTGGATTCCAAAGTGTTGTGTCATCCTGGTGAATTTTTTCTTTTGTCATTGAATAATGATCCACTCTATCCCTATTAATCCTTTTTATTCAAAGCCCATTTAGTTGGATGTCATATTATATACCTGCTTTCTTTTTATTAATATTTGTCTGGTATATCTCTTTTTAAGTCTCCCCCACTTCCTACTTTTCAACTTTTCACTGACATATTTTATGGATGCCCTTTATAAATAGCCAAAACTGGAAGTTTTATAAAATCCAACTTGGAAACATTAAACTCATATAGCACCTACTCTGTGTCAAACATTGCTGCATGTTTTTTTTGTTTTGTTTTGTTTTTTGTTTTTCTTTTGTACTGGGGAACAGCTGAGTTAAATCCCCAGCTGCATGTTTGTTTGTTTTTTTTGGTACTGGGGTTTGAACTCAGGACCTTGTGCTTGCGAGGCAGGCAGAGGAACCACTGAGCTAAATCCCCAGCCCTACATGTTTTTTAATGGCTATATTAAACTATTATTTTTCACAGACCCTAGAGATAAGTACAAACATCATCCCTGTTTTACAAATAAGGAAACTGAGGCACAAATCCAGGGATTTATCTCAGTGGTGCTGCTGCCTGCCTCACAAGCACAAGGTTCCAACTTTGATCCTCAGTACAAAAAAAACAAAAAACAAAAAACACAAATTTATCCAAAGCCATACAACTGATGAGAGACAGAATTTTAACCCAGCAGTCCAGTCTTTTTTTTTTTTTTTTTTTTTTTTTTTTTTTTTTTTTTGGTACCGGGGATTGAACTCAGGTCCTTGCGCTTATGAGGCAGGTGCCATAACCTGGGCTAAATCCCCAACCCCCACCCCCAGCGGTCTATTTTTATTGACTAACTTAATCTATTTAAGTTTGCTATGGTTACTGATTTAACTGTCATATTATTTTGTATTTTCTATATACTGTGATATTTCTTTGCTTCTTAAATCTTCTTGCTGTCCTATTGTATTTCTGTTCCTTTGAAGAAAATATTTATTTTTGAAGTGCTGGGGATTGACTGAATTCAGGGGCTTGTGCATACTAGGCAAGTGCTCTACCACTAAGCTCTACCCCAGCCCTTTTTAAAATTTTGTTATTTTGAGACAAGTTCTCACCAAACTGCCCAAGCTGACCTTGAACTTGTAATCTTTCTACCCCAACCTCCTGAGTAGGTGAAATTATGGGCATGTACCACCATAGGAAGCCTCAGGTTCCATTTCAATATCACCAAAAAAAAAAAAATCAAAGAAGTAAAAGATATGAGATCACTGATATCAGGCCCAGGTATTTAGTTTAGTGGTGTTGCACTTGCCTGGCTAGCACAAAGTCCTAAGTTCAATACCCGGTACCAGAGAGAGAGAGAGAGAGAGAGAGAGATTACTACTGATATCAAATCATCTCTGGGGAGATAAAGTAAGGAAAGGGCTAGAGAACATGCATGGGCTCTGCACTCCAAAAACTTCTGTTAAAACTGCAGGAGCACATACAGTGCATGGTGGTTGTAGACATGGAGAACAAGGAACTGGGGGAAAATGAAGGCAGGGAGCTATAAGTGGGTCTTTACTATAGTTGGTGGGGGTGAGGAGGAATACATGGAAGGTGTACCAGATCCTAGAGACCTTGAATTTGTAGTGACATCTGGCTGTTCATTTTCTGTAACAGGGATCCACACAGTGAGGCTGAAAATGCAGAGGCCAGAGGCATCCTAAGTGAGGGTCTGGCAGGTGATCAGAAGGATGAGACCACAAGATTTGTGAGAGAGGCGGCTGGTCAGGAAGGTGTAAGGTGCAGACCCAGTACACAAGGAGAGAGGGAGAATGGGCCTATGCCTGGGGAGGAAGATATCTAGGAATACACTACCAGAGGCAGACTGTCTCAGGCCTCTAGTGTGCATGTCTGTGCTAAAGGGAGACCAGAGGAAGGCCACTGACAGAGGAGTTAGGAGGAAAGGGTTGGATCAGCTTTCCCCATAGATTTTGAGGTCACTCTGGAGATGACAATCATCAGGGAGACAAGAGTAGCCAGAAGCCCAAGGATTCAGTGAGTATGAAAGTCAGTATTATGGTTTGGATCTGGAATGTCCCCCAAAGCCCTCATGTGCTCATAGGCAGGGCTCTTGGGAGGCAATTGGACCATGGGGTTGATATACCTGACTTGTTGTTCGGAGTCAGAGTCTGGCTGGAAGAGATGGATCATAGGTGGTGTGATCTGGAAAGCTTTGTCTCCCTCCCCAGCTCTTCCCCTCTCTTTCTGCCTCCAGGCCACTATGACTTGAGCAGCTTTCCTCCCCCAGACTTCCACCATGCTGTGTGCACCTTGGAGCCAGCCAACCGTGGACTGAAACCATGAGCCAAAATAAACCTCTCCTCCTCTGAGCTGTGGGAATCAAGTATTATGTATCAGGGAAAAGGACAGTGACTGGCATAGGTCAACAAGGACAGGGAGAAAACGAGCCCGAGGAAAGGAACCAGCCTCCATCAGACTGATGTCCTAGGCTGGAATCAGTAGCCCTGCTTGATGGAGGAAGCGGGAGCAGCCAGGGAGCAGCAGCCAGAGCCCAGGCCGTGCCTTGGGAAAGCCAGAAAATGCAGCAAGGCCAAAGATGCCAAGGAGTTTGTCCCAAAAGGTTGTGGGGAAACTAGAGGAAACAGACTTGCACAGTATAGCACAGGGAGTAAAAGCAGAGGAGGAACAGGAAAGGAGTGGGGAGGGATCTGTTGTCAGGGTCTCCTGTCCTGCCATGGGCAATGACCAAGATGTGAGGCACAGGGTTTAGGTGAGAGGTTAATGTTCCGTCAGACTTGTCCAAAGCCCCAAAGGAGGTAGCACTTGGCACTGAGGCCCATATAGAGGGCTGGGACCATACTATATACCAGACTCCTTGTTGCACCCTAGATAGAAGTAAGATAAAAACCCTGTGAATAGGTGAGTGGTCAGTGTGGGTAGGCTGTGGTAGTAAGAGGTGACCTGGGAATGTGACCTGGGAATTTTCTAAATCTATCAGCCTTCCTGAATCTTGCCCAAGAGGAGTCAAAAAGACTGAATTACAATACTTTCTCTGTAGAGCACCTAAAACATGCTGGCAATTTACCTTTATTATTGTCTTCTTCCTTTAACTTACAGAGAAACTAAAGACTTAGAGAGTTTAGTATCTCACCCAAGGTCTCGCTCTGGTCCAATTCCTGGACTATCTGCCTCCACGGTCTACACTCAGGGCAAGAGAGGACCCCACTCCTAAGACCAGAACCACCACAAAAGCTTGTTTGCCTGTTACTAAGGAGAAGCTAGGGACACACCATGCACAGGAAGAAGTGGGGTTCTACCCCCGCTACCCCAAGGTGTTTATGGTTGGGAAGAGAGGAGGCTGTCGAAATACAGCAAAGCCAGGTCCACATGTTAGCTGATCTGGTCACAGAGACAGCAGCTCAGGGCCAGTCAGGGAAGGAACAGCCAAGCCAGGTGCAGCTGCCAAGTCACACTGGGAGTGGAGGCCACCTCTCCCTCCTTATCTCAGCTTGCTCCTCAGCATGACCCTCAGTGCCCTGCTATGTTGGCCCCTGCACAAGCAGAACCAGTCTAGCTAAACTCAGGACACAGTGTCCTCGGGTCCTCAGACTTGTTATGTGACCTGTGTGCCTCCCCAGACCTTGGTCCTTGGTTCTTGGGAAGCACCCACAGCGCAGTGTTTGTGTTAGAGACGCCTGCTGGTGGTGCAATGCTGGGTGGGACCTGTGACATGGACTGTAACACGAGATGTACTGAGCACGCTGGGTCAGCATGGCAGTGGTGTGCCAAACAAGATAAGGACTGAAATTGTTGATTTGCTTGAGGTTTACTTATCTAGACCCCTCTTCATCACCAAAGATCATAGGCTTCTAGAAATGAAAATTAAAATAATGATAAAAGGAAGAGGTGAGGGGAAGAGAGAGAAATTTAGGACCAGGAAAAATAAAACTAAGAGAAGAAGAGTATGACCAGATAAAGAACACAATCACAAAAGCAGTGAAAGAAGACGAAGTTGCAAGAGTTGACCTTCATATTGGCTTTGAGTTTCTTAGAAAGCCATGAAGAGGTAAATCTGATTGTGTAATTGTCATAATCAGAAAGAAGGAGACACACTAGACTCATGGGGAAAATAAAGCTTCTCCAAACACTGAGTTGCAAAAACAAATCTCTCTGTGGAACTTTTTATTTCTTTAAGAGATATGCTATGTTGCCCATGCTGATCCCCAAACTTCTGGACTCAAGGAATCCTCACATCTCAGTCTCCTGACTTGTTAGAACCACAGGCACGTGCCAGTGTGCCTGGCTTTCCGTGGGTCCTTTGAGTTATGTTACAGTGACTCGCTGGGAATGTAACTCAGTGGTGGAACACGTGCTTAGCATGTGCAAGGTCCTGGGATCAATCCCCAACGCCAAATAAAAAGAGACTCTGGGGATAGGCAGTTTTACATAAGACCAAGGTAAGGCAGCCCAATGGATAAACTTCTGTCTGGTCACCCAATAGGATCCATGGACAGAATTATGCATGCATGCCCAGACTTCTTGGGTATAATGTCTCATCTGTTAAGATATTAAAATATTAACTAAAAATAACAAATAGCTTTATATTTTGTACATATTAAAATAATACAATGTAGGAAAAACAAAAAAGAATACACTATATAGGAAAAGTATAAAATACAGATGGGTAAGTAGAAAAATAATCACCCATAATTACACCATTAGTACTTGTATATTTGTCCACATTATCTATGCTTAGCTTTACATATTTATTTTCCTTTCTGTACTGGTGGTTGAAACCAGAACATTTGCACTGAATATATCCTCAGCCATCTCTTTATAATTTTTTTTTTAAGACAGAGTCTTACAAAGTCACTAGGTTGCCTAGGTTGAGCTTGAATTTGGGATCCTCCTTCTTCTGCATCCTAAAATGCTGAGATTAAAGGTATGCACCACAATCTTGACAACATATATTTGTACATTTTTTACAAATATATTTTAATGGGATCACATGGTTTAGAAACCTGAGTTATCATTTAATGGGCTTGTCACACATATATATTCATGGCAATAAGTTTTCGCTCACTTTGTGACTTACAATTAATGATAATATGAATACATTGTGTCCTATGCAACAATTTTATATGTTATTCTTTTCTAATTTTTAAGTTATAAATAACACTGGAATGACCATCGTTATAGCTAACAGCAAGCATTCCATGTTACTTCTTTATGATGACTGTTTAAGTGAAAAGCACGTTTTCCCAGATAAGCACATTTCTGTCCCCTAACCCTTGCCATAACACAGAGCCCTCCCAGGTGTGTGAGACCAGTGGCTCAGGCCTCAGGGGAATGGTGAACTAACTTCACAGCCTTCAGTCAGGCTACTTCTGTGCTCTTTCAGACACATGGCAGATCGAATGCATGTGCCTAATTACCCTTTTCCTGAAACCCTCCTATAGTGAAGTTTTTTTGGTAGCAGACGCTTAGTGTTAGGAAGAAAAGGTCCACAGCAATATTTTGGAAGATAGAAAGCAAATGGACCAGTCACAGCTAACTTAGCCAGGCTGAGGATCCTAGTCTTAAGCTGGTAGTGGGGAGAGAGGGGCCCCAATCTGATTCACCCCACTGGATTCTCAAAAAGCCAAGGAATCGTAGTAGGGCTGCTGCTAGCTCATACTGCACCTATCTGGATTATGAATAGCCTCCTTTTTCTTGGGACACTCTACAGTTAAGTGTATTAGTTAGCTTTTGCTGCATAATAAGTCACCCCAAAACTTGGTGTCTTAGAATAACAATAAATGTTCATGATCTCTCACAATGTCTGCAGGTTGGGAGCTTGGTTGTGTGTTTCCAGTTCTGTCTGGTAGGTTGCAAACAAGATGTTCCTGGGAGCCACCATTATCTGAAGGCTTGGCTGAGGCTGGAGATCTTTTTCCAAGGCAGAACACTACCCAGCTGGCAGGTTGGTGTTAGGGAACCTGTTGGGGAACCTGGACCTCTGTTACTCCCCACCAGGACCTCACCACAGGGAGAACATATCATGACTTCCACAATAGTGATTTTGGTGTTTTGTTTGTTTGTTTTTTCAATGCTAGGCATTTTACCCAGGGCTGCTCTACCACTGAGCTACTCTCTGAGACCAATTTCTAATTTGTTAATTTTGAGACAAGTTTTCACTAAGTTACTAAGTTGCTCAGGTTGGCCTTAAATTTGCAATCTTCCTGGCTCAGCCTCCCAAGTAGCTGGGATTATAGGTGAATGCCACCATACCCCAGCGCAATAGCTTATTCATCACAAGGCCAGTCTTCAATATGACAGGGACCACACTACAGGGTGCACATATTACAGATGAGGATCACTGGGGCCCTCTCAGAGGCCATTAACACACTCTGTAAATACAATGGTGAACAAACAATTGGGGAGCCCCAACTCAAGAGCCTGTTGGTCTACAGTTGTGGTCATTTATTAAATGATGTCAAAGGAACTGGATTGAGAGAAGAGTGTTTCCTCCGGCATCCCAGAGCCAACAGCTCATATCCTCCTTCCCTGACCAGGCACTGCTGGGGTTGCTTTTGTGTCCACCATTGTCAGCTACCTGCAAGACCCCATCCTGCACCCTCCAAGCCATGGGGACACAGAAGTGTCCAACTAACACCAACCTTGTTGTTTCTGTCCTCCTGGGAGCACAGGATGTCCTATGATAAGAGCAGGAGGACATATTGTCCCTATGCAGGAGCTGCTTTTGATCCTGCTGGACAATCCCTCAAGAGCAGCAAGGTCCTCGGGCTCCCTCCCTTTGCCCTGATCAGGGCCACTAGGGCCACTGGAGACCTCAGGGGTAGTGATCTCTGTTCTCAGAGGACTGCTGACCTTTGAGCTTGAGTGATGGCATGGGAGTGTGACAAGCACCTCACCTGGCATAGCACCTCTGCCTGGGGACTCCCAGCACCCAGTCTCCCTTAGAGGGCAAGTGCTCCATTCCTGCCAGTGATCAGGCTGCATCCTGGAAATGCTCAGGTGAATATTTATTTACTTCTTCCTGGTTTTAAAAATAATGTTCTCCAGGTGGCTAATATTAAAGACAAAACAAAAGAAAAATAGAAAATAACAAGGGTTAGAGAGGACATGAAGAAATAGGGCCGCCATGCATTGCTTCTGGGAACATAAAATGGTGCAGGTGCTACAAAAAAGGCTCCTCAAAAAATTAAGTATATAATTACCACATGATCCAGCAATTCCATTTCTGGATATAAACCCAAAAGAATGGAAAGCACAGACTGGAACAGATGTGTGTAAACTCATGTTGGTAGCAGCATTATTCACTCACAATGGCTTAGTGAATAAGAGCTTTCAGTTTGGGGTGATGAAAAGATTTTGGAAATATATAGTGGTGGTAGTTATACAACCTTGTGAATAGAATTAATGCCAGTGAGTTGTGTGTATAAATATGGTTTAAAAGATAAATTTATGTTATACCCACCCTTAAAAGGTAATGCTAGCAGCTTAGAATGTAGCTCAGTGATAGAGTCTATGCCTGGCATGTGCAGAGCCCTGGGTTTCATCCCAGCTTGGAAAAAATAGGGGTAAGACTAAAAGTTTTTTCTTAAATCCCAAAGCTATATAAATCTCTGCTAGAAAATAAAACCCCTCCCCTGTAAGTCTAGGCTTCCCAATGTCTTTCTTTTATGCAAGCCAGATACTAGGATTTTAGTATGATCAAGTAGAGCCCAAGCCTGACTCTTGTGCAGGAGAGGATCCTCTGCTCTATGAGGATTCGTGGTGCAGAGCTTGGGAGTTGAGAAAAGCCATTTAACTGGATAGTCCAGGGTCAAATCCCAAATCTACCCCTTGCTAGGTAACAACCCTGGACATTCTGAAAAGGCTTTCCCTCATCTACTGCATCTTAGAGGTCATAGTCTGTTGGAAAAATTACATGAATCTAAACAGTACTGACAATATGTTTTTTAAAACAGTTCATTCTAGACAGCTTCAAACATCACATCAATTGCCACTTCTGCAGAGGCACAGCAACACTCAACAACTACGCCACACACTGGAGAGATCAGGCAGGAGATTTTATTAGGGATGACAGGTTAGGGAGAGAGGAGAGAAGGAAGAAAGAGAGAGAAGAAGAGAAGAACAAAGAAAGGAAGTTCCTTTTATTGGTTTTGGGCTGGGCTATTGCTTATTTATGAGGAGTGGGCGACCTTTAACCTATCACAGGCCAGGTTGCCCTTTATGGGTTTGGTTCTGCAGAAACAGGTTTAACCTCTTCAGACCACTGTGGCCTTGAGGGGAGGGAAACTAAAGAAAAGAGCATGAGGTCTTTTAAGAGCTAAGGAGCACCAGGAAAATGCAGCCTGTGATGGCAGCGTCAGGTCCCTAACAACATCAAAGTTCTACAGCACTTGCTGCGAGGCCATCAGTAGGGGAAGGGGTCTATATTTCCCTTTTATCCCAGGTTTTACTTTCTGTGACTCCTCCTCCTCTCACTCTTCAGTTGGCTGGGTAGGGGACAGTTTTCTCTGTTTCATGGTCCCCCTCCTGCCTGCTCTCAAGCCTCCTGTTTGGCAGCTAGGACGTCCCATCTGTGTCCTCCCTGGAGAGGTGTGCAGGTCCAGCTGTGCCAAGAGCTTTTTGCTTCCTGACATATTCACATGCAAGTATGCATGTGTCTTCCTTAACAGGCCAGTGCATCACCTTTCCATTACCATAACAAATACCTGTAATAAATCAATTTAAGGGCTGGGGATTTAGCTCAGTGGTTCGGTGGTCTGCCTTGCAAGCCCAAGGACCAGAGTTCAATCCGCGGTACCAAAAAAAAAAAAAAAAAAAAAAAAATCAAAGTTTTGTTTTGGCTCAGGGCTTCAGAAATTTCAGTCCATGATTGTTGGGCCTATGACAAGGCAGCACATCTTTGTAGGAGCACATGGTAGAGGAATCTGCTCATCTCATGGTAACAAGGAAGCAAAGAGGAAAAGAGGAAGGTGCCAAGGTTCCAACATTCTCTTAAAGAGCACAACCTCAATGGTTCTGTGAGAGAACACTTGAATAGCAAAAAAACCCTATGAAATGCCACAATGTAAAATAACTTCTGGAGTTTGCTTTGTTTAGTTCAGAATCTACAGGCACTGGAGGCATCTAGTCTCCCAAAAAAGTTTTGTACATTTTTTTGTTGTTGTTGTTAATTTTGCTGATCAGACACACACCCCTTCCCCTGGGCTAGAATAGATAACTAAGTGAATTTTAAAGGTAACCTCCCCTACCAAAGGAGTGCTACATCTTGGTTGAAATTCAGCTGCCTCGCCACCATGTTTTGAATATCAGCAATGTGAACAGTGAAAATGAAATGTAACCACCTGAATGAGATCAAGGCTGTAAAATCCTATAAAAGAAGGAGTTGCAGCAGAGTATTGGGTCAATCAGGGCACTGCCATTAGGTGTGATCAGTCCCCATCGATGGAGTAAACTTTTGTTATTTTACTTCCATTCTGCTCCCTCTGTGTGTCACTTGCCAATTGCTTCCACAACAATTCAACTTCCTTGCATTAGCTCTACATCCTCATCCACCCTCCAATAGCACCACAGTCTGGGGAGGGACCAAGCCAAGCCAAGCTGTCAACACATCTTGGGGGACAGCCAAGATCTGAAATATAACAACAGGGATGTGTAGTACATAAATCTTTTTTTTTTTTTAACCTAAAAATCTCTCGGGATTTTTCTCATAAATAAAAAAAATTTCCTATACATAAATCTTTTTTTTTTTTTTTAACCTAAAAATCTCTCAGGAATTTTCTCATAAATAAAAAAGATTTCCTCAACAGAATCAGGAGTTTTCTTGACCTCAGGACCTCACAGGAAATCTGAGTGGCTGTCAGAATGTCTCTGAAAATAGTAGGTGGGGCTGGTTGCCGAAGCAAGGACAGATGGTCATTTCTAATCTCAGTTGTATCATTGTCTTCCCTGCTAGGGATGACCCTGGGGTTGACTGGGTCACAGGAAACTGAAACAAAAAGGCTTAAAACAAAAAGGGAAGACTGCCTTTCTGGAAAGACAGACTCTGATCCAATGAGGACTAAGAATACCACAGACAACTAAAGCTGGGTAGAGGTGAGGGTGTGGCTTCCAAGGGCCAAGGCAGCAGAAACCTCCCCAAGAGACAGAATGGGTTGTCAATCAAGGCTTTTGATAGCCACAGATACCTACTCTGGAAGATAAACACAGAAGCTACATTTATTGAATTATTTTCAGGAATTTCAAGGAAAGTACTTGGATTGGAGAATAGACAATAAAGGAAGCTAAAAGAGGAAACATGGCCTTATCACTCTGTAAAACTACACCAGTGGAGACAGCTATTCTACTATCACTGGGCCAGAACAGTCCAGGCTTCCTAGTAGCCACTGCTAGGACTAAGCCTTGGATGAAGGCTCAAACCCACTATAAACTGCCCATCCCAGATAGGACTCTCCAAGGGCCCTGTTTTTTTTCACCAGCCAGGAGAAATTATGTCTGATTTGCGAAGCAGCAGCCCACGACACTGGCTTAAGGTAAGGGAGGCTACATGTCAAGAGGCTGGCATTTTTAGTCTATAAAGGGAGGCGGTCTCTGCCTCTTAAAACTCACCATCAAGGGAGATTCAGAAGCTGCACGCAGTTGTCTGAGTCCATTCAGGCCTCTCTACTACAATATCACAAACTGGGTGGCTCATAAACAGATTCATTATTCCCAGTCCTGGAGGCTGGAAACTCCATGATAAAGGCATATTCAGCATTTTCAGTGTGAGATGAGGGCAGCTTCTTGGCTCATAGATGGCCATGTCCTCACATGTGAAAGTGCTGTGAGATCTCTCCAGGGCCTCTTACATAAGGACACCACCATTTGTATGGGTTCTGTTCTCATGATCTAATCACCTCCTATGCTCTCTCCTGCTGGCATTGCCTTGGGGGATAGGATTTCAACAAATGAACTTGGGGGATATAAATACTCATTCCATTGCAGTAGCCACAAGCAGTGTTGTTACCAGGAGACATCCGCCAGGTCAGTAACCTGGAAGACTGATGACTAGATAAGACCAGGTGATGACCAGATGTCTCATCCAGGTGGACTAGGGCCATGACAGGACCTTCAAAGACAGTCCTGGGGTGGTGGGAAAGAATCAGGAGTCCCACCCAGGACTCATAGTAAGAACCAAGCCCTGGGAGACACTGAGGCCCTGAGTGTCCTGGAGACAGTTCTCAAACAGGTGGTCCTCAGGTGAGGTCTAGCAACACCTCTGGGTTTCCAGGCATGCTCAGAAACAGACTGCCCAGCCTCTGTGCAGTGCCCTCGCAGTGCCTCACTGCTCTGTGTGGCTCTCTCCTAAAGGCAGCCAGTAAGCCTCTGGGTTTTGCTGGACTCATCAAGGTATGTCCGCAGATAGACTCCTACAGTGCCAGGAGCAAGGGGCAGAGGTGGCTGCAGCAGCCTGACCTAGAGTGCGGGAGTGAAGGCAGCTGGAGATCACATACACTGGGCATTGTTTGTGCTACAGCAGTAAGAAGTAATTCAGTTATTGCATGTTTACTCTACTCACAGTGTTATGCTAAATGCTTGGCACCCCTTGCTCCACAAGACCTTCAGAACAACTCTTGAAGCTGAGGACTGTCATTCCTGCCTTCCAAAAGAGGATCTGTCAGCTACCCCAAATCATCCCATAGTCAATTGAGAAGCTGGAATCCAAGATCCCTGAAACTCTGCCCCCTACTCTGGGGAGGAGAGAGGTGATGGCTAGACTCACAGACCTGGGTCAGAGCCAGCAGTCAAGGGGGGTTTAGTCAGGGGTCAAGAAATTTCTCGAACAGGCATGAGTCACTTTTAAAATGAGCTGGGTTGAACTCAACTCTACATAAAGAAGTTAAAGGCATAGCTGTTATATGACAGGTAGGACTGTCTTCTCCACTGTGCAGTGAAGGACCATGTCCCGCTCACCTCTAGGTATCCCTCTCAGAGTGAG
The DNA here is from genome assembly GCF_012274545.1 of Fukomys damarensis. Taxonomy (NCBI): domain Eukaryota; kingdom Metazoa; phylum Chordata; class Mammalia; order Rodentia; family Bathyergidae; genus Fukomys; species Fukomys damarensis. The sequence goes on from NW_022900928.1 coordinate 64,778,950, forward strand.
ACCCAGTGACAGACACTCAGCTTCACGAAAGTTATTTGCTAATTGTTTAGTGCCCAGAACAATGCCTGGCACATCGAGGGTGTTCAATAATTATTTGTTGCCTGAATGACTGAGCGGTTGTGTACTTTGTCTTCAGATGATGTGTGGAATCTTACTTCTCTACCTCCTCTTAGAGCGCTCCCCAACACCCCTGCCCAACATATTGGTCTTTCCCTTGGCTGTAGTCTCAGCCTTAGTGTCCCCCAGTGTTTTCCAGACAGCTGCTAAGCTCAGCCAATTAGTGTTCTCCTCCCCGCAACAAGAAGTTCCATGACAAAAAAAGAAAAAAAAAAAGAAAAAGAAAATAATGACCCCAAATCCTGGCTCTAGACAAGGTAAAAAAGAAAGAAAGAAAGAAATTCCATGACAACCAGATGGGGCTAGTTTCTCAGCAACTGTATTGAATATGGGGAAGGGGCATCACCACTCCCTGGGCATGTGTCCTCAAGCTTGCACAAGAAGTACTTAGGGACTACTGGGCAGACAGGAGGCAGGGCAGGGCAGGTGTCCATGGTAACTGGTGGAGGACACCAGGGGCAGCTCAGCTCTCCAAAGGGGAGGGTTCTTGCTGCTCCTGGGGCTGCTCCTGGGGCTGCTCTGGCCCTGCTCCAGGAACACCCTGTTCTGGGAGGACAAGGGCTGGGGACTTGTCCTGGTACTTCTTCTCCAGGGTGCTGAAGAAGGAGCTGACCTGGTCCCGCAGGTCCTTCTCCAGGAAGCTCAAGTGGCCTTCCACGTCCCCCGCGTAGGGGCCCAGCTTCTTCCTGAGCTGCTCCATTTGCTGTACCAAGGCTCTGCTGAAGGTCTCCCCATAGGGCTTCACATTTCTCTGGAACTCCTCTACCTGCTGGTCCAGGTGGCTGCTCAGCTGTGCCAGTGACTTCTGTAGCCCCTCGGTGTTGCCCCTCAGCTTGCTTCGGACATCATCCACCATGGGTATCAGCCTCTGCTGCAGCTCCTCGGTGTTGGCTGAGATCTTGGCCTTGAGCTCCTCTGCATTCTTCTTCATCTCGAAGGCCAGGCCCTCAAGCTGGTGGTTGAGCTTCTCCTGTACATCCTCTGCATAAGGGGCCAGGCTGCGGCGCAACTCCTCCACATTCTGGTCGATCTTGACCTTGAGCCCCTCAGTGTGGGGAGTGAGGTGCCCCTTGAGCTCCTCTACATTCTTGTCAAACTTGGCCTTCAACTCCTCCGCGAAGGGTGTCAGGGAGGCCTGCAGGTTGTCCACATTCTCCCACACCGCGCTCTCCATGCGCTGCACATAGGGAGTCAGCTGGCTGCGCAGCTGCTCTGCCTGCTTGTTGACCTGGGTGTGCAGCTCCTCGGCATAGGGCCCTAGGTGCTGCTGCAACTCTCGCACATTGTCCCCAATCTTCTGGCTCACTTCCTGAGCGTGGGGCAGCAGGCGGGTACGCAGGTCCTCCAGCTCCTTCCGAATCTCCTCCTTGAGCTTCTCCGAGTCCTTAGTCAGGCGCTCATGCAGCTCCATGGCAAAGGGCACCAGCTTTTTCTGCAGGACGCTGGTGTAGGTGTTCACATCGCTGACTTTGTCCTGGAAGAGGGTGCTGCGGGGGAAGGGCATAGAGGGCCACCATTACACATGTGCAACACTCCCCTGGTACACATCTGCCCAGCACAGGTGTTTGGTAGGAGATCTGGAGCTTAACCATCTTTTTACCTTATGGGTCTCCCTAGCTGGGGTCCTGATATGAGGGAATAGATGTGCAGACTGTCACTATATTGAATTTGTATCTCTGTACTTCCCACTGAGTTGAAGTGTCATTATCCACCCATCACAGGTGCACAAGCAGGCTTCCTCTCCTCGGCTGTGAAGAATGGGAGTGAACTAGGAGTCTTTCAGCCTAGGTGCACTGTGACAGAGTCATATTGTGTCTTAGAATGTTTTCGACCTCAGCAGCACAAGGTGCTGATTTCCTTACATGTGCCCGGGAGCTTCCCAAATACCTCCTTTCCCCAGATTTCATGGGGGAATTTGCTTCAGGAATATGTTAGAAGCCAGCCTGTGTGACATTTCCCTCCTTCGTTTTCTTCCATGAACCCCAGTGACAGAATGTGGCCATTTGTCAAACTCTACAGCATTAAATCAGGAAGGTGCTGTACGGATAATTTGGTACAACCTCCCTGTTTTCATTTAGATCCAGAGCCCAGGAACCCCAGTCAGCAGCAAGGCAGTGATTATCCTAAGTGCTGTGTCCTACCTCTGCCCTCAGCCCTTGCGTGTGCTTGGATTGGCTTCTAAGAAGCCCTGCTCTTCAGGCTGTGCCACCTCCTCCCACCTCCTTACTTGAGCTGCTGGGTGATTTCTGACTTCTGCAGATGTTCCACCGCCTCCTTGGCATTGTTCCTCAGCTGGCTGAAGTAGTTCCACATCATAGTAGCCACCTCATCAGCACTGACCTCTGCCTGGGCACCTGGGCAGGGAACAGAAAGCAACTCATGCACACCTGTCTCTTCCCTGGCTCCTCAGCTCCAGCTCTGAGGTGAAGAGTAGAGGATGGCAAGGAACCCACTCACTTTCTCTCTCTGGGCTTAGCCTGGTAGCACCAATGCTAGTGAGCCTGCCCACCACTGGGCAAGTGCCAGCTCTTGTGTGGTAGCTGGATAGGGCCTGTGTCCAACCTGAGGCCTCTGAAGTACCTGCTGGCCTTAGCCCAGCCTTTCCACTCTGCCCACTCACTGCAGCAGTCGGAGACATGGTCCAAAGATAGCTTCTACTTACTGTTAACAACCACCAGGGCCAGGCCCAGTACCACCGCCTTCAGGAACATCCTGGGCTCCTTGCTGGGCTACAGGGCTCTCAGCTGCTCTGGGTTTTCCTGGCGTCAGCAGAGAACAGATCCTTGGCTCACCTATGCCGCTGGGAGAACTGACTGGAGCCCAGAACCAGCCCAGCATTTAAAGCTCCTCCAAGACGCCCTCTCCACCTCCCTCCCCTGTGCGCCTCCACGCTGGAGGGTGACACATTCCCAGGAGGCCTCTTGGACTTTACTGACCCTAAGTCTACGTGGAAGCTGATGGCAGACTGGGGCTTCTGTCCTAGGCCGGGCCCCACCCAGTGCAGGAGGGCAGGTGGGGGGAGCCGTGAGCTGTGGGAGAAACATGGCCCAGAGGAGCCCAGAGCAGGACGATGCCGCAGGAGCCCTGCTGGCTGCTCTGGGTCTGTGCCAGGCTGGGGGACAAGGTCCACATGTCTGTCTGGCCCAGTGGAGACAGCCACCCACCCCTACAGCTGCCACCAACACAGACTCCTTGCTAGAGCAGAGAACTCTGGACCAGGCCTCTACAGGGCTACAGATGGGACGCTGTGTAGTTGTGCCCAGAGGTGTTTTGCCCTGGAGGTGCCCATGACAGCCTCTGTGCAGGTGATGGGATAGGCAGGAACCCTGTGCTGAAGGGGTTAATAGTAAGTGTGCTTTGTGTTCCAAACTGTGCTGCCTTGGGTAGTTACCTATTCAAAGCCCGAGCCTCGGTTTCCCCTCAGAACAGTGACGATGTTCCACACATGAAATAAGATGGTGCCTGTGAAGTGGGCAGGATGGTGCCACACACAGAGTAAGCTTTGAAAACTAGTGCTTAGGGTTAGTAATCACAGCATTTTGCAGATTTGGACCAAGGCAGGAAGTGCAGTAGAGAGCTCATCCTCTCTGAGGGTGACCAGGCAGACTAGAGGTAGGTGACAGGGTGCGGGGAGCAGCCTGAGGCCTGATTGCTGCCCCCAGCCCCACCCCAGGCTTGTGCAGAATGGCAAGACCCAAGGCTCCCTTTGGCCCTCTCACTGGGCTGGAGAGTGGCCAGGCTGCTGGGTCTTCCTCATAGACTTCTTCCTGTACTCTGGAGATGTCGCACCTAGTCACATGGGGGCTCCAGTGGACCATGCACCCGCTGTGACTAGGTGAGAACACTGCCATACTGTGCTGTAGGCTCTGTCTGGAGCTCCATGCCAGTCACAGGTGGCCACCCCTTCTTTGTAAAATGAAAACCCTCAGAGCAAAACACAATGGCGCTAAGTCTGATTTACCATTTCTCCCTCCCTTTCTTTTTCCTTCCTTTTCTTCTCTCCCTCTTCCCCCACCACTCCCCACCTCCTCTTCTTCCTCTTCTTCTCATACTCCAGAGTGACCCAAAGTCTTGCAAGGTTGAAGACAGTGAAAAGGCCTCTAACACCTGCCCCCCTCATGCTGGGTCCCCACGACACTACAACGCTCCCCATGTCACCACGGTTGCCTCTACTGTCCAAGAGTTTACTCCTTTCTGAGCAGCCCATGCCAGCTCAGGAGTTTTTAAATTCAGACTCTAGCATCTGAATCCCTGGGTTTATGTCTGGGTTCCCCTGTGTCTGCCTGGGTGGCCTTGGGCAGGTCTCGTAAGTTCTCTGAGGTCTGGTTCTTTCCATGGAAGTAATCCTAGCACCTTCCTCCTGGGCTCTCCAGCCAGAGATGATCTGTGTGAAGCTCATGACAGTGAGCCTGATGCCTTAAGAGGTGCTTAGTAAGTATTGAGCCATGTTTTATCCTAAAAGGCTCACCTTCGTGTGACATTGACATGTTTGTCCCAATCCTGCTGCCAAATCAGGCTCGGTCCAGACTGGGGTGGGTGCAAAGGTCATTGCTTAGGGCCCCGCTCTTCCCCCCTCTGCCAGGTGAGTCACCAAAAACACCTCTGCTGCAGTCTGCTGACTTTCTGGACTTGTAAGCCCTGCCAGCATGGGACAGGTCCAGAGGTACTTCTGTGTCACCTGTTCACTGAGTGTCTCTATCTACACTAGGAGGGCCTGAGTCACTAGAGTGTGTCTAAGAGCACCTGCCAGGATGAGGAGGACTCACAGAAGTACGAAAACATCAAAACTGTCTGCAATACAGAGTTTGGGCCCAGGGCTAAGGGGCTGGCTAGGCAGTACACACACTGGCCCCCAAGGGAGGGCACGATGTCAAGAATGCTGTCCATCCTTCCCCAGATCTGCGCCTATGTGTGGGCCAGGGAGAGAACAAGAGTGCATTGCCTGTGCTGTGATGGAAAAGAACAAATTCAGCCTGTCAGCTGGGACTCCCAAAGGGCCCATGTGATCTCGGACAGTAATGTCCTTCTCTGAGCCTCAGTTTCCTTGTCTGTGCTCAGACAGGCTTCATGGCTGGTGAGGCAATGAGGCCAAAAGCCTGACACTACCTATAGCTGTCTCTTCTGTCTACACAGGAGAGTGACGCAGGGGTCAGTACAAAGGCCAACATTAGGAGCAGATAGCTCAGACCCAGCCACAGATGTGACGGGGCGTGCGGGCGCACCACTAGACACGTGTCATGTAGCCACATGTCCTTGAATCAGCTTCGTACTAGCCCTCTTTCTGGGGCAGAACTAAGCAGAGGAGAATCTGGGTAGGACACTAGGAAGAACTTGCAGCAAGGAGAGGTATAGTGAAGGGCTTCTGGCCAGCAAGGTTGAATGGGACCAGGTCAAATCAGTGGCAGGGGCGTGGGTCTGGGGATTCATGTGCCGAGAAGCAGAGGGATAGGACATTCTCAGACCCAGCTGGTCAGCTCCCCCTTTCCCTACTCCCCACTGGTACTTCCCCAGATCTGTGGAGCCCATCTTTCCAGGGGAGTCATGGAGAGTGGCAGGTGTGGCTTAGGCCAGCCCCTGAGAGGGCCCCATGGAAGCGCCACCGGCTGGCGGGGTAGGCACCGGCACTGCTGACCAAGTGAAGGACTTTCAGATGGCCCAGCAGGCTGGGAGTCATCACACACAGCACACCGGCTACGTGGACACACACCCAGGCTCCCCACTCATGTCTTCTGAGCACCTGGGCTCAGTGGCTGCGGGCTGTGCAGGAGGGAGGACAGGTGGAAGGGACCTGGCCAGTCTACCCAGGGTCAAGGCCCTTGTGCCACCTCCTAGCCCTGGTAATATCCCCACTGTGCTTTGCCTCTGGGGTAAGGAACAGTCTGGGACACAAGAGTAAAGTGGTCACTGTGACCCCTCTGCCCACCCCACTGCCCAAATCTCCCAGGACTCTGTATTACCTTCCTTCTTCCCCATGCATCACCAAGTCTATTCCCAGAAAGTGAGCTAAAATGGATTTGCTCTGTGTAAGTGGCTAGTAAGTCTCTGGGGGGCGGGGTGGTCTCACCTCTCCAGTCTGTCTGAATGTTTAAGGACTTGCTTTCTACCTGTGCTCATGTAGATAGGTCTCTCCCTCTTTGGGTCTCAGATTTCCTGCCTATAAAATGGAGTTAATGTTTAATCCACAGGGTTCTGACTACTTGCATTTTAACAGAAAACAAGGTCTTTAGCAAAGGAATGAATCCCTAATAGAGAAAATTCAGGTTTCATCTGTGAGTAAAGAATTCTGAGGGTAGGGCCAAGCCACTTCCCTAGGAGTCTGGCTTCACACTGTGAGATTAATTTTCTCTTCCTGGGAGGATGGCTGCCTGCCAAAAGCCCTATTTCGATGTTGCTGGCTCCTGCCTTGAACTAGACTGTGTGTTTGTGAAGCACCCTGTGGACCAGCTGCTTTGTACATGCAGTATTTCACTGACTTGTCTCTGCAACTCTGGAAAATCAGTATTGGATTCCCATTTACAGAGGAGAAAATTGAGGCTCTGGGATTAGATCTCCGGCCATACGTCACATGAGTGAAAGACAAAGGCGTCATTGAAAGCTACGATTTCCTGGCTCCAAAGTCCCCGCAGCTAGAAGGCAATGTCCCCTGACATTGCTATCCTCCCTGTGGCTCTCAGTGTGCCCTCTGGGACTATCCTAGCCCCGAGAAGCCAGAGCAGTGTCTGCCCCCCAGAACTCCTCTGTGCCTGAGCCCCTGCAGCCTGGCCTCTCCACACTCACTCCTTCCAGTTGTCACATGGCCAGAGCTGCAGGAGGAGCCCAGAGCCCAGAGCCCAGTGGAGAGGAGTGTTGGGGCCACCTGGCTCAGGGAGGGCTCCCTGTCCCTGCCCTGGGGATGTTATCAGTGGGTCCAGAGTGCAAGAGTCCTGAGGGGCACAGGAGGAGGGACGGACAAAGGCCTTGGGCTCAGACCACCCTTTGCCCTTCTTCCGGCCAGCCCTGCCCTGGCTCAGCTGTTGGGAGCACTGCGTGTTAGAAGCCCTGAGGTGGAGGTGCTGGGGGCTGTGTGAACCTGGCTGCTGCCTTCCCACACAGGACCTGCCCTTTGCCCTTCCATGCTGCCCTGCAGATGCCCCATCCCACAGCCCTGAGTGACTCTCAGGACTGAGGAAGCCCATCACTCCAACTCCAGGCTAGTGCAGGGCTCGACAGGGAAGCATGCACCTGAAAACTCACATATGAAGGAGCTGAGGTGAATCCAGGGCCCCTGGCTCATCCCCAAAAGCCTCTCTCTTCTCACCAGCCTCCTGGGGAGTCAGTCTGGAGAAGGAGTGGGGTCTCCCCAGGCCTGCTCAGGAGCAGACCATGTGGCTGTGGGGGTGGGGGGAAGGTGAGCCCCCAGGCACAGCCTGGGATCCCGGGCTCCTCTGGCAGCAGATGCAGCTGGTCTCTGCTTCAGGCCCTGCTCTCCCGTCAGCAGGTGACCTTTGCCCTGCTCACTGGGCCCTCTGTGCCCGCTGTCCTCCCCTGGGGACAATATAAAACAGGTCAGAACCACCCTCTTGCCTTCCTATTCAGTTCATACCTAGAAGCAACTACTCCAGGTAATGCCCTTGGGACGGGGCAAGGGGAGGAGGGAGGAGGGCAGGAGTGGCCAGAGAAGGCTCCTTGTGCCCAGCCAGCAGGCCTAGAAGAGAGTTTGCAGGAGCCTAGGAAGTCACGGGTGACATGCATGTACCCCATCCCCAACTGTGCCCCGGGGAAACAGAGGCCCAGGAAGAAGGGGTGGTCAAGCTGGACTGGAACTGATACCCATGCTGCGTATCTCTCCTCTCTTTGAGGGCTAGAAGAAGCCCTTGACACCCAACCCTAGCCCAGACAGGGAGATGAGGGAATTGAGGCCTTCATTCCCAGTCTGGGGGTTTTCTGTGGCATCCCTCCCTGACAGACTATGTTAACCCCTTCTTCTGCTGACCCACCTCAAAGGCTCAGAGGTGGGGGGATGTAGGGAGCTCTCACGGGACTCTTTTCTGCAGGAATAGAGGCGCCATGCAGCCCCGGGTACTCCTCACTGTGATCCTCCTGGCACTCTTGGCCTCTGCCCGTAAGCGCTTTCTGGGAACCGGGCTTCAGGCAATGTGGGAAGTAATTTGGGGCTTCTATGCCCTGTGAGTGGTGGTCAGGTGGGAGCCAAGGGGCCTCTGGGGGCCAAGCCACCCCTGCTCAGTTCTGCTTTCCCAGCAGGAGCTACGGAGACCGAGGACGCCTCCCTCCTGGGCTACATGCAGGACTACGTGCAGGGTTATGTGCAGCATGCCTCCAAGACCGCCCAGGACGCACTGACCAAGATGCAGGACTTTGAGATGGCCCAGCAGGCCAGGTACGCCCACTAGGCCTCCTGGTCCTCTGTGCCAGCTCTTTCTGTCCCCACTTGGCCTGCCCTCCCCTGGAAAGAGCTCTGGTGACTAGAGTGTGACTCTATCAGCCCAGCCCAGGCCTGCACCTCTTTGAGCCTCCCTGTCCCCTCAAGGGGCCAGGGGAAAGGTGTCAGAGGTGGGGCCCCCTTCCTCTACTGCCCTCTTTCTCCCTAGTACAGCCCTGAGGTGGGCCAGCTTAGCCCTTACTGCCGTTTTCCTCTCCTGACCGTGGGGCGAGAGGGTTGCCAATTCTAGCCTGGAAGTGGAGGGGTGTTTTCCTCTGCTAGTGCGGGCAGAAGTCTGTCCTGGTGTCCCCAGCCGTCCTACCCAAGAGTCCTCAGCTCTCCCTGATCCCCTGCTGGCTTCGGAGGCAAATGCTGCTAGTCATCAGGGTGGGCTATGGACTGGGTATTATTTTCCTCACTTTGCAGAAAAGAAAACTGAGGCTCAGAAAAGGACCTGGTTGAGATTATACAGCTAGTCAGTCCCCCAGTTATTTTCTGAATGAGGGAGCCAGCTTCTCTATCCCTCTTTTTCCCCACCGGGAGCCCCAGGGTACACAGCACCAGGGGACAGCATTGGCCTGAAAGACAAAGTAGCCCTGACCTTACACATTGCTCACTCAACACTTTGTGCCTTGAGCCCAAGGACTGGGGGGCAGTAGCAATGATCTGACCCAACCTGGAGAAATGTGGGGTTAGACGGTGCTGGTTCCCTTCACCGCCTCTGCATCTCTTCTGCTTGGGGTGATGGCTGCTTGTGCTTGCTGACTGAGGCCTTGGGGGCATTGCTTGGTAAGGCTGGGGGAGGGAGGAGAGTCAGCGGAGATGTTGGGGAGTGTGGGTCCCACAGCCAGAACATCTCTGACACTCATCTTTACTGCGACCTCTTTCTGATTTCCCCCAGGGGCTGGATGAGTGATAGCTTAAGCTCCCTGCAAGATTATTGGAGCTCCTTCAAGGGCAAGTGGTCCGGGTTCTGGGATGCTACCCATGAGGAGGCCAGGCCATCCCCGGCACCTGAGGGCATCTGAGATCTCAAGGTTCCAAGTGCCTATCCACTGGTCCTGCCAGCTCCCTGGGCCCTGTGGCCTCCAGGGCTTCCCCCGCATTAGCTTGAAAAGGACAGTACTCTCAGTGCTCCCACCCTAGATCTGGCCACCTCCAATTGTGCTGCTTCCCAATAAAGCTGGATGAGAAGCTGCCACGAGCAGATGTCCCTCATGTGCTGCAGGGGGGAGTGGGAAAGAGCTGGGCCCGGGCTGTGTAGTCTCTTAGCCCAAGTTTCCTCATCTGTAAGGTAGGAAGAACCCACTTAACTTGCTTGCCTTGATAGGCTTGTGTGAAAGGTCACACAGAATGACAGATTTGACAACACAGTATCAACTCTCCAGTGCTGTAGAGTGTGACTTCAGCGTGTGCTCTATGTTGGGTTGGCACTGCTGTGTTATCATCAGAGTTGAGACTATATTTGTTCACCAAAACTGAGCAGGCCACAGGGGCCTGATAAGCACATCTAGGGGAAGTAAGTGGGATGCAGGCAGTCAGAATCAAGCAAGATTCTTGCCTTGGCTCCACCACTTAATATCAGATTGTTTCCGACTTGTCAAGTAGGCACAATCATGTCTCTGAAGTCAAGTATGATGCCGCACGCCTGTAATCTCAGCACTCAGGAGGCTCAGGCAGGAGCATCACAAGTTTGTGATCAGCCTGAGCTACACAGTTAATTCAAGGCCAGCCTGGACTACATAGTGAAACCTTTTTTTCAAATAACCGATGATAATGATGATGATGATGATGATGATGCTACTGGAGATTTGTTATGAGAACACAATGGTGTAGTGTTTAAAGGCCTCTGGCACAGCATCTGTACCATCTGTCAAAGCTAGCTGAAAAAAAAAGTTAAAAAATGGGCCAGGGACTTAGCTCAGGGGCACTGCACCTGCCTCACGTGCACCACATGCACAAGGTCCTGAGTTCAATCCCCGGTACCACACACATACAAAAAAAGTAAAAAAGCTGCCTGAGAAGGGATTGTCAGCTGACCTGACTGGCCTCTTAGGACCAGGACTAGAAGGGGATCTGCAAAGGAACCCATAGTCTCCCCAGCAGGGGTTGTTCTTTGTGTCCTCCACTGCCCAACAGATACTCACAGCAGAAGTGGTCCCACTCTACAGATGAACCAAGGTTTAGAAGAGCTCTTGCCCAGTGTCGCAGAGCCACCAAATGGCAGGGCCAGACCTTGAGCCCTCAAGCCCAGGTCAGCGGCCCACAATCTGCTTAACTGACATGGAGAAAAAGATCTTTGTTAGTCCTCTGCCAGCTACTGAGAGCTCTCTTCCAGATCTTGGTGGCAGTGGTACAACCAGCCCTACCCGGACTGCTTCCTCTTTGGAAATCCACCTGGCTTCTCTTCCTGCTCAACTACAGCAACCACACCTGGGAAATGTCCCCACCTGAATCTGACTTGACACTTTTTGTAGCTCTGGATGATCAGAACCTAAAAAGCCTACTCCTTTATTCAAGGGGTTGTTTAGATACACTAGAAATGGAGAAGGGACAGAGACCGGCACCATGGGGAAACAGGGCCTGTGGATGTGGGGAGCTCTGGGAAAAACACATACATGCATAGGGGAACACACAGATGAATGTGTGAAGAGGGGACAGCTACAAAGAGGAATATTCATGTGGAAATGTGCACGTATGTGTGCACACCAATGTGGACTTGAATTCCTGGCCACGCAATTTTTAAAAGAAATGATCATAGATGCCTATGGGCAGATGGATCTCAAATGAGCAGCCCAGCCCATCTTGCCTTTCACTCAGTGGTGACTTCAAGTCTTCAAGCTTCAGCTTCACGTGGAGACCTGGACCTGATGACAGTCTACCCAGATTTGGGGAAGGATGCAGTGAGGGATATGAAGGCACCAGGGAAATAAAAGGATGCTAAAGAGACGGTTTCTGACATGACCCAGAGCTGGCAGGAGAGGGGTGGCAGTGCCTGGAGCCACATGCGTATATGGCTGGTTTCCAAAGCTGTGCCTGTTTAGGGGTTGGGGGAGTAGAAGAGTTGGCCCTGCTCCCATGAAAAACAAAAGGAAAGTGTTAAAGAGGTTTTCAAATCCATAAAGGAGGAAGGAGCAAGCTCCAAGCATCGTTTGTACCTGCTGAAATCTTTCATGTTCTAAGGGCTCCTCGAGCCCATTCAACCAGCTTGGAGCCAGAAAGCTGGAAGAAGCTCCCGTCCTGGGCCCAGGTCCCACGGAGAAACACTCTGGGGCAGGGGACCACTTCCCCAAGCAGAGACAGGTTTGAGCAGTTAGGGTTTGAGCCTGTGCACTTGGCAATAGGTGACCTGTCACTTTGCCTGGCCCTCAGTTACCTCCTTTCTATGAGCCATGTTAGGACTGGGGTTCTGCTCTCCGCTGCTAACCAGCCCGCTGCCCTGCAGGACCTCCACCATGGATAAAGGCCCTGCAGAGGCTGAGCCTGAACTCATCTTTGTAGGAAGCAGGCAGGAAGGCCCTGCTTCGTTGCCAAAGTATCCCACTCCATCCCAGCCCCCTTGGTTGGCCCCTCCAGTGCCCCACACCCCACTTCAATTTTCCCCAAGAGAAAGAAGCTGTTTTCTACTTTGGAAATATTTATTCTAAGAAACTGAATGCTGGTAAGAGAAGGAGGAGGTGGCAGCAGCTGGCACCTCACTGGGTCGTAACGTGCTTGGTGATCTGGTCGAAGGTGTTCTTAATGTTGGTCTTAAAGTTCTCCGCCACGGGCAGAAGGCCTTGGCGAAGGTCTTCCAGGATGGGCTTGGCCTTCTTGCTAAATGTTCTCAGGTGCTCGCTGGCCTTGGTCTGGTACTCTGCAAGGGAAGTGCTCTCCTTGATTGCCCCCAGACGCTCCGCCAGGATCTGTCCCATCTCTTCAGTGTAGGTCCTCAGATGAGAGCGCAGCTCATCCATGTGTACGAGTGCGTGATCCTTCAGGTCCTTGCCTAGGGGACCTAGCTTTTCCTGCAACTCCTTCAGCTGCTGGTGGGCACCATCGCGCAGCTCCAGGCTCAGTGGCTCTACTTTATGGCGGTAGCGCTTCACCTCTTCCTGCATCTTCTCCTGGAAGCTGTCCAGGAAGGGCTGCACCTTCTTTTTCACCTTCTCCAGATCCTTGTTCATCTCCTCCCTCAGCCACGCTGTGTCTTTTTCGAAGGTATCCCAGAACTCCTGGGACACGTGACCAAGCTGCTCGCGTAACTTACTGAAGGCAGACGATAAGGTGTCCCAGTTTTCCAGGAGATTCAGGCTGGAGTAGGAGAAAAGGTGGCTATGGGGTGGCCTCCCAGGCACCCTGGACTGCCAGGGATCTGCTGGTCCCGGTGTGACCTGTGCTGGGAGTGCAGTAGCTGTGTTCTTGGCTTTTCCCATGCACACCTCACTCCCAGCACCTCCACCCTGTGTCGTGTTGTACAGATGGCCTGATCACAGAGTGGAGCCAGATGGAGCCAGACCTCGGGCTGGTGCCCGGTGTTGAAGGTCACTCCCTTATCTGAAGACAGCCAGCCCAGGAAGTGCAGAAGGGCAAGAGCTTGCTGCCCTGGTGGGCACAATGTGCTGCTGCGGTTTCTGATTACTATAGGGCCTGTGACCCTGCATGAGGATCCTATCCCTGTATCTCCATTCACACCTGCTAAGGGGCCCAGCACATTCTGTAGCAGCACAGGATTTGGCTAGTCTGGCTACAGCTTCCCACCGGCCTTTCTGCCTCTGGGATCTCCCCTTCCCCCAGGCCCAGGCTGGGTCCTTACTTTAGCTGTTTCCCCAAGGTGGAGGCATCCAGCTGGGCCACATAGTCTTTGCCACTCTCTTGGATTACATCCACATACATGGTAGCAAAATCCTTCACGCGGTCCCATGAGGTCTGGGGCTCATCTCTTTGCCAGAAGTGCCGAGCCTGGCTCCCTGGGGTTGGAGAGGGGACCCAGATCAGGCCAGCTCTCTGAGACTAGAGGAGGGCCAAGAGAGAAACTCTGCTCCCTGTGCCCCGCAGGGAGAGCCACCAGGGCATAGCGAGAAGGCCCCCGATGGTTGATCCCTTGGTCAGGGACACCTACCAGTCAGGAAGAGCACAGCCACGGCTAGCACCACAGCTTTCATTCCGAAGTATGTGTGACCTGAAGGAGAGGAGGGGCTTGGCTAAGGGGGCTTCTAGCATGAGGAGCTTCGTGCTCCCCACACATTCCAGCCGGGGAGGAGGAGGGACCCAGAGTGGGACAAGGTCCTGGGAACCCAGTTCCTGGCTGGGCAGAGTCAAGCATCACTTTCCTGGAGCTGGGAAACCAGAGCGGCTTGGGACGAGGAGCCGTACTTACCTCCCTGGAGCTCTCAGGCGAGTCTCTGAGCCAGACTCTGAGCATCCAGATCTCCCTGGCCTATTTATATCTCCAGGCAGGGGCTGGGCTGGAAGGCTGATAAGCCCAAATGAGCCCTGTCACTGCTCACTGGTTGTGGCAATGTGGAACTGAGAGTTCAAGGATCAGCTTTGTCCCTGGGGCTGGGCAAATAGAGTGGGCAAACAGGAAACTGCGGGGGGGCTACAAGGCAGGGGTCAATGGTTCAGGTGGGGGCAGGAAAGTGGTTTCGGATTTGAGGATCTGCGTGGGGTCCGTGGGGCAGCTGTGCCCATCCCCCTCCCCTGTGGGAGTACATGCCATTGTTCCTTGTGGTGGCAGCAGGGAGAGAGAAGGGACCTGGGATTCCTCCACAGCTCTCCTCAGCTGACTTCTTGCATTCCAGGGAGACTGACTGCAGGTCTCAGGGCCCTGCCCCTGCACCCAACACTGGTCTCCTGTGGTCTCCAAGGTGCGGCACACCTCTCTCTACCCTCCACAGTCCTCCTAAGCCCTAAGTCCAAGGGAGCTGGGGTTCCAGGGAACTGCCTGGTGAGAATGCAGGCCAGAGGCTTGGAGCCCCAAACTGAGGTCACAGATACTTATTTCAAAACAAATGCTAGAGACCAAGATAGAGTGGCCAACTTTTAATTCTGTCCTATAAAGATGTTATCCCTGCCTCACCTCAAGGATGACCTCACCATCTACCATGACCACCACTTCAAAAAAGATGGCATCGAACACCCAAAGAGGCATCATCTCAGGAGTAGAGCACAGCATTTGTTTCTCACATTGAAGACTTAGGCATTTGCATTGCTTGTGCATACATCAGATCGCACATGGGTGGGGATACCAGCTCTTAGGAGTCCCTGCATAGGGAAAGACCCCTTTGTGGAGTTGGTGGCAGGAGACTAGTTTTTCATTTCATTTTGCCAGCATTTTGCTGGAGGTGGACTGTGAGAAAGTTATGTACTCTGAGTCTCCATTTCCTTTCAGCAAAATGGATTCTAGAATGATCAGTGGTGTTGGTGCCCCTGATAGAAACTGAACGGAATTGGTGAATGTTAGCAGCACGATCTTGCAAGGGTTGGGAAGCCCTTCTACCGGGTCACTGGCAGGAAGAACCTGGTCAGAGTCTGTGAATGTACAAGCTGAGAGGAACTTTAAGACCAATTACTCTGGCTCGTCCCCACCCTGCCCCCTGCCAATAAGAAACTGAAAGAATTTTGTTAGTATTTCTCATCCTTCAGAGTAAGAGGCCAGGATGGATCTGGACTTGGGACCCAGGCCCCACACCATCTATCTGTCTTGGAAATTTCCTCTCTAGAAACCAGCCTGGTGTCTGTCTGTCATTCCTCTCCCACTCTGGCTGGTCTCATGTGTGTGAGAAGCCTCTGACCAAAAAACCTTAGATTTGTTTGTTGTTTGTTTTTGGTACCGGGGATCAAACTCAGGCCCTTGCACTTGCGAGGCAGGTGGCGGAACCACTGAGCCAAACCCCCGAGCCAAAGCCCCAGCCCCAAAAACTTTAGATATGAATCCTGGTCTGTATAACCCTTATTAACCATATGACCTCGGGCAAGTTACATAACCTTCCCACACCTGTTTCTTATCTGCTAAACAAAGATAGTGATACAACACGCCATCTCTTAAAGTTATAACCGGGATCAGTGTGTGGTAGGCAAAACAGTGGCCCTCCAAAGACACACGAATCCCTCCAGTCTGTAACTGTGACCTTACATGGCAAAAGGGTTTTTTTGGTAAATGGTGATGAGGAACTTTAAGCTGGAGTGGTTAGCTGGGATCACCAGGTGGGCAGTAACCACAGGAGCCCTTTAATATGCAGGAGAGGGGCAGGAGAGTGGAAGTGGAGGCCAGAGAACATGAACATAGGAAGGGGGTCGCAAGCAACTCTGCCTAGAAGATGTAAGAGGCAAAGGACCAGATTTCCTTTTAGAGCCTCCAGAAGGAGCAACCTCTACTGACACCATGATTTTAGTCTAGTTGTTTTTGGTACCGGGGATCAAACTCAGGACCTTGCACTTGCGAGGCAGGCGGCGGAACCGCTGAACTAAATCCCTGGCCCAATGTGACCCATTTTGGTCTTCTGACCCCCAGTACTTGGTAAGATAAATTTGTGTTGTTTGAAGCATGAAATTTAAACATGAATGCAAAACTGTTAGAACTGTCAAGATAAAGAGTGACTATTCTGTATCCTCAGTTCTTGTTTCTGGACTCTTATTCCCTTATTGCCACCACAAACATACTTGTACTGCAAGATCTTAGCTAGCTGCCCAAGACCTCAGCTCACAGCAGCACAAGTCAGGGAAATTCACATCTCTTTGGCTTTCCTTGCAGTGCCAAGATGTGGAGCATCTGTCCCAGGACAGAACCAGCCCCAGATGTCTGCGGGACTGTGCACAGGAGATGATTTTTTTTTTTTTTTTTTTTT
>NW_022900928.1:64795482-64841646 GCF_012274545.1 Fukomys damarensis
CAGGGATCGAACTCAGGACCTTGTGCTTGAGAGGCAGGCGGTGGAACCACCGAGCTAAATTCACGGCCCTTGGTGAATATTTGTTTTAAAATTTTATTACAGTGAAAGACACACTGCCATTAATCCTTTCAAAATACTCCCTCTTTTTGAATACACTTAGCATTGTTGCCACTTTTTTGGTTTTCTTTTTGTAGCACCAGGGGTTGAACTGAGGACCTTGCACTTCTGAGGCAGGCACCGTGCCACTGAGTAAATCCCTGGCCCTCTTGCCACTTTCTGAAGCAGTTCTGAAGTCCTCTTTTGTGACTGTCCTTAGTTGTGCTGTTGTGGCTGCCTTGATGTCCTGAATTATTCAAAACGTTTGCCTTTCCCTTGTCATTTTGACTTTGGAGAAGAGCCCAAAGTTGCAAGGTCCAGAGAGTAAAGCAGATGAGGACACACCATAATGTTTTAATGAATCTGCCTTCATGGATGGCACGAGGCAGCAGCAGTCACTATGCATTTGATCACATCTCATAAAGACACAAAAGACTTCAAGAACTGCTTCAGGAAGTACCAAAAATGATGGGATGCGTGTTTGAAGCAAAGGGAAGTATTTTGAGGAGGATTAACAGCAATGTGTCTTTTACTATACTACAGTTCAAGTTCAGACATTCACTTTATGTTTTCATCGCACTGCCTATTTACCAGTGCTGCTCCATTTTATTGCAAAATATTCAGCTTCATTCCTCCAAAAACATCTTTTCCATTCTGGAAAGATAGGAAGGCTTCCAAGAGATGGAGGGAAGGAGGAAAGAGAGGAGGGGAAGGGAAAGTAAGAAGAATTAAAATGTGTTATGTACATGTACTATCTCCCCATGATGAATGTAATCATGTCCTGCAAATCAGTACTGATAAAAATTCTCAAAATTTTTAAATAAAGGCAGTTTATGGAAAAACAACAACCTAGGCTCGTCACGGAATTAGACTTAGGGTCCAGTTAGAGAGGTGTCAAGTGCCCAGAGACCGAGCTGTTTCGTGAGGGAATCCAGGGCCCATCAATGTAGTTCCACCTCACTCTTTCCCTTACTTTGGGTGCCTCCAAAGCAACGGTTTCTTAGTTGGATCACCAAGCACTAGCCCTAGATCCCCCGAAATATGCAGGGGAGCTGGCAGCTGCTGCAGCAGTGGCTTTTGTTAGAATGACTAGTGATCTACTTCACAATTTATGTCCCAACATATGGGTCAGTCTGCAGGTGGGAGGAGTGTCTCTTGCTACACCTGGCATGGAACAAAACCAAATATTTGCTCAATGAATGTGATACTGGCACACTAAAGGCAGGTTCACCAGACTGGCAAAGGGTCACAGCGGAGAGCAGCCCTCAGGAAGCTCCAGAGGTGAGTGTTCAGCCTCATGTGAGACTCTTCAGCATTGGGTTTTTTGTTGTTTTTTTGTACCGGGATCAAACTGGGGTCCTTGTGCTTGTGAGGCAGGTGCTGAACCAATGAGCTAAATCCCCTGCCCCCATATGAGACTCTTGTCAGAACTGCAAGTAGCACCCAGGGTCAGGGAGATGAAGTCAACTCCACATGACCCTCCTGCCCTCCTACTCAGGAGAAAGGCCAGGCCAGAGCTCATCTTTGATCAGCGTGAGGGAGGCATGGCTGCCCCTGCATATCTTTGCAGTTGGGTTGGGGTGAGTCCTGGCACAAAGTAAGAATGAGGACCAGGAAAATATCAATCATACAGCTTTTTTTTGGAGCTCAGAGATCTGCTGGTCTGGATCTAGGAGGTGGTATCCTGCTTCCTCCTGAGGTCCATACTACCTCTAACCTAGCAGCACCTTGGCTGACTTCAAGAAGTTGGAAAGTCCCTGGGTGTATCACTGGTTCCAGACTTGCCTGCAAGTGTATACATCCAGGACTCTCAAAAGGCCCTTCCTGTTCTAAACAGTCCCATAGTGACTTCCTAGTTCCCTGTGGACTCCAAGGCTTTCCTAAGTTTCCTGTTCTCATTCTTCTTGCAGACTGAGCATTTCCAGCTTCAAAAGCTTTCTTCATAGAAACGAAGACATGCCTGGGACCTCGCTGGAAATTCTACTCTGCCTTTTGGAATCCAGGTGTGGAAAAAAAGAAAATTATAAGTCCCCTTTCGATCTATCACTTCTTTTGCCATCATGTCACCAGGCTATTAGGGTCTCCCAAAAGGCACTAGCCAGCAGGAACTTTCCAAGACTTTTCTCTTGCAGAAGGAAACTGTTTTCCATCCAAGTCAGCAATGTAAATGCTTCCTTCCAAGGGAATAGAGTCCAAGCTGGGTGCCCAGGGACACAGTGTGAAGCTGAGTTAGGTTTATAGAGAATGCCAGGTTCATAAGGCAAGGCAGATAATGACTTGCTGAAAACCCCACCCTAGGCTTCGTGACTTCTCCAGCCTCAGTGTTCCAGCTTCCACCCAACTAGACTCTGAACCATGAGGCAAATAACATGTCAGCTTTAGAACATAATCAGGTTTTATTTTCACAACCTCCTACTGTCCAGCCAAGTTACTAAGTTGTAAAAGCCCCACACAAACAAGGACAAAAGGTCTTAGCAACTTGAGTCTGGAGATTTTGTAAAATCCTTTAGTTCAACAGAAATGAGAAAGAAAAAATACTTCTGACATTTTCAAAGAACAGAAATAGGAAAGTATATTCATATACATTCAACATATATTGCGCATGTTGGCCACTACAATACAAAGCAACAATGTCTTTAGAAGAGTAGTTTGCAAGATGGCACGGTTAGTAGGCTCACTGGCGCTCATTCATCTGCGTGGTTGCTGGAGGGTGGCAATCTGCTCTTCAGTAAGTCAGTTCCATGTAAACAGATCAAGCTGAGTGTGTGGTAGCTGTAGGGCAAGTCAGGGGGCATCAGAGGTGAAACAAGCCCAGGGAAGTCAACAATAGCTTCTAAGGCTTACTGGGTAAGTAAGCCCCCTTCCAGTGAGTAGTTGGCGGCCTCACCAAGTGGAGGGGAGAGAGGGACCACAGAAACATGGGGCAGATCTCCAGAAAGGCTCTTGCATTGCAGAAATGCACTTGAGGGGCAGTGGGCGCTGGAGCTGATCTGCTGGTATCCGTGGAGGACAACCTGCATGGGAATCCTGCCAGCAACGTCAGGATGGCCCTGCTGGGCACCTGCTTGCTTCTGTGCAAATTCAGGATGAAAGAGTAGGAGGCGGCGAGGGACCTTTCACTCTCCTTTCCCAGAAAAAAGGGTCAACAGTTAGTATAGGTAATGTCTCTCTCTGGTTTTGAAGATCAGGAGATAATCCAGATCCTCTGTCAGCCCCCAGCCAGCAGAGAAGACTTTGGTTTCTAACAGTGAAGAGAAATAAAGGTAATGGCATAAACAAGAGCTATTGCGTATGCGCTGCTTCAGCAGGGGACCACTGCATCTGTCACTGGCACAAGAAAGAGCGGCTCACAATTACAATGCCTAAGGAAAATTTTTTGAACAAAAGGTGCAAGTTACAATTCAAATAGAACAGAATCTGATTAAATATTCTTTTAAACAAAAATTCCTTTTGTCTTTAATAATAATAATAATAATAATAACAATAATATTGACATTTACCAAAAACAATCCCTACACGACCAAGAATTAAAATAAAGGGGCTGAAGATGCTCAGGGAGGAGGAGGTTGAGGGAGGCAGGACTCCCAGCAACCTCCTGTTCTTCTTGCCTGTGACAAAGAGGCTGAAGGGAAAGACGACCATGTGGAACAATCCTCTGTAAAGCACAATATAAAATGAGAATGAACGATGACACACAAAAAGCATAGTATACCACTGTTGGGTTTCAGTCCAGGGGTAGAACCAGCAGGATGGTAAAGGCAACCAACTTTGCAGGTTACTGGAGGGGAGCTGAGTTATACGGCAAAGAGGCTCAAGCTGAGACCTTCTAGCTGGCAACCTGTTGGAGCCTGGCCACTGTCAACCTCTGTGCTGGGCCACATGTGTTTCCAGTAGATCCCAGCAGTAGAGAAGACCTCCAGATTCCAGGCTTGGGGTCAGTCTCAGTCTTTGCCTCTCTCTCTTCTCTTTTGCTAAGGGCCAGTCACCATCACCTCTGCTCCTCTCCTTTTCTCTGCCACTGAGACTGCAAAGAGGTTCTTTTCTCCTGTTTGTACCCGTGGAGGAGGAGGCAGAGGAACAGTGCTCTGAGGAGGAGGGCTGCAGGGGGTAGTGGTCTGAGGCCCCAGCCTCCGAATCTTAACTGCTGGCTCATCTGTCTCAAAAACAGAGGGGGGGGGCAAGACAAAACAAACCCCAGGGACACAGAGAGATAGACAGAGAGACACACATGGAAGAAACAGAAGGCAGGAAGGACAGAGGAAGAAAAGGGAGAAGAAAAGGAATCACCTTCAAAAGAAATTACTGAAAATAAAACAAACCAAAATAAGCACAAACCCCAAAACCAAACCAACAAAAACACCCACCAACTCAAATACACCAAATACACTTTCATAAAAACATGGATTTCCTGTTTATTTCCTTGGTGACTTGGTCATACAAGCAAACACGGCAGACCCCTTTGGAACCCCAAAGAACAGCACACTGATGAGTCAATGTGAGGAAATGGCCATGGTATTTTGGATGGAGAGAAACAAAATGGCAATTTGGCGCAATGCTGCTAGATACTGTTGGTTTAAAATCAACCTTCTCATTCCCAAGTTGTACACAGCCCTGCAACAAATGAGACAAAGGAGACTTAGTTTGAAAAGAGAAAAACTCAATATTCCATTGATATCTGCCCCTCCCCATACTGGGGATGGCACTCAGGGCCTCACCTATCAGTGTGTCAGGCAAACACTACCACTGAGACACATTACCAGCCCTGAAGTATTTGGTTATTGCTGTTTTTAATGTAACTCGTGCGCTTTTACCAAATATTTTAAAGGCCTGCCATACTGAGGCTGTAAGACAGACTTGCCTGATGGCCTCACTTTCACTAAGTCTTTTCCGTCTTTCCAGAGACGGAACCAATGATACCAACTGCATTACTCCAGCCAACCCAATTTACCCATTCACTACACTGGTCTCTGATCGAGTTTCCCCTGTCTAGAATACCCTGCTCCTTAAAAAATATGATTGGAAAATGAGAACCAAGACCTGTCATATAAAGGTACAAGATCCCAGTAATGAATGTAACTGTACTGTATACTAGAATGTACAAATAAACTCAAAAAAAAAGAAAAAAAAATATATGATTGGATGTGTGTTTTCTTATAGTTTCATCCTTCAGGACTGAGTTGAAAGACTGCCGACTCTTTCCTTAGTGTGCTGGCCAGAGATCACCTCTGTCCTTTGGAACTGTACCTCACCTGAAGCCTGAGGAGTGTCATGTGTCTATCTCCATAATTACGTCCAGGGACTGTCTTGTATTCCTTTCACATGCCCCCCACCCCACCCAACTAGCACAATGCTTAATAAAGAGCAGGAAGAGGTGATGATGGTAAAGGGATACTGGCACTGTCAGGCTCAGTGGCCACCACACACTGGATGAATCTCTTGTAAGATTAGGAGCTGCCCCTGGAGCATAAGACTGGGTTGACTCAGGTTAGGGTGACACTCACTCTCTTTCCTGTTATACGCCTGCTTGCTCCATGCTGAAGGAAACTTCAGGGTGCTTGTAGCTGAGCAGAATGTCTGTAATACACGTAGATGGGTAGCAAGAGGAGTTTAAATGCTGGCTGCCATCATTCAGCTCTGGATGCTCATGACCTCCCAGATTCACCCCACATTCTGCAAGATCAAAGAAAATATGTGAGATGGGCAAGAAGCCAAGGTTGTTAGTGCACAAGGATGGAGAGTGGATTAAAAGGAGGTAGCCTGTCAGCATTCTACAGCCTGACTCCCAGACCTGCCAGTTGTGAGTGACCCCGATTTCCCCTAGGTGTTTCTTCTTCTCTAGTCCTTTAGTATGGTATTTCCCACCCAGTATGGACAACTCTGAGACTTTCTCTGAAAATTAAAAATACAGAAATGGGCTGGGGATGTAGCTCACTGTGAAGGCCCTGGGTCTAATTCCCATTACTAAAAAAAACAAAAAACAAAAAAAGCCTTCACCGTGGAAGGTGAAGGAAATGACACTGTGCTCACAGGTGCTCATTTCTGGACATTCTACTCTAGGGGTTACGCTAAACTCTCTACCTTGGTAAACCAGCAGCCCTCACAGCATAGCCTCGGATACAGGCTCTATTGCTTCTGTCACTTTACAAGCACCTGGGGATGCTTATGTGAAAGGTTCTGTGCCTCACTTGCAGAGCCTGTGAAGGGAGGATCTATTTATCCCAAACCTGTGCTTTATGTGTGTTGACAGCCTTCTTAGACTGGTTCTAAGGAGAGGTAGCTGACATCTCATTAAGACACAGACCCTCTAATCAGAACCAGAAAAGCTGCTATTAAAGGTGTGTGTTCCTGCATTAGAAACAGCAATATGACCAGCTGTGCTCAGGCAGAAGCCATGCCTTCTTCATACTCTTGCATGAGGGGAGGGAGCTGGGTCCTGTCTGCCTCCACAGGAATTCTTGCCATACAAGAGGTGAGTGGCCCATGGCAAAGATGGAGGGAGGCCCCAGAGGAACTAGTACCCCGAGAATAAGGCCTCTTACCCTCATTTTCCCCATCCTGAAACTGTTGGCTGCCCATGAGCGAAGACTGACTGAGAACTGCATCTGACATCCGGGCAGAACTAAGTGCTTTCCCAGCCACGAGACTCATTCCTGGCAAGTTATCCAGCTGCACCTGCAGAAAACAATTAGGAAAAGAAATAGAGATACCAGAGAACACCTGTTTATGCTAGAAGAGCTTAGCCAAGGGTGGCCTGGGGTACCACTCAGATTCCCTCCTCCTGCAGGACCATCTACCATCCTAGGGGGTCCTGCAATGGTGACAACACAGCAGGTGGGAGTGCTCAGTTAGATCCCCCACACCTACCTCTGTCCTTCTAAATCCAAGCGATGACCTATCACCCCCACCCCTAGGAGTCAGCGTTCAGACAGCACTGTTCAGGGCACCTTACACTGATGGAACCTTCAATACATGGTAGCTACTATCCTCCTGGGCTACTGTGCATGTAGGGTGTGATCAGTATGACTGAGGACCTGAGTCTGTATGTTTACTTAATTTTAGTAAATTTAAATTTGAATAGCCACATATGGCGAGTTGCTCCCATATTGTAGTACAACCCAGGAATGTGCACTAGACAACAAAGGTTTGCTGAGCCCCACTGTCTCCCTATGTCAGGAAGTTTGAGGCAAGGTTTAATAATTGAGAATCTAGATGGCAGGTGTTTTTGATTCCTTGGCCTAAAATCTGGAGTAATGAGTCTACTGGGATTCTACTGGCATTAAGAGCTAGTTTGCTAGGGTGATTCTAAGAAACATTAACATAGTTCCCAAAGGTGCTGGACTCTGCATGAAAAGAGCAGAGGGATGGATGCTACCCTATGTTACAATGTTCTATTTCAAGTTGGGACTGGTAGCAGCCCACCTCCCAGAAGCAAGAAGGACCAACATACATAAGCATCATCACTGTTCTGGATCGTGTGGTGTCTCTGGAGGGTGCGGGACCTGTGGTGCTCATTGACTGAGGGCCGTGCTGGGTACCCAAGCCCATTGTGGTCTGGCAGCTCCATTGCTTGTCCCGGAGAACTTCTATCCATGCAGTTCCCTATGACAGACTCTGAGGAGACAAAGCAAAATAGGGTCAACAGGGTGGCAGCTTCTCCCAGCAATGCCAACTTCCATGAAGGAAATAAACACTTTGCAAGGGACAGTGAAGTGAGGATCACTTTTGCATTAACTATTAATCCTTAGCCAGCTGGTCGTGGTGCTCAAGGGAACTGACAATCCCAAGTCGTATAGCAAGTGTGAGTTTCTCAATGGACACTGGCTGGATCACATAACATTTTCTTCCTTCTTCATTCCTCTCTTGGCTTAACCGTGCTACGTTCCCAAACTATAATTCACAGAGGGAGGACTTCAGAACTTTCAGGAACCTCTAGCCTGGGAGGATGGCCAGGGGGACACCTTACACTCTCCTTCCTTGGCTTCCACCTTGGTACCATGGCAGGCCTCTCTTTTTCCTACTTCTCTAACTGCTGCTTCCAACTCCTGTGGTTCTTCCACTCTTTATGAGCAGGCAGCCTTCACATTTCTGTCCTGATCTTCATTCTCCCCACAGTTACTCTGGCAGTATCATCTATGCCCACAGCTTCCAATATAGTCTCTACTGAAGAATTACTGAAATGTTCTTTTAAGCTCAGCTATACATCTAACTACTTACTAGCATCTTTCCTTAGATATCTAACCAATATGTTCCAAATCCATTAACTGCCTCCATAACCTGTTACTCTTTCAGACACCCTTCTTTTGGCTTCTAATTTTCCAGGCATTAGTTCTTGGTGTCACTACTGATTTCTTACTCCTGATTCCACAACAGCTTCAAGACTTAAGAAGCTACCTGTGCACCGGTGGACGATTCGGTCCCCATCTTTCCAATATCAATGAAGCCCCATTGCCTCTTGCTTGGATTAAACCTCTTCACCATCCCCTTACCACCACCCTACAAATATGAATCTTTCTCTAGAGTAGTCCATATACTTTTCATTTCTGTCCATATATTTCATGCGAGGCAAGCACTCCACAGCTGAGCTACTTCCTCAGCCCCCTCACTTTCTTTTCACAACACTACCCTGGCTTTGCTTTCAATCAGCCTCTAAAACTCTGCTTCTCTACACATTCTAAGCTCTATTCAAATGGGACCACTTAATTTTTCCCTACCATTCACAATCCTGTGCATTTCCCTGCTGTTCCTTCTACCTGGAAATGTCTGATTCTATTTTCACTCTTCCAATCCAAATCAACTCATCCTTCCAGGCCCTTCTCAAGTGTTCCAGAATTTTTTTTTTCCATCCCCAGTATCTAATTATTGTCTCTTTAACTGATGTCAATCAGTGCTCACTTAATATGGGTTGGCATCCTATCAGAGTCAAGGAACTCTATGGCTAGAGTTTAGAGAGAAATGAGTATTTCTTCTTGATCAAGGACAGTCGCACAGAGTATTAGGATTGCAGCTAAGCTGACAGGATCCTCCTGGCAGCACTTTTGGCTTCTGTCTCTAAGAGTCTGGGACTTAAAACATATGCTTTGTTTGCTAGAGTGGTTTTTCTTGAGGTAAAGCTCCTTGGCAACTATGGATCTCATCTCTTCATGAACTGACCCTTGGCAAGACCAAGTTTTAAAAAACTTACTACAAAACAGTACCAACGATAATGGTGCCATTCCAATATCAATGAAAGTAAACACAATATCTGAGTGTTGAATAAAGGGGTTCATGTCTCTTTACAAATGGATTCTTGTGACAATTAAGGTTAGGCCCAGGCTTACCTACACAAAAAAACTGACTTGCTCTCTGGGACAAGCTCACCCATTGTGCCTACTTAGCCAGTTCCTCTCAGTGGGCACAGTTCCCAAGAGGCCTCAGGGCCAACCAAACATTTGGCAGGAAGTGGTGCAACACTGGCTCTGTAGGAGCAAGGAGGTGTTGGTCACTCTGTCAAGAAGCAACATCAGGGCTGGGGATTTAGCTCAGTGGTTCCGCTGCCTGCTTTGCAAACATAAGGTCCCAAGTTCAATCCCCAGTACCAAAAAAAAAGAAGCAACACCAGGGCTGCTTCTCATGTTGTCAGAGTATTTTCTAATGCCCATGCTCTTTAGTTCGGGAGCCTATATCATCCACTCAATCCTTTTGTGGTAGTGGAGTCTTTATTTCTTTTAAGCCTGGTTGCAAGTATTATTGGTCTTACTTCTTTCTTCCCCCAAAAGACAAGAACAAAGGCTCTTCTGTTTAAAGAAACACAGTAACAAGGGATGTCTAACATGGCATAGCTAAGAAAATGTACCCAGTCTCAATTCTTCATATTTAGTGTCTTCCTCTCCTTCTGGCGGTCCTGATATGTGTATTGGTTTTTCATGTCTGTTTCATCCCCTTCCTACTTTCTCATTTTGAATTTGTCTTTACTCAAGAGAATGACATTTCTCCAAGTCCAGAGGTACACCTTCCTTGTGGATCTGGCTTTGGGAAGGCCAAATGGATTTTGTGCTCTTGTCTGCTCTCTTCTAAGCCTTCATGTCCGATGCCAAGAAGCCTGAGAGGACCACCAAGACAGAACAAGGTATCACTAGATAGTCACATGATAAGACTCCCCAGTCTGGGGGTCAGCCCTTAGTCAAGGAGAGTTGAGACAGCAGACATGAGCGTTAAGTCTGGTCTGAAGATTTAGGCTTGAATCCTGGCTTCATCACTTCCTGAGTAGGGGGAACTTGGGTGAGTTACCCAATTTTCTGGGTCTCAACCTCTGCATCTATAACTTAGCACCTACTCACAGGCTTCGTACAGAAGAGTTTGGTAGAGACTGGTATTCACAGATCTTTTCTCTTTCCTTTTCAAAATTTATTTTAATTTTGCAATGCTGGGACTGAACTCAGGGACTTATACATGCTAGGAAAATGCTCTACCCTGAGCGCTGATAAGGACACACGGAATCAACTGACAAAATCAATCTGATTTTATTACAGCCTTACTTGCAGAATTTTGCAGGATGACTTCCTAATATATAAATGAATAGATGAGTTACCGAAACTTAAGTGTTCAAAGAAGAAGCCTCTGATTTGGGAGAGATAAATGTAATTTAAAACCAGATGAAGGGCGGGAAGGGCGGGGAGTGTGGTTCAGTGGTAACGTCTGCATGCACAAGGCTCCAGGTGTAATCTCCAGCAAAAAGAACAAGACAAGAGGATGAGATAAAAAAGTATATAGAAATTGGGCTCTGTCTGTTCAAGTTTCGGTGTAATCTATTAGAGAACTAGAAGGCCCTGTGTCTTTCTTTCACTTGGCAGTTGAGACTGGAAAGTACACAGTAGAGACAGAGGCTGTTATGGTTAGATAGTGAATGTCCCCTGAAAGGCCTACTCTTCCGTTTGTGACCTTACCCGAGGTGGTGGAGCTTCTTGGAGGTACACCAATGGAAGTTAGATCACTGGGGGTGTGTCCTCTAAGGGGATTAGGCTCCCATCCCTAGCCTCCCCGTTTTTGGCTTTCCAACCACCATGAGGTGAACAGCTTTTGTTTCACCATGAATTCCCCTACCATGATGTTCTGTTTCAGCATGGGCCCAAAAGCAATGGAGCCAGCAAACCATGGACTAAAACCTCTGAACCAAGAGCCAAAATAAACCGTTCTTCCTTTTAAGTTGATTAGCTCAGGTATTTTGAACCAGAGCAATAGAAAGATGACCAAGACTGAGGCACAAAGGAAAGAAAACTTCAAGTTAGGATACAGTTCTAGTGCCAAGAGAGTATATAGGTTTGG
This sequence comes from Fukomys damarensis, assembly GCF_012274545.1. Classification (NCBI taxonomy): domain Eukaryota; kingdom Metazoa; phylum Chordata; class Mammalia; order Rodentia; family Bathyergidae; genus Fukomys; species Fukomys damarensis. Next base: position 64,806,880 of record NW_022900928.1, read on the forward strand.
GCAGGTTGTTTTAACTTCTTATACTAAGTTCTCTATCTGAAAAATGAGAGCTATTTGGGAATTTAAAAGAATAATATAAAGGAGAGGGGCTCTGATAAATTATAAAGGATTACACAAGTATTTTTAGTAAGGGTGTAGAGCCTGCATTTAGAAGTCCTCTATGACACTCTGTAGATAATACTAACCAGTTTGGAGGTGTTAAGAAACTAACTCACTGACCAACAGACATGGGATTTAGACTCAAATCTCTGGCATCCTTCACACCAATTTGGTAGCTAGAGAAATGGCCCCAGGCTCACTGATGGATGTGTTAATAGGGGAAGAAGATGAGTTCCAAGAGGCCCATGCACAAAGTAGCGCAGGTATATTTATCAAGCTGAGAGAATGCAGAGGGTAAGGTATTTGATCACACAAGGGGGAAAAATGCTCAAAGGGACACAATGCATACCATTCACCTATCAAAAGAACTTTGGGGCACCTTGCACAACTCTGGAATCTGTCAATGTTGACTCATCTTTACACATTTACTGGGATTTTAGAGAAAAATGAGAGAAGTGACATGTTTGCATATTCCTCTTGAAAGGCTGAAATGGGTAACCTCTCCCAGGCTTTTGGTGTGTTACACTTCTCTGAAATCTGAAGTAACAATGCTGAAGCTGACTGAGCTCAGAGAAGAGGATGTGGTTTTCTCTGTGAATTCAAATTGGTAATCTCATTGTGAAACTGGTTGTACTGTTGTATTTATTTATTTGCAAAGTCAAAAAACTAAGTCTATGTAACACCACGGAAGGAAGACAATCTTTATTTTTACTTCTAAAGTGACAGACAGGGAACACAGGGCAGGGACAGCTCTGAAACTTGCATACATTGCCAAGCAAACCTTTGATGTGCTGCTTGCTCAGTGCCTGGGCAATGCCTGGCCTCCTGCTGGTTGGTAGCAAACAGCCATACAGGAAGCAGGAAACTATCGACAACAATATGGTGGCATCTAATTTTCCTTGACTAACACCATGATCCCTCTTCATCTACCCTCAAGAAATTCTAGAAAGGTCACACAAGCTTTGCTCTTTTAAATTAGACCTCTTGAAAGCACTCATTACATAGCACTTCATGTTAAAGCTATCAGCTTGTCTTGCTTCCCACAGTAGAGCAGAAGCTCCCTGAGGAAAGTCTTTCATCTTTTCCTCTCTGAATTCCCATAGCACCTATGATGTGCAATAAATTGTATTGAATTTGCTCTACCATAGCAGGAACAGTTGAAGTGTTTGGAGATTTGTGTGTAACTACATAGAAATGGAGAGGTCACTGAAGGAAACAAAAGGCTTTTCTTCCTGTCCAGATAGAAAAATAAGGGTGAGCTCCCCATACCCTTTCTCTGCAAAAGATCTGAAGATTCTTTGGTAAAATAAAAACTTAAGCTTTAAAGTTTTTAAAGATCAGGTCAGGTTAACGCATTTCTACTGTAAAAGGCAACGTTAACATATGCTTTCCAGGGTGATTGTGTGCCACTGTACTGGCACACACAGCAGGAGTACGTCAGAGGGAAAAGATAGATAAAAAAATGAGGAGAACCACAACAGGACGTGGTGGCACACGCCTGTAATCCCAGCACTCGGGAGGCTGAGGCAGGAGAATCACTGTGAGTTCGAGACCAGCCAGGGCTACACAGTGAGTTCCAGGTCAGTCTCAACTATACAGTGAGACCCTGCCTCAAACAACAACAACAAGAGGAGTCCCAGCAAAACTGGTAAGCTACAAGGATAGGACAGGAGTACATATACAGCCTGACAGATGCCTGCAGAGGTAATGGCAGTGACAATGACAGCGATGTAAGAATGCAGGGAGGAGAGGGAGAGAAATAATAGTGGTCAGTCAACTGGAGGAAGTAGGACAGACTGGACCTAAAGTAAAATCCTTAAGACTTGAGAGAAGGGATCTGACAGGGATAGACTGACAGGCCTGTGAATTGCTCTACAACTGCCAAGACAGCTGAGGAGCATGCTATAATTTGGCATGTTTGTAGCTGGATCCAGATAGCACTGTGCATTTTAGAGAACCTCTCTTCCCAGCTTCTAGTAATTTCATGACAATACACTCCAAACAAACCAAGCCTTCTACCTGCTGGGCCCAAAACATCCCCTTAGCACTTACTCCGCCTTGTTCCTTCCTCATGCATCTTCTCTAGACCCAAATGTCCAAATCTTCTTCTCCCCATCCATCAAAACCCAACCCCAAATGCCATGTAAATGCTGGAAACCTATCCTACTCCTCTGGAATAGAGGTGACCTCTCCCTGCTGTGGAGCTGCCCCAGCAAAGGCACAGGTCCAGGCCTGCCAACTCCTGGTGGTAGACTGTCACAGTGAGTTCTTCTGATAATCAGGGGACAGTGGCAAATAGAAGTTCTCCAGCCTTTCTGTACCAGGAGTCACACAGGTAAGAAGTGAAGAGACATTAGTAAAAAACATTTCAAAAGGTATTGAAATACATGGTAGTCAAGGGCCAGGGAGGGGCGGAGGGTGAGGTAATATTCACTTCAGCTTTATCCGCCTCAGTGCTGTGCAAAACAGGGTACACTCAGTTCGATTCTGCTGGAGCGAACTGAGTAACTCAGGCTTGGCTGCCACTTGCTAGCCCTTAGTCTTGAAGCAAGTTACTTATCTCTTAAAACTCAGTCGTCTCACAGTAAAATGGAGACAGTGGGTCGTTGTAAGGATCAAATGAGTTTATATGTGAACAGCATTTGGCATATTGAAAGTGCAACAGAAACATTAGATATTTTCCTTTTTATGCCAGCTAAAAGATGCTAATCCGCTAGAGGCTCCCCCCACAAGCATCCCTGATTCGGTCATCTGGCCCTGCCAAACATTCCCAACAGGAAGCTTCCAGACTGTTGAGGTGGCCTTGTTCCGAAGCGATCTTACAGACATCTTTGTAGGGGGATGGAAATGTGCTGCGACTTCTATCCTGACCTTGGTTCTGCCTTATCACTTGAACCAACAAAGTCTAACTCCCTTTCACAGATGTGTTTCTCCTCACTTGTTCCTTCTCGATCTTAGTACCACTCCACATACAACCTGTTCTGAAAGCTGCCGCCTGTCCAGGTTTGCTTCAAGTACAGCAGCCATAGGTGATCATGATATATCAGACAGGAAAGATCTATAAGCTGGAATGTGCACAGTTTGAAAGTTCAGGATTAAATTGCCTTTCATGCAGCTACATTTCCCTCCTTTCGGAGCAGAGACTAAGTACATCTAAAATCACCAAGCCTTTTTTTTTACTCCACCTGCTTTGGTGCAAGGTGTTCTGATCTGGTACGGGACCTAATTTTCGTTGGGGCTGAGTTTTGTGCACTGAGTTTACAGGACAGGGCAGGAGATGCAAGTAACTCCAGGGACAGAAAGTCAGAAGAAATGCTCAGTTTCAGGACTGTATAGTTTATGGATAAATTCATTTCTGTTCCCTTGATGGCTATGCGAAGAGTGGTAAACTGCAAAGTCTACGCTGGCAGGACAGAAATTCCTAGTTTTGTGTAAGATAAATGCTAAGATGCTAGTGGAACTACAATTCTGTGTATAATTTACTGATGGCAATCTTCCACTCCTTCAGATGAAAATGAATGCACTCAGTAGTTATAGAGTGACACAAAATGAAATGGCACGGAGCCTCCTATGATGCCGTATTTAGCTCACTGACGAACTTCCCAGAGTAATAATATCTCACTGTTTATATACTTATGTCATAAATTTCAGGATATCAAGTGTTTGTCTCTTCTTTCCTATGAAAACATTATGTTTAAATACAAACATGTTTAAACCATCATAAAACTCTGCAAAGGACCATTATTCCTCCTGCTCCTTTTTCAAAGACAAGGAAAATGATAACCAAGAGGTTTATATGATTAGGATATCATATTTATGATAGAGGTAAGACCAAGATTAAGGGGCTTTAATTCTTGGTCCTGTCCATAATGCTGGCTAATTTTTTTCCTATTGCAGAGCTATTTTGAAATTAGGAATTTGTTGATCATGAAATGATCAACAGGGGAAATAGAAAATAAATCTTTCTGATTGTACTAGGTGTTAATTGTCTGTCAGTATTATATTTAGAAAATGAACTCCTCACCCATTCATATCCATTTCTCTATGCTTTTCTCCAAATGGTCCTGAAAGTCTTCTCAGGAATTCTTGCTTTCTTAGGAACTGAGAGCGCTACTAGTTGAAACAAACTGCCATTACCAGGACACGTGAATTAGGGTACACTGGATCAGGACTTTTACTTTGAGAGACTCTTACCTCGGCTGGGCACCTTATTTCTATTGAACGCAGCAGTCGACTGATGTCCATAAGGATGTATCCCCAATTCTTGGGCATGACTCACAGTTCCTAGCAAAGATTCAGGATCCCCAGGTCCACCAGTACTCAAGAGTAGAGGGCTGTCATGGCAACCTTTGGTCAGTGAACTTGAACTCTTGCTGTCCAGAAAGCCCTCCTTGGCTCCCTCACACAAGCAGTCCTCCTCCATGCTCTCTGAGTGCATGAGTGCCGACTGATGAGCATACCTATGGGCTGGGGCAGGTGAGGACACCTGCGAGACACATTCTTGCGCCCTTATTTGCAGAAGATGCTGGGGGCTGGTGTGGTGGTGGTGATATGAGTCGGCATTTTGATAAGATAAGGCCTGGTGCTCTGTCATACTCTGCCCCCCAAGGTTGGGGGTAAGACTCCCAGCATCCCCTTGGTTCATGTGCCTGAACAATTCTTGGTACTCTTGCTGCTGCTGCTGCTGCTGCTGCTGTCGTTGCTGCTGCTGCCTTTTGATAAGCTGTGCAAACTCTGCTGGGGGCAGCCGAATGTCCGAATGTCCAGAGAGTGAATGCCGGGGAGAGAGAAGTCCTTGAAGGATGTGGGGTACCTGCTGGTGTCTGGTATAGTCTGGTGGCGTGGGGGACAGCAGGGCCTGCTGTAGTGCCGATGTGGTATAGTGTGGTGGCTGCTGATGTGCACTGGGAGGGAAGGTGGGGAATTGGTCAAGTGGAGGGACTTTCAGGGCTTGGGTTGGAGGGAACCCCACTCCTGGTGAAGGGCTGTAGCTGCTGGGGGAATCCCAGGACTGGTCCGAAAACAGATGGGGGTGTAAATGCGCCTGGTCGTAGTTAGCAGGGGAGAACCGATTCACGTTCAAGCTGCAGACACAAAAGGGAGTGAGTACCAGGCATCCATGTAACAAGTGAACTACATTCCCCCCAGGGATAACTACCATTCTTCCTTACCAGGAAGCACCCTAGTACAGAGAGCTGTGGTGCGACAAGGAAGAGGGGCATAGAAGTATCTGCCCTATTTGTCCTCTTACTTATCCAAATCTTCCAGGGGCTGTAAGCATGATTACCTTGAAGGTAGCATCCTGGCCTATCTTAAAACATCATAAAAGGCACCAATCTCGTAGAAGAGTGACAGAGAGGAAAAGAGTCTTAAAAGAATAGACTGGAATTGCTTCTCAGCCTTTTGGCTAAGATCAAGTGTAAGAATAGACTGGAAAATTGACATTTTTGCACATTCTTATAGTAGTTTTCTTTCTTGTAAACAATAAGTAAGGTTGTTTATTTTGCACTTTCCTTCTCTGTCTCATTAGTATTTTAATTCTAGGTCCTTAGGATCATTTACTAGTTCATACCAAACCCACCACCTTGACTTTAGAAAGGGTGAAATGAGTAGCCCAGCCAGACCATTCTCAATCCCTGCTTCTCTCTACCCTGCTAAGGAGCTTCCTCCCAGCTAAATCACCTGGATAGGCAGCTGGGTGGCAGGAGGCAGCCTTACCTATGGGCCTCTGCACTGTCAGCACTCAGCTGCTTGGACAAGGGTCGGTGCCCATAGCTGAAGTTGGCCATCAGGTTGGTACGGTGCTGCATCTGAATCTGGTTGGCACTGGGACTAATGGAGATGCCCCGCCCGGTAGAGCCCGCAGCCGTCCCTGGCATGTTGCTGAGCATGTCAACTGGCTCTTGTACTTGGATGGTCACCTGCTGTGACTGGGTAGGCTGCTGTATCCCCAAGCAGGTTAGTGCCATGTTGGGAGGAGGAGTACAGTTCTCAGGCTGCTGCTGGAAGATTGCACTATGGGAGGGTAAGCCTTGAAACTGGGAGGAAGCTGCAGGACCTGGAAAGAAAGGGACCTCAGAGTGACCACATGCCCAGGTTACCTTCCAGTTTGAAGTAGGAAGCTGATGAGGCACTCACATCAGAGAGCGTCTCAAACAGCCTTCTCAAACTTTAGTATGCATAAGACAAGAAAGATCACAGAACTTGTTTAACAAAAAGATTTCCCACATCCTACCCCTAGAACGCTGATTTGGTAGGTCATGGTAGGTTCCCAAGAATTTGTATTTCCAAAAAGTCCCCCTAAAAGCTGGCCTATGGATTATACTTGAATAACTCAGATTATGCAGTGCATCTCAAACTTGACTATTCATCAAACAGCCTAGGGATCTGATGAAGGTGCACATTCAGATTAGCAGGTCTGGGATGGGACCTGAGATTCTACTTTTCCTGCCAATGCTGTTGGTCAGGGAACTACACTTTAGGACAGGCCTAACTTCAGGCTCTTCTCAGAAGTGCTGAGGAAGGATCTGGACTGTGTGGTGATCTCTGAAGTGTCATATTCAACTTTCATCTATGCCGCCACAAGAGGGTCCTGCATGTACCATGTAACACAGGCATGGCAACAGGAAGGTTCTGGCTGCAGCTTTTTATTCAGTAGGGTTGGAGGGGTTATTGGTAAAAATACAGATAACAGAACTTTTATCAGGAACTATTGTGTCAGAGACTGTTCCCAATGCTTTATATATATTTATTCATTAGATGCTATTATTGGCAAGAAAGTGAAGGTATACAGAAGTTAAATAATCTACTAAAGGGTCCATAAGAAAGAAATTGGTGGAACCAGGATTCAAACCAACGTGGTCTGGCTTTAGAGCCCATACCCCTAAAATATGTTACTCTGCCTTTCAAATGGCTCATAGCACTCAAAACTAAGATGGCTGAGACAAGACAAAACAAAACAATTTTTTGTTTTCTTGTGTGGTATATGTGATTCCATCTAGGCTTCTCCACTCACCGTGAGACTGGATCATGGCACTGTTCATAGGGGGAGGGCTATTACTTGGTTGCCTGAAGAGATGGTTGTTGGGGTGGTTGGGAGGTGGGCTTGAAGGCTGAATCCTTAACCTTAAGAATGACAAAATCAATAAAGAAACTTCCCGAGGTGACAAAACAGTCTTAAGTTTTAGTCATACAACGCATACACGAAGAACCTATTTTTAGTTTTGATAAGCCACCATGGTAGAAAATCATACATAAGTCATCTATCCCAGCCAATTAAAAACTTATCCACATCTTGTTTCACCAGACTTTTCCTCCACTAATAGATGTCAGATTACTTTGTTCTTAGGGTTAAGAAAATGAAGTGGCACAGGAAGTCACGATTTCAGGGAGGCTCTTGAACTTAAGGGTGGTTTCTCTGTTTTTTTAAGTAGATTCTTTCAAAATGAATACTAGAGTCAGTCAATATCTCCCATAAGAGTCAGGCCAAGGGTACTATGCTTTAGGACCAATGACTCTGGCATAACACAAAGTGATTCATTACCTCTGGAGCTGGTGGGTGAGGAGGGCTGGCTGATTTTCACATGCAGCTTGAAGAGGCGGGGAAGGCTGAGGCGGACAGATAGAATCCTAAAACATACATGGGAGAAAGGAAAAGAACAACTGTGTGCGGCTGAGCTTGAAGATTAATCAGAGCTATTCCAGAGAAGGGCAGAAACAGAACTACCTGTGACTCATATTTATGCTATTGTTGTTTATCAAAAGGTCAGGTTACCTTTATTCAAATGTTATTAGCCATATATATAACATAACTCCACTTTGCCCTGAAAGTTGTCCTCCAAAATGCACAGGCAAATCAGCCTGAAAGAAAACTCCAAACAAGTTGGAGAAAGCAAAGGGTGAGAGCCTACTTGAATCTGCTGCTGGAGAATTTGATGGTGCTGTTCCTGCTGGTATAGCATATGCTGCTGCTGGGTCTTCTCCAGGGTTCTTTCATCAATCTGCCCCCCGTACATCTTCTGCAGCTGCTCACACTCCTGAAGGGAAAGTATTTAATACAGATGGGATGCAGCCAGTCCTACCCCATGTGGTGATCTCAGCAGATGCAGATCTGCCCCGAGGTCTCATGGGCAGAAAGAACCGCAAGAGAAGAACAATGTCTTTGATGAGTAGTTAACTCACTTATACAGGTATCTGCATACTAAATATCTTCACATTCGGTTCTGTGTGAATGAATGGGAAATACCAAGGATACACCAAAGCCTGTGTGTAAGTAAAGTGTCCAGTGTGAAATCTTGTGTACAGAGCACTTGCCACTTGAGATGTGGTGATCTGGAAGGCAGAAAGGAAAATTGGCCCTTCCTAGAAACTGCCTCTAGAAGCACCATTCCGAACCAAGTGGAGAGGATGACGAGTTGGAACCCAGTCCCCTACATTACGAGGGCATGACTGACTTGTTGAGAAGTACCTTGCTTCCCAATCAAACCCAAGTCCTGAAATTCCTTTCCAAGGAACTATACAGACAGGAGAAACATTTGGTCCCTTCATGGGGTGAGTAGGTTTGATCCTGGGGAGAGGTGTGGCTAACAAGAAGTAAGGAAAGAGCATCAGAAAGTTACACTTTAACCTATAAAACCGCGGCACTGCTAGCATAAAGGGTTAGACAGTTCACCACCCCAGTCCTCTGCAATACTGGTCTGCTACCCATGCTTCTCCAGGGATGCCTGATACCTCTCTCATTACCTGCTGCAACTGTTTGATGCTGCTGTTGTTGCCCATTTTTTCCAGGTGAGCTTTGAAGGCCTGGATGCTTGCAGCCCCATCTGAGAACCGGCGCACAGGGGAGAAACGCTCCGTAGGGAGGTGCAGGGTGTTGGAATCCTTGTAGGTGGAGCTGAATACATGGGAAGAAAAGGTTAGGGCTGGGACTCAGGGGGTTTGACCAAATCAAACAGGGACTGCTGTTCCAGGTGAACACAAAGATGGCTGACTGTATTTGTAGTGCTGTGTATTGTGTTACTTCTATGGCATTTCCAGAAGAAGGTCACTTCCCTCATCTGCTTCCCTTTAGAGGGTTCCAGGTACACATTTTCTATCTCCATGTACCTTCAGCTGGCCTACTTTCCAGACCTGATGTGGTCCTGGGATCCAATACATCTAATTCTTATAAATATGCTAGACCAGAGAGAGAAGCTCCTCAATACCCCCAGGACTAGCTGTACAGGCGCTCTGGCTTTAAAAATTATATTTCAATATGGTATTTTTAGAGACCTAAAATTCACTGTCTAGCCCACAGTTTCCCCTGAGCAGTAACCTCTGTAGGACCAGAGTGAAACTACAGTCAGCTTTGTGGTCAAAGGTCTGGCCTGGAACTCATAGTTCTATACTAGAAAAGGGAGGGTGGAGGCTGAAGTGGGGGAAAATAGGACTTCTGATCCCGGGATGGTGACAGCACATTCTTAAAGAATGTGGGCCTCAAGATCCTGCACGTACCTTGTGAACACAAATGAGGTTACCTACTGTGAACACTAACTTCTCAGAGCATCGGCGCCCGCCCAGCCTCCTATTGACAGAAGAATCACGTGCTTTACCTTCAAAGACCCCGTTGCTCATTCAGAACACAGCCAGTCATCTTACAGAAAGAAAGAACAAACTATTGACAAGGAATGCCTAAGACTGCATCAGGGTTAGAAGCTAACACCTCTACTCATTACCTAATCACAAAGAGATGTTTATGAGTTGAGGCAAGCAGATAAAAGACTGCCAAGGCAGCATTCAACAGCTGATGGAAAGGGGCGGGGTTTCATGCCCAGCGCAGATGACATTACACTGAGCTATGGGTGAAATGATGGCTCACCTTGCCAGTTATTCATTTTGGACTGAAGGAGAGCCATAGCTAAGGAAGCAGGTTAATAAGCGAGTTCAAATACAATGCAGACAGAAAGAGACTTAGGAGAAATGATGACTGTGCAGAGATGTCAAAAGAATTCTGGCAGCAGATGAAAGCCCTTCACTTTACTAGTGTTGACTTCTGTTTTAGACTTTACCGGAAGCTTGACAAAGAAGTGAGCTAATGAAATGAATGTGAGCATATATTTGTTTCAGTAACACAAAAGACAAACGATTTGAGAGGACATAATCCAGAAACAGTGATCATGAAAGCTGATTTCAGAAGCATGTTTTCAAAATTTTTCTCTTCTGTTTCTACTTCAGATTTGAGTAAAAGTAAGCAAGTATTTTCTCCTAAAATTCAATTCCTATGCTTTTAATATTTTCAGTAATGGACACATGATAATGGACACATATCTGGTTAATTGAGAGCTGCATTCTTCAAGCAGTCAATATGTCTTTCTGTCATTTTCTTTCATCAGAGGAGTAATATCTCGGGTCCAGGTATTTCGTGATTTTCAGAAGCTCAGGTTGGAAAGAGACTGATTCCCAGGTCAGTCCAGCAAAGTAACTTCAGAGGAATAGTTCTGATGGAGGTGTTCATTTAGAAGCACTGATCGTTTTTATTTTTCTTAGCAATCATGTTCAAACTCAAGAAAGCCTCACATTAAGCTATTTCCCACTATACTCTTTAAATGGGGACTTGGTTTCCCTGAATAGAGTCCATCTTGTATTAATTTTTTTTTATAGTTACACTTTAAACATGTTAGATCACACACTTCTAGGAGTGGAAAGGTTGAAGAGACTGCAGAGGCCCTGGGTTCAAGTCCCCTCCCCTCCTCCACACACAAAGAAGATAAACACACACACACACAGACGCGCGCGCGCGCACACACAGTTTGATCATTTCCTCCAGAATATGAAAGAAATTCAATAACTTATCCAGGCCATCTAAGTTTCAGTGTTTTATGGCCTTGGAAAGTTTCCCTTTTCCCCTGAAGACTAATCTGAACTGTATCCAACCTGCCACTCAAAAAGCATTCATTTGCTTCCAATTCAAACTGCCTTGGCCACAGGAACCCACGCAACACTCTATCAACAGTGTTCACATGAAAATAGACCATAGATAGATTTCAAGCAGGCAAGGCCTTGACAATGGTAGGTAGGATGGATATCACATATATGGAGCTAAGGATCTTCTAGCAACAAAGGTCAACATAATAGAGGGTCTATGACTAACTCAGGAAATGTGCTGATCTTCATTTCCCTGAAATAACTTCCGAAGGACACCTAGAATTAAACAAAAATACTGGAAAGACATAAGCTAACAGAACCTGATGGGGGCTAAAAAAATTAAGTGTCAAACAGAGGAAAGGAAGAAGGAAATGAAGGAAAAGACATAATAAGGTACCTGTTAGGTAACCAGTGTAGTGCCCACAGTCATGAGAAGTCACAGGAAATTTACAAGGAGAAGAGAGGGCAGTTGTTCAAGAATCAAAGTGCTCTTTAATGTACACTAACAATGTTAGTCCTGGGAGATTTTTATTTGAAAAAGGTTATCCTTCTGTGCCAAAATTTTATTGAGCATCTTCATTCTTGCTACTTCTGACAGACCATTTTTGCTTAACTATTTAATCACAGTCATTTCTAGAAGCTTATCTTTCTTCTTCCAGAGTTCCAACGTGGCACTGATTATGTCTCAGTCAGCTCAGAGTTCACCTGTCTCCTGACTACATGATGCCTGTGGGGAACTAGCACAATAAGAACATTGTGTCAACCTTGCCTGTGAGAGTTGGTTGAGTGACTCCCTAACAACACACGTCATTGTTGTTTCATTAGAATCTGCCTGTTTTTCAATCTTGACAAGTAGAAATGCTTTTTGCTGTCTTCCCAAAATGGCTGAAATGAATTAAACTCTAGCCACTGATGGTGCTTTGATGAGGCCCATGAGCTTGGGATAGCTACAGAATGAATATAACTAAGATTTTTAATCATCATCAAGATATTCACAGAAGACAATCATCCGCGTGTTCTAGCAAAGTGTCATTTCCTCTGCTTCTAGGCTAACTTAAGAGTCAATGAAGTTTTCCTGCTCAGGAAAGTTAAACTTGTTTTTATTTTTTAAAGAGGATGAATAATAAGTTTAACAGAGACCTAGCACAAGGTTTTATCATCAGAATATTGAAAGAATGACTTCTCAAGCACATCAGTCAAGAGGATGCAATACGGTTGCCCTACCATTCAAAGGATGTATCTTCCTCTCTATCTAAGCTATTGTTCAATGGTAATGAGACATGAAGTGCTCATTCTTTCCCAAGTGATGAATTCTTAAGAATCAAGTCTATTGTTATTGCTACAAATTCTTTCATTTCCAGTTGGCCTTTTGAGATCTTCACTTCCTTGAAGGTCTCAAGTTCAATTCATCTATGAGTCAACATTTTGAATTACAGGAATCAACTGCAGACAAAAAGGCAATGGGAAAGAAGAATCTCACAATGCTCTAGGGCCCAGTGAAAAACCTTTGCCCTGTGTATCGCTCAGTACAAGGAGCTGAGAAGATGTGCGTTCAGGATGGAAGCTGCTTTTTACTTCAAGCTAGTCACCATCACTGGGAGACTAGTAAGAAGGGAGCCTGTCCGAAAAAGCCTCAAGGAGTGCACACTGCCACGTGGCTACTCACCGATGCTGATCAGGTACCAGGTGAGGAGGCCAGACCCGGGAACGGAAAGGCTGCTGTCCTAGCTGCCGCTGTAGGTCCGGTGGGATCTCAGCTGTAGGGTTGGTCATAGCCAGTGTATGTCTTTTGGACCTATTTGCCAAGTACCTACAACAAGCAGGAGCACATTTCATAGTAAAAAAGACAGACAGGAATATTCTTCCACAAGAAGCAACAGAAGTTAATCCAACGCACTCAATGAAACAGTGCCAGAGCTCCAAAAGAGCTCCATGACAAACAGATCCCTGACTGGATGGAAGTAACATATGTCTAACTGGCCAACAAAAGCTGGCTTATCATTGAAGTGGCTGAACTTTGAACCTAAGAGTAGTCATTGAAGAGAAGAGAGAAAGCAGATAAATCTCACAAAGATAAGAGGAACCATTTTCCTTACTTTGTTCCACTGAACAGAACTTATTTTTCTACATGCTAATTTTATTCTTCTGTTCCCTCCAAATTCTCAAAATACAAGTCAGAAGAAATGAGCCTTTAAGGCCTATTCCTAGGGATAAACTAAGGGGGATATTCAGAAGGACTCTACAATGCCTTCTGGTCCCATAGGACCCAGGTTTTGAAGCCATCACAGAAAACACATATTTCCATTTAGGAATAGAAGAGTTCCAAAACTACTTCCTCCCTCATGCCTGTGACTCTAACTTAATCATTAGATAAGAAAAAGTAATGTTGTCCCTGGGGAACCAATGTTCTGCAGAGTCTGAAGAAATAAAACCATGTGTAAGATTTAGAATTTTTTTTTAGGGGGAAAAAAAAGCAAGACAAAAGAGCAGAAGAGTTTCAAAAGCCCAAGAGTTACATGCTGATGATTTACTCTGAAGATCTTGCAGACCCACACTTAGCACCATCCCAAAGAGTTTCAAAAGCCCAAGAGTTACATGCTGATGATTTACTCTGAAGATCTTGCAGACCCACACTTAGCACCATCCCAAAGAGTTTCAAAAGCCCAAGAGTTACATGCTGATGATTTACTCTGAAGATCTTGCAGACCCACACTTAGCACCATCCCAAAGATACCAGTCCCCTTTGTCTGACTGACAGATTTTGCACCAATATTGCACTTCTTGGGCATAAATGAGAGACTATTCCTTTCTATTCCATCAAAATTGATGGCTATTATAATGTTGATCTAAAGAAGAAAGAAGGTGGGGCTGAAGGAAGTAGTGTAAGACAAAGAAGATGTCTCTTTCAAGGTAAGAAGGGCTCATTTAACAACCTTACATATTCTGATGTGAATAAATTATAAAAATGACAGCATCAAGGAAAAAGTCACCACAGTTTTCCTTCTATTGGCTCCTGTTCAAGGAGCTAATCCACTTGCCAACATTTCTATTCACTATGTTCGTTGTTATTGCTGCTTGCCACAGGGAATCAGCTTCTTTTTGAATAGCAGCTCTTATACAGAGCTCCTGGGGGTAAGAAGAGTGTCCTGGCCAGCAATTATCAGGTTCTAAAAAAAACAGTCTTGTTTCATTCTTAGAACTACCTTATCCATTTAAGCTAAAATCAGTGAACAGACTGTAGGGTATTTAGTGATATATAAACTTGCCAAAGAGTAAGCCATTAGTGGTTTAATATCCATTTGATAAAGACACCCAAAATTTCCCCAAGAGCCCATGAAAACCATTTTATTTCAACTTCCCTCAAGGAAAAACATATGATCTTGATGAACACCTGTATTTCTGGGAAAATACATGCTGGATTTTGGTGAAACCCTCTCCCCAGAAAATTAGAAAGACAACTTCCACAAGAGGGCATGCATGGAGCTGAGGATCAGGTCTAATGAAACGGAGATCAAATGAATTGTACAGCATGCCTGATGGTCATTGCCGTTCTTTGTAAACCAGGCATCTCTCAACAAGGTTCTGCAAACAATGGATATTTGCACTTGTCCCTGGCCCGAATCCCACGTTCTTTTGTCCCCCCAATATCCCTTTGTTGGTACAAGGGAGTAGAAGAAACACAGCGAACAGTACAAGAGGTATTCATTCTCCTGGAAAGGAAGAGTCCATGCCAGCGGTCCATGGCCAGACTAGCTAGGATCACTGTCATCCCAAATCTCCAATTCCTTTTCAGTAAACAGTTCTTGGCAGGTAGGAGCAGGCTTTGTGCCTTGTGAATACTATCAGAGTTGCAATATGAAGGCAGGGGCAAGGAAGGAAGAAGGGAGGAGAGAAAATGTTCTTATGGTTATTGCTGTCACTTAGGGGACTTCCAATGGCGTTTACAGAAATGAAATTTTCTGGGTAGTCTTCTGTTACTTCCATGTGGGGAGGAACATGCCATCTGGCTTGAGCAAAGAGACCACACAAATGTTGAAGCTGCACTGTACCACCTCCTTGGGCAGAGGTGACCTTTCGCTGGTTGCAGGGGGAGCCTGCCCAAGGACGTTCTGCAAGCACTGCCAGATGTCACATTACCTCTGCACAGCTTCCTGATCTGGCTCCCCATCTGAGCTCTCCTCGTCCACAGGGGTAACTGCTGGGACTGCCTGAAGAGAAACAGGAAAGAAAAGCTCAAGGGGACAGCATATTTTATAATGTCTCTTCCTCTTGTAACAAGCTGGGCTTAGGGCAAAATTTTCTATTAAACTTTTTACAAAACTTTTCTAGGACCCCTGGGTTATAATGGTACTTTTATATACCTAATGTTTGCATTTTACCTTGTTAGGTAATTTTAATTTCTTCTTTTTATTCATTCTCATTCATTTACTCATCCCATAAATAGATGAATGCCTGCCAGGCATGGTGGCACACGCCTGTAATCCCAGCACTCCAGAGGCTGAGGCAAGAGGATCACTGTGAGTTCAAGAAGCCTGGGGCTCTTTTTATTCATTCTCATTCATTTACTCATCCCATAAATAGATGAATGCCTGCCAGGCATGGTGGCACACGCCTGTAATCCCAGCACTCCAGAGGCTGAGGCAAGAGGATCACTGTGAGTTCAAGACCAGCCTGGGGCTACACAGTGAGTTCCACTACATAAGTGAGACCCTGTCTCAAAAAAGCACCCTCCCCCCAAAAAATATATATATAGATGAATGCCTATTATGTTACAGGATAAAATATAAATTTTTTTCATCCTCTTTTATAGTCTAGTGGAGAAAAGAGATTAGCAAACAGACAATTACAGAAATATAACCCTCTAAGAGGGGGCACTTGGGAAAAAAGAAAGCATTGTGGAGGAGGTAACTCCTAACCCAAGACCTGAAGGGCACTTAGGAGCTGGCCAGGCAAAGAGGAAAAGAGTCGGTTTTGCAGGCTTGAGAGAAAAGAGAAAGCCTGCAGGTGTTTGAAGACCTGGAAATATAGTAGAAAACTGCTTACCTAGAATGCCTACGTGTATTGCCCTGGTATTTCAAATTAATGTTATTTTTAGTGTTTAGATGCCTTAACTCCAGAAAAGCATATTGGGTTTTTTGCAAGTATATTTTCATATCTAACATATACTCGGGTAGTTGCAATTGATGCTTTAAATAGTTGTGACCCAACAAAACATGTAAGTCAAATGAGAACCTCAACAATGTGTGCATCATGTGACTGCTTGTTCCCATCTGCATAAGGCTTGGAATGCTGTGCATCCTTGATAGTTACTCACAGTCTGGTGGCTCACATAATCACCACACCTCAGGCACTAGGGTAAAAATCATACTTGAACTACCACAAAAGAACATCTTTTAAAAATGGATGATAACTACAAAACAACACGTTTTGAAATCTCTGCATAATGACTGGGTTTCTGGATCCTCTGCTATAGTTCTGTAAGGGCAGAGTGACCAGAGGTGGGCAGGAAGTGGCTCTAGCTAAGGCAGAGGATGAACACTGTAACGAGTTACAAAGGGCATGAATACGACACACACAAGTTGATTTGAGAAAGGCAATGGTGAATCACTATAAGATTTTAAGGAAGGGTATGATGTTTTAAGACTTATATTTGAAGATGTTTAATTCACAGCTTTTAGAGAACTGATATGATGCAGAGAATAAAAGAGAGGGAAGAATTAAAGAGAAAACTTCACATTCCTCACAACAAACCTGGAAAGTGACAGCACTATTCACTGTCACCCAAGGGGAGGAAAAAGTTTCATAGAGTATGACAAATTTGTTTTGAGACATGCTGAATTAAAACTGTGAGTACCTGTGAGATAACCAGCTATCTCTATGCAGTAGCCAATCATACATACAGGTATGTAGACCTGAGCAGAACACTCTGTGGGGAACGAACTGAAATTATGCGAGTGGACAAGCTCATTCAGAGACAATATGTCAAGCAAGATAGAAACAGGGCCTAAGACAGAAC
Organism: Fukomys damarensis; assembly: GCF_012274545.1. NCBI lineage: Eukaryota > Metazoa > Chordata > Mammalia > Rodentia > Bathyergidae > Fukomys > Fukomys damarensis. Next base: position 64,823,897 of record NW_022900928.1, read on the forward strand.
TCTGGGTTTTGTCAACTTCAAGGGACAAGTGGAAAGGAAATCTGAAACGGAGACTAAAAAGGAAAGCCAGGAGGAAAACAAAAAGGTGTAGTGTCATAGAAGACCAAAAACGACAAGATTTTTTTGGGGGGTGGGGGAGTCAACAGTGACTAATAGAGCTGGAACATCCACAAAGATAAAGAATTTAAAATGTCAGGTAGGGATTTAGCTCAGTGGTTCTGCCTCCTGCCTCGCAAGTGCAAGGACCTGAGTTCAATCCCCAGTACCCCCCACCCAAAAAAAAAAAGAAAGAAAGAATTTTAAATGCCCATGGGATTCATCGACAACATCTTGTTAATAACCTTAGCAGAAACAATCCCAGCAGACAGAGTAAGTCACACTACCTCCCACCATGATCTCGATCCTTCCTATCCAATACTGATCTCCCTGTTCCTGAATGCCTCTGCCACCTAACAGTCAAGTTACTCATTTTGGCACTTAATCATGCATAGTTTTTTACTATTGTTTAACATTGAGCTTGTACTCCCATATTGTAAACTCAGTATATCAACAACTATGCTATAAAATTATTCTGTTTTCTGGACTGTAGTTTTATAGAAAGTGTAGCCCATGAACTCATACCAGACCACAAGGTGTTTTGTTATCAATCCATGATAAAGTACAGAAATCAAAAGTAAGCTTTTAGACACTTTTATAACAATTACATACAGTAACTTTGTTGAACTGATTTAAAAAAATTAGCCTTATATTTTATATTTTTAAATTCCTTCCTTCCCCCCTTCCTTTTTCTTTTTTGTACCAGGAATTGAACCCAGGGCTTCATGCATACTAGGCAAGTACCCTACCACTGAGCTGCATAACTGGCCCCAAAATTTCATTTTTGACTGATTCATTTTCATTGCAATTTACAAAAGTGACAATCAATGATGGAATGAAGAGGGGAAACGGGCCTAAACGACAGACAATTTAAGAAGTACTGCCCTGAAACATTTCATCAAAACCTTGGATCTAGTTAGTATCCCATCTTATGGTGCTATAAGAATGAACTAATGAATGATGTACGACAGAAAAATAACCAGAAATAAACTCAACCCCCAAAAATCTTTGAGTGTGACCATGATAATTACAAAGCTTTGAATGTGACTGAGAGACAGCAATGAACTAGGTTTGAGCCAAATAATCAAGTGAACCAAGTACACTGAAAATGGCAGATGATGCTGATAAAGGAAAGATTTGGTGAGATGGCAATTTTAGAAACCAGTCTAAAAAGCAATTCCAGAGAGCACTGTTTGATTCAACTGCCTTCCACCAGGCAGGGAAAGTTCTCTGTAGGAAGGCTCTGGGTGAGGCCACTGCTGCCTGCCTTCATGCAGCAGGAGTGCAGCTTTACTTAATCAGGCTGCCTATACATGGCCTGCTAAGGAATGGCTCTCCAGGAACAGGGTTCTGGGGAGAAATGATCTGAGAAAGTAAGGAAGTCAGTCAAACATAAACACTGGAAAAGTCTGAAGAAATGGGAATACACTGAGCATCAAATGTTTGGAGAAAGAAGTTAAGACTTTTAGGCTGACCCTGGGTTCGCAATGCTACGCTCAAGACCTCTTTATCAAAAGTCTTCTTTCTGGGCTCTGTGCTGCTACTCACTGGTGTCATGGTGACAAGTGGGGAGGGTCCCCGTGGGCGCTTCAGCAGCTGCTGGGCATGCAGCTGGATGTTGGCTCCTCCATCTGATGCCCTCCGGCCAAGGGGGCCCATTCCATTCAGAAGCTGTAGAGTGGGTGGTTGTAACAGAGACTGCTCCTGCCAGAAGGAGAGTGGTGGGACAGACTAGTAAGGTGGAGATCAGAAGGGGTGAAAACAGCAGCACTATAATCTACTAAAAATAAGGGGCTCTTTGATTGTGATGTAGACTGTAGTAATATTCCCTCTCATTCCAGCTGCTTTAAATGTGAAATCTTTCTCTCCAAGGAAACCCTCAAGTCCTGGGGAAGGTCCCTCAAATCCTCTCAAAGGAAAGTCAAGCTTGTTTCTCCTGAGGCAGACCCTCTCCCACACCTGAGTACCTTGTACTCAAGCTGCCCAGTTGGCTGCAAGTTTTGCATGGGCAACAGGTTGTGCATCAAGTTCATGTTAGGAGCCACCTGAAGGAATGGAGCTTGTGGGTTGACTCCAGGAAAGCCAGGTAGGAGCTTTTGCAGATCTTCCATAACTTCCGTGCTGATAGAAAACAGGAAGACAGAGAAGTGTGGTTATTCAGAAATGTTTAAAGCCCAAAACTGATGACATGGCTATGTTTAGTACAGTCTATTTTTTACTTTTCTCCTAAATTTGTATTTTCTCTAAGATCTCAAAGCAAAGCAAAAGGCTAATGTGTGGAACTGGTCACTCTACTATTTTACTATTTAGGTCTGGGAGTCTCTATTCTTCACTGACCGAACATTAAAATTCAGTTCTAGGCCAGGAGGAAAGACTGGCTCTTGGCCAGTTTGAGTTTTCAAAGCCTGGAAGTGAACAGCAAGTTTCTGGACAGCATGAGCCAAGCCCTAAGACAATGGCTGCCTGAAGTAACAACTGATTCACCAGGGAAAGAATGCAATTACTCCTTCAGTGCTGACAGGACAGATAAGTACTAGATGTACAGGGCTGTCATGCTACAAGAGTAGGTTTTACAGCAGACTTTAAAATAAGATATCTTTCCACTAGCAGCTACGCAGGACTCCACCCCTTCGCAGCTGACACATTCTGTGTAGCCAGAATGTTCCTCCTATTGCCTGTTTGATCTGAGGCTGAGACCAAGGAGTATAAAACAAGCAAATCAGCAGGCATTTTTGGAAATTCACTAAGAGAAAACAGGTATTTTATAAGAAAACCAGCTTTGCCTCTAGTTGAGCTATCAGGAGAACTCTTGTTACAACCTTCTCTTCTCTACTCCACCAAGAAAATAATCAGAGAAGAGGTAGGCTGTTTTTAATGTTGGGAGTCTTTAAATGCAGAACAAAAATGGAGTAGGCTGGCCTTCAGTCTGTTTCCCCAGTGTGAAGCATTGGGAACATTATGAAAGACAGCTTTGGCGAGACACTTTGGAGAGCTGGTGTATTTCTGGAATCTTGTTCACTTAATTTTAATTGTCCAGATATAAGAGTTACACCTTATCATTTGTCCTCTCTTCATAGATGAACATGTGGCAAACATCATCTCTAAAAGCCATCTAATGTACATGAATTTTAAGGGGTACTTCTGTGTAGCTTAGCTTGGAAGACCTCAATCTTTGTGGATAAAAGGGCTCTCATACTTCTCACCAAGGTATTGTGATCAGTCGGTATGATTCTTTGCAATTCTTTAGTCAAATCAATTCTGACCTAAAACTTGTCTTGATCACTTACTTGGAGCTCGTGTGGTAGATACGATGAAGTAGAGAAAATGTGCCATGTGGGAATTCTTTGCATTGGTGTTGAGCAGAGCTGTCGCCCAGATACTCACCGTGGGTCAGCCACACCCACTGTGTGCCTCCTCATTGACAAATAGCGGACCAGTGCCTCAGGGGATGGCTCTTCACCCTCATCGCTGTCCAAATTCAATGTTCCATCAGGCTAAGGTGGAGGGAAACACAATTAAAAGAATAAGAAGGAAGGAGGGCCGAGAATTTAGCTCAGTGGTGCTGCCACAGAGTGCAAGGGCCTGAGTTTGATCCCTGGTACCCACCCCCCCAAAAAGAAATAAGCAGGAAGGAAAGAAAATATAGCCATGGGAAGGCAAGTCGTGTGAGCTGATAACCAGAAGAGATTGCTACTTGCCTCCACAATCTGATTCTCGGGGTTGATAAGCTGCACCTGGGGAACATTGATGTTCATAGCTGTTCCTGCCTGCTCCGCCTGGAAAGGATCAATAGGTAGACATACACACACTTAAACACTTGAGGGAAATAATGTTTTTTTTTTTTTCGAAGTAGTCTGGATTGCTATAGTCTTTGGTTCCTTTGCTTCTATATGAAGCATTCTTTAGAAAGAGTAACGATTTGCAATTTCTTAAGAAGAAAGAAGAAACTAACAATCGTTGCCATCCATCCTTTGTCAAAGAAAGATTCGAATCTTGGTTGGCCTCTGACAAAAGAAGAGATCACAGAGTATGGAAGAACAGAAAACTCTGACTTGGGGATGGTGAGCAGCTGCTAACCCTTACCCCCTGGTGTTACTTGTCCTGAGCTAGGTTGCTGGAGATATTGCCCACCTGGATATTGACTGGTGCTTGAAATGCCATGGCTCGGGGCATGCTAGGAAGTGCTCCGAGACGCAGGGTTTTATGTCTCTTATGTCGATCACACAGCAGACTGTAGATTGCACTATAGTGATCATAGGCATCTGATCTTAATGACTACCAAGAGAGAAGGGAAAAAAGTAAAAAACCCTGATGAAATGGCCTGTCAATGACCAAAACCCTTTCAATAATAACATCAGAAGACCAAAGCACTTTCTTTTCTTCCCAGGCCCAGGAGGGGCAGAGAAAGAAGAAAAAGGAAGAAAGCAAAAAAGACCCAAATTCTCAGGAGGAAGAAAAAAGTATAAAAGGCTGGAGAGGAAGGACTGCTGTATCTCACTTTGTTCTCCACTCCTTCCTAGATACCTGTAGTGTACGTTCTTTGTCTAGTCCCATGTCTTCCATGGCCAAGAGGACATCTTCATTCAGGGGATCTGTCTGTCTTTCTTCCTTCAGTTGTTGGCATTCAGCTATTAACTGTAACATTAGGTGACAAGCTGTCAAAATCATCGATTAGCCATGTCAACATCACATATCATGTATAACTACCATGTTGTTCCATGCCCTTAGCTAAGTATGTTTTTGGCTGTACACAAAGTCTAAGCAAGAGAGAGCTCTGGTGATCATCTTTGAACAGACAAGGTTCTCCTGTTTCCTAAACTCCTTGGGTACCTGGGGTGGTCACAGTGGTTTAAATAAAGGTATGCTACAGAAGATACTGCATTGAACATACTAAGAGAAAGGAGACATCCCCATGGTGGTGGGTGAGCTGCACAATTTTGAGATGTACTATCTCAGAAACAGAAACAAAACAAAATGCAAAAGAACTATGCTTAGGACAAATGGCAGGGAACCAGTATCACCATTCTCTAGCAAGTTAGCTGGTCTTTAGAATCCTTGCTTGTTATAGTTTACAGTATACAAATTTGTTCCAAATGCCCGTCTTTTTAGGTCATGTCTGGCTTAACAATCACAAGTAAAACTAACTGCAGTAGCTCTAAGAAGAATTCCTCAGGGCAAGTGGTACCCAGCTCACCCTGTCAAAGTTGGGATCGACATCCCCTAGCTTCATCCACTTGTGCCTGCAGATCTGTTCCATGGAGAGGCGCTTATTCGGGTCTAACACCAGCATGTGGCGGATCAAGTGTTCGCATTCTGTAACAGACAAACAGTCTGCCCTCAGTGTCTGGTGATGAAAAGGACCAGCGGAGCCAAGGTACTAGAAGCAAGGCCACCAGGTAGATTCTCAAGCTCCTTCCTTCTAATTCTGTCTCTCTTATTCTTTAGTCCTTACCTTCTCATTGCTTACTCCAGATGAGGCTGGGCAAAGCAGAGAGGTGGAGAAAAGAGAAATTCAAATGTAGCAGTCTGATTAATGCTTTCACTATGAATCTGATCAGAAAAATCTAAGAATAATCCATGGGCCTCATTTATATTATGAATGGTCTCACAATTAATGAAGAATACAATGTTCTCTAAAGAGATTCACTATCTTATATGGTTTTAAAAATATTCAGTTCTATCCTCCCAAAGGCATCCTGTATTATTACCTACATATTAAGGGTTTTGGTTTAGGTGTGTAATACAGCTCTTCAAAACTCAGGTAATTTGAAAATTCTGATAGCACAAAATGTTACAGGAAAAGAAGAACAGGCATAGGCCATGTCTACTACATGCTGCGATTTAGCTAGCTCCTTATTGAGAATTTTTTAAATATTCAAACATTCAGCTATGTAAAACTGGGGTGTATAACAGAGATTCAGATCAATAGTTATTTTTCTCTGGGAAGTCATACTCCAGGTTATATTGTAGAGAGAACAACATGTTCAAAATCAAGAAACCTATAGTCTGACTTCAAAACTATCTTCTATTTCTCTTCTAAGTTTTCTTATCTGTAAATTGAAGGTACTGATGATCACGTGGAGTAGTAGTTATGATGGAGGTAGTCAGTGATAATATAGCAGTATTAATATATTCTGAGAATTTTTTGATTATTATTATCTCCTTTAATCCTGAAGCAGTCCTAAAGGGAACATACTATTGTCATTCCCATTTTAGAAAAGGTAAAATTAGGCATAGAGAAGTTAAGAAATTTGTCCTTAGTCACATGGTTATCAATCCAGATTTCAAACCAAGCAGTGTGATTCTCTACCTGGTGCTCTTAACCATGATGCTACACTGCCTCTGTACTGGAGAGCTGATGGAGAAGCCAAATCTTTGAACCATTAATTCACTGTGTTTATCCAATCCACCATCATTGTGTGCTTAAGACTACAAAAAGCTTCTTTACAATCTGTTTTCCATAGAGTAGCAAAATTAATTTTTCTGAAATAAGCCTGGGCCTATCACTGTCCTGCTTCTAAATCTACAATCTCTTCCCATAATCCTCAGAAGGACAATACAAAGTCCTGTGTCTACAGGCTCCTGCCTGATCTCTCTGTATGCTAGCACACTCCCACTTATTGGCCTTTACACTTGCTCCTCTAGCTAGCATGGCCCCTCCTCCAATCTTTTTATGGCCGCTTCTATGTCACTTAGGTAAGAGTTTTAACATCCCTTCCTCAAAAAGCTTTTCCCTGACCACCTACTCTAACACAGATCTCCCCACTCTCTATTATGACACATGAATTTTCTTTATGTCAATATTTTTTTGGTAAAATTATCTTGTGATTTACTTATTGTCTAACACCCCTCCCCTCTTTAATGTAAGGTCCACATCTTTTTTTGCTTACTGCTATACCCAACATCAAATCCCCAATCTCAAAAATGGTTACTATGGCTAATAGGAGCTGAATATCTACTGAATGTATATTTACTGAATATTTAATTAAACAAGATTGTATTTGTAAAAATACTTTTTATACCATTTCATCTTTATAACAACCCTCAGATACTATTATCAGCACCTTCATTTATAAATGAAAAAGGAACACGGTTTTGAGAAGGCAGTGTTTTCACATTGAAAAGTAATAGCAACACTGGGATTTCAAAGCTATGCTCTGACTGCATTGACAGGTGGATATGCATTTTGTCTGATCTGTCTTTCTAGAGCAAACTCAGCCCTGCAATTTCTACAGAATCTGGCAAATATCATCCCATATCACTTACTAGAAAATAATACTTAAAGAGTAATTACAGTGAATTACTCTTAGGTTTTTGAGACAGTGTCTTACTACATAGTTCAGGCTGGCCTCAAATTCACTATGTAGTCCTGGCCTCAAACTCAATGTGATCCTCCTGCCTCAGCCTCCCAAGTGCTGGGATTACAGGTGTGTACCACCACGCATAGCTTTACTCTGAGTTTTTTAATGTGTTCTAATTTTACAGAAAATATAACAAAGTCCCTAAATTGAAATGATATATCAGGTATCAATTTGTTCATTCAGTGTGAATAAAAGAATATTCCAATGCAGTGTAGATCCAAAACAATGCAGTTTCTACGTCCCTTCCTATAAAAGGGAAATGCCATCTATAAGATTAAGCTTTATTAAAATTATATTTCCAAAGTAACAAGGCTAGATTTAAGATCACTGACATACATGTTTATTGTCTACAATTACTTAAGAGAAGAAAGTAAGTTCTTAATTTAGAAAGCTGTGAAAGCTAAATAAAGACCATTGTGTGTGGGGCCAGGGCCTACTTTGAAAGTCATTATGTTATTGTCAGCCAAGGCCTCTAGATGGCACTCATTTGTTTTCCTTTAGACTCCACACACAATTTAGAGAGCAAAATCCAATGAACAAGACCAGAGTTCAGTTACAAGTTGCTTTAAAACAGAGATTTTCCCCTCAAGTCAATTTCCTTAAACAAACAAACAAACAAAAAACAAAACCCCAAATACCTACAACACTGCCATCAGTACTAATTAAAAGATGTATCTAGCTCAATTTTAGAATACTAAAACCTCTACTCAGTTATCCTTAACTATTATTTGGCCTTAGATACACTGAAAAAAATCTTGAGAAAATTTTGTACAAGAGATTATACAAAAAAATTGTGCTTAATATTTTCTTGACTGTTTAAGGAACCAAAGAAGGTTGCCATAGATTCTCTAGGTCTACAGGTCCCAGACTGAGAACTCCTAGTTAAGAGTGTCAATACCTCAGGGCCAAGAGCTTTTGTCTGTCCTACATAATATCCAACTTGCAAAGTAACAGAAAGCTGACACTTTTCATCTGTTGAACAGATGGTAAAATGTGACAAAATGCAGAATGCTAGAGTGGCATCATCAATTCATACTTTTTCAGTGTCATATAGCTCATGAAATTAAAATCAAATGAGATGTAAATACACCATTTTACATAAAATTTTGAAAGAGGGTGAAAACAACGGGAAGAAATGATCCTGAACCTGATAACACAATTAATCACAAGACAGTCCATTTAAAAGGGCAGAAAGAAAACGGGCCTCAGATCAAAGGGTGCAAAATATCAACTTTTCCAGATGCCAAGTACTCTATTTTAGTGCCTAAAGTGGCTCCACCACTTGTTCCCTCCCTAAGGGCAGAGTCTCTGAAGCTGAATGAAACTGAAATACGCTGGGCAATGCAGGAATATGCCACTCCGCCTGTGTGTGCCAGAGAAGCAGCTTCCCTTCTGAGGCTGCTTTCATCTGCTCTGTGCAAGATGCCAAGTGGTCTCTGCACTGAAATCACTGTGGGCCATGAAACTCGATATGCCCACAGAATGTTAACTAGAGGACGTGCAGTGGCGTGGCCCTGCCTGCTGCGCTGAAAGGCGTTTGGACGATTTTGAGGAGAGCAAGCTTCTGTATAGGCAGGGTCCTAAAATGGGAACCAGGACTGCTAGTACCATTCCATCTAAAAAGGGAACTTTTTTCTCTTTCTTGTCTTTCACACCAACTTTCTCAAGGGGCTCAATGGGGAAAAGCACTGATGGTGGTGGAGATTATAAAACCAATCTTAAATTCACCAGAGATCGTTTCAAATTCACCAGAAACCGCCTCCAGTTTCCAGGATAGAGGGAAAAAATGAAACAAGATTTTCCAGGTGAAACTTCAAAAAATGCCACCTGAAGACACGGCCAATTTGTCTTGGAGAAGAGGTGTGGTCACGCAGAGGCTGGCCGAGGGCCCTTCACTACCTGAAGGAGATTCACAAAGAAGACAAAGTGGACTTGTACTATGCTGTCTGAGGGCCTGAACTTAGAATAATTAGAAGTTACAAGTTCAATGTGGGAAAAATCTTTCTAATTATTTGCTGATTTAATGAGAGAGCCCTAAGGCTCTGAGGAGGGGCCACTTCGGGAAATAAGAGGGGGCAGTCTAGAAGGGAAGGCCATACCTGGAGCACAGCTCATTTTATTCATTTTATAGGTCAGTGTTTTGAGTAAGACTTTACCTGGAAAAGAAGTCCAGAAACAGTTGCACAGGATGAACTCCTTGGTTCCCCCATCACTAACTCAAAAGTCACAGAACTGTGACAAGGGAATGGCTTGTCCTATGAGGTAGTGGGCTTTTTGTCATTAGAAATGTTTAATCCCAGGATGCCATTTAAAGGGCTCCTAGCCTTGGATAGGAGGAAGTCTGGGAGTCCTTCAAGGATGGTGACTGTGTCTTATAGAGCTGTGTATCCCCAGTGGCTAGCAAATACCTGACAAGGAACAGGCTCTCACAAAATGACATTTGAAAGAAACACTGGAACTAGGAGTCTGCTAATCTTTCCTAACAACTTAATATCCAAAACAAAATAGGCATTTTCCATGCTTCAAGCTGAAATAACCAGAAAATTAACATTTCACTTAAGATTTAGATGTGGCACTCTATAGGGTCAAAAGAATGGATGATTTCCATGGCTACCTCCACCCGGCTGTTTATCACACATAGGGAGGTACTTTACTCAAAGATTTTTATTTTTTGGTAGCAGAGATCAAACTCAGGATCTTGTCCTTGCAAGGCAGGTGTGGCACCACTGAACTAAATCCCAGGCCCGTACTCAAAGATTTTTTTCTGAATCTATATAGAATAATCTGCAAATCAGATCAGCAGATTTACCTCCTCTGGAGAGGTCTGCGTGTGGGCCTAACTCTAGCATCCAGGTAATGATAAAACAAACCAAAACAATTCTTGGAAGGCAAGTCTCCTCTGGAAACCCTGTGGGTTTGATTAAAGGTATTAATGTCCCTTTAACATTTTAGAAAGTAAAGAAAAGAAAAAGAGTAAAAAACAAAACAGAGATTGAGGGAATAAAAGATTAACAGTAATTCATTAAAAATATTTAATTTTGGGGCTGGGGATTTGGCTCAGTGGTTCTGCTGCTCGCCTCACAAGCGCAAAGACCCGAGTTCGATCCCTGGTACCAAAAACATTTAAAAAAATTTTTTTTGCTTTTTATATTTTGAATTTCTCATATAAGAGAAATCATGTAATGTTTAAGCTCATGTCTGATTTATTTCACTTAACATGGTCTCAAGAGACATTCATTTTCCTACGAATGACTCAAGTCTGTCCTTCTTTATGGCAGAGTAGTACTTCACTGTGTATAAATACCACATTTTCTTTATCCAATCTTAGGAACAGGGAGATAGATAAGGGGACCAAGAGATGGGGGGAGATGGGGATAAAAAAGGAATTAACATTTGTAATGTACATGTATGTACCAACTTCCCTCAAAGAATGTAACAGTTATGTACTTAAACATGTACCAACAAAAATTAAACTTTAATAAAAAAATTAAACTATTTAAGAATAATTGCTAAAGTTTATTAAGAACATATATGCAGAAGTGCTAAACTCTTTAAATGTAAGCACTCCATTCACATGCTAACTCCTATTGCTATTATTTCCATTTTATAGTTAAAGAAATTAAAAAATCAATGAAGAAACTTGACCCGATAAAGTTGGGCATAATGGTGTATACCTATAATCCCAGCATCAGGGAAGCTGAGACAGGAAATCTGCTGTGAGTTTGAGGTCAGTATGGGCTACATAGTGAGTTATAGAGAAACCCTGTCTCAAAGAAAGAAAGAAAGTCGACCAGATAAATTCTTGTCAGTCTTACTCCAAAGAGTTCTTAATCTAAATAATCATCTAATCTGTCTTTAAAATCTAATCTGCCATCCTCAAAGAGTCACCCACAAACTGAGTACCAAATGGGCCAGGTAAGCCCTGGGTGAAATGCTGGAAAGGAGCTGGGAAACACCTTGGGAGAGGCGTGTGGAGATAAGGAGAGTCAACCCACTAATTATTTTACTTGTGAGGATTAATACAGTGTAGAAAAGCAAACTTAGTTCACACACTCCAGTTATTTCCAGGCAATGAAGAGTAGGATAGAAAAAAGACTACGATGGAAAGCTATAAATAATAGGCACACCCCCAATCAAACAAAGGCAGAAATTTAGGGAAGTAGACCATCAGAATCTTCAGGTTGATTCTATGATGGAAGACCAACAATCCTTTTAATTTTTTTTTTTTTTTTTTTGGTACCGGAGATCGAACTTGGGCCCTTGTGCTTGAGAGGCAGGCGACTGAACTACTGTGCTAAATCCCTGGCTCCTTTAAATTCTTCATCTGATGCCAAAGTACAGACATGGCAAAGCAATCATTTTAAGCTCTGTGGTAGAGGACTGGTCTGAAAGAAACTGAGTCATAGATTCTTTCTGGCCACATAAAGCTACTCTGAGCTGGTGGAAACACAAGACATCTGTGTGCCAGAAGACAAGAAAAGAATGCAAGAAAGAAATGATTAGGCAGGAAATTAGGCTTCCTATACATGTTTGGAAAAAGGTATATGGGTTAGTTTCTCATAAGACCTTTCCAATCATACTAGATGTGTTCAAAGGTAATTCCAAACAGCACAAGAGTTCTTTATTCTTGATAATTTTAGCATATTTCTTACTGATGCTTACTTCTTAGTAATGAATTGCTTCTAGAGCACTTCAAATTTCAAAGAGAGCTCTATTTTTCTAAATTGCAAAATCCAAAAAGGAAACAATTCATTGGTTATTAACTAACACATCTGTTCCAATGGAAAATGAGAAATTTTATAAAAGCCAAATCTTAATTTAAATGGCATGAAACTCTTAAGCATTTCATGACAAGGAAAGTAGGCAATATACTGCCTGCCTGTGATATTCACTCGCTTTGTCCAGCTCAGGTACAGGTGTAGGGAAGAAGCAATACTATTATACACTACTGATGAGTGGCCTGCAGAGACAGTCTCAGGATGGAGCCACGAGGCCTTGGTAAGAGTCCATCCCTATTTCATATGTTCTGGACTTACAAAAGCTTGTGAGTCAGAGCTTCCGTAACACTGTTTACCTTTTCCAAAAGAAAAACCACAGACAAAATACAACGTTTTTGGCTCGTCTTCATGAAAAGAAAGCAAAGTATGTCATCATAATGTCTGATCCTTTCACAATCATGGGTAGAACAGTGTGACCATTTTGCAATGCTATGATCCCTACAGAAATAATTTAAGTTACTTTTAAATTTACAGTTTTTAAATTTAAAAAGTCCACCCTCCCAGATACCTTCTTTTGGCAAGAAGTTGGCTAGGGTTAAGAATCCTCACTTCGCTGGTGTACTGAGCCCTAGAAATGAATTAATTATTAATATGCCCAGGAAAACTCTGTCTTTATCAACTGCCAACTATGGTGAAAACTATTTTACATAGTCACTATTTCTAAAATCTGAGCAGTAGACAAATGGTCTTTAAGACCTCTGTATGTATAAATAACACAAACTGAATGTATAACCTATAGATGTATTCAGACTGCATGAATGTGACATACAATCATAAAAATATAGGGGGAGATCCTCTAGCACAGTTGGTTAGCATATAGTACTTATGAAAAATACAGGGGTTGCACTGAGGATTTAGCTCAGTAGTGCCATCGCCTGCCTCACAAAGCACAAAGCTCTGAGTTTGATCCCCAGTACAAAAAAACAGAACAAAAAAAAAAGCAAAAAAAACCCCAAGGGTTTGCTTTTGTTGTGATTAAATTGTTATATTTGATATTCCCAGGACATCAAGGCCGTAAAAAAATAAATTTAAAAAACAATAGTTTTGTAAGAACTTGAATACCTTTACTTTATAAGTTAAATTTTGATATACTATAGCCATAACTGAAATATACAAACATTTTTGAATCCAAAGTTAAAGAACTAGTTATTTAAAGTAATAGTAATGGTTAATGCTACCATTAACATAATCAAACAAAACACACAATTTTGGAATTAACTGCAATGGAACTTAATCTGAATCAACATTGGTTGTACTAAATTTTGACTTGTACTAAATAAGTACTGAGACTAGCTCCTCTAACACAATGGCACCAAGGAAAAACACTGTGTTTTAAAACCACTTGCTTTCAGTTCTTGTGCAAAAGAAACACAGAAGTCCTATACAATCAGAACACTAGAGTAAAATTTCTAAAACAATATGCCAATGACAGCAAGGAGTCAAACAAGAAAGTGCACAGAGTTCTCTGGTTTTTTTCTAAAGTAACAAAATCCTTACTCCTTTTGTTTTTTCTTTTTGTTTCAATTCCATAAGTATTTACTAATCACCAAATGTACATCCGTGAGAAGTAACACTTTAGGATACAAGAGGAGAGCTCCTAAGTTAAACGTAAATCTCAACACCAGTGGTTTCTGTAGGTGTAATCAGAATATCCTGGAATAGAAAAAATTTCCTTATAACTAAATCCTATAAGAGTTCCAGTGAGTGAAAACAGAGCCCATAAGGAGATGAACTGGAACAATTCAGCAAACAGGAATGGAGCAGGGGTGTGTGTGTGGGGGGGTGCAAATTGAGAAGCTTTTTTCAACCTGGTAAGTCTACTGACATGAGATAGACTACTAAGGAAAAAAATGTTTGGCCTATGTATCTCTATTTATTAGAAAAATAACACCAATTTCTTTCTTTTGTTCTTATTCTTTTTTCTTTTTCTTGGTGGTAATGGGGATAAAGCACAGAGCCTTGCACATTCTAGGCAAGCATTATACAACTGAGCTACATCTCAGCCAGCCATTTTTAAATTTCAGTTTGAGTCTGGGTCTTGCTTGTGATCCTCATGTTTCAGCCTCCTGAGAAGCTGAAATTACAGGTGTGCATCACAACAGTCAGCCACTTTTCTCTGTTTTTCTATATAGGGTTACCATAAACCAAGAGGCAGTTTGTGTGAAAAGACCAATAATAAATAAGGCAGTACCAACACTTACCCCTGGTTTTCTACAATTTTAGGTAAAATCATGGGAATGGTCTGAGGAAGCCTGCTTGACTCTGGTGTAGGTCTAGCCTCTTTTGTAATATCCTCTGTGCTTTCTGCATTCTATAACACAAAAGCATGACAGATTTTTCTCCCTAGTGGTGAATACTTCAGAACGTACGTGAGAACTGCTTTGGAGACTCTTGAGCCCTTTCGTGTATGGGGGGGCGGGGGCTGGTGCGTGAGCTACATTCATTCCCTGTCCTAGTCTCTCTAAACAAAGTGCTTTTAAGCCAAGAGAGCTGCTATGTGGTTCTTGATGAGCAAGCCTATCAGGGCAGACTTGTTTGCTTCTAAGTAGAAGCTTTTTGGCAGTAGCTGCAGGGTATGTTCTCCATCAGAAGCATTATGTAAGCCTGGGTCTTGCATTCTCAGTGATAAAATGCTTATGTGGTATTACAACTAATTAAGTCACAATGAAGTCTAATCAATGAGGACTCAAAAATATTGTCCACAAGAGATCTCTATGTACTTGCCATCACTGCAGTTTTTTTCACTGTAAATTAATTTTTCTTCAGTTAAATTAAAGGATCTTACTATGTCTGCTAGCAGATGGTATAGCAGAGAATAAGGCAAACTAGGCTTTAGAAATAGGCTGCTGATGGTTTTTTTTTTTAACATTGTTACAGAATTAATCTGGTACTAAAAAATTTTTAAATTATTGGCTTCTATCAATGGGAGAAGTCAGAAAATGCATCAGCTGACATATGTGCCCAGGCCAGATCTCATCTTTTTTAACAGCTTAGGAAAATAGCAAGTTTCATCCTCTAATCCTTCTCTAATTTAGGCTAATAAGGACAATCTAATAATCTAATAATAATCTAATAATCTAATAATAATCTAATAATAATAATAATCTAATAAGGACAATCTCTGGGATACTTGGAGAAGTTTAACCCAAAAATTGATCTGTACCAAACATCTTTTACCCAAGTCAGAAAAAGCCTACTGTACAGTAGATCAAAACACCTTTTAAAAACTGTAAGTCACTTGGCCTGCTCATCTACATGATAAGCCAAATAACACACACACACACACACACACACACACACACACACACAGTCACAAAATGGTTTGCTGATAAAAAATTTTAGACCACCAGTGAATTATTTATTATTTTACTAACACAAGAGTGTCATAAAAGAATTAACAGTAAAGCGGTGATTCACTTTTTCATTAAAAAATATTTACTGAAAATTTATATCCTACCAGATGTTGTCAAGTTTTATGGAAGACGCTGCTGTGCAAAACACAGTACTGTTAGCAAGGGGCTTACGTTCTGGTGGGGCTAAGGGAGAAAGACATGTATATAATTATGAAACTAGGCGGTATAAAATCAATTCAGCCTGGAATAAATCTTTCAAATTATACCACTTCCACTCCAAGTTGAAAGAATACGTTTTTGGTATATCTCGGGATGCCTACAAAGGGAAGGCATAGATCAGGCATAGAAAGATCCATCCATTAATTGTGAGGACATAAATTCCACAAATGACTGAGAATAAAGAGAAGTTTAAATTTTTGTAACTGTATCCATTTGTAGAACATGGCCTCCTACACAGCTGGAGATGTTCTGGAATTCAATTTGGCTAGAAGAAGCTAGATGATAGGTTCTTTTCTTCTTGACTCTCAAGTGCTAATTTAGAAAACTATACCAGCTCTGCTAGAGTTTGTAGATCCTTTTAGCAGAAGAGTGGGTAAACTCAACTCATGTGCATGATAACAGCTTGAGAAGAGAAAGGATTATGTTTATAAGGACTTTCCTCACCACACTGTCTTCTGTAGAACAGTGACAGCAGCCCTGAAAGGCTGCCACCTCCATGGTAAGAAAAGACTCTGATGAGGTTTAACTGTGCCCAGAAACAAGAGCTAAAGCAGAAAGAGAACTCAGGGGCAGAGTTTAGGCTTCATTTACATGAAGCTGAAACTTCAGGGCACTCAAAGATCATCTAAACTGAAAAAAGAATGAACCTTATGGTTTTGTTTTCTCCTGTGCTCATCCTTTTGATGGTATCCTTTGATGG
This sequence comes from Fukomys damarensis, assembly GCF_012274545.1. Lineage (NCBI taxonomy): Eukaryota > Metazoa > Chordata > Mammalia > Rodentia > Bathyergidae > Fukomys > Fukomys damarensis. The sequence goes on from NW_022900928.1 coordinate 64,840,404, forward strand.
GCCTTGGGATTCAGACCTAGGAGGTCAGGCAATGCCAAATACACGTATATTCCTGAAGGCAGGAAAGATCACACTGGTAAATGGCAACTGTCAACTGGTTTCCTATAATTGGGTGGTGTTTCATTTTCTATACTTAATTTTACAAAAATATTTATTCTTACTTAGGGAACTACTTGTCTGGTATTAAAGAGTGACTATATTTAGGATAATAATGTTGGCTTTCTCTGAGTTTTTAAGCTTTCAAGCCAACCTATATTATAAATATTAGGTCTTTTGAAGCATTTAACGCTATACAGTTTATTTCTAAGCACTAATAGACAATGTGACTGTCGGCACCGTTTCCAGGATCCAATCTCTGAAGCCAGCTTTGGTAAGGCTTGAACAAGTATCTTTTGCCATGACATGCCAGGAAGGGGGTGGAGGGCAGAGAACATCCAAGTCGCTCACAGGAAGTACTGTGGACATTGGAAAAGCAGAGGAAGTGCTTTATTTATCTTGCCTTTTTCTGCAACAGTGTGGTGTAGCAGAACAAACACTGAATTTGAGTACTAAGTTACTTATTACCTGAGCAGATTTAGGCAAGTCAACTAATTTCCTTAAACTTCAGCTTCCTGAGCTTCATTAGCAAAATGACAAAATAATATATGCTGTTACTGATTCCAGAGTATGGTTATGTAGCTCAAATTAGATCAAGTATAAAATAGTCTGTAAACTCTAAAACCCTAAGTAAATGGTTTAAGCTGGAAAATGATATGATCAGATTTGTGTGTGGTATGTTTTGTTTCTTTTTATATTTGTGCCCTGGAAAGATTACTCATTAAGTGACCTGGAGAATGGTCTAGAGGGGACAACTCTGGAGTCAGGAATCCATACAGCCTAATTGTGACTTAGGCACAAGGATGCCAATGTGGTTTATGGAAGTAGTTACAGAAACGGAGGGCTGAATCTACAATGTGTGGTAAGTGCTCTCTGTAAGGATGGTGGGACAGAAGGATAAAGGATGGCTTGTTTCTGCCTTGGCCAGATGGGGATGCCACTCACTATTTAGAAGATGATCTTTAACAGGTGAAAGAATAAACTGGTAATTCAGACAATGGAATATTATTCAGCAATAATAGAAAATGAACTATAAAGACACAGATGAAATATATATAATATACACAGTAATATATATAGTATATATATCACTACAGTGTAAGCGATATAGTATATATAGTGTACATATAGTATTATATATATATAT
>NW_022900928.1:64841748-64849312 GCF_012274545.1 Fukomys damarensis
GTGTGTGTGTGTGTGTGTGTGTGTGTTACTTAGTGAAAGAAGCCAAATCTGAAACCACATTTCCAAACATATGATATTTTGGAAAAGGTAAAACTTATGGAAATGACAAAGGGATAAGTGATTTTGGGGAAGCATGATGAAGAGGTGTGCAACACAGAGAATTTTAGAAGCAGTTCAACTACTCTCTGAATGATATTACAATGATAGATACATGCAATTGTGCATTTGTCAAAATTCATAAAATGTATAATACACAAAGTGACCCCTAAGTAAATGGTGATTTGGGGGTGATAATGCTGGGTCGATTCAGGCTGATGGCCAGTAACAGATTTACCACCCTAGTGGAGGGTAACTGACAGGAAGGGAAGCTGGTGATGGTGGTGGGGGTGCACGGCAAAGGGAACGTGGAAACTCTCTGTACCTTCTGCTCAGTTTTGCTGTGAATTTGTAACTGCTCAGAAGAATAAAATCTATTCTAAAAAGTAAGGAATGGTAAAGTACTAGGCAACAATTAAGATAAACAAAATATGCAGTTGGTTAATGGCAAGATGATTAGTTACCCTGACCACAGCAATTTACTGAGCCACTTTCTGCTTTCTTCTATGGTAAAATCAGAAAGGGTTGGGACCACTTCCTCACTGCATTTTCCTTCCATCCGTTTCTGTTGTACCCACATTATCTAGGCTTTTGTTTCTGACACTCCACCACAACCACACTTGAAGACCAGCAATGATCTCCACATTTCTAAATATGACATTCAGTTGTCTATCTTCTTCCTTGACTTACCAGCATTCTCCACAGCCCTCATTTCCTGTTCCTTGGAAAATTTTCTTCATTTGTTTAAGACAAAAGGCCTTCTGGCTTTCCTCATTAGCTATTCTTCTGATCCCTCTTCACCTTTCTTATCTTTAAATATTGGTATGTTCTAAACTTTAATCCTTGGACCTCTTCCCTTCTCTTTAATAACTCAAAAATAATCTCATAGTATGACATATACTTACCCCTACACTGATGATTCCTATACATACTTGCCCAGAACTCTCTCCTAAACTCAACTAGTACACAATATCTCAAATGTAGATGTCTAATGGGACTCTCAAACTTCACAAGTCTTGGCTGGGTGTGGTGGCACATGTCTATAATCCTAGCACTTGGGAGGCCGAGGCAGGAGGATGGCTGCAAGTTGGAGGCCAGCCTGGACTACACAGCAAGTTCAAGACCAGCCTTAACTACATAAACAGTGAGACCCTGTCTCAAAAAAACAAAACAAAAACAAAATTGAAACCCAAAACAAAAACAACAACAAAAAAAACTTCACATGTCTAAAACGCCTCTCCAAAATATAAGTATCCTTTCCTAGGCATCCCATTTGAATTAGTAGTAAATCCATCCTGACTGCTCAGGCCAAAACCTCTGCAGTTACTTTTATTTATTTATCATTTTTTTTGAAAGGAGGCTCACTATGTAGTGCAGGCTGGTCTTGAACTCATTATGTAGCCTACGCTGTTCAAACTCACAGCAGTCCTCCTGCCTCAGTCTCCCAAGTGCTGGTAGCACCACCATGCCAAGCTGAAGTTAGCTTTAACTACTCTCTCTTGTTTCAAGTCTAATACTAAATTTTGTTGGAGCCCGACTACCTGGGTTTAAATTTCAGTTCAGCCACTTAAGGCAATATAACCTTGAAGAAATTGTTTAAATGACAACAGTTATGCATCTCACAGGATTGTTATAATAAGTAAGTTAGTGTTTACAAGAAGTTGTGAACAGTGTTTGTCTTGCTGTGTGTAATCCTTTCAATCTGCCCACTTCCTACCATCTCAACCTCTCCATTCCGGACGGAGTCTGGGAACTAACTACCCATAGCTCTCATCTGGATTATGCTCATCTCTGACTAACTGCTCGCTTTCTATTTGCCTTTGTACCTTTTGATCTACTGGCAACAGCAGCCACACACTGATATTTTAAAGAAAGTCACTGTTAAGGGTACAGCACAGTGGAAGAATATTTGTTAAGCATGTTCTAGTCTCTGAGTTTTATCCCCAGCACTGGCTAAACAAAGAAACAAACAAATAAATAAAATAAAAGGTCCCTGTGATTTTTTTTTCAACATTGTTGTGTGCCTTAAAATTCTCATGATGAAATTTTGGAAAAAACAAAAGTCAGATTACATCACTCCTCTGTTAAAACCTTTGCATTTCACACAGTAAAAACTAGTCTTTACATCAACTAGGTAGGTCCTAAAAACAACCCCCTTCCTACCTATCTAACTTCAGTTCCCACTGTCACCCCCTCCTTTGGAGTATACAGGCCTCCTTCCTGTACTTGGAACCCTCAAGCATGTTCCCTCCTAGGGCTCCTGCCCCTGTGGGCTCCTCTGCAGACTGCACTGACCAAGCCTTCGTGGCCTCCAGTCTTTCCCATACATCATTATCCTAGACACACCTTTTCCAGTGACTCCTCACTTATCACCCTAAGCCCCTCCCTATTTTATTCTAACAGCAGTCATCACTATATGATATACTAAGTCATCAATTCTAAGAAGCTTAAATCTAGTCCATGCTTCACCTACTTATTCTAAAATGCAATTCCAATGTGCTTATATTTTGTTGCCAACGGAGTGAACATATGTTCTTCCTTAAAATAAAGATAGATGATTAAGCAAAACTTATACTATTTTCTGTACTGTTTCTAAAATGCTCTTATATGCATATAAATGGTGACAAAAACTACAGATTCTGAGTATCTGGTATCTTCAGTGCTGAATTTTTCTAAGCACTACTTACCCTACTGCCCACTCATTTAAAAATATTTTTTATTGAGTCTGGAGGACAACTATCACAGAAGTAGGAAACAAAATAGTAGCAAGACTAAAATTCAAAGTCTGCTTTATCCTTGGCATGTAAAACCACATTAGAATGGGGCCCCAGTAAGTGGAAATCACGCATTATAATAAAAAGGGGGTGGGAGAACACAGATAAAGCCACAGTATTTACTTCATTGGTACTATGTGATGGGCCAAATGACTATATACATTACTTTATTGAATCTTCATAGTAACAACAGCCTTCACAAAACTCTTAGCCAATTTACAGATGAGGAAACTAAAGCTCAGACAGATTTAGTGATGTTCAGAGCCCAGATTTTAAAACAAGCAGAGAAAGGCTATGCCAAGGCCAATACACTCTGCTCCTAATGGACCTTTCCTCTTAGAGGCACCAGAACAGCAAATTGAAGCTAAAGAAAGTTGTGAAATGGGTCATGTGTACTCAATCATTGAATTCCTGGGATAACTTAGCATCCTAACTTTCCATGAACCTAGTCACAGCTGTGTGCTGGCAACTCCCTTACCTGTGGACATAAAAAATGGGATGCGGAACTTTCCACTCAGCACCCGGGCCCGCAGATTCTGCAGTGTGCTCCCATCAAATGGCAGGGCACCGCACACAAGCACATAGAGGACAACTCCAAGACTCTGTATCCCAAACAAAGAGCATGTACAATTAATTGCATCAGAGGAAACAAAAGAGGCCATTACAGTGTGTGTCTGAAGATGGATGGTGAGCACACACAAGAGTATGGAACAAATTTCTTTCTTTTTTATGAGATTAATTGGGGTACTGTCAAGCCAATCATCTTCAGAATAATTAACACTCTTCTTTGCTTCCAGACATGAGTTTGGGGTGACAACCCCAACTTTTCAGTACTCATCCTCTAGGGGCAGGGTAGGCAGCAAAAACAAAATCTCTGTTCATGGCAAGTACACAAATCCATGCTGGCCTTGAGTTCTTCTGCAAATGCAGGGCTGGTGTGAAACTTGAGCCTCAGCCACAAGTTGAGCACTGGAGGGGTGGCTGCATAAAGGATTGGAACAGAAGGCACCTGTGACTATGCTCTCTACCCACACATGGCTCCAGAAGGAGGAAAGCGCCATCTGGTGGTGGGAGGATGGAGTGTAAGTGAAGGCAGTCACTTACCCAAATGTCCACTTTGGGCCCATCATACTCTTTTCCTTCAAAGAGTTCCGGTGCAGCATAGGGAGGACTGCCACACCAGGTCTTCAGCAGCTGCCCAGGAGTGAAGAGGTTACTGAAGCCAAAATCTAAAAGGTAAAATGGACACAACTAATGTTATCACAATCCAGCAAATACCAGTGTTTAGTCAATACAGCAAAGGTAACAGATCATTAGGTTTGAGTATCAAATGCAAAAAGAGAATGTTTAGAAAGTATGTACCCATTATTTACTATTTAAGTAAATACTGCAATAGAGATAGAGATGAGTTGGAAGGCAAAGGATATCTGGATAACTAAAAGTAAACACACCGATTACAATCAGTGAAACTGAAAATGTAATTAAAAATATACCAACAAAGAAAAGCCCAAGTTCTGATGTTTCACTGCTGAATTCTACAAGACATTTAAAGAAGAACTACTGCCACTACTCTTTAAACTTTTCAATGAAACTGAAAGGGAAGCAATGCTTCCAAATTCATTCCTGGAAGCAAGTGCTACTTTGATTCCAAAACCAGGGAAAGAGCCAATCAAAAAGAGAACTACAGGAAAAAAATCCTCAATAAGATAATGGCAAACATCAGTTCTTGGCCTTTTGACTAAGATCAAGAGAAGATACTGGCAAACAGAATACAGAGCGTCATCAGGAAGATCACACACCCTTACCAAGTAGGATTTATCCCAGGGATACAAGGATGGTTCAACATACATAAATCAATAAATGTAATACACTATATTAACAGAGCCAAGGACAAAAACCCTATGATCATCTCAATACACGTAGAAAAAGCCTCTGACAAAATTCAACACCAATTCATGATAAAAACCCTACAGAAAATTGGAATAGATGGTCTTTAAGTCAACTTGATAAAGGCTATCTAAGAAAAACGAACAGCCAACATCATAGTAAATGATAAAAAACCGAAAACCTTCACACTAAAATCGGGAACAAGAAAGGATGTCCACCATCACCACACCTGTTCAATATAGTTCTGGGAACATTAGCCACAGCATTTAGACAACAGAAAGAAATAAAAGCAAAAAAGACAGGAAAGGAAGAAGTTAAAACTGTCATTATTTGTTCACATTATGATACTCTACATAGGAGACCCAAAAAATTCCACCAAAAGACTTCTAGACTTAATTGACTGATTCAGTAAAGTAGATGGATAAAAAGTAAACACTAAAAAATCAATAGCCTTCTTGTACACAAATAACAGACTGAGAGTGAAATCAGGGATATAATCCCTTTCACAATAGCATAAAAAAAAAAAAAGACATATCTAGGAATCAATCTAACAAAGGAAACAAAAGACCTCTACATTGAGAACTACAACACTCTGAAAAAAGGGGACTGAAGGGAATATAAGAAAATGGGAAGATACCCCTTATTCTTGGGTAAGAACAATCAATGTAGTGAAAATGGCCATTCTTCCAAAAATGCTATACAGATTCAATGCAATCCCGATTGAAATCCCAACAGTATATTTCACAGAGCGAGAGAAAACCATCCAAAAATTCATTTGGAATCAGAAGAGACCAAGAATAGCAAAAGCCATTCTAGGCAACAGAGACATGGCAGGGGGTATCACAATCCCCAACATGAAACTATACCCCAGAGCCACTTTGATAAAAACATCATGATACTGGCAAAGAAACAAACCCAAGGATCAGGCGAATAGATTAGAAGATGCAAAAACAACTCCAGACATACTCAGCTACCTCATCTTTGTTTTTGTTTTGTTTTGGTACCGGAGATTGAACTTGGGACCTTGCACTTGTGGGGCAGTGGCAGCACCACTGAGCTAAATCCCTGGCCCTCTTTGACAAAGGTGCCAACCATCCTCACTGCAGGAAAGATAGCCTCTTTAATAAATGGTGTTGGAAAAATTGTATTTCAACCTGCCAAAGATTGAAACTAGACCCCTATCTTTCACCATGTACTAAACTAAAATCCAAGTGGATTAAAGATCTAAATATTAAAACAGAAACACTAAACTTGCTGAAAGATAAGCTAGGTAGAACTCTCAGACATTGGCATAGGAGAAGACTTTATGAACAAGTCCTCAGTGGGAAGGGAACTAGCACAAAGAACCAACAACTGGGATCTCATCTTTTTTAAAAGCTTCTGCACTGCCAGAGAGACAACCCACATTGTGGGAAAATTTTTTTACCAGTTTTTCTTCAAAGGTCTACTATCTAGAATATATAAAGAACTAAAAACAATCAGATCCCCCCCAAATATAAAGATCCGATTAAAAAATGGGCATCTGAAATGAACAGACACTTCTCAGAAAAAGAAGTAAAAGCAGCAAATAAACATATGAAAAAATGTTCAACATCACTGGTCATTCATGAGATGCAGGTGAAAACAACACTGAGATTCCACCTCACCCCACAAAGAATGGCTGCTATCAAGAAATCAACCAATAACAAATGCTGGCAGGGACGTGGGGAGAAAGGAAGCCTTCTCCATTGCTGGTGGGAGTGCAGACTGGTGCAACCCTGTGAAAATCAATATGGTGATACCTCAAAAAACTAGGATTAGAGGTTCCATTTGACTCAGCTATCCCTCTGCTGGGTATCTTCTAAAAAGAATTAAAAGAATCATACCACAGTGATATATGCTCACCCATGTTTATAGCAGCATAGTTTGTAACAGCTAAAACTTGAGAAGAGCCCAACTGCCCATTAACTGGAGATGATATAAAGATGTGGTTTTTCTATAAAATAGAGTACTACTTAGCCATAAAGAAGGAGAAATAAGAGATATGTATAGCTAGCTGGGTGTGGTGGTGCATGCCTTTAATCCCAGCATTTGGGAGCTGAGACAGGAGGATTGCTGTTAGTTCGAGACCAGCCTGGGCTACATCGTGAGCTCCAGGTCAGTCTCAACTATGTAGTGAGACCCTGTCTCAAAAAAAAAAAAAAAAAAGAGAGATTTATAGGTAAGTGGATGCACATTGAGGCCAGACCTTTAAGTGAAATTAATAAGTAAATACCAAATAAATTCTCTGGTGTAAAAAACTAAAAGTGTAAATAAAGATCAAAATGTATAATTGATAATGTGAAATAGGAAGAAAAGGTCTAAAAGAGTAGAGAAGCGGGATGAGTAGGGGAAAGGTAAAAAGGGAAAAGAAAAAATATATGAAAAGGAAAAACATGGAAACATTGTCTTTGTAAACAGGGAAGGGTGGAGGGAGTGAAGGAAGGGCTGGGGACTGGGCAAGAATAAGAACCAAGATAAGTCATATAAAGGTACATGATCCCAGTGATGAATGTAACTGTGTTGTATGCCTAAAATGTACCAATAAACTTAACTTTAACAAATAAATAAATAAAATAAAAAATAAAAGTAAACATGGTTGATTTGTCAGCAAGACCAGTATGCCCTCTATAAGCCTAGTGATGAAATGAAATTGGATGGCTCGTGTTAAGAACACAACAGAATCATTAAAGATAACTGGTTTAAACTCTGCATACACTGTTGCATTCACTATTCCACACACACACACACACACACACACACACACACACACACACACACACACACAC
>NW_022900928.1:64851972-64874783 GCF_012274545.1 Fukomys damarensis
CCCAAAAAAAAAAAAAAAAAAAAAAAAAAAAAAAAGAATCCTTGCCTGGTGTCACTGAGCTAAATCCCCGGCCCTCAAAGAATAAATTTAAAATGGGGATGGACAAGATTAACACTTAGATAGTTCCTATTCTATAGGTATAAGAATAGAAAATAAATAATAAAGTTTTTACAAAATGTTTCATTAAATAATAGTTTTCATAAAACAGTAATAATGGGGCTGGGAATGTAGCTCAGTGACGCCATGCCAGCCTGACAAGTGCAAGATCCTGAGTTCAAGATCTGGTACCGGATAAAATAAAATAAAATAGTAATGGCCTCGGGATGGGAGGGATTCTTAGAACATAAAAAAGTATTAAGGGAAAAGTTATTATTTTATAAACATTTAATATTTATAAAAATTCTAGCATGAGAAAACTGCTATAATATAAAGGATAAAGGCAGTATATAAAATTGTATATGCACAGATTGTAATGATGGAAAATATATATAGGAAAATAAGTTAAAAGGAAGTGCATTCAAAATGATGACAGTCTTAAAGTTGGGATTACAGTGTGAATATTTAGAAATGTCTTCTAATCCAAATTTCCTACAGTATATGCTTATATAAATCCATAATTACATTTTTACTTTAAATATAAAGATGTTAAAATATCATCCTAAGCAGTAAGAACTAAAACAATGAGCAGTTAATTTCAGAGGCTTCTTAGGTAACAATACTGATAAAAAATACTTTGTATTTTATTTATTACTAAAGGGGGAGACTTGTGACCTATAAATTCAACATTAAAATAATGGATATTCTAAAAAGTTACAGTAAAACAGAGACTCACAACAGAAGAAACTGGTTAGTGTGGATACTCACACCCACACAGCCCACGCTAGATGGGTGGGGTTGTTCTCTTCATGTGGCCCGTGGCCATTTACTTCTGCACTCAAAAGTGGCTCTTACCATAATTTGTTAGGTCTCTTTTCCAATCCCCAACACTCAGGTTGGTCAGCATTTGTCGGCAGACTGAATTGGCAACTTAAATCCTCTTCTATTAACACAGAGCTGTAGGCTTTAATTTGAACCATATGTCTGTCTTCTAGCACATTTGAAATGCCAGAGGTTACTATCGATTTTGAGAAATTCTTTGTTGTAGGCAAAATTAGGAGTCTGAAGCTATATAAAATAGTGACACTATATCCCTAAAAATAAGTAATATCATCTACTGGATATGTGTAATATGGTATGGGAAAAGGAAAGAACGGATGGCACTGATTTAAAAATCAGGACAACTGCAACAGGAAATTTTCTTACTTGGTCCACCACTTCAGAGCTATACTCTTGGCTTCTTTTCTGGCTGACCAAAGAACAATCCAAAGCAGATGTAAACAGCTAGGCACAAACTTCAGCAGTGCAGCATTCTCAGTGTTTGTAAGGCAATGTAATACAGTTGCAATCAAGGGTAACTGGGCTTCACTGCCCGGACTATGTTTAAGTAAACAGCTTGGAAATATGAAGCAGAGAGGAAAAGTAAAGTGAGAAAATATTTATCCTAAATGAACAACCTCACCAAAAAACACCATGACAATGATCCTAAATTTTTTCAAATATAAAAGCTTTATAAGGACTCACAGCTTCAATGCTGTAACTGCAATTAAAGTCAAAAACAGAAAGCAAAAATAATTTTGACACTTGATTAACTCCTTTTGGGAGGGATACTTGGGATCAAACCTTGTGCTTTCGGGGCAGGGGCAGTGCCCCGAACTAAAGCCCCAGCCCCCTTGATTAACTTTGTTTTTGGTTTTTGGGGTTTTTTTTTGTACCAGGGATTGAACTCAAGACTTTGCGGGGTTGTTTGTTTGCCTGTTTTGTTTTGTTTTGAGTCTCACATGAAGGACATTTTTAAAAATTATTAATTTTATTGATACATTTTAGGTATATAGTACAGTTACATTCATCATTGGAAAATTTGTACCTTTACATAATCTATTTTGGTTCTTATTTTTTCCTCATTCCCCGGACCTCCCTTTAACCCCTCTACCCCTCCCTATTTACAAAGGCTTTGCCCAAAACAAAAACAACAAAAAGACCAAAAAAGAAACTACTCAAAGAACCAAAGATCAACACTGGCAGAAAATCATTATATATAAATAAGATTTAGATTATTATATAGACTGGTAGAATATTACATAGATATAAAACTAATTCTGGAGCTGGGTGTGGTGGTGCACACCTGTAACCCCAGCACTACTCAGGAGGCTGAGGCAGGAGAACTGCTGTGACTTGGAGACCAGCCTGGGCTACATAGTGAGTTCCAGGTCAGTCTCAACTACATAGTAAGACCCTGTCTCAAAAAAGTAAAAAAAAAAACTAATTCTGCTTTTCCACTACAATGTTACTGTCCTAGTACTCATGTGACCCAAAAGCTTTATTTGAAATTGAACAAAATAGCAACTGTGTGGGTCTCAGGATTATAGCAGTGATGAAGGGTAAGTTTAAAAATTCCTAGGAATTATAATATTAGTTTACTTTTAAAATTGAGTCTTGGAAAGTCCTCAATATTTAGCAGTCATTTCAACCTCTGGCTGAACTTCCTATGTAGGAGCTAATAAAGAAGTAATGCCAAAAGCTACTTGCTCATAGCCTGAGCATATAGACAAAAGAGAAATTTCTTCATAGGGAAAAAATGTCAGGCTTTTGGTGGTGGTGGAGGTGGGTGGACCAAAATTAAATTATTTCCACTGAATGACTTATATATTTCTTCCCAACACACCTTAAAGGTAGAATCACTGAACTGAGTTATTTTTAAATGAAGTAATAAGCCAATAGTACTACCCCAACCCTTCTCGTATGAAGCCAAAAACAAAAAATCCTCCCAACACAGGACCTTTATATAAAATAGTATTGAAAAGATGTGCAAAGGACTGGAATAAGACACTTTCTATGTAAATACTATTAATTAGAATTCTTGCAAATATTGATTAGTATTACTGTAGCTGTAATTCTAAACTATACCAGCTAGAACAAAAGTCCAATCTTTTAATCAGGTAAGTTTCTAATAGTGAAGCTGAGCACACTATACAAAAATTTAGTGTGCCTATTATATGACATGATGAATCAGTCTCCTTAAATTCTCCAGAGAAATTAGATACCAAATGAAAGTACAATATCAATATTTTCCCAACTGAAAAATAAAGAGATATGATCTGATAGACAAAGCCTACTTTTGGAGAAAGAAATATGTGATTGTCATTTAAGCAACTCTAAGGTATTACCTAAAATGTATGAGGGGATAATAAAATATTCTCTAGGTCAAAGCTAGTAGAATACATATAATTCAAATGAGAGCAGACATCTGGAAAGTAACCCAGCTGAAATTGATGTATAAATATGGTAACAGGAATAAGTTGCTCCTGATTTTCAGATGGACCACAAACGAGTTCTTAATGCAATGTGAACATGACAGACACAACCCCGGTATTAAAAGTTTAAAAAAAAATCTCTCGATGTGACCAAGAAAACCAAAGTTATACTGGTATTAGAATGTAAAGAAAATACTAATCTATTGAATCACACAGTTAACCAGTATTTTCCAACATTTTTTGACTCACAGACTCTTTCAAAGGAATTTATTTATTTATTTGCACCGGGAATCGAACTCAGGACCTTACACTTGCTAGGCAGGTGCAGTATCACTGCGCTAAATCCCTGGCTCAGGAATGAATTATCTTAAAATCTCCCAAGAATGAATTTTTAAAAATTATTTTGGCATTTCTGAATCATTTATGATAAAGTGATTTGAAAAGGTTCTTTTATTTTACATTAGCATATGATTTGAAAACTGATAAAAAAACATCTATAAATTTTAAGATAATTTGTACATAAATCACATAAAGACATTAATTTCAATTTGATAAATGTTTTAGTTTGTGTAGTACTAACTTTTGTCCTTACTGAGACAAAATACCAGGCACCCACAAGTTAAGGGAGGAAAAGTTTATTTAGAGCACAGTTTATAGACGTTTCAGTCAATAATAAGCTGGCTCCAGGACAGGGTGGCACACGGCAGAGGTGCAATTGTTCACAGTGGACCAAAGGCAGCAAAGCAACAAGGGACCTTACCAGCTTCTTTTTGTCCTTTTAATACTCCATCTAGGCTACCGGGCATTCGGGCAGTGCCAAACCAATCAGTGGACTGATTTAGTAATCACACACCCTTAATCCCAGCATCACACTCTAGATTCAGCCACCTCTGAAAAAGCCCCACCATGACTGCATGAGGCTTTGGGGGAGACATCAAAACACCAGCCATAACAGTTTGGAAACCCATATTATTGAGATTATAATACCTAAAATGAAGATGGAGACTTTTCATGAGTTGGTATTTGGAAAAGTGACATAATTTGAACCTAAAAACCAAAATCTATTTTCATGCTTAAGTTTTATTTTTATTTTTTTACATTTTTAAAAATTGAGTTTATTGGTACATTTTAGGTATACAGTAGTTAAACTTCTATACATTTGAAGCCAGTTCAGTAAGTGAAAGCTGGGCTGGGACTGCTCCTGAGCAATTTAACTCCAACCATAAATTGGTTTAATCTTTGGCATGGGGAAAGCCAGTTTTCTCAGCACCATTTATTGAAGAGTCTATCTTTCTTCCGGTGAATATGTTTGGCCCATTTGTCAAAAATTAGGTGGCTGTTTGTGTTGGTAGTTATTTATGAATCTTCTATTTTGTTCCATTGATCCTTCGGTCTGAGGCTTTTTGTTTGTTTTTCCAGTATCATGCTGTTTCTATCATAGTAACTTTTAGTATAATTTCAAGTTAGGGAGGACTCTAGAGGATGCCGAGTATCACTTAAAATCTACTACACTGTTGGTTCTTAAAAAAGAAATTTATAATGCATGTACAGCAATCTCAATGACCAAGGTTGCCCAGGTAGCAGTTTGTCATACTAATAAATGTCTAGAAGCTGATGCCCACCACTTTAAGCACCTCTTGTAATTGTAGAGGCCATAAGTAACTCATAGTAATCTCATGATGTTTCAATAAATTTAGTTTTAAAATATTTATACAATTCTTCTTTTCCTGAAGTGTATATACACTTTTTTACAAACTCTAATGTGTGTGTGTGTGTGTGTGTGTGTGTGTGTGTGTGTGTGTGTGTGTTTAGATATAACTCTTAAATTTTGGCTTTTGAAGCTTAGAAAAACATCTTGATGTGCTATGTAAAAAGTGGTCAAATAAAGATAATTCATGAATTTGGTGATGTTTGTCTTGATGCACTACAGAATTGATTTTTATCCTGAATTTGAACTTCAACATCAGTGTTCTTTTGCTTTATATAGTCCAATGATTCATCATGATAGATGTAAATTTAACAAAATACAATGGAAAACTGCACCCTCATAAAAACTACTATGGTAACCAACTACTTCAACTGTGTAATAAATAGAACAACTGAGTCATAAGCACACTCCTTAGCTTAGCTCCCTGCTAGCAGTCAAACACACTTGATTTATATTCAGAGGCTCTCAAACTATTACACTTATGGAGAGAAGGAAGACTTAAATAACCACTTCATTTATTAACTCCTAAACAATGGAAAAGGAATGAGAAATCATTATCACTGTTTATGACATAAATTCCCAGGAACATTGAGAACCTATGGAATCAGAAATCACTGACAGGAAAAGATCCTACATGTAGTCAAGGTGTAAACTAAGGGTTGTCCTTGTGAAGGCTGAGCAACGAAGAGCTAAAGATCACACAGTGCGGGATGTTTTCAAATGCCTACATACCTATATCCACCATTAGCAAGCTAACTTTTCTGTTTGACACTAAGAAAACAGATATGAATATTATAGTCATACTCTTATGGTTTTAGGAGAATTGGGAAAGTATCTTTCAGGACTCATAAAAATGAGAACCAGATTCTAGACTAATGGGGACTTTTACTAAAATCCTGTCACCTAACAAAGGCCTGCCTAAAGAATCAGTCTTATTCTTTCTGATGTTCCTTTTAGTTTCTATCATGTTTTTCACAAAACAGTAAAGAGTGAAAGAGCATGCAGGTGATTGCTTAGTCCCTCCCAACATCAACCTGCAATTCAGCAGCCCAAGAACCGAGCTGGGGAAACAAGGTTCTTGGGGAAACAAGGTCTTCAGTAGACTTATAAAAGTTCTTATAGTCACTATATCCACAAATAACAAAACACTCTAAATAGTAAAATGTCAATATTCTTTTAAAATATCTTGAGTTAGAAACTACAGGTAAGTAACCAGGTATGGTGACACATGCCCATAATCCCAGCCCTGGAGAGGCTGAGGCAGAAGGACTGGCAGGAATCTGAGGCCAGCCTGAACAATGACATAATGAAACCCTGCCTTAAGAAACAAGGAGAGAGAGGGTCAGGGATTTAGTCCAGTGGTTCTACCACCTACCTAGCAAGCGTAAAGTCCTGAGTTCAATCCCCAGTACCGAAAAGAAAGAAAAAGAAAAGAAACTGGGAGAGAGAGAAGAGAAAGAGGAGAGAGAGGTGGGGGGGAGAGGGAGGGGAAGAGGGAAGGACGGGGAGGAAGGGGCAGGGAGAAAAAAAGAAAAGAAATGAAACAAAACTATAGGTAACTGTGCACCTAATTTGTTTCAATCTTACAGCTTAAGAGTTTTCAAATCTATCATTTTCTGCAGCTTTAGTGAGATACTGATAAATTCATTTTTCATTCTTTCAGGCAGTATTATGTAGATTCAGATATAACTCTGACTTTCTGGCTTAGCCTTCTTTTTTCCCCCTGGTAGGGGACTGAACCCAGGGGCCTTCCTTCTGAGTTACATCCCCAGCCTTTATTATTTTTATTTTGGGACAGGGTCGCACTAAGTTGCCCAGACAGAACTTGAATTTGTGATTCTACTGCCTAGGGATTAAAAACAACTGTGGCTTTTAATATTACTTATCCACATTTTATTTATTTATATTTTTAGCCATATAGGTATGCTGTGATATTGTATGTATATACACTGTGGAATGACTAAATCAGGTGAATTAACATAGCCATCATCTTGCATACTTATCAATTCATGTTTTAATAATTACCATAGTTCAGAGACAACAATGTGAACCCCTGAGATGCTCTGGCAGGGCAGAAGTACCCATCCAACCAGCCCTCCTTTCTCAGCTCAGTTCCCTTCTCCCATGGCCAGGGGATAGCAACTCAGGGTCAGATTTCCTTTCCCAAACTTCTTTTCTTTTGTCCAGGGCCTCAAAGAGAAGGCTTCCATTTCTTTCCTGACCTCTATATCCCTCTCCTTTTCTATTCTCAATCTCTAATTCCCTTGTTTTCTAACTAATCCCAAAGTGACTTGCAACCCATAGATGCTAGCATAGAAATGTGCATAAACTAGAAGCTTGTGCAAGATAAATTCGTGATTTGGGAAGAAATTCTTTATTCCCAGGTTCTCAAATTGGCATGTGTTATACATCCTCAAGCACAATGTTTTAATGCACCAAAAGTTATAAAAGCTATACGCTAAATAGAATGCATCTTGCTGGAATGTCAACATTTTTTCCTATGTTAAACTCTATTATTTTAATACTAAATCAAATCACACAGGACACTGAGCAGAACACAAGAATACATTAATTTTGGATTTGAAGCATGTGATTAAAAGTGTGTGTAAAGTGGGTCATTTCAGACTGTGTGGTTAATCTCCCACTCACCCCACCCTGTATAAATTCACTTCCCTCTGCTGTGCAGAAAATCACAGTAGGAAAGTCTGAGAAGTAATATCTCTGCATGGGTAGCACAGTTATTACGAGTAAGCCTCTATAAATAGTATATTTTTTCACTTCCTAGCAGGATACAATCATTTTTCAAGATAAGTAAACCTCACTTATAACCTAGAACTATCACTGATAAAAAATCTGCTGGTTTGAATTATAATTTAGAAAATTTTCATGTAAAATATATCAACTGTGTATCTGAAACACTTTTTGAATAAAGGCACATAAATTTTTCACTTGGAAAGCTCTAATATTAGAAATAGGATTCAGAATAGGCAGTGTTTCAAATTTTGTTTTCCCATTGGTCAACATACCCTAAGCACCTTCTACTTGATTCTCATATGCCATTTCAGGGAGACAATACAGCCAAAGGTATTCTAATTCCTGGACTCTATCACAAATTTGAATTCAGGAAAGTAATAATGGTTTTCTCTGGGTCTCAACTTCTTAACTTTTCAACCAGGAAGGAGTGGTGAATGATAAACTAAATAAAGGGTATTACAATCATGAAATAAAATTTGGATTCACAGGATGAATGTTGCATAACTACTTTCTGGGGGACTGTCAGGGACACTGCGATTTCCATCACTACACTATGAAACAGTTCTCAGAAATCTAGGGTTTCCAACCTTGCTTTTCTATATGACAGTATTCATGCTAAGAGTGAAAGGCTGATGGAGTTACAAAATGTTTTGATTGCTCACTTTGATAAAAAATGCAACAGTCTTGCTCTCACTGCACTAAGGTCAAAAACTTCCACAACACCTTAAAGCCACACACCCCGAAAATTCTTTCCAAAATATTGGCTTTTCTGTAGTTGTCCTTCAGATCTTTGCTCTCTGCTGATTGCCAACTAAAACAATAACACGGGAGTGGAAACTGTCTCATGGAGCCCATTCTGGGAGTCGACATTTAAAAAGAAAAGTTTCCAACTTCCTTAGGTTAAAAAAAAAGAAGTTTCCACAATTTTCAAAACATTCTCATAATGTCTGAGCATTTGAAAGAACTTTCCTTCAGGGAGTAAACCAGCTAGCTATGTTTCAGTTTTTTCTTACACAAACTTTCTTTAAATATAGACATTTTTTGACTTACTCTCTGGAGAAAAGATCAAACTTACTTTTAAAGAACAGTGCATCACCATTTAAAAAAAAAAGACAACACTATTTTTCTTTGACAGCTTAACATAATCTTTACTTCTAAACATATCTTTAGATAGTTCCTCCTTCTTGGCCCAGATGGTTGACTGTTATCCAGTCCTGAACTTTCTGCCATAAGAGGCCTGACTCCCCACGTTATTGCAGATGGGATAAGTGTGTACTCCAGCTCACGCTTCTCCAACCAGCTTCCCATCCCACATCTTCACCATGTACAACTGACCATTGCCATCTCTCTCAGCCAACGCCTTCCACCTCCCCTCTTCTTATCCCAGTCACAATGACCTTCCTACCTATCAAATATGTTATATTCAGCCTTCTTGGTTTGTAATGCTCTTCCTTCTGCTCCAAAGGGTTTGAATATTTCGGTTAAAAACAGTATTTCTAGCCGGGCGTGGTGATGCACACCTGTAATCCCAGCACTCAAGAGGCTGAGGCAGGAGAATCACTGAGTTCAAGACCAGACTGGGCTACATAGTAAGTTCCAGGTCAGTCTCAACTACACAGTAAGACCCTGTCTCAAAAAACCAAAAACAAACAAAGAAAAAACAACAACAAAAAACAGTATTTCTCCCATAAGTCATTCTATCACAACACCCCGAGCCCTCATGAGAACTTACTTTCTTGTAGGTACTATCTCACCCCCAACAGAATGGTAGTCACAAGGGGCCGTTTTACCTCCTGGTGCATCTCCAGGGCCTTCATCAAGGTCTGCACATAGCAGGCACTTTATCAACATTTACTGAGTGACTAAATCTCTGGAATTCTTTCCTCTGCCCTACTGATCCCATCATCCTTCAAATGTTATCTCCTCAATAGGGTATTTACTTGTATGTCCTCATCAGCACTGCTGAGAGGTTTAGATCAATGAAGTTCTGAGCACCCAGACAGAATAGGTACCGCTAGTCGGTGGAGGTGAAACAACAAAAGCAGGATATGGTAGGATCCCTGTGGAATCTAGGCTATTGGAAAGTTATAGACTAAAATGGCTTCATCCTCTGAAATACTGTGGTAATTAGACCATGCCATTAAAGTGGTAATGAATCATGATATGCCTTTTGAATTTCTGTAATTGTAACTGTTAAACACACTATTGGGCAGGGATACAGGATACATGCTGAGAGTCAGTTTTGGTTTTTTTTCCTCAGCTTTAATTGAGTTTATTGGTACATTTTAGGGACACAGTACAGTTACATTCATTGTTGGGATCTTGTACCTCTACATGACTAATCTTGGTTCTCATTTTTCCCCTTGTCCCTGCCGTCCCTTCACCTGAGAGTAAGGTTTTGACTCCCTGGCCCTTCAATGGCTCTACTCCAGAACCCCAGAGGAATGAAAAATGCACAGTTAAAGACTAAGAATACACTCCCACCCTGCTACCACCATCCTCAGTACTGGGGATTGAACCCAGGGTCTTCACACTGAGCTATATCCCCAGCCCCATCTGTCCATCCAACCATCCATCCATCCATACATCCATCATTCCGGTACTGAGGATCAAACTCAGGACCTTGCACTTGTCAGACATGTGTAGAACCACTGCACTACATCCCCGGCCCTTTTTATTTTGAGACAGGGTCTTGCTAAGTCACTAAGCTATCAAAGCTGGGCTGAAACTGCCTCATCCTCCCAGACTGCGGGGATTACACATGTATGTTACCATGAGCAACTAGAATTCCCTTCTTTTTCCAACATTAGGACTCTCTAAATGAAAGAAATTTGTTCTTTATAAGATATTCAAAGTTTTGAAAAGTTAAATATACCAGAAGGTGATGGGATTTGAATGTTTGTTAATAAGCTATATTTACTTGCCCAATGATGATATGTATGTGAAAATGCTTTGTGAAAGACTTTAAACGTATATAAATCAAAACTGCGGTGTTAATTTTTCAGAGGTCCACAGATTTTCTGCCAGAATAGATGACAGTGAAGCCCTGAGGGCAGAAGACATGTTTCAGGTTTCCATTTGCTCTTCTATGACACCTCACTCAGCACAGAGCCTTTTACCAACAGGTTAGATCTCAGAGAGCCACAGAGAGTTCCCTGGCCCCAACTTGGCAACATTCTTATTCTGAAAATGATTAATGCTTGTGCTGACTTACGAATGACAGCAACATTTTTAAAAAACATCTACAGAAGACAGGTTTCCTAATGCCATTAAGAATTTTAAAATTCTAAAACCAAGAAAAAAAGTTATTCTCTCTAGAAACAGAAGTAGAACAAAGGTTCACAAACAAGAATTTGAGTACACAGAACTACAAACTATGGAATGAGGGCTGACTCTTACAATACCCAAGTATACCTTCACATCCAGGGTTCAAATAATCTTTCCAAGATGGCAAGCATGAGCATGGGTACTTGTAGTAGCTAGATTTTTATAGCATCAAGTACTAAATATAATTTGCCACCTTAATTCATATAAAAATAAGTTAATATAAAGAAATATTCCCAGAACAATTTACTCATCTTCTGTAATGAACAAAATGTGTGATTCTCAAAACCAAAATAGCTTATGTAAACATCAGCATATGGAAAGCATAAATTTCTTACATTTCCTAATTTGAACTTTTATTTGCACTAAGTTAATTTGCACTGTGAGGTCTGGTGGCTTTGAAGATGAGCTGCTTAAGACTAACAGTATTGTAAGCAAAAAAGAAAAAAAGGCTCATTTTCTATATGTTTATTTTGTCCATAGTCACTTTTTCTTATTGTGATTTAGAATATATTACCAAAAAAGATCACTAAAAATATCAGGGATCTGAAAGTTATTTTAGTTTTTAAAATTAAAGTTGATTTCAATGCCTATCTGACCTTATCTTGTCAAAACCATCCAACTTGTCCTTCTATAATTACTCATGTTCTACTTGGCTTCAACGAGAAGCTTTTCTCCCACTGGTAAATTAAGTTCAAAGATGATTTGGCAGGTCTGAATGAGAATTCTATCTAATTTATGTGTGACAAAGCGAGTTCAAGCAATGACTGAGAAACTGAGTAATGATGGCATATAGGAGAAAGGATACCTAAGTAAAGACAAATGTTAGATATTGTAGCAGGCCACAAAATGAGGGGCACTCATTTACTCTTCGCTCTGAAAACAAATAATAAAAATGTAGACTTTGGGTTAAGAAAGTTAAAATTCCTGCCACAGAGGCTAAGGCTGCCCGCCAGTGCCCCGAGAGTCTGCAATGACATACCAGTAGGTACAGACTGTTCCGGTGATGAATTAAATTTGTTTTAACTAGAAATGAAGAAAAAAAAAATCACCTTGCTGAAATAATTCAATATTTCCCAGTTTTAATTATCAATGATTTCTGCTTTTTACTCGTTTTCTCAGTGCAAAAACTAAAAAACATAGGAATTTTTCTTAATACAATCAAAATGCTTTTAAGTTCAAAACCAAGAACCAAGGAAACATTTTTAAAAGTTTAATTTTGGGTCAGTGGAGGTAGAATAAAACTACAAGATACAAAAAAGGCCACCTTCTAACTCAATGCTTTATTCAATAATCCAAAGATTCATACAATGACATTTAGCATAAGGTAAATAACACTCCTCTCAATACACCTATGTTCTAAACTCCCTATACCTATGAATGTATTAATTTACATGGTGAAAAAAAAAAGACTGGAAAAGTGATAAACCTGAAATTAGCATAAGGTAAATAACACTCCTCTCAATACACCTATGTTCTAAACTCCCTATACCTATGAATGTATTAATTTACATGGTGAAAAAAAAAAGACTGGAAAAGTGATTAAAACCTGAAAATGGGGAGATTATCTGAGAGGGTTCAATGTAGTAAAAAAGGTCCTTAGAAGATGGAAGCAGGAGGATCAGGGTTAGGAGTAAGAGATGTGACAACAGAAGCAAGAGGCTAGAGTGGTATAGGGACACAAACCAAGGAGCGAAGGTGGCCAGCCTCTGGAGGCTGGAAAGGGCAAGAAACAAGATTCTTCCTTCCAAGCCTCCTTCACAAGGAACCAGTCCTCTAGCTTCTTGTCTTCATCCCTATAAGAATCAGTTTGGAATACTGACTTCCAGAACTGCAAGCTAAAAACCTGTGTCATTTCAAGCCACTAAGTAAGTGTGGCAATTTGTTACAGCAATAAGAAATTAATACATTCTATTACACCCCCACCCGATACCAGGAATTGAACTCAGGACCTTGTGCTTGCGAGGCAGGTGTAGTGCTATTGAGCTAAATACCCCACTCCATTACATGTTTAAAGATTATAAATGTTGGTGGATTTTATTACTGAAGCTACAACAAATACTTATAAAGGAAGGTTTGATATCGCCAGGCCTTTCTATGCTACCCATCCCAGTAGGAACCATCAACATCTAGATCTTTAGAGAGAATAAATCAGACACAAGAGTAAAGGAAATACATAAATTTATGTTAAAGAAAGCCTTAATTCCTATCTACTAGTAATGAGCTAGTGTCAGACTCAAACTATGTGAAAGTTCTACACCAGAGCACAGCCATCAGCCTGAGATAAGTAAAGAACCAGGTGACATTCCAGGTATGTAAAGGGAACAGACATGTCTATATAAAAGAAATAGTCAAAACAATCAAAAGCCAGCAAAGGGACACTTAGGTACTTTGACCTATAAAATGACATTAAAACTTGAGCTCAACTCCCCAGCCTGCTAAGAAAGGAAATCTTCAGAACTGCATTTTCTACCCTGGCTTTTCAGGGCATTTATATTCTAACTATATTTCAGTTCTCTGTATGAAATGTCCTTTTTACCTACAAGATGGGGGAAACAGAAAAGAATACATTACGTATAGTTTCTATACCAAGGGCAATAACTCTCTTCTAACAATAGGTGATGAGCTTGTTATTTGTCAGGCAAAACGCTGACAGTTTAGTAAAACTGAGCATGAGGAAATGAAAGTAGTGAAGTATTGTTTAGGTACTATCAGAAGGGCAGACTAATGAAATGCAAGGAGATAAAAAGCTGGACTGAAAAAATTATGTTAAAAGTAGCTGAGTGTCATATTTAATAGACTTATCATGAAATCTGGACATAAATATTTATGTTGAAGGAAAAAATACTCAGAAAAACCTTAAGAGGATCTAAATTCCCCTTTTAGCATCTTAGAGATGAAGTAGCTTTTAATAAAATGTTGCATTTGGGGAACAAACAAAAAAAGGCTGGACTGCTTGTCAAGCTACTAGAATATCTGTTTTTACTAAATTATCATGAAACATGGCTTTTAAAATAAGGATGCTTAAATAAAAGAGAATAGGAAGTAGGAAGGTAGATATTCCTCAAAGGAGAAGGCTCTCAAGAAATGGCGGGCGAGGGAGAATGGGAAGGAAAGGGGATAAAAAAGGAATGTAGGTGTGTTATGTACATGGATCGACTCCACACAAGGAATGTGCACATAGTGTACTACACACATATATGAATAAAAAATGAAACTAAAATAAACATTCTGTATGTCAGTAGTGACATCACCAACCTCTGCAAGAAGAGGAGAGCCCATACAATATTAGTGGTTTCCTTTCTACTTTCTACTTTTTCTTTATTATTTAAAAGGGAATTGTCAGTCTTCTTGTACACAAATAACAGACTCACTGAGAGAGAAATTAGGGAAACAATTTCTTTCACAATAGCATCCAAAAAATGAATTATCTAGGAATCAATCTAATGAAGGAAACAAAAGACCTCTACATTGAAAACTATAACACTCTGAAAAAAGAGACTGAGGAGGATATAAGGAAATGGAAAGATATCCCCTGCTCCTGAGTAGGAAGAATCAACATAGTGAAAATGGCCATACTACCAAAACTGCTATACAGTCAATGCAATCCCGATTGAAACCCCAACAGTATATTTCACAGAACTTGAGAAAACAATCCAAAAATTCATTTGGAACCAGAAGAGACCTAGAATAGCAAAAACCATTCTAGGCAACAGAGACATGGCAGGGGATACCACAATCCCCAACTTGAAACTATACTACGAAGCCATGGTGATAAAAATTACATGGTACTGGCAAAGAAACAGACCCAAGGAAAAGTGGATTAGATTAGAAGATACAGAAACAACCCCAGACATACTCAGATACCTCACCTTTGACAAAGGAGCCAACCACCCTCACTGCAGGAAAGATAGCCTCTTTGATAAATGCTGTTGGAAAAACTGGATTTCAACCTGCCAAAGATTAAATTAGACCCCTATCTTTCATCATGTACTAAACTAAAATCCAAGTGGATTAAAGATCTAAATATTAAAACAGAAACACTAAACTTGCTGAAAGATAAGCTAGGCAGAACTCTCAGACATTGGCATAGGAGAAGACTTTATGAACAAGTCCTCAGTGGGAAGGGAACTAGCACAAAGAACCAACAACTGGGATCTCATCTTTTTTAAAAGCTTCTGCACTACCAGAGAAATCAGCAGCACAGCTAAGAGACAACCCACAATGTGGGAAAAGTTTTTACCAGTTTTTCTTCAAAGGCCTACTATCTAGAATATATAAAGAACTAAAAACAATCAGATCCCCCCCAAATATAAAGATCCGATTAAAAAATGGGCATCTGAAATGAACAGACACTTCTCAGAAAAAGAAGTAAAAGTAGCAAATAAACATATGAAAAAATGTTCAACATCACTGGTCATTCGCGAGATGCAGGTGAAAACAACACTGAGATTCCACCTCACCCCACAAAGAATGGCTGCTATCAAGAAATCAACCAATAACATGCTGGCAGGGATGTGGGGAGAAAGGAAGCCTTCTCCATTGTTGGTGGGAGTGCAGACTGGTGCAACCCTGTGAAAATCAATATGGTGATACCTCAAAAAACTAGGATTAGAGGTTCCATTTGACTCAGCTATCCCTCTGCTGGGTATCTTCTAAAAAGAATTAAAAGAATCATACCACAGTGATATATGCTCACCCATGTTTATAGCAGCATAGTTTGTAAGCTAAAACTTGAGAAGAGCCCAACTGCCCATTAACTGGAGATGATATAAAGATGTGGTTTTTCTATAAAATGGAGTACTACTCAGCCATAAAGAATAAGAAACTCGAAACATTTACAGCTAAATGGATGCACATTGAGGACAAACTCTTTAGTGAATTAAATAGGACACATATGTATAAATACCAAATAGCTTCTCTGGTGTGAAAAGTTAAAAGTGTAAATAAGGTTCAAATGGTATAAATGATAATGTGAAACAGGAGGAAAAGAGGGCCAGGTATTTAGTTCAGTGGCTCCGTAGCCTGTCTCACAAGTGCAAGTTCCTGAGTTCAATCCCCAATGCCCCCCCCAAAAAAAAGGAAGAAAAGGACTAAAGGAGCAGTGGAAGTAGAAATGGTAGGGGAAAGGAAATAAGGGAAAAGAAAAAAGGAAAAAAAATGGAAACAAAGTCTTTGTAAATAGGGGAGGGCAGGGGTATGGGGAAAAAATAAGAACCAAGATACATCATGTAAAGGTACAAGATCCCAACAATGAATGTGACTGTATTGTTTACATGAAACGTGCCAATAAACTTAATGAAAAAAAGGGGGGGAACTGTCAAGCAAAATGATAGAATCTTTGAAATATCACCTTTACTCTTCTTTCTCTTAGCATAGATATTTTAAAAATATATTTTGAAAATCTACCAAAGCTCAGGCTATTTTCAAAAGTCTAAAGTTCCCTTACTTCCCAAATGCCTCTTTGAATAGAAGGAAGTAGACAACCCCTTAAGAACCCCAAGGGAAGCTGCTTTGTTTCTTTTGAGCACTTCTCACCTGCTATTTTGATATTAAGATTGGCATCCAGAAGCAAATTTTCGGCTTTTAAATCACGATGAACAATGTTCCGACAGTGACAAAAATACACGGCCGTGACAATCTGCTTGAACTTCCGACGGGCTTCCTTTTCTGCCATTCTACCATGGGCTACCAAGTGGTCTGTGTCAAAGGAAAAGCACAGTCAGTTCTCATTCTGGATGCTGGTATAATTTCAAAAGTTACACTTAGAGGATACAAAAGAACCCCACCAAATGACTGAATAAAAGAAGTGAAACAAACAAAAAGAAAACAACATACAGTTCTGGTTTGTTTTTTTGGTACTGCGGATGGAACTCAGGTCCTTGCCCTTGCGAGGCACGTAACAGAACCACTGAGCTAAATCCTCGGCCCAGTTCTGGTTTGTATCTACAAAATCTCTGGAGGGCCGGGGATTTAGCGCAGTGGTGCCGCCGCCTGCCTTGCAAGTGCAAGGTCCTGAGTTAAATCCCTGGTACCAAAAAACCCCACAAACCAAACCAAACTAAACCAAACAAACAAACAACTCAGTAGTGATAAGAACTATTTTAAGTATAAATCTTAAGTACACTTGCATTGCAATAAGAAAAAAGTGGTCTGAGCGTCAAACAGTATTTTAGAGAATCTTAACACAGAACACCTTCCCCCTTTTCATATCCCCAGTACAAAGGAGTATAATACAGAAGCAAACACACAAATGAAGACAAGCATCAGAGATGTTTCCTCTGTTAAAAGGGTGAGTCAAAAAGCAAATCCCTAATAATCAATCACCATAGCAGAGAGCAGATATTGTAAGGGGAAAACTGCTTCACATGCAACTCTGTTTAGGCTAGAATCGCTTCTGTTTTCTTAAAGTTGTACAATTTGATATAAACACATCTTTGGTCACTTAGCAATATGACTACATCTTTATACCTGCGTTTGTTGGGCTTGCCAACAACAACAAAGTTGCTTAAAACTTTGTTAATTTTTATAGATAACATTTAAAGAAAGCCAGCAAAAGTTTCTACCAACTTAAATGAATCACTTTATTGTCTGGTTGCTAATAAGGTATAACAAAGGAATTTACATGCAATAAATTCTGTAATCATGTAAAAAACTAATTTGATGGACCTATGAACACTGCAGCCAGTTGTTCAAGTACTACTCAAAATCGTGGCAGGCATATACTGAATCAATACATTTTATAGGTCACTATTTCTTCATGAAACCAATGACACATACTGGTCAAGAACAGCGAATGGGGTTAGAAACGTCAGTTGTGGTCTATGGACACACCACCCTGAATGCGCCTGATTTCACCTGATCTCAGAAGCTTAAGCAGGGCTGGGCCTGGATAGTACTTGGATGGGAGAATTGCCAGTTGTGGCACAGTATGTTCTGTTTGAAATTTCTCATAGTTTCATCCGTACTGTCGTTTAGTCAACCAATTGGGGAAAAGGACACAGCTGACATCCTAAGCATCAGAAATAGTAAGAACCTGGAAAGTTAGATGACATAAATAAATGCACTGTTTGTTTATTGGCTGTAGTTCCTTTAACACTATCCAACTGTTTCAGTGAGCTACATCTAACTCACCCATAGAACCAGTCAGGTATATGTATTTTTTTCCTCACAAAAAAAGAAGTTCAGGCTAAGCATCATTACTACTGTCAAATCTAAAAGCATGGGAGAAGAGATAAGAGGGGGGTGTGCAAGAAGAGGGAGCTACAATGACAATCCATCTACAAAGCAGATTTTGAGAAATACTGAAACTGTACTTTGACCACAAAAAAACATAATATTCTGGAGTGCAAATACTACAGTGAATTTAACAGCATGCCTTAAAAGTAGATATCTTAACTTATTAAGACAGATGCTGAGGCAGGAAGATCACAAGTTGAGCCCAATGTGGGCAATTTAGCAACTCAAGATAAAAAATAAAAAATAAATAAGAGTAGAGGATTTAGCTCAGGGCAAAGGACTGGGGTTCAATCCCCTGTAGAAGGGAGAGAAAGGGGAGGAGGAAAGGGGGAAGATCAGAGGGTGGGAGGAGAGAAATGGAGAGGGAGATAGGGAAGGAAGGAATGGGGTGGGGGAGGGAATGGGAGAGAGGGGAGAGGAGGAGAAAACAGAAAGAGAGTCACCCTTCAGAGGAATTGTTACAAGTTTTGTTTATCACACACGTTTTGTTTTTTGCAGTACTGGGGATTGAACCCAGGGCCTTCACACTAAGCTACATCCCCTGCCCTTTTTAACTTTTTAAATTTTGAGAAAGAGTCTCACTAAGTCACTAAATTGCCCAGGCTGTGGATGAATTTGCAATCTTCCTGCCTCAGCCTCCTAGAATGCTGGAATTACCAGTACGTACCACAATGCCTGGCTCAGGCATAAAACCTTTGAAGCATTTCCCTCAAAAATTACTGTTATTTCCAAGATTGCCAACTTTAGATAAAAGAAGTCTGCAGCTTGGAAGTTTGAAGGGCTAGAACACAGCTTCTTGTGAGATTAAAGGTAGTGTTAAATAAATAAGGTTACACACTGCTGTGTTTAGGCTTCTGGTGAGATCCATCATATGAACTTTAAAGAACACAAACTCCCTGACTAAGGTCATGTAAGCTGCTAAAGAACTGGACATCCATCAGATTAGAACGCTGTTTTAAGAGGCCATTCTCTTAACAGTACCTGGTTCTTTGACCCCCTATTTCTTATATGAGGGGACTCATTATTCTAATAATATGTTTCAGTTGCTAAACTTTGTCTAATTAAAGAGCTTTGAAGAGACAGCTATTCTTGAGAAACATAAAAATAAACTCTTATGAAGGTTTACCATCAGAAGCTCATTTGGCCAAAGCCACCCATTAATTAAAATGCCCAAGAGACATTTGTCTGGCAGTAAATACTAATTACCAGAACACATCAAAGTGCTTCTTAAATGCGAAAGAATGATTAATTTTGTGATTTACAAAATAAGTGATATTCTTTTATTAAAAAAACTATTTATAAACTTCTGAGTACCTTGTTTTTCTAAAACGATTGGAAAGTTCTCAAAATTGTGACAGAGGCCAGAAGCTAGTGGAATGCAGCACAGTTCTGTTCTATCTCTGCATTGACACATTAGTTGTCCTTGGATAAAACGTTCACACTGCCAATACCCTCACCTCTTGATCTGCTGAACATCAGTAATCTCCATTGCATGCCATAGCCAGAGGCTGGGAATAGATCTGTACTTTTATTAAAAGTTGGACATTTTTTAAATGGTCCACTCTATAGAACGAATATTTAAGCATTTTTAATAGATAACAAAGTTCTTCAAGATTCTGTGGTGCTGAATGATGACAATTCTGTACACCAGTTTTCTCTGGTAATAATTCTGATTCAAAGGTATTTGTGTCAGCTCCCTGGGTAAAACTATAATACTCAGATGACACAAAGCTTAAGCAACACTTTCCCACACAGTCATCCACAATATTCCTATAGTTACAGATATAAAGATCTATAAATTCCTTTTTTTTTTAATGTTAATTACAAATATTTGATATTTCCTCCTAGCTATGTCTGGTGTTCAAGTTTCCTTCTCTTTAATTGCACTGTGCTCTTCCTCACATAGGCCCATGGCTCAATTTCACTCAGACCTTCCTTAGTCTTTGCTTTTATCTTTGTCCATCTTATTTTCCTACCCTCCCTGCTAGTTTGATTTCAGTGAAAACCTCCTGGGTCTAATGGGTGTGTCAGGAAGCCAGCAGCCTGCCGTGGTTTTCAGTCCCTCCTGAAATCCTCTTTCAGCTGCCCTCTGACAAAAGGCTGCTTTATATTTCTATATGCACAACTGGCAGGCAGCAAAAATTCAAGTTAAAATGTAATATTCAGCCTTCAGTAAGTAATTGCAGAGCACTAATCCAGCCTGGACTTAACTCATAGTCACAACATTTGAATAAATATGGGGGTGGCAAATAAAATAAAATAAAATGGCTCCTGAGTCCACATAATATTCAAAGTGAGATATATTTTGAACTTTGTTAGTTAGAATAAACTGCAGTTGCAAGGAACTCTAAAGAGTTAGTTGTCTTCCAGGCAATTCTGTGAGCTAGCTCTCCAAAGTCTGGAGCACAGATACCTTCCACATCCTCAATCCCAATCACTGCACACTTTCACCACAACCCTAGTTTCTATACTTTCTAGATTCTTGTCCTTCCTCTCAAACCTCAGTGAGACTCCTACTACATAAAGTCCATCTGAGTCCTTTTCACCATAAATAAACTACTTATCTATTTATCTATTTAGGCCTGGGGAAAATTTAAAGTTTTCTTCTATCACAACTCTACTCCAATCGTCAAAACTAGACAGGGCTGAGGGGAATCTCAGATAAAAGGAGAGATGGTTCTCCTATTTCAAGCTCTCATCAAAAGTAAAAAGACTGAGTTTTTTTTCTCACTTTTCAATCAACATAAATACTTGGCACTTGGCTAATTTAATCTTTATTTGCTCTTGCTCATAAAACAAAAAACTGACACTATGGGTTGATATTCCCCTCTGGGGTAATTTTACTAGGATAGGGAATGAATTCTGCACATACAGAAGCAGTAGAGAGAGGTACTGTCATGTAAAGTTTCCTTTAGAATTCACTGTATCTTTGTCCCAGCGTAACTTGGGAAGAAACATCTTGTGGTACACTTAGGTTCTAACCTTTCAAAGAGCAAAAACACATATAAGCCAGTCTTTGCTTCCCCAGACCAGCTTCACTGGAGTGTTAGAGGTATGCCACTAATGGGACAGTGATGGGCGCTAACATTTTTAAAAATAAGTCACTTTCCATCCTAACCAGACAGTGTCTTCATTTGTCTGCTAAGTCTTCAACTTACAGCTGATTCAAAACACTGCTGAAAAGAACAGACACTAAGAGCAGCTCAAGCAATGGGCAGAAACTTTGCATTTCTCAAGGTGAATAGAAAAGTCAGTCTAGAAATGCAAAAAGGCAGCATGTGTCTCTTCTTAGGGGCTCCTGAAAAAAACTTCAGCCATTCTAAGTTAACCATAGCTAGTAGTTCTCTACTTTGCCACTCAGTTCTATCGTTTCTTCTTCCTGTTCCCATGGAAGCAATTTCCTGTTTATCAAACAAATACTTCTTTCCAAAAGAGGCCAAACTCTGCTGCCCACAGGCAGGTAAGAGACGTGCTCTCACTTTCGCTTCTCTCCCTTCCTCCCTCCCTTCTTCCCTTCATTTCCTTTTTTCTAGCTTTCCTTTTCTTTTTCTTTTTAAAGACTACACTCTTTTTAATATTTTAACTATCTTCTAACTTATAGGCCTGGGCTGCTACTGACTAGAAGGTTTGTCATTTGTCTTCCTTACCAAGAATCCAACTACCTCACATCAGACTCCCTGATTTGTTGCTGCGTCTTATTACCTTCCTTCATTCTTCCAGTTGTCTAAAAAAGAATTTTGGCCCATCTTTCCTTTTTCCTTTCTCTCATAACCAATCCACTCCATCCAATACACTCTACTAACTCTACCTTCAAAACATACCCAGCATTTGTCTTTTCCTTATTTGTCTCCATCCCACTCTAATGCCACTAAACTTGTCTTCTGAATTATTAAAATCTCCTAATATTGCTCCTAATTAATAACCTGGCATCTGTCCTTTTGCCCAATGTTTCTATTCTCAAAAACCATTGCAAGGATACTCTTTTTCTTTTCTTGTTTTGGTTCTGGGGATCAAACTCAGGACCTTGCGCCTGTGAGGCAGGCAGTGGAACTTTTCCCCGGCCCTCTTTTCTTTTGAAAATAATTACAGATTCACAGGAAGTTTCAAAGACAGTACAAACAGATTCTATGTACCCTGCAAAGTTTCCCCCAGTGGTTAAATCTTACGCAGTTGTAAAACAGTGCCCAAAGCAGAATTGGTGTGTACGGTTCTATGTTATTTCATTGCTTGGGTAGATTTGCCACTACAGTCAGGACACAATACCACCTGGAGATACTCATTATCGAGCTACAGACCAAAACAAGTGCAAACAAACCTCATCTTTCCTCTTGTTCCAAGGAAGATACCAAAAGGGCCGGGGATTCAGCTCAGTGGTTCCGCCACCTGCCTTACAAGCGCAAGGTCCTGAGTTCGATCCACAATACAAAAAAAAAAAA
>NW_022900928.1:64874835-64925257 GCF_012274545.1 Fukomys damarensis
AAAAAAAAAAAAAAAAAAAAAAAAAAAAAAAAAACCCCAAAGTATTCCATAACCACAAAGACTTCCTCCGTACTCTCCCTTTATGGTCACACTTGCTTGTTTCCTCCCCACCATCCCTAAGTCCTGGAAACTATGAATCTGTTTTTCACTTATAAAATTTTGTCATTTTGATAATGCTAGAAAAATGAAATCATACCTTTTGAGATTGGCCTTTTTCATTCACCATAATGTCCTTAAGATCCAACAGAGTTGTACATATAAGTTGTTTGTCCCTTTTTATTGCTGAGAAGTATGGCATGAAACAGATGTACAACCAACAGTTGCTTATCCAATTATCTACTGATGGACATTTTAATTGTTTCCAGGTTTGGCTATTAAAAAGACATGCTATGGGCTACGGATTTAGGTCATCGGTTCCGCTGCCTGTGAATTCATCCCCCATACGACAAAAAGACAGCCTTGCTAAGAACAATTATGTACAAGTACCTGAATGAACAGAGCTTTGCCTTTCTATGAGCCAGGACAGTTCTTTTAAATCCTAAGTCAGACCATGTCATTTTTCTATCCAGTTCTTCAACAGAGTCCCAGCTCACGACCTCTGGACCTCACCTGCCAATGCTCCCCTGCTTTATCTCAGTTCTTTTGCCACAGGGCCTTTGTTCCTTCTAGTCTTACTACCTGAAATGCTCTTCCCCCGATATCTGCATGACATTTTACAAAAATATAACCTCACAGGGAACTGTTCTCACCACCCTTACCCTTATCTCAACTGTCAACTATCCCCCTAAGACTTTATGTCCATGTCTCTTTGCATTTTATCATTTTTTTTAAGGAACTGCACATTTTATTTAGTTTGTATATTGCTTGGCTTCCCCACTAGCAAGTAAACATTGAGAGGGCAGAGATTTTTTTCTATCTTGTTCTGTTTTATTCTATTTTCTATTTTGTTTACTATTGTTTCCAAGAATAATACTGTTCTTACAACAGTATCTGACACAAAGAAGGCACTTATACATTGAAAGAACAAAGCATGACTCAATCAATTCTTATCTTAGCTTCTGAAAACTATTTTCTAGACTTTTTATTTCTTT
This sequence comes from Fukomys damarensis, assembly GCF_012274545.1. Taxonomy (NCBI): domain Eukaryota; kingdom Metazoa; phylum Chordata; class Mammalia; order Rodentia; family Bathyergidae; genus Fukomys; species Fukomys damarensis. The sequence continues at coordinate 64,875,927 of NW_022900928.1, forward strand.
TAGCCAAACTATTAAAATATGAATGCTCCTCACACTTTTCTGAGACAAATGTTTCTCATGTCACACCGATTTACTGGCAATGTTGGCTGGCTAATTCTGTAAGGGGGATTTTACTCTTGATCCCAAGGTGTTGGGCATAAGTACAGGAACTACAAGTATCATGTCTACATATTTGTTCATATTTTCAAAAATAACTAATGTTAAGTGAAAAACTTATAAAAATAGTTGTTTATAGTGGGATGGAAAATGGATGGAATTTGTACCTCTCTGACCTTGTTTTACATCAAATTTGAAAACCAAATGTCTTACATTCTGAATCCAATCAAAACAATTCATAATTTAATCAAAGAGAAGAAAAAGTAATTTCTAAAAATTGAAATAAAGCTGTAAAAAAATCAAATGAAACAAAAATTAAATTTAATGGTACTTAAAGCTGTGCATAATCAATCACTTAGGAAAAAAATTTAATTGCCATAAAAATGTAGTATCTTGCATATATATCCTTGCTATGGTTTGAATTTTGGGTACCCCCAAAATGTAGGTTGAAATGTAATCTCCGATGCAACAGTATTAACAAGGGGCCTTAAGGAGGTGATTATGTTATAAGGACTACGTCCTCCTGAACGAGACTAAGGCCTTTATAAAAGTGTTTAAAGTGCCCATCTGTACCTCAGCTACTAGGGAAGCAGAGGCAGGAGGACTACAAGTTCATGGCTAGTCTGAGCAATTTAGTGAGACCCAACTTAAAATAAAAAGGGCTGGGGATGCAGTTCCATGGTAGAGTGTTTGCTTAAGATAGGATTCTGGATTTCATCTCCAGAAATGCCAAAAAGAAGACAGGACCAAGGTCACCCCTCATCCCTCTTTTGCCAGGTGAGGACCCAAGAGCAAGGTCCCATATGAACATGATGTAGAGAGCAAGACTTCACCAGATACCAAAGCTGCTGGCGCCTAGGACTTCTTGGCTTCTAGAACTACAAGGAATAAATTGTTATTATTTTAAAATAATAATACCCAGTATAAGGTATTTTGTTATAGCATCCCAGAGGAACTAAGAAAATTCTTCACTGAATATAACCCAAAGACAAAGAGCACCAATAATCTTCTTATATGTAATATTACGGATGTAACTTTCAATCAATTAAACTCTCTCTTGATGCCCAGACTAAATGCAACCAGTTTGGGGCATAAGAGAAAAAGATACAAAGATATGACATTTAAGAAATGGAAATGTTGAGATTTTACATTTCAGTTGGAATGTTGGTATGAATTCATGTTTCGTTTTTCTCTATATAAGATAGAGCTCTGTCCCCTGAAAACGATCTGTAAGCAATGACAATCCAGTGGTATTAATGAGCATCTCTGGTACTCATGTTCTGTCTCTAAATGTTATTTTTCACTTGAAGGAACCAGAGCACAGTAATGGTGAACCTTTTAGAGACAAGTGTCCAAACTGCAACCCAAAACCACTTATTTATCACAAAGTGCCAACACTGCAATTAAATCTAAATACTGAGGCTTTAGTTTAAAAAAAAAACCAAAAAACTCATACATTAACATCTTTCATCTTAAAAGAAAAACAACACTCATACCTCTACCAGTAGTATAAGACATCTTGTTCAAAAGCAGAGATCATTGAAATCACAGAGAGAGAAGACAGAGAGGCTCCAACTGGCTTAGGGGGATAATTTGATCACCAAAAGAATAAAAACTTATTTAACTAGGTGTGTGTCACATGGTATAATCCCAGCACTTGGGAGGGTGAAGCAGGAAGATCACCATGAGTTCCAGGCCAGACTGGGCTACACAGTGAATTAAGGGCCACCCTGAACTACATAGCAAGACCTTGTTGCAAAAAACCCAAAGAGGGCTGGGGGAATACAGACTCAACCCAGGTATGCCTATACTCTCAGCACCCTGGGAAGCTGAGGAAGGAGGATCTCAATTTCAAGCCCAGTCTGGACAAATTAGCAAGATCTGTCTCAAAATTTAAAAAAAAAAGCTATTGATATAGCTTATCATGAAGGACTTGGGTTCATACTGGAGCAAGGAAGGGGTATGCAACAGGATGTCAGGACACCCACCTCCATGGACTAAAGCAGACCAAATATATTACAGTTCATGTGATTATAATCATACTAGGAAACAAAATCACGCTTGCTAACCTCCACTGGAGACTGCTAAGGTCACCAGTTCATTATTCCAAAATGTGATAAATGAAAATCAAGCATTTACCCTGTCTTTAAGGTATTTTTTTAACCTATTTCTTTTTTAAAAATTAATTTTATTGGTAATTTTAGGTATACAAAATAATGATATTCATCATTGGAAATTTGCACCATTACATAATCTTTAAGTTTTAAACAGCTGATAAGGAGAATTATTTATGGAAGAGTCAGAGCTAATAAATGTAAAAAGTATGAATTAGGAAAAAAATCACCATTTTGTAATATATAATGAAATAATATGTTTAGGCAACCAAATAATAAACATTCAGCCAAAAGTTGACAGCAAACTTTGTAAGAGATGGGTTATGTGAACAAGGCCTAAACTTACAGAGGATTCTAAACATCACTGAGAATGAGGAAAGCAGACAATCTACAACATCTAGTGATGCAACAGCAAACTATGAAGGATTCGTCTCCCCCTACCCCCCAAATTTCAACCTTTAGTCGGCCAACCAGTTTTCCAAATATGATGACCACTTTAAAAGGAAGAGTGAGCTGAAAGAATATGCTCATGACACAGTTAAGATACAATTCTAGCCAGACATGGTGATGCACATCTGTAGTCCCAGCATTCTGGAGGCTGAGGCAGGAGGATCTCCATGAATTTGAGACCAGCCTGGGCTACATAGTGAGTTCAAGGCCAGCCTGTACTACATAGCAAGACCTTGTCTCAAAAAAATTTTTTTTAATTAAAAAGATTACTCTAAATCTAAAATGTAAGAAATTGTATGACAGTTTCTTAAACAAATATATGGCATGAGAAAAAAGTATATGCTGGAAGAGGGAGAAGGAGATTTATACAAAATTTAAGAAATTTATCAACTGGAAACTATAAAAAGTTACTTTGAGACACTTACAGAAGGCTAAATGTTAGGGAATTGATCATGTTAAAGTATGCTGTGACACCGCCTCACAGGCTGCATTCTCCTGGTATGTCTTGGCTCCTAAAATGACCTCATGCCCTTATCTCTGGTTTCCCTCCTCCCCAAGGCCACAGTAGTCCAGGAAAGTTGAAACCTGTGTCTGCAGTACTGGGCCCATAAAAGCAATCTGGCCTGTGATAGGTTAAAAGTAACTCACTCCTCATAAATAAGCAATAGCCCACCCCAAAACTGATAAAAGGACCTTCCTTTCTTTGTTCTTCTCTCTCCTTCTGCTTCTTCTCTCTCTCTCTCTCTCTCTCTCTCTCTCTCTCTCTGCCTTCCTGCCTCCTGCTCGCCTCCCTACAATAAAGATCTCCTGCCGGACCTCTCGGTGCGTGAGTGGCCTAATTGGGAAGGGGCACCCGAAAGGGCACGCGAACCGCCCTTTCATTAAATATGCCCTGCCTATTGCAGATAGTAAGAGATTACTGCTAATGCTAATGCTTTACATTTAGAATGTTCTCCAAAAGCCTCATGTGTTCAGAGGTGGGGCTTCTGGAGGGGTGACTGGATCATGGGGTGCTATACACACCAGTGAATGATGTGTTCATAGCTGACTCACTGTTACGAGGTAGTTGGAGGCAGGTCACAATGGAGAGTGGGGTGGCCTGGAAGAGTGTGTATCTCACTCTGCAGCTCCTCCCTTCTCTTTTTTCTTCCTAGATGCCATGGGATGAAGAGCTCTCCTTCACCCAGGTAACTCTATGCTTTCTCTGTCCCTGAACCAACTTACTATGGAATGAAAACATGAGCTAAAATAGCCTCTCTTCTTTTAAATTGTGGGTGTCAGGTACTTTGTTCCAGCAGCAAACAAATGACTAAGACAGTTGTTGAGAGTAAGAATGGGATAGATGGTAGTTTTCATTATGAAAGTATTGATGTTGGATTTACTCTAACAAACTATGAAAGGTGGACTATTTGTATATATCAGACAGTAATAAAGAGCTACAATTCTTCAGAGAAAGGAAAAAGGTGAGCCCTCATTGAGCCTAAAACACTCAAGGAAAAGCATCCAAGCAAAGAGAAATAGATTAGGGTAGAACAGAAGTCAGAGGTAGGGAATGCTATGATGGGTAGATTTTGGATGGCAGGATAGTAGAGAAAAGGAAAAGTTGAAAAGGAGCACCAAAACTGAGCAAGAAATTTCCCTCAGGCCAACTAACAAACTGTACTTGTACAAAGTAATACTATGGGAGGCCTAGCAGAAAAACACTGCTGAGGATGAGAGCTAAACATAAATCTTCAGAGGTTATATACAGTATTCAGAGGATGCTAGATTTCAGGTTCAGCTTGAAAGGCACTCAGGTGAGAATGCAGAAAACTGTACTCTCAGAGTAATGGCTATGAGCACTGGCAAAGTACAACCACCCCAATAAATCCTAAAATCAAGCCACAAAAGGATCACAATAATCTGCCTGTAATTTAACTGTCTGAGAGAATGAACTTGGCCCTATAGAAGGTAATAATCCAGAACTCTACAACTATTTTCACAATGAAAAATCATCAAACATGAAAAGAATCAGGAAAAGTAACCAATAAAAAAAGAGATTAAAGTAAATGAAAAAATAAAAAAAAATGAATCAGACACTGGAATTAGCAAACAAAGACTTATAAAACTATGATTACTATGTTAAAGAAAACATAAAATGTGCAGAAAGGATGAAGGTGTTTTTCAAGGTAGAATTAGGATCTCTAAACTACATAAAATCTACAAATATGCAGTCTGAATCTACAAAATACATGAAATTAGAAATTTATTACATTTAACAGACAGCAAAAGATAGGATTAGTGATCTTGATGCAGATAATACAGATTTTTAAATTCTTATATATAAGAAAAAATATAGAAGATGCAAAAATTAAACCAAAAGACTCCTAGAACTAGCAAACAGGATACAAAATCAACGGCATTCCTATACACTAATAATGAAACCACCAAGAAAGAAATCAGGAAAATACCATTCAAAATAGCTTCAAGAAAAATTAAATACTTAGGAATCAACCTAACAAAAGTAGTACAAGACCTCCATAATGAAACCATAGTACTCTGGAAAAAAGGACATTAAAGAGGATATGAGAAAATGAAAAAATATTTCCTGTTTCCAGATAGGCAAAACCAATACTGTTAAAATGGCTACACTTCCTAAAGTAATATATAGATATAACACAATACCAATCAAAATACCAACAATTCTTGAGAGCTTGCTTGGAGATTCTAAGCAAGAAAGCACAGCTACGTGTATATCCTTGGCCAAGGAAATGGTTTTCCTCTCTTGGGGTTGGTCACCCTCTTTAACTCAGTGCACAGCTTCAGGAGGGAGACACATGGAGCAGTGAGGGAGGAAGGTGGGGGACTCCTGCCCAGCCAGCCAGATCAGCTGAATCAACACTGGCAATCAATGGGCTAACAGATGTTGCAGCTAGATTGCCCTCACATCCACTAACAGCATTTTTCACAGAACTAGAGAAAACTATCCTAAAATTTATACAGAACCAGAAAGAAACACAGAATAGAAAAGCAATCCTGGAGCTGGGTGTGGTGGCACGCACCTGTAATCCCAGCACTCACGCTGAGGCTGAAGGATTGCCAGGAGTTCAAGGCCATCCTGGGCTGCACGGTGTGAGTTCAAGTCCCACCTGAACCGTATAGCAAAACTGTATCTCAAAAAAAGGTGTTTTTTTAAGTTTTAAAAATTAGGAAAAAGCAAAGCAGGGCCAGGGATGTAGCTCAGTGGCACCATGCCTGCCTGGCAAATGCAAGGTCCTGAGATCAGTTCCCAGTACTAGAAAAATCAGCCAAACAAAAAAGAGAAAAAAGCAAAGCAATCCTGGTCAACAAAAGCAAAGAAGAAAGCATCACAATTCTAGAATTCAAGTTATATTACAAGGCTACCACAATTACAGTATCCTCCCTTTCCCCTCTAAATATATGAAAATCCCGTTAGTAAAACTGAAACCTTCCATTTGTATACTTATATTCTTCGTAATAGCATTATACACAAGAGCCAAAATGGTGCTGACACAAAAACAGATAAATAGATCAATGGAACAGAACAGAGGATGCAGAAACAACCCTAGGCACATTCAACCATCTGATCTTTGATAAAGGGGTCAAAAATATACATTAGAAGAAAGATAATCTCTTAAATAAATATGGTGCCAGGAAAACTGCCTACACATATGCAGAAGATTGACTCTATACTCTAAAACTAAAATGGATCAAAGATTTAAATACTGGAACAGAAATAAACTGCTGGAAAATAAAATAGGTAAAACTCTTGAAGATATAGGCAAAGACTTTCTGAACAGAACCCCAACTGCACAAGAAATAACATCTGGAATCAACAAATAAGATTATATTAAATTAAAAAGCTTCTGCAAATCAAAACAACCAAAAGAGTAAAAAGAAAACATATAGAATGGGGAAAAGTTGTTGCCAGCTACTCGTTGGACAGAGGACTGGTATCTAGAATATATAAAGAACTGAAAAAAAGGCCCTGAAGCTGAAAATGATGGCCTGCCCCGCTAATCTCATCACTTGGGAGGCTGAGGCAGCAGCATCACCACCAACTGAAGGCCAACCTGGGTTACACAGAGAGACCCTATCTCAAAAAGAAAGAACAGAAAAAGAAAAACCATTCCAAAATAAAAGACCCAATCAAAAAACAGGCAACTGAAATGAAGAAACACTTGTCAGAAAAAGCACAAATGGCCAATACATACGTGAAAAGTTTAACATTGCTGGCTACTGGAGAAATGCAAATTAAAACAACAATGAGATTCTACCTTACTCTGGAAAGAATGGTTATCATCAAGAAATCAACTAATAACAAATGCTGGTGCGGCTGTGCAGGAAAATGGTACCCTTCTACATTGTTGGTGGGAATTACGTAAACTAGTACAACCACTGTGGAAATCAGTGATCCCCTATACGAAAAACAAAACAAACAAACAAACAAAACAATAGATAACAAAAAAATAGGGAGATAGATCTTTTGCAAGGATGATCAAGGAGTGGGGAGGGAAGAAAGGGAAGGGAAAATAAAAAGAATTAAGATGTGTTATGTACATGTAAAAATTCCTTATGATGAATGTAATCATTCTGTATTGTAATCATGTACTAATAAAAATATTTTTTTATTTTAAAAATAAAAACTACTAAGTATTTGAGTGAAGCAATATGATGATTTGACTTTGCTTTAAAATCCTATATCAGAGCTGGGCGTGGTGGCGCATGACTGTAATCCCAGCACTCAGAAGGCTGAGGCAGGAGGATCCCTGTGAGTTTGAGACCAGCCTGGGCTACATAGTAAGTTCCTGGTCAGTCTACATAGTGAGACCCTATCTCAAAAACAAATCAATCAATCAATAAAATTCTTTATCAGAATAAAAAAAGTTATCAGAAAGAAAAAGAAAACATTGGTAACTGTCAAAACTTAAATATGAGTAAATAAGGGCACATTATATTACATTCTTTTCATACACACACACACACACACATACATATATCTATCTATATGATAATCTCTTTAGTAAAAATGAAATCTTCCATTTGTATACTTCTATTCTTCATAATAGCATTACACACAAGAGCCAAAATGGGGAGTCACTATTTAAAAGGTGTAGAATTTCCATTTCACAAGATGGGAAAATTTTCTGTGGATAAGTCACTGAGTGGTGATGGCAACAAAACAATGTGAATGTACTTAATGTTACTGAAATATAAATTCTTAAATGGTTAAAATACTTTTATGGCCAGGAGTGGTAACCACACCTGTAATCCCAATGCTTGGGAGGCTGAGGCAGGAGGATTGTTGTCAGTACAAGGCCAGCCAGAACTAATAGCAAGACCTTGTCTCAAAAAACCAAACCAAACCAAAAACTTATGAGTATTTTACCAAAATGTTGTGAAAAAATGGAATTTCTCTCCCTCTCTCTGTGTCACACACACACACACACACACACACCCAATCTTCATGACATCAAAGTTTAAAAGCACACTAAAATATAACATATGAAGTTTAATATGACATAAAATCCCTTTATATAAATCAAATATTTATAAGGATTGATTAGAAATATTTTTATTTTTCCATTTGTATTAGTCAGCTTTCCTGTCACTGAGACAAAATTCCACTAGTTTCAACTTAGAGGACAGGTTTACATTGTTCGTTTCCCAGTTTCAGAGGGTTCAGTCCATGGTCAGCAGGCTCTGAAGCAGAAAAGGGCAAGGTGAAAATGCATGGCAGAGGTAAGCTGCTCACCCATGGTGGCTAGGAAACAGCAAGAGAAAGGGGGAGCCAGGGACAAGAATACACCCTTCAAAGTCACACAACCAGTCATCTACCTCCACTTACCAGGCTCCCACATCCTAACTTTTGGGGGGCAGTTTAGAGCCTAACCATAATACTCCGCTCCTGTCCCCCAAAAGGCTAATCGTGTCTTTCTCATTATGCAAAAGATATAAAAGTTTTTACAGTTCTAATACCACTAGAAAGTTCCAAAAAGTCCAAGTTTCCATCCTGGAGAGAAGCCCCAGCAAGGGGGGCGGGGCTTTCTAACAGAAATCTGACTTTCTTACCCATCAGATAAGCCACACTGGTGAAAAATTGTATATATGTCATGAGTGTGGCAAAAATATTAGCCTTATGTGAGTTTGTACCCCAAAAAACAAAAACCAGTCTGAGGAAAGACCCTATAAATGTTTAAGTAAGAAAAGCTTGTCAATGATCAGCTCTAGGGGTACATAAGGGAACTCACATAAGTGAAAAACCCATAAATACCTTGAGTCTGAAAAAAGGTTTGCTAGAAGCTTCTGCTTTTATTGGGCCCCAAAGAACCCATTCTGCCAAGTAAGAGATCTAATTGAGGGTGAACCATCTGTGTACATACAACATGTATGAGAAGAACTGTTCTCATAGTTAGTTGACCCATATGGTAATGGTAACTTTAAATGCAGTCAGTATGGAAATAGTTTTCTGAATCCCAGAAGTTTGTTGTGGGAGAAGCTAGGGCAAGTCAGAGTAGACTTGATGGGTAATTCAGGTGAAGATGATTTTCTTTTTTCTGATCACTTAATAATTACTTTAATTTCACTTTAATATTCAGAAATCCAATAAATGAATGGACTTACACCCGGGAAAAAAAAAGTCCAAGTTCAAGGTCTCCTCTGAGACTCAAGGCAAAGTCTTAACTACTAGGTTCTCTCAAAAAGAAAAATACTTCTAACATACAGTGGTGCAGGGTAAACATTTCATTTCAAAAGGGACAAATAGGTGAACAGAAAGGAAAGGGACCAAAGCAATACCGACCCAGTATGGTCAACACTAAATATTGTAGTCTAGCATCAGGGGCAGGCTGTGGGGAGATGTGACCTCCTAACAGCTTAGGCCAGTTCCAGCACACATGGCCTCGCTCTCGGGCTGGCTCTGCTTGCTGTCTGCAGTTTCCCTCAGCAGACACTCCATATTCCTGGCATCTCCGATTTCCTAGAGTCTCCACTGTACCTTCAGCTTTATTCTCACAGCTTCATTCTTTTTAGCTCTCTCATGGGCTCTTGGCAGGGACTGTGATCCTGTCACACATTTCTGCCTGGACTCTCAATCCTTCTGAATCTGGATGGAAGCCTCCATGACTCCTTAACTCTTGCACTATTAGTTTTACTTTGTTAGATAAACTGTATTTTCCCTAAAGAGTTTAAAAATTACTTCAGAAAACCCTTAGAAAAAGTATGAATATAGGAGCCAGGTAAAAATATGTCTTTGGGACATATATACTCAATAGGGCAAAAATATCTGACTTGTTCTCCTTGGCACTCCTTTTTATTGCATGGTAGAAATGACAGGATGATCAGAAAGAATGGATGTGCTCAGCTAAGTAAGGCCAAAGAACAAGGGGCTTCTTTACATATCTTGGGCTGATTGCAAACATACATGCTAACTATGCCTGATGTTAAGAAATAAAACAAAAAATATAAAATAATGAATGAGAAATCAACTGAGGAACAAAATGGAAAATTAATTGTTTTGATTTAGTGACTAAAGTTCAAAGGTATGGTTATTTACTAGAGGGTAAAGCCTATAGTTAAAGGGAATACCTAATTTAGTGGGAAAAACGTTTAGCTATAAAAATATAAAGAATGTTGAGGATTAAATAAAAACAAGGGAAATCATAGGAAAATGGATACATATTGAAGATATACTCCTAAGTGAAATAAATAAGTCACACATGTGTAAATACCAAATAGTTTCCCTGGTGTGAATATTCTGCAACAATGCATAAGATTTTAATAAGATTACTGACATTTAGAAATTTGAAGAAAGGAGCTAAAGGTGTAGGGAAGGTGTGATGCGTAGGGGAAGAACAAAAAGGGAAAAGAAAAAAAATGTGAGAGAATGAAAAGATGAAAATAAAGTGTTTGTAGATGGGGAGGGGAGGAGTGGGGAAGGGAGGGCAGAGGTAAGGGGAAAAAATGAGAATCAAGACTTGCCATGTAAAGGTACATGATCCCAACAATGAATGTAACTGTACTGTATCCCTAAATGTACCAATAAACTCAATAAAATAAAAAAAATAAAATAAAAAAAAATAAAAACAAGGGAGCACACTTGTTGTGGGGGCACACACCTGATCCCAGCATTTGGGAGGCTGAGACAGTAGGACTGCTGAGTTTGAGGCCAGTGTGGTCTACATAGTAAGTTCAAGGCCAACCTGGATTGTACGGCAAGTCCCCCATCTCAAAAAAAAAAATCTAAAGCTAGGTGTGGTGGCATACACCTGTAATCCCAGCACTCAGGAGGCTGAGGCAGGAGGATCACTGTGAGTCTGGGACCAGCCTGGGCTACATAGTGAGTTCCAGGTCAGTCCCAACCTCATAGTGAGACCCTGTCTCAAAAAACCAAAACAAACAAACAAACAAATCTAAATAATGAATGCATACGTATTTTCAAAATCCACAACAAATAGTACATACTAGCGTGTTCAATAAATGTTAATGCCCTTAAATACCTAGGAGGTAACAAGATAAAGTTACAAATAAAACACTTAATCCAGTATCTGACACATAATGATTAGACAATGCATTTTTTTTCCCATTCCCTGTGCTACTAGTCAAGTCTTTAAGTGCTCTACGGCATAAATAACTGTCTTTGTGAGTGGTTCTGAGTTCCATACATGCTGGCATCACAGGAAATGTTATTTTAAGGCACTGAGAATGTTCATAATAAATCACACGTATTTCAACAGACTCCTCCTAAATTAGTAATTTGTTTTAAATGCTCACAAATTCTGCCCAGTATTCAGGAAACTTTACTTGATAAAGTGCTGGATTTATGAGTTTATGGTCTTAAATAGGAAGTTTGGGGATATCTATCTAGAGAAATCACATTGTAGAAGTTCTAAATTATGAGTTTAGTACTTTAAAAAAACAAAACAGTTTCTCAATTCTGTTTGCATCACTAAACAGGACTAAATTACACACCTGTCCCTTAAAAAGTACTAAACAGTATCCAACAGTCATCTCAATGAATCAACTGAATGACTGATAAATGTTCATTCGATAACCACCTAGTGAAACACTGTTTAGATTTCATGATTTTATTTTTATTTTTTGGTAATGGGGATCAAACTCAGGACCTTGCTGCTTGCAAGGTAGGCAGTGGCACCACTGAGCTAAATCCCCAGCCCCCAGATTTCATAATTTGCAATTATGTCTTTCTCAGCAGAGTTTAGCAGGAAAAAATCTTATTTTTTCTTCCAGGTTAAAAAAACTCATATTCAGCCGGGCGTGGTGGCACATGCCTATAATCCCAGCACTCCGGAGGCTGAAGCAGGAGGATCGCTGTGAGTTCGAGACCAGCCTGAGCTACATAGTGAGTTCCAGGTCAGTCTCAACTACACAGTGAGAACCTGTCTCAAAAAATCCAAAATAAATAAATAAATAAATAAATCATATTCTATGTTTGACGAAATGAGTACCTCCTATATGTTATACACTACATTAAACAAGGAAGAACAGATATAAAAGATTTAAATGCTGTAATCTGCAATCTACTGGTATTCATTCAGTCTTCCACCCAAATGATCAATATATATTTATTGAGTGTGAGGCTATTCTAGGATTTAGCAGGAATCAAAAATGACAAAAGCCTTACTCTTATAATGCTTATGCTTTAATAAGACGAGAGAAGAAGTAAATGAATTAATGTCAGTTGCATATAAAAACCAAGAAGAAAAGATAAAGCAATAAAGGGGACAGTGGGTTGATAGGAAGAATGAGATATAAATAACATGGCTAGTTAGCCAAGACCTCTCTAATGAGGCAATACTGGGTAAGAGACTTGAAAGAAACAGGAGAGAGTGAGTCATGCAAATTATCTTGGAAAAGATTATTTCAGGAAGGAGGAATGAGATATATGTAGGTCTTAATGTGGGAACATATTGAATGCTTTAATGAACAAAAATATGAGAATGTGAGAAGGAGCAGAATAGCAGGAGCGACAGTCAGACAGGATGGTAGAGACCAGATCATACGGCACTTGAAAACCCACTGGAGGATCTATAGATTCATTCCAAGTAGATGGGAAAGCCAACAGAAGTATTCAAGTGATGAGATCCATCTTGCCCCCTACCTTTTGGTATTGAAGAATGAACCCAGGGCCTTTACATCGAGCTAGATCCCCAGTCCTTTTTTATGTCTTATTTTGTTTTGTTTTGTTTTGTTTTGTTTTTTGGTACCAGGGATCAAACTCGGGTCCTTGTGCTTGCAAGGCAGGCGGCGGAACCACTAAGCTAAATCCCTGGCCCCTTTTATGTCTTATTTTGAAAGAAGGTCTCATTAAGTTTCCCAGGCTGGGTTCAAAATTGGATTCCTCCCACGTCTCCCTCCCAGTATGCTAGGATTATAGGCAGTACCACCATGATGAGCTCCCACAGCATTTTTTAAAATTCACTCCAAATGTAATAGGGAAAACGGGACAGATTTAGAGAAACTGGTTAAAGGGCACTGCAATAATTCTAGCCAGAGATGACTGTGGCTGAAATCAGACTGGTGGTGGTGGAAGTGATAAGTAACTGAATTCAGCATAATTTAAAGGAAGAGTAACCAAGATTTACTGATGGATTTGACATAATATAATAGAAAAAAAATGAATCAAGCATGGTTCTACAGTTTTGTGTGAAACCTGAATAGATTTGCCATTAGTGAAATGAGGAAGAGAAAGTTGGTAAGCGAAAATCAAAAGTTCAGTTTTGCATATAATAGCACTAAAATGCCTATTAGACATTCAAGTGTCACATAAATAGCTAAATATGTAAATCTAGAGTTTGTGGAGCAGTCAGGCTAGACATTTAAATTTTTGGAGTCAACACCTTAATAAATGATGTAAAACCAATGGAGAAATAAATGTGCATAGAGAAGAATTCCCAGGACTAGTACAAATTTAGAAGTGAGGAAGATCTGGCAGCAGAACCATCAGAGGAAACATGACAGGTAAAAGGACTAGAGTCTTAAATTACCTAATCTAGTTCAGTGAATAACAAAGAAATAACCTCCCTCCCCCTACACACAAAGTGCTATTAGGAGAAAAGCGTTCAAAATGATAAAGAAAAAGGCAAGTAAGTATCTGGCAAAATCAGAGTAGAGTTCACAGATGGAATAACATTTGAGACGGTCATAAAATTTAAGCAGATGCTTATAGAACAAAACAAGGTTAACAAGGCTTTCAAAACTGTGTACAGAAAATCCACATTTATACTCACCTCTTCAACCAGCTCCTCTAAAACTAACAATTCCTTTACAGATTTCTTGAAAAAGCAAAGCAAAACAAAACAAAAACCATAACATTACACTTTGGACTAGGAAGTAATACAACCTCTTGTATACTCCCACTACTTTCACTCCCGTGACATACACCTAGCTAACTGGTATACCCCCTTTCTACCTCTCGCCTTCACAGTAATTAAAGATACTGAGGTTCAGTTCACAGTTCACTGGTCCACCAAGATTCCGCCAGTCACCTAAAGGAACCTCAACATCCCCAAGCATAACATGTTTGACAACATGACCTGAATCTTCTTTCTCGCCAATGGCCTTATAAGACTACATGAAGGTTCAGCCACTATTTCTATGGTCACATCTTGGAGTTTGTCGTTATTTGACATTATTCTATCACTAAAATTCTAAACCTAAATACATGTTAAATATCCATGTTTTGAAATTCAGAACTTTTTGAGTGGCATGTCAGCACTCAAGAAATTGCAGGTTTTGGAGCATTTCAGAATTCAGATTTTTGGCTTAGGGATACTTAATCTGAAGTACATTCCCCTTAGAATAACTTTCTTAATCAAGACTGTCAAGTAGAAACATATTTATATAATTTGGTATTTCTTATAATCACATTGAAAAGTATAAAGAGGGAAAAGGTGAAAAGAGGAAGAGGAGAGGGGGAGGGAAATGGAGCATGTTTTAATAACAACAAAAAAAACTGTAACAAAAATATTCAACAATATAAAAATATTTTTTCCATACATAATAAGTGTTCAGAACTCACTGTATTTTACACATATAGTATATTATAACTTGCAGGCTAAATTGTCTACAGCCAAGTGAAATCTAGTTTTAAAAAAATAAGAGTTGTGTTTAATAGAAAAGTATTTCATACTATGTAGAGTGAAGAATTTGGCCTTGCCCAAGAAGAAGGTCTGACCTTCCCCTGGATTCTGGGAAGTAATCTCTGGACAATTAGAATGTTATGCCTGCTGGAAGTATCTTTGTTTGCCTGGGATCCTTGGATAAAGCCAGATAATCTAACAATATGATTTCAAGTCATACTCACAAAACATATAGTATTAGAATAGGGGCTGGTGACACTAGAAAGACCAACAATGTGACCTTTGGGACACAATATCTGTTGATCTCAACACAGATCAACCACGTGAGCAAACAATCAATGAGGCCTATGTAAAATAAAAATGCTGAACAGGAAAGCTCAGCTCATGGTCCCTAGAGCAATCCTTTATGCATCAATATGAGGAAAATAACACATCCTATCTCCACAGGCATAAGACAAGGAAAGCTCTGGTTCTGGTACTTCTCCTGGTCCTTGAGCTTCTTCCTTTGGTTGATTTTAATCTGCATTCTTTCCCTGTAAAAAGCCGTAACTATGAGTTGTATAGATTTTGGTAAGTTCTAAATCCCAGCAATTTGGGGAATTTCTGAACTTGTAGTTAGTGTCAGAGTGAGGGTGATTTTGAAGAACGTGCTGATTTTGTGGCTATTTCTGTCATTGTAACTAAAACTCTTGCATGATGCCTCAGTTTTTGGTCTTGTTTTTGTTGTTGTTTCTGTTTATTTAGAACAGGATCTTGATGTATAGTTCAGGCTAGTCTTGAATTCACTATGTAGCCAAGGCTGCCCTCAAGTTCAGGGTAATCTTCCTGCCTCGGCCTCCCAAGTACTGGGATTATAGGAATGTGCCACCACAGCCAGCAGAATGTCTCATTTTAATTGAAATGTAAGTTAAATTAAATTCAAAATCCTCAGTTGCACTACCTGTATTCCAAATGTGCAAGAGCAACACGTATAGCCAATGGCTACCATACTGGGCAGTATAGGTTTAGACTTTTATCTCTCTGATCCTTGTATGTCCAACACATTTGCTTTTCAACTTCATGCAGACCTCTAGCTTTTGCCATTCTCATTTAAATAAATAACATTTGTCCTGGTCACACTTGTATCCTCTGTCCCACTCAAGCCCAGGACTAGTGGCTCAAGCATTAGTTACATTATTGCTGGTGGCCTCACTATTCTTGCCACCTGTTTACTGTACATGTCATAAAGACAAACACTGGATCAGTTCAACTGTCTGTCTTATCCCATGTACATGTAAGGAGTTGAGCACTATTAGGAAAAAAGTATGCAATCCTGTATAACTGTACAAGTTCTTAGTTTCCTTTAATTAATTAATATTTTATCTGTTTTTGAGCATTCCCCTTCTCATTTCTTCCAGCAGCTAATTTCACTTTCTCCATCCTGATATAGGTCCCTACCTGCTTATCTTTAACTCTCAGTCTGACCCCAAATACAAAATTAAACCCAGGTGCGGTGACACATGTCCACACTTTCAGCATTCTGGGAGCATGAGGCAGGAGGATGGCAAGTTTTAATCCACCTTGGACAACTTAAGTGATTCAGCAAGGCCTGTCTCAAAATAAAAAATACAAAAGGAGTTGCGAATGTAGTTCAATGAAAGGTTCCAAGTTTAATCCCCAATTAACAAAACAAACAACAAAAGGCATGCAATATCTTAGCTTGCATTCTTCTGCCTAAGAAATTACCTACAGCCACATGTATCTTTTACCTTCTGATTGACTGACGGACTGACTGGCTGCAATACCATAATTAAGTCCAGAGCGTCCACATTGAGTTACATCCCCAGATCTTTTTTAAATTTTTGACAGTCTTGCTAATCACTAAGTTGCCCAGTCTGAGCTCAAACTTGTGATCCTACTGCCTCAACCTCTCAGAGTGGTAGTATTACAGGCCTATGCCATCTGCCTGACTTATTCTTCCTGTACACTTCCTTGTAACTATGCTCACAGCTTAATCATTTCTTGCTGTACAGATTATGGTTTCCATTTTAATTACTGTCAAACTCACTGTCTTCACTATTGTATATTCAACCTAATCTATAATGTATAAATGTATGACAACAAAACATCTCCCTACTTCTTGTACTAAGAGAATCTGAGATTTCCGCCCTACATGCAAGCTAATAATTTAACCTGCCACAGTTGCATGGATACAAGCAGAAGATATGAGACCCTTAGGTCAGAGACAAAGGGTTTTGTTACTTATGAATTGATTAGCAAGCATCGTAAATGTTAACATATTTGCTTCAGTTCTTCAAGCCCCAGTTCCCACAGGGCAAAGCAAAGAAAAATCACATGATACCTGCACAGACTATTGGGTGCATGGCAGGAGGCAAGCAGTGAGCTGAGGAAACTCAAATCTTTTGCTATAAGTAATAAACAGACCTAATTTTGAGCTCTTGAGAGAGACATTCTCCATATCTTCCAAGGCTACACAAATGTTCTTGAAAAGAAAGTATGGGGCAAAGGCCACCAATGCCTTGCTCACAAGACATTAAGGAATGTGAGATATCCAGAGAATTCTCTTCCAACAACCTTTGCTCCCTGCTCAGATTACTGTGTTTTTCCTCTTTTCTTTAGAGTCATGCTTCTCAAAATACTGGCATATCCTAAGACCTCCAATTTATACTAGCTTAATTGCAGTGATATATAAAAATGTTATTCCTTCACAGCTCTATTCCCTTCCTCTTATTTGTAGTGGTATCTTATACATGTTACAACTACCAATGTTACAAACCAAACAACACATTGTTATGATTATGACTTAATCATCTATAGTGATTTCCTTGAGTCAGTGCAGCTTTTCTCCTATACACCTCCTTTGTGATATTATATTTGGATATATTACAAATATATTACATTAGAGGCCTAACAATGTATCATATACATATCACTTCATACAACTGCTTTTTAAACAAATGAAAAGAAGGAGAAAATATGTACTCTTTGTTAGTTTTGTTCTTTGAGACAGGGTCTCACTAAGTAGCCCAAGCTAGACTTGAATTTGTGGTGATCTTCCTGCCCCAGCCTCCTGAGTTCTGGGGATTACAGACATGCACCACCATGCCTAGCCTCCTTTTATAATCACAAAATTACCTCTGCTGGTACACTTTTTGTTGTTATTGTCTGATTGTTTTTGTATCTTGCAGACAAATTGCTTTCAGCTTGAAGAACTTCCTTTAGTGTTTCACATAATTATATGGTGATTCTGTTGGTCAAAGTTTCAGTTTTGGTTACCTGAAATAGTCTTTATTTTACCTTACTTTTAAAAAGATAGCTGTGAGGGATAAAGGGAGTTTGGTTAACAAATTGTTTTTCTTTGAGCACTTTCAATACCCTATTCCACTGCCTTCTGAGTGCCATTGTTTGTGCTGAAAGTCAGCTGCTATTCTTATTGAAGTTTCCTTTAAATTACGTGTCATTTTTCTCTTTGTGCTTTCAATATTTTCTCCTTGCCTTTGACTTTAATCATTTACCATGATTCATCTATTTGTTATTCTCTGTGTTTATCATATCTGGATTTTTTTTTAACTTGGAGGACACAAAGGTTGTTTTCCAAAAAATTGGTGAAGTTTACCACCATTACTTACTCACATATCTCTCCTCTTTCCCTCCCTAATTTTCACTTGGCCCTTTTTCATAATTTCTCTTGATTGCTATTCTCTATTTGAAGTGATTTTACCATCATACCTTCTTTACTACTTTAATTTTGAGATCCTTTATTTCTGTGAACATGTTTATAACGTACCCTTAAAGATTTTCCCCCCAATAAACCTAACACCTGGCCTTGCTAACATTCATGAAACCACTGTTTCATGATCTGAGGACAGAGTAATTTGACAATCAAATTCCACAAGTGGACTTGGGAAGGAAAGGGAGCCCCCATCTCTCAAATGCACTTCCCCAGATGTTACCATCAGCAACAGGACTCTGGGGAAAGGATGGCAAGTGCTGATGTCCTCCTGTTCAACCTGAGAAGAAAACTATCAATCTAGTTGCTGAGAGAAAGGAGAGTTGTCTGCAAAAATCTGGACAGGATTGTTTCTCCACCTCACTGAGCTGACAGCAGGGAAGGAAGGAGGAGTACTACACTAGCTCAAAGGCCAAACAGTACTTATTGAAGTTTCATAGCTGTTCTTGAGTGCTTCACTTGCTGTTTGTACTTAGGGCCACTTCCACAGACTTTAAAATGGCCATTTTGTTTTGTTTTGTTTAAATAGTTTCACTCATTTGATTGCACAGCACATCAGCAGAGTCTCTCATGTGGTTGTGCCAGAAGGTGATGGTTTTTTAATATAAAGGTAAAAGCAAGCATGTGATAGGGCTCTACACATTTCACCTTCACAAATAAAGAGGCAAATGTTATAGATCTTACCATGTACAAACTTTGAGGCTGAGTCTAAGAATCATTTGGTAACCTGCCCTATGTCAAAGAGCAATCAGGTAATGGCAGAAATCTGATTCAAACCTAGGTCTAACTACCTCAAAGATTCACTTACTTAACCAAACCCCTGCTTTCATCTTCTAACTAGATAATTCCAAAAATAGAGCTCACGAGACTGTTTTATGTCATCTTAATAACTTCTTCAGGTTATACACTATTTTCTCTCTCACGCACAACTTTTAAAATAATATTAGTAATCTTAATATTCATGATTTACTCATATATAACTATATATCGTGTTATATATAATTATTTTTTTAAAATAATACCACCAAATGTATATTCTGTTTGCTCATTTCTTCGGCTTTACTCCCACAAGGAACCAATGACCAGAGGACTGGTATCTTTCCTGTACTTTTTGTTCTGTCTCGTTTTTTGGAGACAGGGTCTTGCTACGTAGATTAGGTTGGCCTTGAACTCACTATATACAGGCTGGACTTGAACTTGATACAATCTCTGTGCCTCAACCTCCTGAGTGCTGGGATTACAGTCATGCACCACCACACCCAACTCTTCCCAGAGTAGATCTGATGTGTCCAGTGCTTGGCTCTTAAGATTATTATGAACATAACATGGTCACGTCCTCTAAGATTATCATTGTTTCTCCACCAATAAATGTCTTTCTATGAGATAAAATAGTGCTCAGACCTGGAAGAGGTACTGCTTTCTTATACAGTAAAACTCCTAAAAAGGTACCTAGATAAGGAAAGCTATTGATGTGTACAATCACCATCTGAAGCAAAGCAGTTTCATCACAGCATGTGCCCAGCATGCCAGGCCATAGCACACTCCCTAGCAAGATAATGGCTATTTCACTCTCCAAACACTCTCTGATATCCTTCCATTTTCTGCTTCATGGACTACCATACCTACAAGAGGACACCCATGATCTCAATAAATCAAGCACAAAGTCATCTGTGTTGCTCCTCTAACCTGCAAGAGTCTCACAGGGTTGGTTTCCATGGTCCAGGCAACCTGCTGAATCCATGTCTGTCTCCTACCACACTGATTCACAGAAAGGAAACTACTGTCTTAACATAGAGTCGGCATCTCTAAGGAAAATGACTGGGTTATAATTATTATACACGCTAAAAACCTACTGGATCTCCTTGAGTATGATACTATTCTGCAAACCTTTTAATGAATTAATTTCTCTGAAATAAAATATCCTGTTCAACACTATATTCTGCTTATAAAGTTCATTTCATCACTATTAACTTTAGCATACAATAAGCATATACACAAAGCTAAATAAAATGAAACTAAGAAATGCTATAGTTAGTCCTTTAAAAAACACCAGCACTTGTCCTGAAAATTGTTATGACACAAAAATATACATTTCTAGGCAAAGTTTCACACACAGACACAGACACAGACACACACACACACACACACACACACACACACACACACACACACACACACACACACACACACACACACACAATCTCTGCAGACACAGTCCTGTCACTAATAAGGTTCCACTTATAAAATGTAATGCTTATAAATATACCTTAAATTGGTAATCGTTCATAGTCATAAGATTGAAAAAAAATAAATTGGATAAACCTTAAAATTTATATTTAGATACCCTCTAGTTGTCAAAAGAAAAAAAAAGGGAAAAAAGACACATGAATTTAGTTGGAAAGTTTATTCTTTATCTCTATTTGGTTCCATTTATCACTGTTACCAGAGAAAATTCCTTTGCCAGCTTTCACCACCTCAAAAAGTCAGATTTGCCAGTAACAAATTCTCCTGCTTATTTCCCATGCTGTGTTAAAGCTTGAGTGTGAGAGGGAAAAAAAGTAGCTTGTGAAGGCAAAATCTCCAAATTACAAGACTCATCAAGTGGAGTCACAAATACATGGCAAGGAACATAGTTTTATTCTGTACTTAGACCAAGATTAAGGAAGGCACTAGGATAGTGGTAACTAACCTATGCCACTTGTGCCATAGTGGGCTGTTTACATCATTGAAAGCTATAAAAGATTCACTATCACTGCAGCAGGACAAGACTGTGTACTCCAAGTGGTGCTTTGTAACATGACAGAGCCAGTAAGCCTGCCTGTCACACTTGGCAACTCACTGAGAACCTGGCAACAGGAAAGACCCTTGGTCATGTGATCAGAAGGAATGTTTGGTTTTAGAGATCTTTAATCTCTACTGTCAACACCTGATTGTAATAAACAAAATACCTTTGTTAAAGAAACAAAGATGTCAGAGGAATTTTTCCAGATGAATCAAAAGACAAAATAACTTTGTTTACAGAAAAATACTAGACTAGACATACACCAAAAAGATTCTTACAATAAAGAAACAGATAAAATGAATCCTTCTTTTCAAGTGATTAACATATATATTGAAATACATGTATTTTTTAAAACAATAGAATTTATAATTTTGGGAAGCATTTGAACTTTTCTCTATTTCCAACTTATCTTTCACATATGTGTGTGTGTGTGTGTGTGTGTGTGTGTGTATATATATATAGAGAGAGAGAGAGAGAGAGAAGATTCTCATATAAGAGAAAACGTGATATTTGAGCTTGTTTCTGCTTATTTCACTTAACATTATGTTCTCAAGTAATAACTACAGTTATACTCTTATTACTTGACTATAAAATTTTGTTTTTCTTTTTCATAAAAAAAGCTTGGGAGAACACTAAAAAGAAAGAAAATTAAGTACGAAAGAACAGCATTAAGTGACAGCTGCTCAAGTGACAAAAGCATTGGACAGACATTTTAGGATTGCTATAGTGTGCTCAATAGCTGTTTAAAGAATGCAATAAATTTACTTACCAAATATTTCCCCTCCACTAGCATATTCTGTCACCAGATAAATCATCCGCTCTGTCTCCATAACCTGGTACAAAGGCAGGAAAGTGACAATGACACAAATGACAGGCTGATACCACAGGAAGAGAAACAAATACTCCTCTTCTGTCATTTGAAATATTAAAACCCATTACTACCAGCTACTTAAAGAAGATTTAAAACATTTTGGGGGGAACAGATATGAATGATATTAAGAAGAATGAGAGAAAATAGGTATTTCTCCAAGTTATAAAAATAGGAAACACTTGCTACTTGGCAGACATGGTCCTTTTGTTATTCCATGAAGTTTCCAACCTGTTAAGCTCCACACAAGCAAGAAGCAAAGAAGCTGCTGAGAGCTTAAAAAAAGTCCAGCACCAATCATAAAAGAGTCAAAAAGGTACATTCCCCACCACCAGACTGAACCAAAATCAAACAAAAAAAGCTTTAGGGAAAATTATAAGAATCACCTAAGAACTGCACAGAAATCACTTTGGTCTTACTTTTAAAAATAGAAATGACAAGTTTAATTTCCACTGCCTATTTATTAAAAAAAAAAAAAAAAAAAAAAGGAACAGGCTGGGATACACACCTATAATCCTAGCACTTGGGAGGTTGAGGCTGAAGGATAGCCATGAGTTCAAAGCCAGCCTGAACTACAAAGTGAAACTCTGAGTCAAAACAAACAAATTAAAAAAAAAAACAAAAAAAAAACAAAAAAACCACAATAATTTAAAATGTCTACCCTTTAAGTAATTATTCATTTGTATTTTGTCTTTAAAAAAATTCACTGTAGTATGTTTTAAGTCCTTTTTTCTTTTACCAGTTTCATTATTTTTTTAAAATCCATGAGTATGTACTACATTTATTTATAAGCATTTTAAATACACAGTATATAAACACAAGGCCACAGGTTTTCCTTTTCCCAATCCTCTCCATCTCACTCCAGAGGAACACTGTTGATTTATCACATATTCTTCAACAGCAGTGGTATACAATAAAAATATGTGACTGCACATGAAAATTTAACTTTTCTAGTAGCCACATTTAAAAATTTTAAAGAGAGAAAATGATTCTATTACTACTTATTAAGATTATTATAATTACTGTAAGTTTTACCACAGTATGTCCAAAATATTATCATTTCAATAAACTTAAAAAACTGTCAACTGCTGGAGTTTGCTTATTTATTTATTTATTTATTTAGGTTTTTTGAGATAGGGTTTCACTGTATAGTTGATACTGACCTGGAACTCACTACGTAGCCCAGGCTGGTCTCAAACTCACAGTGATCCTCCTGCCTCAGCCTCCCAAGTGCTGGGATTACAGGCGTGCACCACCACACCTGGCTTGGAGTTTTTATATTTAAATCAAATAAAATTTAAAATTAAGTTCCTCAGTTACTCTAGCCACATTTCAAAACTTACCAGTCACATGTAGCTAGTGGCTCCCATATTGGACAATACAGTTGTAGACTTCTAGTATATTTTACAGTTAATTATTTTCTAATTACTTTCTTTTGTGTCTATGTACTATGTGCTCAGTGTTATAACACCAAGATCAATCTCTTCTTTTTAATGACATCATATTATATGAATACATATTATACTATATTACAATAACTTTCAAATCTAATAGCTATGTTTTTCTTTTTTGATCATCTCTCTTTTTAGAAACTATATACTAGAGGTATCACCCTACTGTTACACATATTGCTTCCAAGGGCTCTCTCTCCCTATGTTGATTTATATGACCAAAAATGCTCTAAATATGTGCATGTATTTAGAATAAAATATTAAATAGTGTCAGACTGTGCATTTCCCCTTTGTCTTCCATCCCTTTAATTAATTGAAAATGTGATTTTCATTAAACTCTTCAGACATTTAAAAACTACTGCTTTCTATACAGTTGTCTATATTTGCTCACTCTATAACCCTGAGGAAAACGACCAGAAAAATATTCTGATACCATATGCAGACATTTTGTCACTTACCTTGACAACTAGACTCTAATGATACTATCTGCCAGAAAACAAAATGAAAAGATTTAAAGAAGGCACTAACTATTCAAAGGCAGGGCTGGAGAAGGAAAAATTTTATAAACTAGTTGAACCTCAGGTAAGATTGGTAAGCTTGTAGAATTCAGTTATAAGGTTAACATCTACAAGTTCACCTTTTGAGAAAGGTTAGTCTAAGCCTCTTGATTACTTTAAGGTGACTTATTTTAAAAGATGAGGTCAAGAAGTTTATTCAGTCTCCCAGGATAGGAAGGGAGCTGAGGTCAAGACACCTGTGAGCTCACAGTATAGGTCTTCAGGCAACACCAGAAGCCTTCACAAGCTTGCTTCTTGGGCAGAGTGTAAGTGTTACTCAACATAGTTTAATCTGATACATTTCAACAAGTCTGTTCCTGCTGCCTAATTCATTTCATCATGTGAACAACTGATGCCAGAGAAGTCTTCTAAAGCTATAGTGTTAACCACACACACTAACAGCACACTGTGGTTTCCCCCCCGCCATAAAATTAACAGGTTACACAAGGTGGCCCAATGTGCCATGAATGTACTTTCTCCAGTCTTTTACACAGTCCCACGTCCGGGTCGGAAGCCATTTACTGTAGATTAGCAGCAGCAAACAAACTGAGTGGGTGGCCACTTCCTTCAGAACTTAGGAGATGACTGTTCTGGTGGAAAGCAGTGAGCAGAGCTGGCCCTGTGCACAGACAGAGCTTGCTGCTGCCAGCATGCTGCAATTTGAGAAGCACCCCAAAGCCTCACCTCTCCCAAAATATCTCTTCTACCACCAGTTTGCTAAGGCAAGGTCCTCCCCTCCTATCTGGCTTGAAATTCTAGCCATCAGACTTACTGCTTTTGCAGTAAGGCCACAGAATCGTTTTGATGATGGCATGAAACAGGCATCTTTCTTAGAAAGGTAAAAAAATTGAAACAGAAAACTCTTCTATTACATAGAATCTTGTCTCTGGTTTACCAAAATAATTAATTATAGGTTATCTTGGAAAACTAAGTCCAAGACCATATTAAAATAAATTGATGCAAGAAATCATACTTAAAATATCCTTTGCCATCACAATTCATAACATGATTATAGGAATTAATTTTTAAATAATTTTAATAAAATAACATTATATTTATTTCTAGCTTTTAATCTCTCAATTCTGTTCCTTTTTAAAAAGAGCTTCCTACCCTGATGTAGGACTCTGACATCAATAAAGTAAGTTCTTGTCATCTTCTAAATAATCTTTCTGAGTAATTCTTGTTCAAAAAGTTATCAAGTTTTAAAGAACACATTAAAACAACTTACCTAGGTAAAGCAGATGCCATTAGTAAACAGCCAGGGGAAATAGGAAAACTATTAAGAACTTTGTGAGGAAATGGAAGGGGCAAATGGGATAAACATGGAAACAAAGCGAGCCTTGGATGTTCCAGTCCTCCATATAATACACTGCTCTGTGTTCCTTGCAGCCACTCCCTATACCACGTTACCCTACCTGGTAGAGCCTGATGATATGAGGATGGCAAAGCATCTTCATAATTTGAACTTCCCGGAAAATCTTCTTTAAATTCTCTTCATCCAGCTGTGACTTATCTATGATCTTGATAGCAACCTGACAATAAAGAAAGAAATTTTACTCTGATGCATTATTTCTAAAAAAGCAGTTTACTTGAGAAAAGTTAACTGATTTTAAAACATTGTATCACAACGGGCTGGGGCTTTAGCCTCACAAACACAGGGTCCTGAGTTCGATCCCCCATACTTAAAAAAATTATATATACCAAAAAACTATTATATCATATAAAATAAAATAAAAACTGCCAATATTTTGTTTTTGGAATATCAATGAGGAAAATGAATTTGCTTTTATGGGGGGTGTTACTGGCGATTGAACCCAGGACCTCCTTGTGCATGCTAGACAAGCACTCTACCACTCAGCTATATCCCCACTCTTAAATGAGACAGAAAATGAATTCCCTGGAAGTCTGTCTCAAAGGAACAGGCTTCATAAGCTAATGTTTCTTCTGTCATTTAAAAAAATTTGCATATAAAGTAAAACCCATGACACAATACTTCATAATTCCACAGATGTGGTTACAGTCTTGGCCAAGTAATTCTTTAAATCAGAATGTGAAATGTAAGGCTTCTTGCTAAGACAAGAAGCTTATAGGACAGATATGCAATATTCAGTAAGATTCTACCAGAACCTTTGCAGGGACTTTCCACACCTCACAAGGTGCTAGTAAAACTTAGGCATGGTGCTGGTGCTGCTGGTGGTCTTGGTGGTGGTGTGTGGTGGAGACAGTGGCAGCATATTCAGTTTACTCAGTGCCCATCACTAATTTTTAGCGCTCTGCAATACTAACTCATTTAAACCTCTTAAGACCAATGTTTTACTAATACAGAAACTGAGGCACAGTAGGAGTAACCCAAGATAAAGTAATTTGAGGTTAGAATGGGGCAGATCCAAGCAGGCTGGTCCTGAGAGTAAAATTCTTAACAATGTTATAAGAATATGTAATATATACCACTTCAGCATAAAACATATCTTTTCCTATTGCCCATTTTTTTTTGTTTCTTTTTATTTAAACTGAATTTATTGGTACATTCTAGGCAGACAGTACAGTTACATTCATTACTGGAATCTTGTACCTTTACATGCCAGGTCTTGGTTCTCATTTTTTCCCCTTGTCCACACCCTCCCTTCACTCCCTCTTGCCCATTATTCTTAAGATGCCCAGTGGCACTTACAGTTTAAAACAGAATGAAAGATGAAGGACTTTATTTCAATCTACTAAATCTAAACTTTCTCATCATGTTCAGTGAAATAACTAAAATATTTGTCTTATCCCCAAAATATGTTTAAGTATCAATTACTTAATCAGAATATAATCAATATTAGATGAAAAGCAAAGACTAGGCAAACTTTAGTCACCTCCAATCCTTACAATTCTAAGATTCTATATACTGGAAGAAGGTAAGAAAACAAGAACCAGGGAAGCAAAATTTCAACACCAAAAATGTTTAGCTTAGAAAAATAAAGCCAGTATGGAATTATATAAGGTAGACTATATGAATGACTGGAATTAAGGTAACTTTGTCTGGAATTATTTCAGAAGTGTTACAATGAAGACTTAATAGGAGAAAGGCAGAGGGAGACAAAGTCCAGTTTAATTCCAAGAGTGATGAAGATTCGCCTATTGATGAAATGTGGTAAAGTGGGTGTAGCTCAAGCTACAACTAACCAATCAGATACAGCTTTAACTTCAAGGAACTCACAATCTAAAGAGGAAAGAGGTGCATGAAATAGATAACACAGGTACAGTCAACAGAGCTGGGGAGAAAAGATGAACACAAAGAACAAATTTACTAAGAAGAAAGAATTTGACAGCAAAAAGAACTGGGACAGGCAGAAAAAGAGGTAGAGAGTATAATGAGGAGAAACAGCAGACTCAATAATACCAGCTGTTTGACCTCAAGAAGTTTTGAATCTCAAGAAGTCTTACAACCCTTGACCACTAGTATCTCTACCTCTCATTATTGTGCCAGATCACATACAGAACCTTAACTCTGTTCCTGTATCTCTCAGAACAGCACCCAAAACAAAAATATCATGATAAACAATGTCCCTTTGCAGAACAAATATCTGAGTCTTCGTACAGTGGCATTTTGGTTCACAAACTTTTTTTTTTTTTTTGTGAATAATTTGGTTCACAAACAAAAGCATCTGGTAATTTTTTTTTTAATTTACAAATTCTACATCAGGTGTCAAACACAATAGCCATCATCTTTCTTGAACAAATGCAAACATGGCCATCTTTTCCCAAAATCATGGAACAAATTAAATTCATGAACCAAGGCACCACTGTAATTTTTAAATATGAATGCAACTTACAGAATGCAGAGAGCTTTCATATGCCAAACAAGCTTAGGAACTCATCAACTAATATCCATAGCAGAACTTCCAACTGAAATGGCTTGTAAGTGACAATGGACGGTCTCAGGTCTCAGGGAGCCTCATTTGTTCACTTCAAAAGAAATATGATTGGGCCGGGGATTTAGCTCAGTGATTCCGCCACCTGCCTCGCCAAGCACAAGGATCCGAGTTCGATCCCCAGTACCCCCCCCCATATATTATTTTCTGTAGGTGCCACAATGTGCAATGGCTAAGAAGCACATATCTTAAGAGGGGAATTCAACAGTGAGGCTTGTACTGGAAATGCCCTACCACCTTCATACCTTACTAACTGATGGCATACAATGAGCAATGGCTAGTGGGTGGAGGATGTGTCAAGGCAAATGGTCACATTTCTCACATTTTCATCCTCAGGGAAGTTCTGGGCTACACTGCAACTGGGGAAATCATTTATTGGGGCCTCTGCAATTCATAGTGGACTCACTCTGAAATTCATTCACTTTCTGAGGCTTTGGATCTTATAAAGGTAACCAAACAAAACCTAATCATCTGAGAACAAAACTGGCTATTAGGATCTTATAACACATACCATACCATGTAGCTAATAAAAATTGTAACAATAAAGAGAAACATTTAGAATACATGTAGCTTTATATTTTGTAACAAACACATCTGACTTAACATGAAGAAAATATAGTGCTACATATTGAAATTTATTATGTTAGATACAAAGTTATCCTAGAACATGAAAAAGAGAGACGTTTTAATACATTAAAACAGCAGATTCTTCTCTACTCTTTAGTAACAAGAGATTTACAATACCAAGAAACACTGGAAGGTAAAGCTTTGACTAACAGATGAAGACAGTATCAAAGTAAGGATCCTGAAGCCAAGCGACCTGAATTCAAATTTTTGGAATTATTCCTTAATGTGTAACACTGAGCAAATTATTTCATGTTTCTGTGGCTCCTTATGTATAGTATATGGGCAACACTGGTATCTTGTTTAAAGAATTGCTGGCAATTAACTAAGCTAATGAATGCAACTTGCTTAATACAATGCCTGGCGTGTGGTAAACATGCAACACAGCTGTATCTGTTCATTTTATCCAGTTTCACTTTCTATAGCTTCAGTGGCCTGCAGCTAACTATAGTCTGAAACTAAGAAATGGAAAATACAAAAATAATTTTAAAGCTTTAAGTTATACACTACTCCGAATAGCAGGATGAAATCTTACA
The DNA here is from genome assembly GCF_012274545.1 of Fukomys damarensis. NCBI lineage: Eukaryota > Metazoa > Chordata > Mammalia > Rodentia > Bathyergidae > Fukomys > Fukomys damarensis. Next base: position 64,905,150 of record NW_022900928.1, read on the forward strand.
CCATCTTGCTCCACTATGGCTGTGATGGGCAACAATGCTTTGTCTGGAGCACCCATTCTGCATTACGCTATCCTATTTAGTCACTCAGTAGTCAACTTGGTCACCTGGTCAACCATCACAGTATCACAGTACCTGTGTTTACATAACCCTTATTTTACTCCCTAATAGCCTTGAAGCACAAAAAAAGTAATGTTGGCAACTTGGATATGCCAAAGAGAAGCTGGAAAGCACTTCCTTTGCATGAAAAAGTGAATATTCTCATCTTAATAAGGAATTATTTGCTGAAGTTGCTCAGATTTATAAGATTTTGATAACACTGACAAAATTTACAGTTTATAACTATAACTGCTCTATTTTGTTATTGTCAATCTCTTACTTGTGTCTAATTTATATATTAAGCTTTATCTCAGGTAAGTGTATAGAAAAACAGTGTAGAATTTGGTATTACCTGTAGTTTTACTTATTTATTGAAAGTCTTGAAATGTCTCACCCAAAAATAAAGGGGAGGCTACTACATACATAACTGATAACTACTATTGTTATTACACTCTTTTCTGGAACAAGGCCTTAAATTTTAGGCTTTCCTTGGCACAGATTACATCTGCTTCACTAAGCAACAAAATCATGGATCCAAAACACATAAACTCATTATTCAAGAAAAAAGTTGGGGGGCCAAAAAATCAAAATAGCTAATAATTTGTGGGTACATTCAGAGCAACTGGCTACTGCCAGCTGATGTGGAAAGAGCATGGAAGGAACAGGGCTGGGGTGAGGGATGTGTTCCACTCAAGAAAGTCACAATGAACCACAAAATGGAACCTCCCGACCCTGAGAGCTGTGTCACAGTTCAGAATGGTCCACTTCTTTGCAGGCAGGCTAGGCTCCCCCGTGATCCCTATCAGGAGCTAACACTCAGAGATGGACACATAGTGTTACTTGGCAATGGCAAAAGTACAAACTGGAAAAGGAAGGTTTTCTTAGACAAGCAGGAAACACCAACGGGACAGAGAAGACACTAAGTTAGAGAACGGGATGGTGTGAAGCTATGATTATTTTGGAAATACCTAAACAAAATAAGCAAGAATTTTCATAGGCACAGATTACTGGATGGTATATAATAAACATTTTAGAGTCAGGAGTGGTAGCACATCTATAATCCCAGCATCAAGCTGGGCGTGGTGGTACACACCTGTAATCTCAGCACTCAGGAGGCTGAGGCAAGAGGATCACTGTGAGTTCGAGACCAGCCTGGGCTACAGAGTAAGTTTCAGGTCAGTCTCAACTACACAGTGAGACCCTGTCTCAAAAACCAAAAAATAAAATGAAATAAATATAATTCCAGCATTCTGCAAGGCTGAGGCAGGTATCACAAGTTCAAACTCAGCCTGGGCAACTTTGAGACCCAGTCCTCAAATAAAAAATAAAAAAGCGCTGGTGATATAGCGCATGTTAAAGGCCCTGGGTTTAACCCATAGCACCAACACTACCCCCAAATAAACGATCAAAGTACACCCTTGTTGCTTGAAAAAGTAAATATGTCAACAGCAAAAGTAAATCAGTAGTTAAACAGAATACAAACTCTCAAAGAGTATGTTTTTAAGACTGGAACTGAGAATCTATGAATCAGTAACTTATACTTAAGTATGAAAACTACAAGTTAAAAAAATGAAACTTTCAATACATTGCCAAGAAATCACAAATTCCTACATTCACCTGTTCCACTTAGAATTCTTTTATATTGCAAAGCACAAAATTCTGTGAATTGACACTCTAATGTTAATTAAACATGGCACTGCAGCAAATATGTTGCTAAATAGATACAGATTGTGAAAGCCCTTAGGAATTTCCCCCCTTAAGACATTTCCCTTCAACAAACTCTTCTTTTTAAATTGGCATATGGCAAAAAAAAAAAAAAATTATAAATTCAGACCATGCCAAAGTCATAGTTCTTTATTATTCATTCTAGAAAGGGGAAAATGCTGTTTTTCCCCTTTTAGTTCTCACTTCCAAAACCAGTTCTTTCAACTCTTCCTTCATTTTTGTAAGCATAATAATTCTCATAAGGAATGAAGTTTGTTTGGTTTTTTGTTTTTGTTTTTGTTTTTTTGAAGTTTGTTTCTCCTCACAATCGGCTACAATTTACTTGCATATTGAGACCACATTCACAGGCAACATAAGGTGACAGAATAAGGGCAAATGAACCAGGGGAAAGTTCAGCATTACGATCACAATAAAATTCTCTTCTTCCTTACCATTACCCATCAAAAATGAACCCTCTACAGCAGGGTTTCATGGATATGCTTTGACAAAGGGACTGTTTAAAAAAGATTTTTTTAGGAGGAAAACAAAAAGACCAAGAGGCCAGGCTAGCTGCTCTCCCAATTGTGAATAATCTTATTTTCCCCCTTTTTTGTGGGTATTTCCAAAGAGAAAAGAAATTGCAAAGACTACAAGAGCTAAAATTTCCTCATGAAGAAAAGCATATTCCCTTAAACTTGTATGCAGATACACATATAATAATTTCACAAACAGTAAACAGACTGTATGCTTTTAAGAAGGAAAGAAAAAACATTATAACAGTTCAGAGAACTTAATTTTTTCCTAATATTTTCATTGAAATGTCTTAAAAATTTAGGCCAATAAATGGTTTGTTGTTGTTTTAGTTTTTTGAGACAGAGTCTTGCTTTGTAGTTCACGCTGGCCCTGAACTCACTATATTGTCCAGGCTGGCCTTGAACTCAAAGCGATCCTCCTGCCTTAGCCTTTGGAGGGCTGGGATTACTGATGCACCACCACCCGGCTGCAGCCTTTTTTTTTTGAACTCAAAGCGATCCTCCTGCCTTAGCCTTTGGAGGGCTGGGATTACTGATGCACCCCCCCCCGGCTGAAGCTACTTTTTTTTTTTTTTTGTACCCAGGGTCAAACTCGACCTTGTGCTTGCAAGGTAGGCAGTGACACCACTGAGCTAAATCTCCAGCCCTGAAACTACATTTTTATATTAACTTTTAGCAACAATTTTACTCTCTACTTCTATGACAAAGCTTAATCTATTCTAGATTGTTCTCAGCTCTCTTCTAGAATTCTTTTGTGCTTGATCTGTACAGTCTAAATATAGCAGGAACCAGCCACATGTGACTAGTAAGCATTTGAAATGTGGCTAGATCACATCATGGGGATGTAAAACACAATAGATTTACAAGATTTACTATTAAAACAGAAATGTAAACTATCATTAATAAGTTTTAAAACCAATTATATGTGAAAATGATAGTATTTGGATAATATAATAAAATATATCATTAAAACCAATTTTACTTGTTTCGTTTCACTTTAATATGACTATTAGAAAACTTATTATACAAATTTTGATATTTTATGTATTTCATATTATATAAAATTGTGTGTGTATCCCTCATTCCACTGGATAGCGGAGGCCTAAATGAAATCAATCAGGCAGATAATTGACCTCGTGGTTAAAGGAGGCTGTCCAGGAAAATGACTTCTGGGTACTCAGAACTGCCAGTTACCCACCTCACGGAAACTTGGCCCAAGTCACAAGGCGCTAGATGCACAAACATTGCCGTGGGGAGAATGTCAAATGCAGTCTCAAAAGTTCCATTTTAAGAACTCAATTTAATTCCATTAAAAAACTATTTATTGAGCATCTGACTGGTTTTCTGCTCTGCACCGCCCTGTGCTGCTCCCTGGTAGCCTTTCTCAAAAGGATCCTCTGAGAGAAGAAATTTCAGTCCTAAAACAGCAGTTCTCAAGTTTTCTGTTCTCAGGACTCCTCAAAGTTATTGAGGGGGGTGAATTAATGGGAACATTAAAAGAACTACTGTTATGCAACACGTTATCAATATTTATTGAGAAATTAAAATCAGAAATTACAACAAAAATTTAAAGACAAGCACACATTTCCTTAGCCATCAGAGCGATTACACATCACGCATGTAATCTTTTGAAATCTCCACTTTGTAATGGCAAGAGAAAGACTGAAAAATGAAAATAATGTCCTAGCATTTTGAAAACGCTGTACCTTACAGACATTAAGAGTCTTAGAGAGGATCGGGGATTTAGCTCTATGGTTCTGCCGCCTGCCTCACAAGTGCAAGGTCCCAAGTTCGATCTCCAGCGTGGGGGGGGGGAGTCTTAGGGGGCAGGGGATTTATCTCAGTGGTGCTGGCACCTGCCTCACAAGCACAAGGTTGAGTTCGATCCCCAATACAAAAAAAAAAGTCTTAGAGACTGAGGTCCCTGGGTCAACTATGAGAAGAACTAAGGCATCACTGTACATAATGAATTAACTACTATGCATACAGAATGGTCCCAGCTTTGGGAGAAGTGAAAAAATATTCACTCAAGTTTTTTTTCTGTAGGACTAAATTTTTTTCACAGGACCAAGTTGGGAATGGCTCACTAGAAAAAGAATTTAAATGCCTTTGAAATCAGGCTTGAGAAAGAAAAAATTCTGTGTTTTTTTAAGATTACTAGAAAAAACAGGTTTTTTAAAACCCCAAAGCAACACAAACTATACAAGCTACACTCTTGCTAAACCTGCCAGGCACTAAATAGCCATAATTAATAATACAGCCAAGGTCGAATACAAACAGACTGGCCACATTCTTGGGAAGATTTTAACCTCTGTACTGGAACCAGTTTCTTAAATGGAGTCTGTATTTCAGTTTTTAAGAAATGGTTAAATCAAGTATTAATGGGCAAAACAAAGATGTATATTTGGAAAGGACTGATCATTCGATTCACTTTACACACCAATCACAACTGTTTCTGGGAAAATATGCAGCTGTCAAGCCAAAGGAATGGCTGGGACGCCAAGGATGCTAGCCAACGCCAAGCAAGAGGACTCAACATGGCCAACAAAGAGAAGGATCGTCAGTATTTAATGAACTTCAAAGAAGTAGTAACCATAATTTAAAATACCTAGCATTTTTGGATGGTAAGCAGTTGAGCTTTCATTTTTCTGTATTTCTCAGGGCTATACTGAATGATGAATATAAGAGTTCATGAATTTACAAGGTCTGCAGGATGGACAAAGGAGAGCTTACTAACAGCGGCAAAATGTACCATGAAATGTATTTATTCTTGGAAGTATTTCTGAGTTGGAACATGGTATATCGAGCACAATTAATAAATGGTGTCTGAAGCAAAGGAAATTTTCTGGTGATTACTTGAAATTCAAGGAATAGAAGGGAAAGACAAATAGAAGTGATTTCTCAGTTCCAATAATTCCCATCTGGTTAACATTTACCCTCTCAGAAAGAAATCCCAGAAATGTCTCTACTATTACAGGCAACTCTTAGACGTTATAACTGCTGGTTTTTTTTTTCTTTTCTCCCCCCACACCCCCACCACTTGAGAAAGAGCCAACAATGTTTTGTATGGTTTATAGAATATTAAATCAGCTCTTCGCGTGTATATTTACCACTTCTATGAACTGGACAAAAGGTTAAGTGAAGAAAAGGATGAAACTGACAATAACAATGAAAGCAGGCAAGAATTCTATACAAAGTATCAGTTCATTTTTCCCTTTTCAGATGTTCATCTCAGATTGACAAATCTCAGAAATTCAAGGGTGAGAGATGTACTTAGAATGAGACTGATGGCTCAACTCTGAGATTAGGGAACTGGTGAAAATGAAGCCCTGAAGGAGGGCAAGTGGGAAAGGGAATAAAGCAGAATGAAAGCATATAAGAAATTTTCTAATTTCAGTCTTATGGTACCATTGAGCTACATCACCAGCCAGAGATGCTCTGAATACAAAGGAAGGATTAGGCAGAAAAGTAGTACAGATGAGGAAGTAACATGTTAGAACTAAATGATTTAACAAGAAAGTTCTAACAGTTCAAAGTGGCTGCCAAAAAACAGTATCTAAAAGAGGGTATATAACAATCATTGTTACAGTATTTTGAAATGAAAGAAATGAAACCACTCGAAGAAAGTGTTAACCCAAAGAAAAACTTAACAGTTATGGTGGGAAAGTAAGCTATAAAAGATTAAATTTTAGTCCTAAAGAAAAAAAGATTAGCATGTGATGAAAGAACTTGGCAAACTGAGGTTAGAAGAGGGGGGAGAAAGCTGAACCAATTTCAAGATGAATGTTCTTAATGAAGTACATGCTACTCTTTCCTGGAGTGCCAGCTCATAGGTAAAAATAACACAGACTCACAGAGAAGCATTTTGCTCTTCCCAAGAACATTATTTGTCAAGGAGCCTGAGCATTGTTCAGTACATCCAGATACAGCACCTAGAACACTTGAGAGTTTTTAAAGCACCAGCTGAAAAGCCAAACTTGTAACTTTCTTAAACCTCCAAGGTTTATTGCACTGGGCATTTTACTAACTTTACAATGGTAATGCTGTTCTTGTGGACAAAAGCAAAGGCACCTATGTTAAATCGTTTCACATTATATTAATATGCCCTGAGGCCTAATAACACAGTCTGCACGCAGCAGCAGGAATTTGGATAAACTAATGACAGACGATAACAGTTGAAAGGACATTCTAAATCCCTTATCTTCAACATCTCCCAATTATTTAGTAATGAAAAATAAACAAGAAGCATCTCCACTATCAGGTGGCATCTTAATGACTTGTTTCTGAGGTCTTACCTGCCACATCCTTAGATGCCAAGAATGTGAGCTCAGTGCTTGTAAATAACATCTTCGTCAATGTGCATTCTCAATCTGAGTGACTGTGCTGCTGGGCTACCTTATCCATTCAGCCTGGAGTTTAAAAGTCAGCCTCTCTGTGTCCATCAGGAACTTGACACTAACTACCTTCAGAGAGGCTTTTCTAACCACAGCTGTACACCAACATGGTTGGCATCTAAGGCTTCTGCAGAATTTTGTCAAAATGGAAATGCTTTATGTGGTGGCTTTTTTATTTATTCTAGTGTCAATGAGTTTCTTAAATTTAGTAATGATCACGTTTCCCAGTAAAACAAATTTATTTCCACAATGAATGTTAGCATTTCAAGTGATGAACAATGTAGTTTATGTAACTTAAATCAACCCCTGGAAAGTCTGGTAAATATTAATTAATTCTCATATTTCTAGTATTTATTTTTAAAATGGGAAAGGAACTATTGCTAACACTGCCATGGGTGAAAAAACTGACATGAAGTTCTATTAAAATGTAACTCATTACATGGATTAGACATAACCATATTAAACATCAAAGCACAAGTGCATCAAGTACATACTTAATATAAAAGACAACATTTAATAAGACTGCGCTTTGCCTTACTAGATTACTTGCATCCCAAATACTGACCTGCAATAATAGTACTAAACTGACAGTACAGTACAAGTCTAAAATTTCAAAAAGCTTTTAAAGTAGCACCAAGAATTTTACTTAGTATAATAAATTATTATAATTGTGCATGAGTTGATTAAAATAGTGAATATAGCTAATAGCAGGGAAGTCTTGTCTTTGTTTTCCTGGTACTGGGGATCAAACTCAGGACCTTGTACTTGTGAGACAGGCACAGCACCACTGAGCTAAATCCCTGGCCCAGCAGTGAATTTTTTAAAAACATTAAGAACATGCACAATTTAAATTTTTTAAAAAATCTATTATACTATCTGTTGGGCCCTTTATAATTTTTTGTTGTTGCTGTTTTTTCTGGTGTTTTGTGACAGAGTCTTGCATCCAAGTAGCTCAGGCTGGCCTTGAACTATGTAGCCTATGTAGCCCACGCTGGATTCCAACTCATGACAATCCTGCTTCAGCCTCCCGAATTGGGATTATAGGCATGTGACAATACAATTTTTAAAGAAATTTTATATGACCCCTAATTCATTGCCAAAGAGATTCAAAAGCATCTGTACATATTATAAATGCTTTAAGATAAACATATTTGCATAAATATTATTTTAGAAAAATAACAGACCATGAGTAGTAACACTACCCAGAAAATCACAAGGATGAGGTCTGAGATGAGAAATGGAGGGAAGATCTAGACAGCTGAGAAGAAATGTTAATTGATATTAACTACAACTTTATACTGAAATAATTCTCTCTCCATATTTAAAAATCTTTTGAATTTTTCTGTGGTCACTAGGTCAATTTCTTTATAGATCAAGTTAGCATTTTTTGAAATAAAGTCAAAGACAATCTCCACAATAAATCAAATGTACTGAGTAGAAACGGCAATAGAACAAGGAACTCAGTGTAGAAAGGATATAAAAACTATCACATATAACAGTAGAACCTTTTACACTCTGGACAAAACCACAAACAAACCCTGAAATAAATGAGACATGAAAGAAGATCTATTTTGATTAAACTTGAGTAGAAAATTCAGAGATGGAAAGAAATTTTAGAAACTTAGTTCTGGGTACAGTTTGCGAATCACTGAGACTGCAAAAAGAACAGTGGAGGAGAAGAAATTCGGATGTAGAGTTCAGTCATTTTACCTCTCTACTTCTCAATGTTCTCATCTACTAAATAAAAGTGTGCCTGTACTAGACTTGAAAACAAAATTATCTGGGCAAGGTTCTCACTGTACCAGTTCCTAATCAGAACTCTGGGAGACTGTGATTTTAACTTTTTAAACTATTTATCTATTTATTTTTAAATTCTATCACAAATTCTAGGATTCATTCACATAAACTAAAGCAGAATCACCAGTCAAATAACTCTCAGTCTTGGACAACTAAAGTATTCAAGCCATTTAGTTCTACAGTGCTGTGATATAATATACAGAATGACATAGTCCCTCCATTTGTGACATCCTTGGTGAATAAGCTCAGCATTAGTTTTTTTGGGTTTTTGGGGGGTTTTTTGGTACCAGGGATGAACTCAGGTCCTTACATGTGCGAGGCAGGAAGCAGAACCACTGAGCTAAATCCCTGGCCCTTGGCACTACTTTTTTTGCTTTGTTTTTGTTTTTGTTTTTGGTACCAGGGATCCAACTCATGATCTTAAGCCTGCGAGACAGGCCCAGTGCCACTGAGCTAAATCCTCAGCCCACTTTCTTAAATAGTAATTAAACAAATTAAACTAAAGCATAACAGACACACTGCTTACCTAGGAAAGCCTTGGCATTTATTACTAAAATTTTCACCAGTAGAAAAGTCAATGGCTCATACTACTGGTATTAGGGGCACTAAATAATCAGTAATATTGATATTAATTTCCATCCCACTTACAAAACAATGTTAGACTAAATTAAGTGGAATGCAATACTAGGCTACAATTAAGTCAAAGTAATTAAACCATAAATTACAACCTAACTAGGAATAGACTAACATAAACCAAAAACCCAAGTCTAAGAATAATGCATAATATTCAAATGTGATGTTTCCATCTACAAGAAGCATCTTTGCAATGAGAAAATTAAAATATCAATTTTATATTTTTATACCTACTGTAGACCAGTTAATTCTAATATATTAAACAAATATAACAAGAATAGCTAAAATGTAGCAAACACTTAATATATGCCAAGGCATTAACTTTTTAACCTTTTGTAATGAAAAATTCAAATGTATACAAAAGTAGAGTAATATAATTAAAATAGCAATCAGATTCATCAATTAATTCCTGGCCAATTTTGTTGCATCTGTACTTTCTCCAGTTTCCTCCAAAGTCCCAGTCACCATATTATTATATCTGTAGCATATCAGTACAGATCTCAAAAGGAATGCACTCTTTTTTTTTTTTTTTGGTACCGGGGATTGAACTTGGGTCCTTGAGCTTGCGAGGCAGGCACCAGAACCACTGAGTTAAATCCCAGGCCCTAAGAATTCATTCTTTAAAAACATAACCATGACACAATTTATTACACATGAAAACAATAAACAATGGCAGCCATTAACTTTTTTTTTTTTGAGACAGGGTCTAGCTTTGTAGTGCCAGCTTGAACTCATTACGTAGCCTAGGCTGGCCTTGAACTCAGAGATCCTCTGCTTCAGCTTCTCCAAGTGCTGGGATTACAGCTATGCACCACCATACCAAGTTGATAGCCATTAACTCTTAATCTACACACCACCATTAAGAAGCAGGTACTATGCTGGGCTGTGTGTATGCCGGGCATGGTGGTGCATGCCTGTAATCCCAGCACTTGGGAGGCTGAGACAGGAGGATTGCTGTGAGTTAGAGACCAGGTCGGTCTCAACTACCTAGTGAGACCCGTCTCAAAAAAACAAACCAAAAAAAAAACAAAAACAAAAAAAGCAGGTACTATTATTATTTCCATCTTACAGATATTTCTGAGGCATACCAATGAAGTAATTGACCCAGATCACTCAGCAACATAGTAGCAGCGGTAGGATTTCAACCTAGGTAGTGGAGAACCTGAGTCCTTAATTGCACTATGTTTTCTTGCTTCTCAAAACTGATTTTATGGTAATCAGCTCTTAAATATACACATAGAAAATAGACTAATAAAGGAAGGAACAACAGACATTGCCAGACATCAATAAAATTTTGAAAAAGGAAAATATATAATGCCTATCTTCTAATGTCTTTATTCATCCTTTGCTGGCAAGTCCCATTGAACATCTCTACCTATCTTCATTTAGCCTAACACCAAGTACTATTCTCAAGTTGTTCTTTTCACTCAGTCCTATTGAGTTAAAACTGTATTGGGATGTACTATGAGGCTAATGCTCATCAAGCAGACTAACTGTATGTAATCCTATCAAAATAAATATTCTCTACACGTCACATGAATGTGCACCGACAGACCCTAAGGAGAGTGGTCCCCACTGATTCCCATATATGGATACTGACAAACACATTCATGCCTTTGTGTAATGTCCTTCCTCCCTTCAAGTGGTACTAGAGGGCCTAATGAGGAAAGCGGCCATATTAAAGCAGTCCAAAGGAAAACAAACTAGGTGGCCTCAAAGACCCCAGGCAACTTCCACAGCACCCAAGGGTGGCCCCTAGCCAACAGCCAGCAAAAAGCTGGAGTCTTAGGTTACAAAGCCTCACAAAAACACATTCTACCAACAAGCTGAATGACCTTGGTAGTGGATTTTTTTTTTAACCCTAATGAAAACACAGATTTCTGAGGCCCTGAGCAGAGGACTTCACTAAACCTTGCCTGGAATCATGACCCATAGAAATGGAGAGATATTAAGAATGTGCTGTTTTAAGCCACTACATTTGTGGTAAGTTGTTACATAGCAACAGAAAAATAATGCCATATGTTTTTTTTTCTGTAGGCAAACTCTAATCCCTAAAAAATTCTAGGCCAAAGAAATCTCTCCCCTATTTTATGGCACAAAACTCTAGAAGTTACAAGTAAGAGTTCAGCACGTGAACAAAGCTGAAGGTCTTCCTTGAGAAAAGCTTTGGCCCTATTTATTATCCCAGAAAAACCTCTTCTATGTGAACACAGGTAAACTATGTCAGGCTCATTGGTATATAAAGTTACTTTTGCAAATTGCAACAAAGTTAACAAAAGCATGCACATCTAATGACTTCCTACCAGATACTACAATATAGGAAATGGGGTAGACAATCATTTTACAGTGGAGAAACCTGGCAAACACGAAGTCATTTTTCTAAATTTACCTAATCTCCCTTCTTTACACCACATTACATTTAGTCATCATGTGTTCTTCTTATGTCTTCTTGGCTGTGACGTTTTATCCAACTTTTTTGATGACCTGAACAGTTTTGTGGAGCACTGGTCAGGTATTCTATAGAATGATCTCAATTGGAATTTGAAGTATTGTCATGATCAGACCATGGGTTTTTGGAGGTAAGACAACAGAGGTCAAGGACTGTTTTCTTTGCATCATCTCAAGGGTACTCACATCAGTACAACAGTGTTGTTGACACTGACTTGATCACTTAGTTGATGTAGTGTTTCCATAAATTTGCTTATATTGAATATTTCCTCTAAACTGAATCACATAATGTATGTATTTCTGTGATTTCTTAACATGTTTGCAAGGAGCATCCATACCATAACATATAGACAAATAACTCCATGGAATAGATATATCCATATTTTCTCATTCTAAGGGTTGTCTTTTTTACTTTTTTAACGTTATTATTTGTAGTAGGAAAAATAGTGTTTCATTTTAATCTAGTAAACCAATTCATCTGTTTTTTCCTTTGTCCTTTGTGTTTCTGGGGTCAGAGCTAAGAAGCCGCTGTGCAACTCAACATCAGAAGGATTTAACTTCTATGTCTTCTTTTAAGAGTTTTAGTGCTAAGCACAAGGACCCGAGTTTGATCCCCGGTACCCCCCAAAAAAAGAGTTTTAGTGCTTACATTTGAGTCTATAATGTATTTTGAGTTGATTTTTGTGTATGCTGTAAAGTAAGGAGCTAACTTCAATCTTTTGCATGTGAATATCCATTTGTCCCTGCACAGTGAGTTGAAGACTCTTCTTTCTCCACTGAATTATCTTGTTATCACTGTCAAAAAACAAATGACCAGGGCCAGGGATTTAGCTCAGTGGTGCCACTGCCTGCCTCGCAAGCGCAAAGTCCTGAGTTCGATCTCTGGTACGGAAAAAAAAAAAAAAAATCAAATGACCAGAAGTGTAAGGTTTTATTTCTAGACTCTCGAATCTATTCCCTTAATCTATTTATCTATCCTTATGCTAATTATGCACTATTTTGTCTCTTTTAGTTTTTTATGTTCCAGGGATATTGACAATCATCTTCCTTGATTAATATTGGTGTTTATTATATCAAACAATGAGTTTAGTGAAGTCATAATAAGCAAACAGTAAAATCTAGGACCCAGGGCTTAAAGCCCAGTTGTGATGTTGTAGCAACTGCTAATGAGTCAAGTAAAATAGATTTATCTTTGTGGTTTAGGAGGATTTTTTTATTATTAAAAATATTGCTGAGGGCCGGGGATTTAGCTCTGTGGTGCTGCCTCACAAGCGCAAGGTCCTGAGTTCAATCCCCAGTACAAAAAAAAAAAAAAAAAAATCAATGAATAAAGCAAATATTAAGATCCATTTTGACAATAAAATACCAAATTAGCAAAACAACAAGAGAAATAGAACTAAGATGGAAGTGGATAATAGTTACTAAGCAGCCACAGCAACACCTAAATGAGATGACTACTCTGAACTAATATTCCAGCGGATCCCTCATTAATATATATAAGAATGTAAGGCAATTTACCAAACTACTGCGTTTAAAAGAAGAATATGAGTATATATAAAATTAAACATATAAAACAGAATTAAAAGTAAATAAATAAATAAGCCTTTCAACCTTGTTTTCTTTAAGCCACAGAACCCTGGGAAATATCTAGACATTTTTAGGCCAGCAAACACGCTGACTGCCTAAGCATCGAGTCCATCAGTCTACAAGCAACATATCCAGGGACCCTACTGACATGTGGAAGAGGGACAAGCTGAGGTGGGCTCCTCGAAGAATAGAGAATAGGAAGCTCTGGACTCACATCCTAAAATTTGCTTTTTTTTTTCAAAAAACGATGAAGAAAGCTAGGGTTTCTTTGTCCTCTTGTTCCTCCAAAGTAGGTCAGGTCTGTGTATGATTATTGGGTTTCACATTACTTCAGAAAAGGAAAAGATGTCAGTGCATAGAGGTTTTTAACAAACAACAGATTTGAGCTGGGGAGGAAGCATAAAGAGTAATTGTCTCTGCTGCTGACCTTAAATACACAAGCAAACAAACAAACAAACAAAGTCTTGATTTTAACAATAGTAAGCAATTGTAAGTAAGACAGATGGGCAACGAGGCCTAATTTCTTATTCTAAAGCTACAACCACTGAACTTAAACTTGTATGTGAACCTTCCTAGTTTTATCTCCTTCCTAAACATGTACTCCAATTACTGAGGATGTTACATAGAAACTCTGAAAAAACTCAAAATAGATTGGAGATCTTTATGTGTACAAACACATGCCAAAAGACTAAGATCAATAGTATTTGGCTGGACAAAATGGCATGTGCCTGTGATCCCAACACTTGGGAGAGCGAGCCCAGGAAAACCACTTGAGCTCAAGAGTTGAGTTTGAGACCAGCCTCCTGGGCAATATAGCGAGACCCCAACTCCCAAGAAGAAAAACAAAAACAAAAATGGGGATGCAGCTCCATAGTATAGCATTTGCCTGGCATGTACAAGGAGTCTGATCCCCAGCACTGCAAGAGAAAACAGCAACAAAAATTATTTCTTTAGAAAAAGAGCCACTGCAGGGTTCCTTTCAACAACACAGTTATAAAATTTTTTACTGGGAAATATGAAACGTGCAAATTCTTTGTTTCTTATATTCCACAGTTCTCCTACCCCAGAAAACAGAGTGCTAAATCATTTCTTGTTCTTTGCAATTTTACCATATATGTAGCCCCAAACACCACACATTTTAGATTTGCTGTTTTTAAACTTTATGCAACAGAATCCCATTTATTATTTAAATGCCTTTTTGAGCCCTATTATATTTGTAACATTCCTCCATGAAGATGCAAGTAGTGGCATTTAATTCACTTCACACTCAACAATCATCCTTTTACAAATATAAACAAGTGTATTTATTGCTTTACAGCTGCTAGATATTTGAGTTGTTTGGGTTTTCCGCAAGTAGGGCAGTACATTAAGTAAGCCTCTACACATCTCTTCATCCACAAGTGTTGGTGTTTGACAATAAGTAAAGTCAAATTAAATCCCCAAAAAACTGTGCCCACACTGTTTCTATTGCTCTGCATCATCCCCAACAACTGCTATTTTATTTTAAATTTTCCCTTGGCTGGGGGGGGGCCGCTTAAGTAGGGGACAGATCATGTTTTAATTTGCATTTCCTTCATTGATAAAAAGGTTGAAGATCTCTTTTTGTTTTGTTGTCTGTTTTTTGGTACCGGGGTCGAACTCAGGACCTTGGGCTTGCAAAGGAGACGGAAGAAGCACTGAGTTAAATCCCCAGCCCTCCGCTGAGGATCTCTTTATGTTCATGGACGACCATTTGTTTCTGCTCCTCTGAAATAAACATGACTTCTATTTCCATTCTGTTACCCTTTCTTTGAGTACTTTTATATTCTCCATAACAGAATATATGAAGTATCTACTCTCAAGCTGTAGCTTATCTTTTCACTGTCTTTGTCATGTCATCTATACAAATTTTTAAAATTTTTATTAGTACATATTTATAGTACATAATGATCACATTTGTCATAGGGAGTTGGTATGCATAGCATACATAATACATCTTGATTGATTTTACTCTCTTTCCCCTATCCTCCCTCCATCTCTGGATACCTTACCCATTTGCAAAATGATCTACCTCCCTGTTCCCTAGTATCTTTCATTTTACTCTTAAAATTATTTATATTTTGGGTTTCTTACATAAGAGAAACCATGTGATATTTAAGCATGTGTATCTAATTTATTTCACTTAATATTATGGTCTCAGGGTGCATCCATTTTCCTACAATGACTCAAATTTATCCTTCTTTTTTGTTTGTTTATTTGTTTGTTTGATTTGTTTTTGTTTTTGAGACAGGGTCTCACTATGTAGTTGAAACTGACCTGGAACTCACTACGTAGCCCAGGCTGGTCTCAAACTCTCAGTGATCCTCCTGCCTCAGCCTCCCAAGTGCTGGGATTACAGGCACATACCACCACGCCTGGCTAAATTTATCCTTCTTTAGGGCAAAGTAATAATCCATTGTATATAAATAGTACCCATTTTTTAAAGTAAATATATGCAAAATGTGGGCAAGTTATAAATGTAACACACATAAACAAAAGCAATTTAGTGTTCTTGCTAATTTTTAAAGGCACAAGGGGTCCTGAGATGAAAAAGTTTGGGAACCACCAAATCAGATATTGGTGAATAACTTCTCATTCTTTGTGATGAAACCTCCCATACGCCCCATCCTTTCTTTCCCTGTACTAAACTCTGAAATTTTTCTTCAGATCTATCTCCTAATCCACTATAGTAATTTATTTACAAATCAACTCTAGCAAAGCTGTATCACTTTCCATTATATTTTCAGCTATATTTTTCCTATCTAAAAGTTTTACTGAAAGCAAGTTCTTTTCCATCTTCCTCATCAATTTTGAGTCTTTTCATCATCTTTTAACCTTCTCTTTGTTCCTCTGAGCAACTGCAGTCTTTATGAAACTATGGAACTGTTGATGTTTTGGTTATGACACTTTCCCATCATCTAAAGCGTAACAATCACTGTGTAACAAACTACCTAAAATTTAAGTGGATTACAACAATAATCATATTTTTGCACACAAATTAGCAGTTTGTTCGAAAAAGAGAGCTGGCCTCTCCCCCATGTGGCATCACCTTAGGTCAGCTGCATCGGGGTATGGAGGATAAACTTCCAAAATGGCTTAATTTACAAAGCAGCGAGTTAGTACTTGCTGTCAGCTGGGAGCTTAGCTGGTACCACTGGCCTGAATTCCTTTCCATTATGGATTCCTCCATAGGCTTCTTCAGGTGTGGGAAAAGGCTCCAGGAATGCGCATCCCCAGGGAATAAGGAAGAAGTGCATGGCATCTGTATGGCTTAGCCTCAAAAACCATATATTATCACTCTTGTCATATTTTGGCAAGAGCAGTCACAAAGGCTTGCCCAAGAGGAATGGAAGAAGATAGAGACTACTGTGGGAGCCCGGCCATGGCCCTCTAGGAGTTTGACATTTAAAAGGAAACTTCTTCACCTCTACACTCAAGGCATTGATACAATCCGTAACATTCTAGGACTCTGCTTGTTAAACTTGTTGCTGCAACGGAAGAAACTCAAGGAGACAGCCAAAGATCTGATGTTCTTTGCAAAGAGTCAGACAATCCGGTCTTTGCATAAAAGATACAAATAGTTGCTTGGTGCTTCCTGTTGATGTGAACCTATAAAAGGAGCTGTTTCTGTGAAATAAATCAGACTTCTCTTCGTCTCCGCTCAGGTTTGAGTGTTCTTTCCTTTCTCAATCCTCACTCCCCGACTCAGGCATGTTTGTGTTGTGACGGCTGGACCGCCACAGTTAAGAGCTGCTTAGATCTCTGTCTGGAGAAATCTGGCTGTAAATAGTGCGCTAGTCTTCCATTTGACCTGTGTGTGATTTGTAGCTATTCATACACCTTATTTTCTAGATCCTCAAAAGGCAGAGAAAGGAATAATCCAGCACTGTGCCAGGAGATAATTCCTGTTGGGTTTACTGAAAGCATCGGGATAGGTTTCACGCGAAACCAAAGTAGATGGTGTCTTATTGATATGTTTTCCAGGCAAAATTGCTATCTGTCTGTGTCCAAGCACCCCACCCCTGCCCCATGTCCTGATTCACAGGATTGAAATGTAGGTTTTGCTCACATGGACTTTCCAACCTTGATTCAACGGTGCTGATA
Source organism: Fukomys damarensis (assembly GCF_012274545.1). Taxonomy (NCBI): domain Eukaryota; kingdom Metazoa; phylum Chordata; class Mammalia; order Rodentia; family Bathyergidae; genus Fukomys; species Fukomys damarensis. The sequence continues at coordinate 64,922,464 of NW_022900928.1, forward strand.
TTGAATAGGATCTCAACTAAGAATCCTGTGCATGGTTTAATAAGTCCTGTACATTTGGATTTGAAAATCAAGGAAACAGTTTGCTTTCAAAAGGTATGGACTGCTACACAAAGTGTTTCATAAATAAGAATACATGCTTTAATTAGAACTGTATAAAAATACCTTGTAACCATCCCTCATTTGATTATGACAATAAACTGAGCTGTAGCAAGTGAAATGCTGATTTGTCTAATAAAACGGTGGAAAAAAGAATAAAGCACAAGACCCCAGTGTGCCACTGAACTGTACCATTTGAGTAACTCTATTATAAAACACGTCTATCTGGCGAAAGAAGTCAATCCCTCCAGGTAGTCAGTGTAGCAAATAAAGTTTAATTACCTTGCAGTCTCTCACAGGAGGGCCGGGGCCACTGAGTATTTACACAGAAACTCCCCTATGTCTTATTTTTAAAATAATTAAACTTTCCATTATCCCACATGGACATTTAAGATGAACAGACAATGTTTATGAATTGAACCTTGTCTTTCTTACTATGTGGAAAATGCTAACATCATAATAATGGTATTTCATTCTTTTATGCACGTATATTTTTGGGGGGAGCTATGTTCAATTATGCAGATTCTGTGATCTGGCCTTGGAAACCTGGAGATTTTAATATCAGTGCCATGGAAAATGCAGCAAATGCCGGAGACATCGCATCTGCATTCAGGATGATTTTGTGTGTCAGTGGCCTGTGGACTCTGGGCTTCCTACTGACCTGTGATAAGGGGCACCCTCATGGCCGGTGCACGGCGGGACCTGGGGGCCGTGGTCTGTGTGAGCCAGGCTCTGTGTTGTGAGCCATTCAGACAGAGCAAGTGAGGGATACACAAGACGGTTTAAAATGTCTCAGAGGAAAAGGAGAGGCAGTAACAACCGGAGACTAAGTCAACATGGCCTCTTGGCTCACCTTTAATCACGTGTGGCTGCGTGGTGCACTGATTTATGAGATGTCACTGATATTTTAATATGTCCAATGGATGAAGTTGGCCGGAGATGCCGTAGGTCACGTCGTAAAGGAAGCTCGTCTTGAACGATGTGAGTTTTGTAGCAGTCATTTCCCGTATACCCACACATGAGGATGGCCATCTCCACTTCCTCCTGTGAGGACGAATCTCCCAACGTGGTTTCTCAGCTAGAAAATGATACTGGGAGGACTGATGCAGGTAAGTGAAATACTTAAGTAAGCTTGGAAACTCGCACAAGTTCTTCAACACTGGAATTTCCTGGGCTCTTCCTTCACTCACTTTTGTTTTACCTTACAGGTAGTCCCTGACTTACGAACATTCGAGCTGCGAACTTTCACAGATACGGAGGACCTCGAGATGGGAACACTCCTGGATGCGAACAAATCACGGGAGTAGCTCACGTGCCAGCCCAGCAAGTCCGGAAGTGAGAGGAGAAGCGTGGGGACACGCGGGGGACCGCTCGGAAGTGCAAAGCAACATACAATGAACGTGTGTCAGAAGCGTGAGACTCACTTTGTCTGACTTACACATGAATCTGATTTATGAGCGTTCTCCTGGAATAGAACTCATTTCCAAGCTGGGACTTACTGTACTGAGGGGGTCGGGAATATGCATCTCTATTTCTTACACTTTATTCATGGGAAGTCATTAATGCCAATTAATTGTATACATATTGGATTTTTGATATGACTGAGTTATGAGAAATTGTAAGATAGACCCCAAATTAGAGAGAATAATTTCCATTTTTTAATTTTCGAACAGAGGCTCTTTCTAAATTGCCCGGCTGGCCTTGAGCTTGGTGATCCTCCCGCCTCAGCCTCCTGAGTAGATATTATTATAAGCATGCACCATTGTGCCTGGCCATGATTCTTTTTGTTTTGTATCGGGATTCAAACTCAGGATCTTGTGTTTGCAAGGCTGCTGTGGTACCATTGAGCTAAATCCCTGGCCCAAGCCCCTCGTTTTTAAATGATAAGGATTAATGTGGTTATGGTCTTCATTGTTGTATACTTAATAAAAGCAGAAAATGGTGCTGCTCTAGTTTGGGATTTCACTGAGACAACAGAGACACCACCAAATACTGGGGTTCCTTCTAGGCAGCTTTTGGGCTCCTGAGAGACTTGGCTGGATTTTGGTTCTCAACAGGCCAGTGTAGCTCAAAATTCTGTCCATGCTTTCGTTACAGAACCAGAACAGGTGAGTGATAAATGTTTTAAAGTTTTAAAGATATATTTTTATAAGTGCACATTAATTTTGTTGTTGTTATTTTTTGAGACAGTGTCTTGCTATGTAGCTCAGGCTGGCCTTGAACTCACTCTGTAGGCCAGGCAGGCCTTGAACTTGTGGCCATCCTCCTGTCTCAGCCTTCCAAGTGCTAGATTATAGGCTTATATCACCACTTCTGGCTTATAAGGCACATTAATTCTAAAAGATATTGGTGTCAGCATGGTGTTTTTATACATGTATGTAACATATTTTGCCCCTATCCATCCTCCTTACCTTTTCTTACACCTTCTCGCCCTCCTGCTTATTCCTTTCTTCTTATCTACTCATAGTCTCTTTTCTACTTTTGTGTTACTTTTTAAAAATTTTTCACATTTACAGAAAACACATGATACCTGTCCCGAGTCTGGCTTATTTTGCTTAATACAGTCTCCAGTTTACTCCACTTTCTTTTTTCTTTTTTTCGGTACTGGGGATTGAACTCGGGTCCTTGCACTTGCAAGGCAGGCCACCGAACCGCTGAGCTCAATCCCTGGCCCTCACTCCACTTTCTTGCAAATGCC
>NW_022900928.1:64925579-64936287 GCF_012274545.1 Fukomys damarensis
TCTGTGATGGTTTTGAGACAACCTCTCTACATGATGATGTTTGTAACAATTAATGAGTCCTAGTATGAGGATCAAGGGTTACAGATGTTGATAGAGGTAGAGAAATCTACATGTCAAGCCTCCACAACCTATGATCTAACCCCTGCAGAGGCTGGTAGTCAAAGACGGGTAAGAGAAGTGTAGAGAAATATCCAACCTAAGACAGAGCATGAGTATCAGAATTCTCATGGCTTGATGACGGGTAAGGGATTTCTCTGGACATTTCTCACCTAAGACAGGCACAGTCTTTCTGCTGAGCTGGGAAAGTCCCTTGCTCTAAATATAATAAAAAGGGGGATATGTGGGAGCCCGGCCATGGCCCTCTAGGAGTTTGACATTTAAAAGGAAACTTCTTCACCTCTACACTCAAGGCATTGATACAATCTGTAACATTCTAGGACTCTGCTTGTTAAACTTGTTGCTGCAACGGAAGAAACTCAAGGAGACAGCCAAAGATCTGATGTTCTTTGCAAAGAGTCAGACAATCCGGTCTTTGCATAAAAGATACAAATAGTTGCTTGGTGCTTCCTGTTGATGTGAACCTATAAAAGGAGCTGTTTCTGTGAAATAAATCAGACTTCTCTTCCTCTCCGCTCAGGTTTGAGTGTTCTTTCCTTTCTCAATCCTCACTCCCCGACTCAGGCATGTTCGTGTTGTGACAGCTGGACCGCCACAGACTACTTCTTGATGCTACACTAGCAAGGTTCTAAAGGAGCACATAACTCCAAAATTATCGCTGAGAAATATAATCTGCTATATCTGACTGAATCGCAGTTGCTTATTTTCTTTTGTAAGAGCACATTTCTTACAACTTCATCTATTAAATGTTTAGGTCTGTTGATAAAGCTAGTTTCTACAGAAATGTGAATTTCATTCTCCCTGACACTAGGAATCAAAGCCAACTGGGAATTCTTTCAACTAAACTTTTAGCTCAGACATTTTCAAGTCTTGCAGGTAGTGAGAAATCTGGTTGCAGACTCCCATGATCATGGGTGTCTTCTCAACCAGTTTCACAGAAGACACCGCTCTTCTCCCAGAGAGGCCAAAGTTAGTAACTGGCAAGCCTTTGTGTGCAGAGACAATTCCTCCAGGTTCCCCTTTGTATCTAGACCCTCCTTCACTTGGGCACTAATTTTCTCTTATCCCTCCTCTTCGCTCTCTTCCTAAAAAAAACAGTATTAACACCACTTTCACAGTTTATTCTACCTAATCAAATCATGTTTTCTCATTGTGTCAAGACCTCAGTTATTTTCTTACACAAGCTCCAGAATTTTAAATATATTTTATAATATATCTGTATGTTCTCCCTTCCTCAGCTTCACTTAAAAATGTTTTGCACAGATGGATATGGTGGTACATGCCTTGCAATTCCAGCACTAGGGAGGCTGAGACAGGAGGATTGCTGTAAGTTCCAGGCCAGCCTTGTCTACACAGAGATGAAGGCCAGCCTGAACTACATAGCAAGATCCTGTCTCAAAAGAGCCGCACACACACGCAAAAAGTTTTGCACAGAAAGGATTTTGTTGAACATCTAATCTATAGTATTACTAAAAAAAGAGTGACAAGTGACTCATCTTTCATTTTAAGCTATCTCATTTATTAAAAATTCATCAATAATTACAAGAACACATCTATATTTTTAAAAGCAGCTATGTAAAACATCATCTATCACTTGAACAGAAATGCTCTGAAAAATGTCCTTAGTAACACACTTCCTATTAAGCAAATCTTAGGGAACTTAAAATTATTAGAAACACTAACTTATGCTCTAGTTCCTCCTATCTTTTAAACAAACACAACTGGGGTTTGTGGCCCTGGAAATGTTGTAAACATGATATACAAATGCATATCAATCCAGGAAAAAGAAATTTTTACTGACAAAGAAAAAAAAAAGTGGGGGGGGCAAATAATTCTAAAGCTAATGAAATCCTTAAGTTAAAAAATAATAAAAATTTAAAAAGACACAGGTATGGTGGCACATATCTGTAATCACAGTTCTTGGGAGGCTGAGGCAAGATTGCAAGCTGGGAGGCCAGCCTGGGCTATATAGTAAGTTTAAAGCCAGCCTGGACTAACAACAAGACATCCCCCACCATGAAGCCAATGTGTTGTGAGAAAGGATCAATTTAAGATCTGTTTGACAAAATGAAAATTAAGTATATCTAATATTCACATGAATTTCTTTGAAATGGATACAATGCAGCTTTCTTGGCCCAAAAGTAGCAGCAGCAGCAGTTCATGGGGTAACTACTGAGACAGACAAGACCCTGTAAACTCTGCATCTCTCACTAATCTAAATGCAATAGTCACAAATCACCATATTCCTAAAAGATGACAGCAAAACTTTTACATCCCACAAGAAAAATGACTATTGTGCCTATTAGTTGGCACTGCCAGGAGGCTTAGCACCAAGCCACTGAACAGACCGTTTATTGTTTTTCATCCTGCACAATATGTATGACCTTTCCAGCTCAGCCTGCTAAACATCAGAGTGGTCCATAAGAGGAAAACCCACATGGAAGGACATTCCAAAATATAATTTACCCAACAGGCGTACATTTCCAGATTTCGTCAACCTAGTTTACTCCACTCCCCTCTGGGTCATATCAGAAGTTGGCAGATGTTAGAATCTGCTATGTATAAACTTTGGGTCCCAAATTAGAAAGCTCAGCAAAGTATTCATTTGGCACTGGCAAAAAATGGTTTGATTTGGTACTGATTTGGATTTGTTAACTTAGAATATATAGTTTCAAAAACCTGTGTTAACCGTTAAAACAAACAAACAAAAAAGCACATGTCACATACACTCCAACAGAGTCTTACAAGTCTTCTGAGATCATGCATTTCTCCATACCAACAAAATACCAAGGTCATTATGTAATTTTTGGTTTCTCATAATTGAAGAAAAGTAATAGCTCTGGATACAAAACTTGATACTCTACACTGCAACATTCTCTTAGCCTTGGATCTCTATGGTCCAAAAGTACCAGTTACCAAATTCCCAAATGGCTTACAAAAAGTTCTTTTCATTCACCGGCAATCTATCTCCATAGAAAAATTTCAAAAATATTTTTTGGAAAAGTTTTCTAGGTGTAAACGAGTCTACAAGTCCTCAAGGTATAAGAATAAGTCAATGTATAAGAACCAAGTTAACAATATTCAACTATACTGTATTTCATCTCTTACCTTATAGATATTTCCCTAATGTTAAAGTCAAACTGTTAGGCATCATAACAAGATGGCAAAGTTCACAAGATACATTTAACCTGGGACCAGAGATTTAGCACAGCGGCACTTAGCCTGCCTTGCAAGCACAAGGTCCTGAGTTCGATCCCCAGTACCAAAAAAAAAAAAAAAGAAAAGAAAGGATGCATTTAACCTAATGAGCTGGTACCAAGCTTAAGAGTTAAACCTAAAAGAGGTAACTGCTCAACTTGAATTTTAAGTGATCTGGCATACAGATGGGAGACAAAGTTATATTCTCCAGTTTTAGACAATCCGTAACATCGTAATGAAGTTTCTCATCTGCGTAATGAGAGTATTCACACACATTAATTACAGTCTAGAAATTAACTGATCTTATTAGTTGCTTTTATCCTTGTAAATCAATATGTTACTGTTTGTCCATTTGGATATTAAAATGCTAGTCAGTATGGAGGTTCACTATAACTCAGTATGTTCTGATTTGCTTTGCATAAAATTTTCCTAGCTTTTATTTCTTCACTTGCATCTTTGGAAAGAATTATCACATGTCAAATAAAGACAAACAAGAAACTGAGACTTATATTTGATGATAATATGAAAATTAGGTTTTATTTTTATAAATTTCAAATTTAATTAGGACAATAATCAATGCACATAAAGAGAAGCCACTGATTTACTTTTTAAAAAACAAACTTTGTTTTCCCCCCTGAGATGGTGTCGTTATGTTGCCCAGGATAGGCTCAAACTTGGAATCCTCCTGCCTCAGTATCCCAAGTAGCTGTCATTACAAGCATGTGCTATCATAAACAGATTGAAGAATGAGTTTTTTTTAAATTTACATCCTAGTATTTGCTTTGGTGGCACATACACTAATATTAAAAATTATAAACTAGAGCAGTGATGGCAAAGCTTTTAGAAATGAGTGCTCAAACTATATAAACCAAAACCCACTTATTTATCACAAAGTACCAATACTGCAATTAAACCTGAATACTGAAGTCTTAGTTTATTTTTTTTAAAAACTCATATATTAATATATTTTGTTTTAAGAGGACAAATAACACCCATGCCATAGGTTCCCTACCACTGCCCTCGGGAGAGGGAGAAAAAGGGAAGGGGAAATAAAAAGAATGAAGATGTCTTATGTACATGTACCAACTCCCTGTGATGAATGCAAAAATTATGTACCACAAAATGTACTAATAAATATTTTAAAAGTTGAAACAAAATAAACTTATACCCCAAACATCTTGTTTGCAATGCCAAGTGAACAGAAAGAGCAAAGAGCCTGAACTTAGCTCAACAGAATGAAAACAGAATCCTAACCGTGCAACTTAGTTTCTTAACTGTTTAACAACCACTTTAACTATTTACCAGTCCAATTACTTAAATATAAGATGACAAAAAATTAAATATTTTTCATTAAATTTTTTGAAGACTTTTTAAAAATTATTTTATTAGTACATGTCTGCAGTACACAATGATTACATTCTTAGTGTGGAGTTGGCACACACAAAATATTCCTTAATTCCTTTGTGCATCCCTTTCCTTACCCTCCTTTTCCTCCCTCCACTCTTGATCCTCTTCCCCTTTGACAAAGATCTCTCTCCTTACTTCCTATGATCTTTTATTTTGCTCTTCTTTTTAAAATATGGGTTCCTCCTATAAGAGAAACCATGTGATATTTAAAGCTTGTGCGTCTGATTTGTTTCACTTTGCATATAGTCTCTGAGTATATCCGTCTTCCTACAGATGACACAAGTTTATCCTTCTTTGTGGCAGAGTATTACTCCCTTATGTATACAGAACACATCTTTATATCCATTCGTCTGTTGATGGACATATAGTTGCTTCCAAGATTTCACTATAATGAGTTGTGCTGGTAGAAAAATGGATATGTGTGTGGATTACTGATATGATGTCTTCTTTTTTTCTTTCTTTTTTCAGTTTTTTGAGACAGGGTATTTCAGGCTATGTATTTCAGGCTGGCGTTGGAACTCACTATGTAGCCCAGACTGTCCTGGAACTCACAGTGATCCTCTGCCCCAGCCTCCTAAGTGGTAGGGATTACAGGTCTGCACCACCACACTGAGCTGATACTGATATGGCGGGAATAGATATAATTCCCAAACCTGCTAGATATCCGAAACACAAGTTTGTGTTCTCTAAAATCAAAAAATGAATTCTAGGAGCAACAGAGGTTAAGAGTAGGAAAATTTTATTGAGAGAAAGACAGCTTCTAAGAGACAAAAGGATTTAGCTCAGTGGTTCTGCAGCCTGCCTCGCAGGCTCAAGGTCCTAAGTTTGATCCCCAGTACCCCCCACCAAAAAAAGAGACAGAAGGAGAACTGGAAAATGGGTTGCCTGTAATATTTATAAGGTAATATAACAGGAAATATAAAAATGACAACTTTATTAAATCTATCCATACAAGAATCAACTGGTTGAAAGGACACCTGCCTGAGCGATCCTTGGGATAGGCAGTACATAAACAAATGCGTTGCCCAAGTGATGCTTGGGGTAAACTGTTAAGTGGTTAATAAGGTTGCTATAAAGGTTAAAACATAAAGCAACTGGAACAGCAGATGGCACAAAAGACATAACCCATAAATACTAGCAGGTCTTCTGTTACTACTACTACTACTACTACTACTACTACTACTACTACTACTACTACTATCAGCAGCAGCATCTCTGATCAGGTCCCTACTTCATTTCCTGGTAATTTCAAACTTCTGTCACTTCATTAAAGCCTTCTAATCAACCTCAGACCTCTAACTCTCAACAGACGGCCCAGTTTCATACTTAATCATGAAAGCAGATATAAGGAACTCCCTCAACTTCCCATAGGTCTGTCTATATCTTCACACTCCTAAATTGTACTTTTCTTTTTATCCCAAAAGAAACAGCTCTTTCCTCCATTCCCAAGAGAAACAAGTGCCCAGGAAAAGTCAGTACCGGGCCACTGTCATCATCGTCCCCATATAGAACGAACAGCAATTTCCAAACTGCACCACAGAAAATGCAGGTGCTCTAAGTCAGCACTGGCAACTGCAAACGCCCATGCAGTCAGAAGTGTGGCCGCTGACCTAGAATAAAAATGTCAAGTTCTCACAATAAATAAGGATGGACAGACAGACAGGCATACTAGCTGAAACACTCAGAAACAGCCAGTACAATGAGGGTTATCATAGGCTAGTGAAAGAGAAAATGAAGAGTTGTTTTTTAATGGGTAGAGTTTCAGTTTTGCCATGTTTTGAAAAAGTTCTAGAATACACAACAATGTGAATGCACTTGGAATTACTGAACTCTATACTCAAAATGGTTACCACAGTACATTTTACATTATGTGTATTTTACCACAAAATAAGTAAACTGAACAAACTGGTACCAGCTCAGTGTCACCCCAATATAATCCACCTCAGCATTTTCCTTGACTTTATCTTTTGGAATCCTATTGAAATTAAGCTTAAAACTCACTTAGCTACTTTAATTTGTTCAAACAAACTCCTGGCCAGCATCTAACAGAAATATATTTATCCCACCAGGCATAGTGGTGCACTCAGAGACTAAGGCAGAAGGATCGCTGCAAGTTTTAGGCCATCCTGAACTACACCGTGAGACTCTGTCTCAAACCAAAACAACAACTCTGTGTGTGTGTGTGTGTGTGTGTGTGTGTGTGTGTGTGTATTTATCCTGTTCTTCACAAAAGGCAAAGAAGATAGTCTGCTGCTGAAGTGCATGTTTTAGGTTAGAACTGAGTATACATTTAGAAATGACAAGTACAATATCTGCCTTCCTTCACCCAGCAAAATTAAGCATAAAAATTGTTCAAGAATACTATTTACAGCTGGGCCTGGTGACACATTTCTGTAATCCTAGCACTCTGGGTCACTGAGGCAGAAAGACTGCAACTTGGAGCTCAGCCTAGGCAACTCAGCAACTAAGAGACCCTGTCTGAAAATTTAAAAATATAAAGGGCTGGAAATATACCTCAGTGTAAAGGCCCTGAGTTCAATCCCTAGTATCCCCACATGAACAAAAACAAAAATGGCACTCACATTTCCACTGGAATCTCCTGACAGCTGTGTACTCGATCCTAATGAAGAGAATAAACATGCACTAGATGTCCTGCTATAATAAAACTCACTAAATAAAATCCATATTGCAAGAAAAACTTTACTTCAGACGCAAACATTTATAAAAGCTATAGTTTAGAGAAATGCCATGTAATTTTAGGAGGGAAAATATGAAATAAAACTAAATATAATAATAAACTAAAACACAGGGGATAGGAGAAAATAGTAAACAATTTTAACAAGAATAAGAAACTGCACTTTTAGCCAGGTATAGTGCTACATATCTGTAACCCCAGTACTCTAGGAGGCTGAAGCAGGAGGACTACAAGTTCAAGAACAGCCTGAGCAATACTCTGGATCAAATTTTTTAAAAAAATTAAAAATAAGGCTAGGAATATAGCTCAGTGCAAAGACCCTGGATTCAATCCCTAGTACAGAAAAGGGAAGAAGGGAGGGAGGCTTTACTGAGGAACCTAAAAGAAGAAATATGCCATGTCTTGACACAGACCTAATACTGAGAAGACCTCAGTTCTTCCTATCTGCCCTTATGTGACCCATACTCTATCTTAGAGATAAGATTAAAGAATATTCTATTGTGTTCCAAAAGGACATGGGGGCTGGGAGAGAGAAGATAAGGGATAAACCAATAAGGTATGCCACCTTACCCACGAAGCTTACAAGTAGGTTTCTAGTCTATAATGCCCAGCCAGCAGCATCTTTCCCTCTATTTTCATTTTTTTTGGCAAGTCCAATATGTGTTGCCATATAGTTTTCTATATTTGCTTTGAAAAATCAGTAAAGCCTTTTGAAATGCAAAGTGAACTTTGGAAATCATGTGGACAGGCCAGAAATTAACATCATAACGTTATAACTTCCCACACTTTATAGCACAACCTTGAACTCAGTATTCTGTCATTTTGCTTCTTGAAAAGGATGTGGCTGGTTTGACACCAAGACAAACCACCCACCTAAGTCCCAGTAGAAGCCAGGAAGAGCCAAATCAGCCTTCTGAGACCTCCAGTACTAAAAACACAGTTTTAGTAAAATCCAAATAAAAGTTAATAAGTTAAAACTAGTCAGTACAAGTTTTCTTTTAATTAGTATCATAAGATGTGAAGAAAGGGTTGAGCCTATGGGACTGTTAACTTCCTACTGCTGTGAACTTCTAAAATAAAATCTCATGTGCAAATTTTGACACACAATTAGGATAAGGCAGGACAAAGAGCAAAGGTAAATCTTTAACTTAAGATACTTTCCAAAAGTTTAACTCAAAAAGGTAACTAAATACACAAATAAGGACTTAAGATTTAAATTCCATTATAGACTGGTAAGTTAGCAAGTGAGATTTCTATTCTAATAATTTCTAAGCTTCAAAATTTTATTACATAGGGCCAAAGCTGCTAAAATGTAAATTTCATTGAAAAAGTGGTGAAAGTTTTTTGTTTTTCCTCACTCAGAAACAGTAGAAGCCTTGTGGCAAGGCAGTAAGGCATTCTGCATTTTAGTAGTATTGCCACACAAAGGAAAAGCCATGATCGAACACATTAACTACGTAAGCTTGTTGGCAGGAGTGCAACAAGGTACTAACCAATACCGATCACTGTAGTGAGCCTGCAAGCCAATTAGAAGCAAATCTGCACTGCCTCTGAAATGCCAAGGCGAGAACTTTCCTGAATCAAGCTACTATAGAGGCCAGGAGCGTCTAGACTTAAGGGAGAAACATGCCAAGTGGAGAGTAGGTTCCTGGTTCCAAAAATGAATTTTTTTTCCCTTTGAGAGCCAATTGAAGAGAATGGTGCTAAATGGGTTCCAAAAGCTGGAAGGCGAAGCAAAACTCGAGTACAACCTATACACATTAATGAGTAAAACAAACTCTCAACTCTGAATAGACACTCTAACAGTGCAAATTATTTTAACGATAGTGCAAAAAAGTACATTTAAAAAAACAACAACACACTAATTTATCTTGGTCCCCAGTTTTTTCAAGAATGTAAACTAAAATGTTAGTAAATTATATTCCTAGATCCGAACAGGGACAGTCTCTTTGGCCCTCAATTCTTAAATATTAGTGTGGCTTAGGGCTCTTTGCTAAGGCCACTACTCAGCCACTCTTCCCAGATCCAGGCAGCTCAAACCAGACAATAATAAATATATCTGTGCATCTGCACTCCCCTCCCACCCCGCTTCAGGTTCCCAATAGTCACCTGCACGTTATCAACTCATCTGGCACTCAATTCCTTCCTCCCTTACCTAAAAGAATTGTTTGGACAAAGTAATAATGTTCTAATTAATCTACTTACAAGATCTCCTCCGCCAGCTCCCCAGGCCATTAACCCTCCCCATTCCATTAACTTTCTCCTATAATGAAAGCTGTTTCACAAAATATCACTACTATTTATTACCTACACTTATTTTCTACTAAATGCTGTGCTTCACATATGTTATCTCATTCAACCCAATCTTCAAAACAACTCTCCAAAGAAGGCTTTACACCTGTTTCTCAAATGAATTAAACCAAAGCTTGAGGCTCAGCAAAGGTCAGGGAGAGAGAGAGCTAGCCAGTGTGAGACTAAGGGTGCACTATCAGGGATGAACTCTTAACCACTATATAAAATTTCCTCATAGAGAATGTCTATAAAAAAGAAAACTGAGGGAATGGGCACAGCTAAGTATAACTCTTCTGTACTAATATCTAAAATTATTATTTCATTATTTATCAAAAGGTTCAATCAGCAAGTATAATGCATATGACTTTATATTAGAGATAATCTCAAAACAAAAACCTGATCCAAAAGATCTAGCCAAATATTTTGGTGGGTGCTTAAAAATGATAGTTAAACAGTATTTGACAACGAGCAATCTCTTTTGACTGTATCTCCCAATACTCCCAGCCACTGGGCCCTTCCCCTTCACTACACATATTGGTACCGACCAATGTGCATGACTAGTTCTTCTCAATTTCCTAATACCTGTGTGTGAGTGTGCATGTGCATATGTGGTTTGAGACAGGGTCTCACTAAGTAGCCCAGACTGGCCTCCAACTCTGTGATCCTCCTGCCTCAGCCTCCCCAGTGCTGGGATTACAGGCATGCACCCCACACCCAGCCATAATACGAGTTCTATGTCCAATGTTTTAATTATAGATTTCCAAGACTTTTTCAGGCAAAGTTAATTCCACCTCCTCATTTCTATGGCACTTTTTTATTCCTAATTTATAGCACACATCTATATCTATATACCCACACACGTTACCAAATTTACTACAGATTCATAAAAAAGAGACTATCTTTTTACATATTTGTGTACATATATTTTTATACAGCAATTCTTACTATTTCCATTTCTATCTCTTCCTTTCTTATCCACTCCTTAAATATGCAACATAT
>NW_022900928.1:64936457-64966454 GCF_012274545.1 Fukomys damarensis
AGAGAGAGAGCTTTTTCCTATGCTTTCTGTAGCAAAAAGGGGCCACCATAGTGGCTGGTAGTACTCTGAAGCTGAAAAGGTCAAAGAACTGGGATTCAAAAAGTACCACTAAAGGACCAAGGGTGAGCAATAGCTGAATTTTCAGAACTTTACTTACTCTCCCCTCCTCATTCTAGTAGAAATGCTTTCCACAAACACAATGTATAAAATGACAAATCACAACACAAGCATATATAAGCACTTACTATACGAACACAACTTCATACAGTTTTTCTCTCTACAACACCTTACATTCTCCCTACGATATCTTATGGCTTAATCACAGAATATCAGTTTAACTGAAAACTTTTTGGTTTCCAGCGACAGGGTCTCACTATGTAATTTAGGCTGGTCCTGAGCTCACTATGTAGCCCAAGCTGACCTCAAACTTTAGTCCTTCACCGTTAAAACCCTGTTGACCCAAAATTGAAGGTTATTTAGCTTCTTAAAGTGGTATTTCTTTTTTGTCCCTGGCCCTCTAACACATTCTAAGAAGGATACAGGAACAAATATTTAAGAAAATACGTATATTCTCTGGTGCGGTCCTAAAGCAGCAAAACAAAACCCAAATAAAAAGACAACTCAAGTAACCAGAGAGTGAAGAGGAAGAGGGGCAGAAAAGACGTCAGCAGGGTACTAGGGGAGGCCAGGTTGCCTAAGAAACCAAACAGTAAAGAATAAGAGGAAAAACCACTAGTTGAAAAACCTCTGAAATGCTTTCAGAGGAGCTTAATCTGTTATCCTACAAGATACACACCAAAAAGATCAGTTGTTAGGAAGGACAAAGAATGCAGAGCACTGACTTCCAAACAACTGTTTTTTCTAAATTACAAAGCCACACTCACACCAATCAAAATGATCATGAACAAACTATAAATTAATAAATGCAGACAGCCTAACCTCAAAATATACACGTTTGCATGCATTATTTTTTTAAAGGCGCTTCTATCAGCTGAGCATTTAAAGAGGTAAAATATAAAAGCTATTCCTGTTTATAACATGACCTAGGTAAAAAAACTCAAACCACACGTGCTGGCACACATCTGAAACTCAGCTACTCAGGAGGCTGAGGCAGGAGGACTGTGTTGCTCAGTGTGAAGGCCCTGGGTTGGGTCCACAGTACTGCAAAACAATAAATAAATAAATAAATAAATAAATAAATAAATAAATAAATAAATAAATAAAATAATAATAATAATAATAATAATAATAATAATAATAATAATAATAAAGGACTGAAGACATACCTCAGTGGCACAGAGTATGCCTAGCATATGCAAAGCCCTGAAATGATCCAGAATATTGCAAACAATAAATTCAGGAACTCAGAAACATTTAGAAATCAGCTAGCCTCTCTTCTCCAGGCTTAAAATCCAATCTAAAGTTATAATTTATCACAGTTACAGAATTACAAAGTATTCTTTTTAAGGAATCACTATCTAGTTTTGAAAAGAACTGAACAATATTTCAAAAATGAACAATATTTGAAATCCCCAAGCTAAGCCTTTGCTCTAAAACACTAAACCATGTTGTCAATAAGGTGATAGGAAATTAACAGAGAAAATATTTACATATAAGAACAGAATGTTAATCTTGTTTTCACTGAAAAATCTTACTTTCTAAATGAAAAATATTTTAGACTTGCATGGGTTAAGATCCTGGTTTCCTAAGCCAAACTAATTGCTCTACTCTTTACTAGCTTTTTAACCCTAATAGTTACTTGTGCTTGTTCTGCTTTAGTTTCCTCACCCTGGAAGGCAAGGATGTAAAAATCTCTTAATTCCTAGGGTAACTGTCCAATTTAAATGAAATAACAATTAGGGAAAAACAGTGCTTGGTAAGGATTCAATAAATGATCACAAAATCCCTTATAGATTATCTAATTAGTCGCCACCTTTTGACCATAATCTAATATATCCTGTAAACTATCCCTATAATATCATTTTAGAATTAACTTCCAAAAACTCTCCTTTTATAATGCACCAAGATGCCAGGTGTGGTGGTACATGCCTGTAATGCTCGCACTTGGGAGGCTGAAGCAGGAGGCTACAAGTTCAAAGTCAGCCTGGGCTACACAGTGAGTTCAAGACCAGTGTGAACTACATGCTGAGACCTTATCTCAAAACACACACACAAACACACACACACACACACACACACACACACACACAGAGTCCACTAAAAATGTATACACGCTTCAACATACTAATGCATGTCGGGAAGCTAATGGCCACCAGCTTGAGCACCTCTTATAACTGTATGTAGAAGGCAAAGGTGACGTGTATTAAATCTCATGATATCTCAATAAACTTAGCATTAAAATATTTATACAAGTTTTTCTTTTCCCTAACTGTGTATATAATGCACCAAGAACCTGTGTTTACTCACACCAAACTCAATGTAGGGATCTGGCTTTCAAGATCCTCTAAAAACAGTCCTCTCACTGTTCCTACTCAATTGCCTCAAAACAATCTATTTCAGTCCTGCTCCTCTCCATTCTCCTTCACAAAACATCCCGTATTCTTTCTCTGCAGCAATCACAATTTAAAAGGCCCACTTCCCAGACATTGAGCTCTCCTACCTTCTACCTGTGTAAACCTAATGCTTCCAAACACCACAATGCTGGGGAAGAGTCCAATATTCCAGACATCAGAGTTTAGCGCATGGTAAAGCTCCCTGCGAAGTAGGCCTGGCTGTTAAATTACAAGACCCCGGACACGTGCGCAGAACAGCTCCCAAAGTGTGAGTTCTTCTCCCAAGAACTCAAGCAGGTTTCCAACAAAGGCCCAACCTGACCTCAGTCTGGTGTGTGGGATTCCCAACACCAGCGCTCAGGACCTGCACACAGAAGTTCCCACAGGTTTCCTCTAGATTTGGACAGCACAAAAGGACCCAGACCCCAAGAAGAGCTTTCTATCATGGTTTTCCTCACGATACTCTGCCCTGCTTTCTCCCAAGTGTTCTTTCATCTTACTTTTTCGTCTATTACTCAGCCCACGCTCACCCTGCAGAGCCAGTTTCTCTCCCTCACTCTACACTTTTAAAATAAAAATAAACTTGGCCACTACTTTTTTATCATTTCATTTAATTATTTTTTCATGCTGAGAAGAACCTGGACTATAACTCCAGAAGGAGAGGCAAGCAACCCAGAACCTGGTAACTTTTATTTGTTGAGCCACTTTTAGAAGGAGCTACCTGATAACATTCTGATAGACCAGTGATCACTCTTAAACCTCTCAACAATCTGGCCCCTGAAAATGAAGTCATACTGTACCCCAACTGAATCTGTTTGCTCTTACTCTACAACGTAATAATCTCCAAGATAGGGAATTGTATTTTCTGTGAAAAAATGATCCATAGTATTTAGCAAAATGCTGTGCACTTTGATAAGCTTTTACTTGCTTGGTTTCAAAATTTTAAATAAAACTTTATTCAATAGATACAACAGATATGGCAGTAAATCTTTGAATTCTACATTGTGGCGAGATTATGTCAGAGAGGTGAAAATAATAACATATTCTCTTAAATACAGCTGTAATTTTTATCACCAGGAAAATAGCAATAATTTACACAAATTTACCCAAATCCAGTAAAATAAAAAGGAACCGATCTGCCAGGCAAGATGGAGCAGGCCTATAATCCCAATACGCTGGGAGACTGTGGCAGGGGAGAAGCAAGTCCAAGCCCACCCTGGGCAATCCACCTGTCTCAAAATGTAAAAAAAGAAAAAAAGGGGTATAAGGGATGTAGTACAACAGCCCTGGGTTCCTTAATACCATCAGGAAAAAAAAAAAAAGACTGGGTGTGCTGGCACCCACCTGTAATCCCAGCTGAGGTTGAGGCAGGAGGATCACCTTGAGTTTGAGGGCAGCCTGAGCTACACAGTAAGTTCAAGGCCAGCCTAAACTACATAGGCCAACTGTCTGGGGGGAGAGGGGATATGACATTTATCTACCCTTATCATAAAAAGAATAGGCAATGGGAGCCCTTTCATTATCTTCATTAAAAATTATCTTTATGCTGAGCGTGGTGGTGCACACCTGTAATTCCAGCACTCGGGAGGCTGAGGCAGGAGGATCACTGTGAGTTCGAGACCAGCCTGGGCTACATAGTGAGTCTAGGTCAGACTCAACTACATAGTGAAACTCTGTCTCAAAAAAAAAAATTTATCTTTAAGGAAGATGGAAATATGTAGACAAAATTAATAGGTTCATGTTCTCAGGCCAATATCACATCCACCAACATTATCACAGAGGACTTTTTCATTTTTTTATTATCAAAAAAGAATTTCCAAGACTGCCCTAATGTAATAAATTTTGCTCTCTCTGCAGTTAACAACCTGATGAAACAAGATTCAGAGAGGTTGGGATTTAGCTCAGTGATGTTGATTCCTGCCACAAGTGCAAGGTCCCAAGTTCAATCCCCGGTACCAAAAAATAAAACAAGATTCAGAGGAACCTCTGGCCAGCATTATTGTAGTCTCTGAGATATCTTCACTACTAGGCTTCCTTCATGTTGCCATGCACTTGACTCCTTAGCAACTAGTGTGGAAGTAGGCTTCAATCTATCCACACAAGCAGAGGTATGCTGAGCAATGTAACCGGCCAACTTCCCTGGATCTCTGGGGTAGACAGTCTGCTCAACAGGCAAATCAGATATAGAAAGCAGATAACCCCCAAGAGGAGACTAGCTCATACACGTAGCAATTATTCATTCAACATAATATACAAGGCCCTCAATGCCTTATCTATGCACCACATACTATATATCAGGCAATTTGTTCATTACTGTAGGCTAAAAAGTACATATATAACAGTACTTAGAATGACATAAAAGTTTCATATGAGGAATTAGATATATACTACTAGAAAAAAATTTTTTTTTCCAGTTTTTCAGACAGGGTCTCACTATGTAGTTGAGACTGACCTGGAACTCACTATGTAGCACAGGCTGCTCTCGAACTCACAGCAATCCTCCTGTCTTAGCATCCCAAGTGCTGGTATTACAGGCGTGTGCCACTATGTCTGGTAATTCATTTATTTTTTCTCTGAATCAGAAAAGATTTAAAGTAAAAATAGATAAAACACTGAATGACTAAAGAAAGAGAAAAATGAGATTAGGAAGATGAAATTTTAAAAAGTAAGGTATTAGTATTCTAAAAAGAAAACATTAAGGGCCAGGGATTTAGTTCATTGGTGTGGCACCTGTCTTTCAAGCACAAGGTGCTGAGTTCAATCCCCCGTACTGGGGGAAAAAATTAAGATCCTTAACATACTGGAAAAGTGGACAAATGCACAATGTAAGAAAATACAATTCTATGTATTAAAGGACCAAAAGAGTTCATGCAACCAGGACAATCAGAACATTAAAAAAGGCACAAATGCCACATTATGGTTTAGATCTAAAATCCTCCCTCCAAAAGTTTCATGTGTTCAGAGAGGATGCTTCTGAAAAGTAATCAGATCTTGAGGGCACCATATGGATAAAGCACTGATAAGTTCATAGCTGAATGTGCTGTTAGGAGATAGGGCCTGCTTAAAGGAGGAGGGGTCACTTGGAAAGGTATGTTTTCAGCATTGACTCCT
This sequence comes from Fukomys damarensis, assembly GCF_012274545.1. Lineage (NCBI taxonomy): Eukaryota > Metazoa > Chordata > Mammalia > Rodentia > Bathyergidae > Fukomys > Fukomys damarensis. The sequence goes on from NW_022900928.1 coordinate 64,942,082, forward strand.
CTCTTCTCATGTTTGCTGTGCTTCCTGGCAGCCACAGAATGAGAGGGGGTCCTCTGCTGAGGCTTTCTGTCGTGCCATTTCTACCCTGGAACCATCTAACCATGGACTGAACTCACAGAAACCATGAGCCAAAGTATAACCACTCTTCTTTAAGAAGCAAGTGTTGAGTATTTTGTCCCAGCTCCAGGAACTGAATACATGCCAATACTGACAATGAATACTAACTTCTTTTTAAAAGAACAAAGCAAAGTTAAATACTGTTAAGAAAAAAAATGTATACTAGAGATCTATACAGTCAGCTCCCCAAAAGAAGAGATCATTCATATGTCCATTAGTACATCATATTATTTTTATTTCTACTTTCCAAGTTTTTCAGGAAGAAGAAGGCAAGGCAAAGTTATGGCTTTCACCTTTTGCAAAATAAACTCTGATAGATCTAATGGCTCAGAAGCTAGGGCCTGACACACAGATATTTCATTTAATCCAGTGCTTTTCTCTTTCCACAGTCCCAAGATCACTCAATTTTTTAGAAATAGCCACAGATTTATAAAACTATGGATGTGGTTATGTGAATGCTTTGCTTAATAAACACAATAAAAGTATATTATTGGCATATAAAAATATAAATCTGACCATATTTCCAAACTAGTCCAAAAAAATGGTCTTAATCAGATTAAAGCTATAAAATTAGATTCTGCCACCTGCTTCGCAAGCACAAGGTCCCAAGTTCAATACCCAGTACCAAAAAAAAAAAAAATCAACAAAGATATAAAGTTAGAGAAATTATCTATCTATCTATCTATCCCTATCTATCTATCTATCTATCTATCTATCTATCTATCTATACCAGGATCGAACTCAGGACCTTGTGCTTGCAAGGCAGGCAGTAGAACCACTGAGCTAAATCCCCGGCCTGAGAACTAATTTATTAAGTGACCCATTCTGACTAAGTCAAAGAGAACACTGACAAAGACAGATATCCCCAAGAACAAAGGTACAGTAAATAAAATCAAGCACATTCCAAGAACAATTCTAGCCTTACATAAGTATCAAGATAGCTCAAAAAATCTTGAAGGAAATACAATTTTGCAAACACAGAAGAACCAAACTTGCCTAGAGATTGACCATACAGTTAAAAATGTTAGCACAGTGCTGTAATTATAGGTTCAAGTCCAAAGTTTTAAAGCATTTTCTGATCCTTATTGCTACAGATACTTCACTTTTAGGTCTGTCATTTTTTACACTGAATCACACTAACAGGGGAAATGTTTTATTATTTTAATTCATACATAGATGTTTGTTTTCCAATTATGGTTCCAAACAAACATCTGTGGTGTTTCTAAAATTAAATTTAAATTCTTCTTAAATTTTTTAATTTAAAATCTGATCCCTTGCCAGGCATGGTGGCGCACACCTGTAATCCCAGCACTTGGGAGACTGAAGCAGGAGGAACACCATTAAGTTCAAGGCCAGCCTGAACCATATAATGAGACCCTGTCTTTAAATTTAAAAAAAAAAAATGCGATTCTTCTCAATTCAAGGCCAATCATCAGTAAGTTTCAATCTCTAATTTTGTACTATTTAATTCAGATGAACACTTGCTTTGCATCAGTTTGAAGTTAAACACATTAATATCTTAACAGATACAGTCTTGTGAGACACAAGAGTCAGAATGGTCAGCTCTCCCTCTGAAGGCCTTCCAGTGAAAAGCATTCTTAATCTGAAAAGCAATTGAGTAAAATGCTTCATTCCCCCATGACCTAGCAATCTGATTTGATTAATGAATCTCTCTCAATTCTTAGATTTTATGCCTTCCCCTTAAACTAGTCATGAATAAAGGTAAAAAATGAGAAAATTTAATTGTCAATATTTTCATCATCACATTCTACACAATTAGTCCACTTACTAGTTCATAACACAACTCTTCTGGCAATTCACTGAGTGCTAGAAAGCTGATCATTGTTTTGCATTGGGGGTTTTTTAAAGTATTTTTTAAAAATTATACAGTAACCCATATTTATTTCAGGAAATATAGCTTTTCTTTAGAAATCACTAGTACTACTCCTGGAATGCAACCATAAAGATTTTAGTAAGCAGTCTTTGTCACCTGGCTCAAAATTTAAACTTCATCATCCCAACCTCCTCCAACTACATCAAGATTGCCTGCTTGCCTGCTCAACAACTAGCCCTAAACCCTTGAATGTCTGTACTGCTTTCCCATGTACATATCTCTCCATGCCAAAATGAAACCATGCTGTTATAGACATACCACTATGGAATATGGTTTTTTACCACTTAGGAATACATAGTGTTCCGATTTTAGTGTCTTTAGTTTCCTACATTATGAAGAGTGTTTCATAATTTTAAATTAATCAGTTTGAAGTTCTGAACTGATGGATTTTTTTCTTTTTTTTAAGACAGGGTACTGTTCTGTAATTCAGACTGGCCTTGAATGCAACAATCCTCCTGTCTAGGCCTCCCAAGTGCTGGGATTACAAATTTGCACCACCAATCCCCTGTGCTTTTTTTGTTTCAGTTTTGGTAATGAGGATCGAACGCAGAACCTCACACTTGCCAGACAGGCACTGTGCCACTGAACTATATCCTCTGCCCACATCTACTTTAAATTGATAGATCTTGAAACTATTTGTTTAATCCCCTTCCCCATTCTAAACATTGTTGCAGTAAATATTCTTATGGCTACATTTTTGTTTTGACCTATGATTGTTTCTATGAAACAAACTCTTAGAAATGAAACTAAGTAGTCAAGTGTGGCGATGCAAATCTGTAACTCCAGGTTGACTCGGAGGTAAAAGGAGTATCCCAAATTTGAGCCCAGTTTAGGCATTTCAGCAAGACCCTGACTCAAAAGGGAGGGGAAGGGTAGCTCATTGCAGAAACTCTGAGTCCAAATCCGAGAGAGAGGGGGGCGGGGGGGAGCGGGGACTAGGGCGCGCACGCACGGATGCAGACACAGAAATTAAACTAAGTGTAGGAAGTATGCACTTTTTAGTCTGTTGATACACTGTAGAGATATATCAGAACCAAATTACTTTGCATGAAATGTAGCTTAGGAAGAAAGATCTATAGTTACTTGCCTAGGTCACGTGAGGCCCTAAACTCAATCCCCAACACCAAAACACCTGCGCCTACCTAGTCCCCTAACCCCACAGTAATTCTATTATTGTTTTTAAAATAAATGCTGCTATTCTGGTTCCACCGCCTGCCTCACAAGTGCAAAGACTTGAGTTAGATGCCTGGTACCAAAAAAAAAAAAAAGAGCTATTCTTGCAAGTAAAAGAGAATACATTGATAAGTAGCATTCCTTTGGTTGTGAGTGATTATATATAAGGAATATATCTAATATTAGATACAAATTTTGGCTAAACTTTTCTACTAGGTCACACTTAGCTCAAAAGCTTCTTGCCTAATCTCTAAATTTTAGCAGACTTATATAAAAGCAGAAGGTTTGACATGAAGTAACATTATTCTGCTATTCCTGTCTTGGAAACTATTTCCTCCAAACTAATGTTGGGCAAGATAACAACACCACTGCTTAAACTCCAAGATAGAGGGTATAAAACAGAAGTGCTGACATAATGCTTTTGTTAATAAAATCTATTAGCAATTTGCGACTCACTATTACTTTATAAGTCAGATCAACCCATTTGGGATTTGTTTGTGTTTTAACTACTTTCTTCGATCTTCCTTTTCAAATCTTAAGTGCATTTCAATATATAGCTCTGTCATGGAGCCAAGATATAATAAAAGGGAGAATGTCAACTCTAATGCTATCAGATTACTAAAATATTAATGACAAAGCATCATATTAAAGTGATATACACTATAAAATTAATATTAGATCTCATTCAATTACAACTACTTGATCTTCTGTTACCCTGCCCAAACCAATCTAAATGACTGAGCAGCATTCAGGCTCAAGATTTTCTCCAGTTTTTCTGACTCACCCAGACACCGTTATGGCCAGCTCCAAAGAGATTATCTGGTTTTTAATGAATGTGTTTCTTAAAGCCTATTAATGTACTTAACAATGCCAGCGTGGCTACAGGGGAGACAACAGTGACACCAGATTAGAGCAACATTAGGAAATGACAACAGGTTGCTTAGCAACAATTTTCCAAGTACTCCTGTGAAAAGAACTGAAGGTAACTTTCCCCACAGAAATCAGAGGTTAAATCTATTTCCAAAACAGTGTTCACTGAACTCTTAGAAAAGTAGCTCAACTAAAAATGCAAACTTTATTGGCAAGATTCTTCATGTACAGGAACCAGAATATGGGATTACCATTACAATCTCTACTTCTCCAAAATTCTTCCTCTTTGAGCAGGTAGAGGGGAAACTTCCTCTCCTTTAAGGTTCATGTCACTCAACTATAGTACCATCTAAGTCAATTTCATAACTAATTTGCAGATCATCTTTCAAAGGATAAAAAGTAATCTGGCATCTGGTGCTGTCTTTTCTACCATAGTAACTATCATCATTCTGCGGAACTTCAAATCTGTAACTATGACGTTACTGTCAAAAACCTTTAGCTCCTTGTTATCCCTCCCTGGATTAGCCAGAATCTGTAACTACTCCAACCTTGAAATCCTGAACTTTAATATGGTTTTCTCTAGCCCTATCCCTTCCTACACTTCCAATCTCTTTTCTCTGCCTGAATTATGCTAGACAGGTTTTCTTAATTTTTATTACTTGCCCTGCAAGATTATGAGAAACTTCTAACACATAAATGTTCAAAATAGTGATAGTTCTTCTCTTCCGACTCAGTGTTCATTGTTCTCCCTACAGAAACCATATCAGCAAAACTGATCTTCACTGGAAACCTCCATACTTTTTCCGTCCTTTCCTCACGTTTGCTCTCTATCTCCTCACAGCTAAATTTCTACAAATAATAATTTGTTAGTGCTATGTGCTTAGCCAACATTCTTCAATCCAGCAGAATCTGACTTCCATCCATTTCACCCCACTGCAACTCTTCTAAGATCACCAATTAACTAATACCAAATCCAGTACATACTCTTCAGCTCCTATCAGACCAACCTCCCAGCCATGCATCATGTAGAAATAACCACTTCCTTCTTTAAACTCTTCTTTCTGCAATAAAAAAAAAAACCCTCCCCTACCTCTCTTTTATTATCTATTCTATTTTTCCTTTGCCAGCCCTCATCACTCAGCCTGAGGAATTTCTTCAAAGGTCAAACTGAGCATGACACTCTCCAGATTATGACAATAAATTTGCTCTCAAGCAAACTCCTTTACATGGCTTATGAGGTAATTAATTCCCCTGGCTTCATTTCTCTCAACCAACTTCCTTCCTCTCCACAGTCCAGCATACCAAAACTCCATAGTTCCTTTCAGTTTTTGTTGCTGTTGTTGTTGACATCCTCTAGCCATTTTCACAGCATTTCCTCGGCTGAAACATTTGTCTTTCCAACACCAAAAACCCCACTTGCATCTTTTGTGTGTGTGTGTGTGTGTGTATTGTTTATTCATACATTTTAGGTATACAATATAGTTACATTCATCACTGGGAACTTGAACCTTTATGTGCTGTATCTTGGTACTTGTTTCTTCTCCATTCCCCTGCCCTCCCTTCAACTACTCCACCTCTCCCTATTTACAAAGATTTTGTTTCCATTTTTTCCTTTTCTCATATTTTTTGCTTTCCCCTACCCCTCTCACTTCCCCTACTCCTTTAGATCTTTTCTTCCTATTTCACATTATCAATTATACATTTTGATCCTTATTTACACTTTTAGTTTCTCGCACAGAAACTATTCGGTATTTACATGCATGTCTCTTAAGAGTATGGCCTCAATGTGCATCCACTTAGCTATAAATGTCCCTAGTTTCTCATTCTTGTGGCTGAGTAGTACCCCCATTTTATGAGCTGTGTTTCCAAGCTTTGGCTATCACAAACTGGGCCATTATAAATATGGGTGCACATATATCACTGTGGTATGATTCTTTTAATTCTTTTGGGAAGATACCCAGGAAGGAATAGCTGGGTCAAATGGGACCTCTAATCCTTGTTGTTTGAGGTATCTCCATATTGTTTTCCACAGTGGTTGCACCAGTCTGCATTCCCACCAACAATAGAGAAAGGTTCCTTTCTTCCCACAACCCCACCAGCATTTGTTATTGGTTGATTTCTTTCTTTCTTTCTTTCTTTTTTTTGGTACCAGGGATCGAACTCGGGTCCTTGCGCTTGCGAGGCAGATGACTGAACCACTGAGCTAAATCCCCGGCCTATTGGTTGATTTCTTTATAGCAGCCTCTCCCTGGGGTGCTCAGTGTTGTTTTCATCTGTATCTCTTGAATGACCAGTGATGCTGAACATTTTTTCATGTTTTTTTGCTGCTTTTACTTCTTTATCTGAGAAATGTCTGTTCATTTCAGATGCCCATTTTTGAATTGGATCTTTTTATTTGGGAGGGTCTGATTTTTTTTTTAGTTCTTTATATATTCTAGGAACAACTGGTAAAAGTTTTTTTCCACATTGTAGGTTTATCTTTTAGCTCTGCTGGTGATTTCTCTGTCTTTGTAGCTACCTAATTCTTTCCCCCACTTTTAAAGTCTTCCTTTGGAATATTATAGTAACACCCAGAAAATGTCTAGACTGAAGTAGACTAATCTTAAATTGCAAATGTTGAAAGAGTATTAGCCTAAGGAAAAAGTGTCCACATTAGACATTTTCCCAAACAGAAGCAGAAGCTATTTACATATTTGTTATTTTCAATGCTGTCCACCTGAGCATGGGCTTCTCCTATATACTTTGTCTGCATCGCAGTCTACTACCAAAAATTTTTTTTAAAAGGCCACATTTTGGAAGAAAGAACATTTCACAATATTGGCTTTGTAAGAAATAGACTTCAACCTAAAAACAGTGTCAAGAAGAATTCTCAAGATGTTTCTAGCTAATAGTTCTTTTGGGGAGAACATGTAGGAGGAAGGACTGTCATCTGACAATATCTACCAGGTTAACATTATGCAAGTATCAGAATTAATAAGCAGAAAGTAACAGTTACTGTCACCAAAAAGTCTGTATCCCTAAGTGAACTCTACTGTGAAATGAGGTAGAATTGTGTTTTTCCTGTCCTAAAATTCAACAAGCGTACATTCCTCATAGGTAGCCAGTACTGGTTATGTGTGGATTTGCCATCATGAAAAGCAGCCAGTGTTCTATGTTAAGGTCAAGTAAATGCTGCCTTTGTTGTTGCTAGAGCAGAAACCCAGCTCAATAAAAATGAGCTGGGGGTGGTTGGATACAGGGATTCTGCCTACCATAGGGATATCTCCTTTCCTAGGATACTGATGTTTGCTTCATTAAGTCTGTAATAATGAGAAATTCACGTTGACTTTATCAAGTCTACACCATTCAGAATCTGACAGGATTTATACAGAATTAATCAAGCAGCATATGCCAAAACTTCCATGTTCAAAGAATATTTCTATAAATAAGAACACAAAAGAATGTTTGACACAGAACAGATCTGCTTTGGAATTCAAGCTCTACCACTTTGCATTGTGGGTAATTTGCCTAATATCCCAAAGTAAAATTTTTTTTGAATATAAAATAAGGGTAGTAAAAGTATAAGCTAAAAGTAGCTCATAGGGAGATTAGGTAGAACTCTTGAAGACACTGGTATAGGCAGAATTTATGAACAAAATCCCAGTAACACAGGAAATATCACAAAGAATCAACAACTGAGGTCTCATCTTATTTAAAAGCTTCTATACAACAAGAGAAACCACCAACAGGGTGAAGAGACAACCCACAGTGTGGGAAAAAATTTTTGCCAGCTGTTCCACAGACAAAGAACTAATAACTACAATATATAAAGAACTCAAAAAATTAGACCCCCCAATTTAAAGATGCAATCCAAAATTGGGTATCTAAATGAATAGATACTTCTCAGATGAAGAAGCACAAACAGAAAATAAATATATGAAAAAATGTTCAACATTACTGGTCATTCATGAGATGCAAATTAAAACAGTGCTGAGATTACATCTCCAGAAAGAATGGCTGTTATCAAGAAATCAACTAATAAATGCTGGCAGGGCTGTGGGGGAAAAGGAACCACTCTTCACTGTTGGTGGAAGTGTAGACTGGTGCAACAATCAGTGCGGATATTCCTCAAGAAACTAGGTCTACAGGTTCCTTTTGACCTAGCTATTCCTCTTTTTGGTATCGTCCTGAAAAAAATTAAAAGTATCATACCACAGAAATATATGTGCATCCATGTTTATGGCAGCATAGTCTGTAGCAACTAAAGCTTGGAAACAGCATAAATAACCATCAATTGATGAAGTGATGATTTTTTTTTATAAAATGGAGTACTATTCTGCCATAAAGAAAGATAAATTTGAGACATTTCTAGCTAAATGGATACACCTTGAGACCATATTCTTTTTTTTTTTTTTTGGTATCAGGGATTGAACTCAGGACCTTACGCTTGTAGGGCAGACACAGTGCCACTGAGCTAAACCCCCAGCCCTGAGACCATATTCTTAAGTGAAACAAATCAAGACACATATATGTAAATACCGTAGTTTTTCTCTGGTGTGAGAAACTGAAAGTGTAAATGAGGATTAAAATGTATAATAGATATTGTAAAATAGGAAGAAATTGTTCAAAAGGAAAGGAGAAATAGGGAGGAAAAAATGAGAAAAGAAAGATGAAATGGAAACAAAGCTTTGTAAATAAGGAGGAGAAGAGGGGTTGAAGCAAGGGGTGGGGAATGGGAAAAAAGGAGGAATCAAGATAAACCATGTACAGGTACATGATATTCCTTATGATGAATGTGATCATTATGTACACCTAAAATGTACCAATAAACTTAAAACTTAATACTTAGAGTATTAATCTCAGGATTAAATGAAATAACATATTAGTGCAATGCAAGGTATACGCTATACGCAGTTATTTCAATTTTGCTACTGTAGCTATTATATTTGCTTTAGGTAGGATCAGTATAAAATTCCAGAGACAAACAAATATGATTCAAGATGGTTAATTTAAAGTCAGAGAAACATTGTTAGTCACAGACTTAACAGATCAATGATTGGTCCCCATTTCAGATTTAAGGCATTGATGAAAAGTACACTTTAATAAGAAAAGTTCAAAGAGATAAATGTATGTGTTACTGCCTTCATCTGGACATCTTAAATTGTGGAGAATGTATAACAGAAGTATTAAGACATTTGACTAAGCAACACAGTGCTACTCTGTCATACAGAAGGATGAACTTACCAAGATCTGTCATGTAAGGGTACAAGATCCCAATGATGAATATAACTGTACTGTATACTTAAAAAGGACCAATAAACTCAATAAGATTGAAAAAAAAAAAGACAGATGAACTTCAGTCATTTGTAGGAAAATGGACGCACTTTGACAATACAATGTTAAGTGAAATAACCCAGATATAGAAGCTTAAAAACAGCACAGTTTCTCTTATATGAGAAACCCAAAATATAAATAAAGAGTTCAATAAAAGGCACAATACAGTAATAGTAAGTACTGAATGGAAACAGCTTTTTCAAATATGATGGGATCAAGAAATGGGAGCAGAAGGAAGGAGAATGTAAAAAGAATTGAAATGTGTTATGTAGATGTACCAACTCCCACAAGGAATGTAATCATTATGTACTGCTAACATATAGTAATAATAAATAACTGAAAAAAGATATTAGACTAAAATACTTTTTAAGCAGCAGAATTCTTTCTAGGAATTATGTATTAAAAATCTTCTCATCCACTGATTAGAAACGAAATTAATAGAATGCAACTTTAAATATAACTTGTCTAAATCAAGACTGGACTTAACCTTAATTAAGCTAGCTAGCTTGCTAGCTTGCTTGCTTTCCTTATTTCCTTGTTTCTTTCTTGTAGCACTAGAGATTGAATCTGTACTAGGCAAGCCCTCTACCACTGAGCTATAGCCATAGGCTTTTTAAAATTAGGAGACAGGGTCTTATTAAACTGCCCGGGCTGGTATCAAACTTGAGACTCTCAGCCTCTAAGAAACTGGGATTACAGAAGGTGCCTCCATGCTGGGCCTCAGTTAAATTTTGATAGGTAATATCACTGAATTTGCCTTTAGGAGCATATATTGATAAAAGCAACAAACAGTATTATTTGAACTACTCAAACAGGGCTTCTAAACACACTTGCATAAATTGTATTTAGCTAAGATTACAAAAAACACAGAGAGAAACATAACACGGAAACACTATTAACCAAAATCTAACTTAGTTTTTCCTTTTTTTGTCCCCCCCTGGCACAGGGTATTGAACTCAGGATCTTGCACTTGCAAGGCAGACACAGTGCCAATGAGCTAAATCCCCAGCTCCAAGTTTCCTTCTAATCTTAAAGAAACTACCACAGAATTATGGGAACACTTCTTCCTGTCAATAATTTTATTCCATACACTCTAGTTCACCTCTCATCTCCTCTTTTCTCCTCATCCCACTTCTGGCCAACTGTGGACAAATTCCCATAGGCAACAGGCAAACAAGAAAGGAAATAAGAAAAAAGGCTGCAGGATGATAAAGAGGTCCCCAAATCAAAGCTTTCTAATTAGAGCTTACTATCACAGGAATGAGTACTAGGTCTTGAGTGCTAGTCCAAGATATATAGTCTAGCTATCACAATTTAATTGGTAATGAAATTTTAAGAGTTGCCCAGTCTCATTCAGCTGGTTAATGATAAAGCTAGGCAGGACTGGAACTGAAAACCTTTATCTCTTAATATACTGTTTTACCCACAAAACCTCTGACATCAGTTTTTAGAATACCCTATCAATAACTTCTTTTTCATATTTTACTGTATAATGCTAAGAAAATGAAGAATGTACAAAAAATTTAGCTGTGGAAACAAAATATATCAACAGCTAACATTTAGTGAAAGCATATTATCTACCAAGCACTCCATATGGCATTTAGATGCATTATCTTCTTTAGTCCTACAGACAGTTACTATGATTAATATCCTTTTACAGAGAAACTGTTGTAGCTTATATCTACAGACCTCTTTTTACTACCCCCCAATCCATGCCCTCATACATAGATAGAGCTTCATTCAGAGTGACTGGATCGTGGATGTAACACTAGATTGGTCTATTGATTGGTTCAGCATAGTTCTGGATGTGGATGATGGAATTACTAAAGGAGGAAGACCTGTTCTTGGTGTGGGTGGCACCAACCAATAGGTTTGTAGCCTGGATGGAATAAAAAGGGAAAGAAAATCTTGCTTATTCCTCCTGCCATGCCACAGACTGTTTATCCTCTGCCATGCCACTCCAGCATGCCACCTTGCCTTGGAGCCAGACAACTGCGAACTGAAACCTCTACAAATTGTGAGTTAAAATAAACTTTTGCTCTTTGAGTTGTGGGTGTTGGGTATTTTGTCACAGCAATGAGAAAGTACCTATAACAGAAATTGATTGCATATAAGTTAAATAACTCACCACCACCACCACCCCCAAAAAACCTCACCCAAAGTTATAAAGCAAATGACAAATCTAGAATTTGAATCCAATCTAACCCCAGAGCCTAGGCAACCGTAGTAAAAGAACAGCAGTTCAGCTAGTTGAGGATATAGCTCAGTAGTATAGTCCTTAGAGCATGCAAAGAGTCCTGGGATCAATCTCCTGTACCAGAGGGGAAAAAAGGTTAAGTCAACATCTAATCAACGCTCACAAAACAGCCTTCCTCCACAAGCACTATACTGGGGCCTCTATTTTGATTTTAAGGTCAAGTCTCAAGAGAAATTTCTGTACAGATTAAGACCTTCCTATAATCATACCAAATCCAATAAACTGGTTAATATCTGCTCATGATAAAGCTATAATAAGGAGTTACTGCCCTGTCGTCAGGCTACTGGCCAAATTTTAATTTGAAGAATGAAAACAAAGAGGATTTCTTTTACTAAAACAAAACCACACACACACACACACACACACACACGCATGCACGCACGCACGCATGCACAACCTACATATATTTTGTTACTTTCCTGTGCTCAATTTGCCTTTCTTTAATTGATATGTTCCTTGGCCAACAAATACAATGACTGGTAGAAAGCTGCAATAAACAATATTATTTAGAAATCTTAAGGCTCTTCAAAAACTATGTCTGGCTCTTAAACCCTCCTCATATAGACTGTTTCATTCAAGTCAGGGAGATGCCAGTCCTACTGAGCAAACTCTTTTGGAAGTGGAAATTTTCAGAATGGCAGCCACACCACAGGTCCAACTGTAAAACATACAACCTGCCACACACCAAATCACATGAACCAGTACTGGAGTGCCAGGGTACTTTGGCCAGGATACATAATGAAGTGAGTTTCAAATTTTATTTATTTTTGTTTTGTTTTATTTTTGAGACAGGGTCTACTATGTAGTTGAGACTGACCTGGAACTCACTATGTAGCCCAGGCTGGTCTCGAACTCGTAGCAATCCTCCTGCCTCAGCCTCCGGAGGGCTGGAATTACAGACATATGCCACCACACCCAGCAAGTTTCAAATTTTAAATGTCCTTAAAAAAAATTTTTTTAAAGCAGCAAGTATCCAATTGATTATAATATAAATCTATCATATAAACCTATCAATTATAATATAAATATTACTATTTTGCTGCTTTTGATAAAATATTACAAACCCCAGGAATATGAAACTTATTGCTTATGAGCAATAAGATCTGATGAAAATGACTACCATCCTTGCCTTATGGAAATGTGTTTTACTTAAACTACATTAAAGATCATGTTTTCCAACCCCACTAAAATCAGTGACGCTGAAACACCATAAGGTTACTATTTTCTCAATGGAGTACATAATCAGTTTCACAGAAGTACTAGAGCTATGCTCAATGAAAATGAGGTAAGATCTTAAGATGACAGAAAGAATAGGAAATATTTTAAAGTTAGGTGAAGCTACTTGATTCAAAAAACGTAACTTTAAGGCTGAGATGAAAATGAACACTTTTTAACTTTATCAATTTCCTATCTATAAAACTGGTGTGTGAAAAAAAAACTGGTGTGTGATATAGTCAATGGATTTTGCAAGGTTATCTATTCTGTGTCTAGAGAAAGTCACATCTAGACTACTCCAGATAACTATGCCTCTAAAAATATCTCAAACAATACCTTTAACAACCTGTCTATATACTTAAGACTGTAAGTCAACATTCTTTCTTTTTGAATATTTTTTATTAAGATCTCTTAGAAATCTATATATTTGGGGAATTTCATATACCTGTATATATTTTATATATCTGTATATTTGGGGAATCTGAGTCTACAATAGTTTTATTATAATATAAAAGAGCTTTTTCAAGGTGCTTCACATATTTCTAGTTTTCAGTTTTCTCAGTTCTAACACAGTGATCTCAATAATGGAAGACTTATTTTTAACCTCAAGGCAAAGGCTCTATGCTAGGAAGGAGGACAGGGAATGAACAAAGAAAGTTGAGGAAGAATAGAGTTAAAACAATTTAAAATGTAAAGCATGGGTGGGGGGGTGCTGGTTTTGCAAATGCAGCATTCATCTCAGGCTATCTTAACCCCTCATACTTACTTAGGGACAGATAACAAAATACATAAATTAGCAGGCTGTTCCATTTTTCTCCCAGAATGAAAACAGCAACCTTCACAGAAAAGTCCTTGTCCCAGGTTAATCTTGTTATGGAATATTAAAAATTATCATAAAGGAGAACAAACTGATTTTTAAAGCAAAACTACTAACAACAAAGCAGCCTATGAATTCAGTTCAAGACTTGGAATTGGGGCTTTCGCCTAAAAAAACTGGATTATCCTCCACAATTCACTATTATCTCACCAAATCCACTGGACTCATGCTTAATAAACAGTTTTTTACTGAAAGAAAAAGGATCAAAACAGTATTCTGACTAAATAAATACCTGTGATTTACTTACAATTTAGTTAAGGCAACTGGCTTTCTCCACCAAAAGCTCCCTCTGAGGACATATAGGACATGTGCCAATGTACATTTAATCACAAGTGCTTCTATGAGGTGAGGGATCCTAAACTCCATTATGTCTCCACAGAAGATCCCACTGGGGGCTGACAATTATGTTATGGTACAGCACAGTAATTTTTTTTGACAGGTATCGCACTCGGGACCTTGCGTTTGTGAGGGAGGCAGCAGCACCACTGAGCTAAATCCCAAGCCCCTAGCAGAGTAAAGTTAGATAATCTTTTCTCTAGAAACTTGATATAAGTAAATTCCAAGAGTTTAGAAAATGACTTCGCTATACCGTCAAGCTTTTGTATTTTCCTCAACACACACACACACACACACACACACACACACACACACACACACACACACCTGCCTTCCTTTTGATATTTTAATAATTAGGACCTCACTTTTGGAAAATGAAAAAGAACGGTATTTGGCAAAGAGGAAACTGAATTTTAAAAGTTGGGAGGATATAGGAGTACAGTTCAGTGATAATGTACCTACTTATTAGTATGCTTACAGCCAGACTAGATCTCCAGCACCACAAAAAATTTAATAAAACAAAACCTAGGATAGAAGGCATATTGAAAAGTTATGGCCTAATTTTGAAGAAAAATACTGCAATACCGTAAAATGTTGATTTATTCCAAAGCAAGTAGGCAATCAGAACTCTAAGAAGGCCTAAATGAATGCCTAAGAAAAATAAGACTTCTAAGACTCATTCTAAATACGACTTACAAATATAGTAAGTACCTTTTCCCCCTGATTAATCCCTACAAAAGCCCCAAAAGATGGGTAATATTATCCCATTTTATAGTTGAGGAACCTGAGGCTCTAAAAGTTAAGTATCTTGCTCAACCTCAAGTTAGAATTTGAATTTAAGACTGACTCCAAGTCTGTTCATGTGAAAACAAAGATCAAAAGGCGAAATTCCTCAGATACAAAAAGAAAAAAATCAACTCAGAGTCTCTGTGGAGAAAAATCAAACCTTGATTTCCAATAATCACACATGTATGTTTAAAGTCTTTCCTTCAGTAAATAAGTAACACTACATTTTCTCTTTAAAAAACAACATCAGCAGCAGCAATACTAATCTCATATTCCAGAATTGCTTCTTGTTGGAAAGGCCCTTAATTCTATATAACTGAGATAAGAAATAAGGAAAACATATGAACAATGTTTGATTACAATGTTTGGCTATTTAAATGAAAAATCAAATACAACAAAGAGTTATGGCTTCTCAACCAAACAACTAAACTGCGAAAAGGTTTTCATTTGGTGAAATTACTTACCTGAAACATGGCACACAAGCAACCAGAGATAAGTTATTCCAAAATTAGGCCATTTAAAGATAAAGATACTGATTGCTATTTTTAAGAAACTACGGTTCATAAAGCCAAAATGTACTGTTTAAAAAGTAATCATTTCACAAACATCATTTTAAAAAATCACTATTGCCTTAAAGGCCATAAATTTCAGTACACTTATCTGTATGCTTTAACAAATATACCAGATCAACATGCCTTACAAATCTTTGTGATTTCCTCACTCAATAATTCATTTCTTAGGGTTGGGAGTGTGGTTCCGTGGTTGAATATTTGGCTAACATGAGCAAGGCCCTGGCTTTGATCACCAGCAAAAGGAAGGAGGGAGAGAGGAAGAATCCAATTCTTTATCATCTCACTGAAATTTTCCTTTTTACTTAACATTTTAATCGAACTGGATGCTCAACTATTGTGCAAAAATATTTTCTTCAAGGGCCATGGATTTAGCTTTGTGGCACTGCGGCTGCCTCGTAAGCACAAGGTCCTGATTTTGATCCCTGATGCCAGAAAAAGAAAATTTTTTTTCTTCAGCTACTCAGGAAGTTGAGACAAGAGGATCTCCTGAGCTCAAGAGTTTTGAGGCCAACCTAGGCAGCACTGTCAGACTTTTTTTGTTGTTTTTGAGGCAAGGTCCCACTATGTATTTCAAGCTTGAACACACTGTGTAGCCCAGGCTGACTTCAAATTCACAGCAATCCTCTTTCATCAGCTTCCCAAGTGCTCAGATAGCAGACATGTACCACTGCGCCTGCCTTTTCCTATTTCTAAATAAATAAACTTCCTTCATCTGCTTCGTTTTAATGCTGATAATGGTACATTCTTCTTTACAGCTTTTAGATCATCACTCACTAACCACACAAAACTTTGCCTTCCTACAAAATCCATACATTGAAGATGCTTACAGGATAGATAGTATATTAAAATTAATTATGAAAAAATGTAAATAGCATTAATGATATTATTATTAGATCATCACCAAAACATGCTGACTCTGGTTGTAAAGGGATAAAGGCCACATATGCATCAAGAGACAGAGGAAGCCGGGGCGTGGTGGTGCCAGCACTCCGGAGGCTGAGGCAGGAGGATCACTGCAAGTTCAAGACCAGCCTGGGCTACACAGTGATTTCCAGGACAGTCTCAACTACATAGTGAGACTGTGTCTCAAAAAGAGGGAGGGGTGAGGGGGGGTGGGAGGGGAGGGAGAGGGAGAGGCTTTTTTCTTAGATGTTCAGTCCCCTAGAATCCTCTCCCAAACAGGCTCCCTCTTCTTTGTTCACAACAGACCCGCTTTTGTGGAGATGAGAGAGAATGAAAGGAAAGACAGAAAAATAAGGCTCCACTGCACTAAGAAGCAGCCTTTCCTTTTCCTATGTTCCAATACCAGATATTCTCTCCACTGAAGGTTTTGGAGATTACTCTGCAAAAGGATAGGTGGGGTGAGTAGAGGAGCATAACTCCTCCAGTCCTAGAGGAAAAGCAGTAACAAGAATCCCTGACATGGCAAGAGCTGACAAGTAAAGAACAAGAGGACTAGACTGCTGTGTTCTCATGGATTTTGAGGGTAAAGAGTGCAAGGCCTGCTGAGAATACTAAAATATGACTTTTCTTTTTCCTTCTCAACCATTTTCTCCTCTGTCCCCAAGGACTGTACCTATTACATCATCATCTAGCTTACTGTGGGGACTCTTCTCTGCTGGCTCACTAGGTCAAATGCCAACCATGTTCCCATTCCCTGCCGCTGAAAGACTGTCCTCTTCAATTTTTTAAGTTTTTGTTATTCATGTGAGAAAAGCCCAATGTAGATAACCCCACTTCACTAAAATGACATTATATAAGTCAATCTCCCCAAAATAATTCCTATTTTATTTGAAAGAAAAAAGTATAGGCAAGCAAGGTGGCAGGCACCTATAAGTCCCAGCTACTCAGAAGGATAAGGCAAGAGGATCACTCCAGCCCACGGGTTTGGGAACAGCTGAGGCAACATGACAAGGCTGTGTCTGAAAAAGAAAAGGAAGAAGAAAAAGAAGCATTTTAAAAATATATTTATGGGGCCGGGAATTTAGCTGAGTGGTTCTGTTGCCTGCCTCACAAACACAAGGTCCCAGGTTCGATCCCTGGTACCAAACACACACACACACACACACACACACACACACACAAATATAATAATTTATATTGAAAAATATTGTCAGAGAAGAAAGCTGAAATCTCCACATCCCTCTTTTTGTTTTTCTCACCCTCTTCAAATAGAAGCTGCAAATATTTTGCACTAAAAGTGGTGATGTGTTGCAAATAGCTTAGTCATACTAACCACAATGGGGTTAAAGAAGTAATAAAAAGAACACAGAGAGGGGCTGTCTGAGCATGCACACATGAGTATGGGTGTATTATGATTACAGTCTTAATTCCAAAAGATGGCTTTGGGTGAGTCATTGTTTTGTAGCATGGAGAAAAAAATGTCTGTCCATTGTTTCACATATTAAAGAGTGGACTATTCCAAAATGATTATTTTCTATAGAAACCAAACGGATAAAATTCTTTTTCTTATCCCACGCAGAACAGAAATTCTGAGAAGATTTACAAAGTATTCTTAACCATTTTGTGAAGCACTAAGAAAAACTCAGAATGTACTAAGGATTTACCTTCAAATAAAATTTTCTACATTATAGCTAAACAACTAACCCTAAATAAGGATTCTTGCTTGAGAATCTGACTGTCAACACAGTCCCAGTCTGATTTCATTCAAATTCTTATTTTAAACCAGACATGTGGCACACGGCTGTAATCCCAGCACTCTGGGAAGTGGAGGCAGAAGAATCAGAAGTTCAAGTCCAGCCTAGGGAAAACTGTAGTGACTTAGCAAGAACCTGTACCAAGAAATAAAAAACTCTGGGGATATAACTCAGTGCAAAGGCCCCCAGTACTTTAAAACAAATTTTGTTTTGTTTTGTTTTGTTTTTTGGTACCGGGGATTAGACTCAGGACCTTGTGCTTGCCCAGGCAGGCACTATGCTGCTGAGCTAAGTCCCTGGCCCCAAAACAAATTTTTTTGTAAAGTTTTTCCTTCCATGTTTACAAGAGCTAGATGGCACCATTATATTGGATTCAGAACACAGGGAATATCCTGAAGTCTATGGGCTTATAAAGGAACTGGATTCTCCACTACACCATCGTACTTATAGCTACTAACTTTTCCAAAACTGTCTGTGTTTGGCCTTCTGTTTGAAAGTCTTTCATACTTTAGCTTCAAACTACGTTTTCATTGTCTTCTAATGTTAAAATGATTCATATGTTATTCCTAAAAATGATATGGACTTTCTATCTTCATATCTTTGCTTACATTACGCTATCTAGAATTCCTTCTTTCTCATCCCTGTCCCCCACCCCTAGGGCAAATAAACAGAGTCCCTCTCACAGCTCAATCCTAGCTCATGCTGGTAGCTTTTCTTCTCTTGACTATCCCAGTCAGTCTAAGGCTCTCTTTTGTCTCATGACCTCTGTCATCATCCAGATCACTCATACAAGTACTCAGTGAAGCAAAGCAGCAAATACTATCTTTTCACTGACTCAAAATATTTTGCAATTAGAATAACCCTTAAAAATCTTTAGAAATAGTAGGCACACAGCTTGTTTATCACCAAGGGCAGTTTTTTTGGTATTTTGGTTTTTTGTTTTATTTTTTAGACAGGGTCTCACTATGTAGTTGAGACTAACCCGGAACTCACTATGTAGCCCAGGCTGGTCTCAAACTCACACCGATCCTCCTGCCTCAGCCTCCCAAGTGCTGGGATTACAGGCGTGCTCTACCAAGCCCCGGCAGGTCAGTTTTTAAATATTTAACACCTTACCTCCACTCCTGCTTCTTTCTTTAGCCTCTACGTTAAAGTATGAAGGCCATATTTTATAAGCTTTTGTTTACTAGTAATCATATTTTATTTTAAAAGTTCACTTTTAAAAAATAGTAATGACTTTTATTGTAGATCAAAACTGTTCAATTCAGTTCTCACAGAGAAAGCATACAGAACTGCAGTTAAAAGAAAGATACTTGGTTAACACTTGTGGTGTCTTAACATGCTTAAAAATGTATAATTACTCTCAGTTTAATAAAAAAATAGCTTCCACTGCTACCTACTCAGACCCTTAATTTGAGAAACCAAAATCAAGAACCACTGACTTTCCTTAATTTCCATATAGATTAAAACTTAAACCTAGAGAGAGAGAAGGGGTTTGCCTAAGGTCGTAAAGGCAATGACACAAGCCAAGTCTCTGGAATAAACATTAAGTCTCTAGCCGCTTAAGCCAGTGTTCTTTTCATTACATGATATTGATGCTAAGGACCACACATACACAAAAAGAATGCAAATTAAATTAGGGCAGGGACCATGTCTTACATTTCTTTTTAACTTCAACTGACTCATCTATAATATTGCAGTTATAATAAATACGTATTCATTAATGATATACAACTAACAAATACCTAGTTATCTAATAATTTCAGCCCTTACAAAATCTAAATGTAAAAGGCAAGCCAATAAAACTTTTATAAGATAATATTAGAGGTTGTCTTCATAATTTTGCTTTATAAACAAAGCACTAATTATATAGAAAAGTAATATTAAATCTCATTACACTGAAATTAACTTGTTTATCAAAAGAGACAATTTAGAGTTAAAAGGCAAGGCCAGCTACAGAGAGGAAAAAAATATCTGTAACAAGTATAACAAAAAGGGGGGAAGAGTACATATCAAAAATATATGAAAAAACCGGGCATGGTGGCACACCCCTGTAATCCCAGCACTCCGGAGAGTGAGGTAGAAGGATCACTGTGAGTTCAAGACCAGCCTGGGCTACATAGTGAGTTCCAGGTCAGTCTCAACTACATAGTGAGACCCTGTCTCAAAAAAACAAAAAAAAAAATTTAAAAATAAAATATATATATATGAAAAACATTTGCTAGCATGCACAAAGCCCTGGGTTCAATCCCCAGTACCAAAAACAAAACAAAGTGGGGGCCAGGGATTAGTTCAGTGATTCTGCTGCCTGCCTTGCTATATCACAAGGTTCCAAGTTCGATCCCTGGCACCAAAAAACAAAACAAAACGAAGTGTGTGTGTGTGTGTGTGTGTGCGTACACACGTACAGAAGACTGGATCACAAATGGTCAATAAACAGGAAAAGAGCTTCCATTACTCATCAGGGAAATGCAAACTAAAAGTACTTCAAAATGAAACTACAGGCTGGGCATGGTGGTGCACACTTATACTCCCAGCACTAGAGAGGCTGAAGCAGGAAGATCACTGTTAGTTTGAGGCCAACCTAGACTACATTGTGAGTTCAACACCAATATGAATTACATAGCAAGACCCTGTCTCAAAAAATAAAAACAAACAAAAATGCTACTACAGTCCTACTACATAGGAATTTTAAAGTTTATATTTTAAAATTTATGTCTGACAATAACAAATGTTAGAATATGAACAATGAGAACTGCACTACACTGCTGGTAAGAATATGAACTGGTACAGCTACTCGAGAAAAAAGTAGGGTAATATCTAATAAATTGAAGATAAGTAAATCATAGGACCTAGTAATAAAAACATTTTTTTTAAAAAAGTAAAGAAGTGAATATCAAAAAGTATGTTGGGTAGAGGCAGAACACAGGATGTTGGTTTCTGGACACAGGAGAATGTTTTATTTTTTGGCTTATATGTTATATCAATAGATATTTGTTTTAGAACAACTCATTAAGCTATATGGTTTGTTTTGTTATGCACTTTTCAGTGTGTCTATTTTCTTTCAAAATAAGCAGGGGCTTTAGTACGCTTGTGTGCTGAGCACTGAACTTGGGGCCTTGTACATGCCAGGCAAGCAATCTCCCCAGGCTCAGATGATTACACACATCATAATCCTAGTGGAAAACCACTGATTTTATGTTTCCCCTGCAGCAAAGGAGGTAAAATCTATAAGTTCTGTATCTGAGAAAGGCAGTGTAGATTTCAATGTTAGCTACTTAGACTTAGCAAAATTATCTTAATCGCTCCAAAAGTCAGTTTCCTTATATGTCATACTGTGAAAATATTTAATTGTGTAAGGCTTACTATGAGGTTCAAATTAAACAATGGTTTTAAAAATTTCATGAATGGCAAAGTACAAAATACATAGCATTATTAATAAATAATACATAATACTCATTAATACAAGTAGATAAAGTATAGAGAAAAACACCATGGAACTAGAAAATATGAATACATCATATCCTGATTTTTATTTTGACTATGAGAAAAAATGATGACCCCTAAACCATCACAAAATCTGAGGAGTTACAAGGAGAAAGAATAAAATCCCAGATTATTGTGAACTCAACAGCAACTCAGGGGAAAACCTTCAGTTGATAGCTAAATACAACACTACTCTATTTGCTAATTCTGACCAAATGACAGTGTCAGAAGAGAACTGCACTCTTAACAATGCTGCTGACCTCATCCCTAGATTGACTGTCACTAGTGGCAGAACCTAATCTTAATCGTCTTTAACAAGACACTTTAGGTGTAACACAAATGGAATGGTAAGGAAAGAGCTCACTGTGAATCTAATAATCTACCATCTACCACAAGTAGGCAAGTGTTTTCTGAGGAAGAATGAAGAAATCCTATAGTCATATCACACAATGAGTAATTCTGGGAGGTAAAAAACTGAGTTATTCTAACATCTTAAAGGAAATGGACAGATCACAAAATCTTTGAAATGGAATGAACACCAGACCTCATAATACAAGTCCTAATTTTACAAACGAAAAAAATGCAAGAGTAGAGCTGAAGGTCACGATAGTAAGTGGAAGTTTTATGAATAAATAATTGCTAAGTCAACTCAAAATAAAGTTCCATAATATATAGCTCAGACTCATTCACAATTAACAAAACTCATTAGAAACTAACTTCTCCTCTCCACCAATACTTCAATTTAGAAGTCAACTCAACAGATTGCAAGGCAGGCGGTAGAACCACTGAGCTAAATCCCGGGCTTTAACAGATTGAGAAGCACAGGTTTCAATACCTCTTCAAACCAAACTCTCAACTCTGATTTTGTTCACAACTACTAATTGATAAGGTCTGCATAAATTTAGTAAGACCAATAGCAAGTACTGCAATTGCAAAGCTTTCTAAATGTAACCAGGCATGGCAGAGTGCATGCTTGTAATCCAAGCACTGTGAGGCTGAGGCAGGAGGATCACTGCAAGTTCGAGGCCACATATGGACACATAGCAAAACCCTGTTTCAAAAAGCAAGACTTCCAAATCATAATAATTTAGCCGAAGATTTAGCTCAGCGGTTCAGCAGCCTGCCTGGCAAGCGCAAGGAGCCAAATTCGATCCCCGGTACCAAAACAAACAAACAAACAAAAAAAAAAACAAATCATAATAATTTATGCTTGAAATGACATCTTCCAAGTTAAAAAACAATCTAAGGCTTTAGTCACTGAGGTTCAAAATGAAGATTATATCAAGAGACCTAATATTTTGAAGGTCACTGATAACAAAGGAGTATAAATCAAATTTAATTGGAAAATTATAGGTAATTGCCTATTCACTTACTTTTAAGGAAGAGAAAGCTGTAAAATGACCAAGACAAATTTTGCTAATTGACACTTCAGCGCTGGAATAAACCAAACAATAAGTAATTGTGAAAAATAAAAAGAATTAAGGATAGCCACACATGGTGGTGCACATGTGTAAACCTAATACTCTGGAAGGTTGAGGCAGGAAAATCAAATGCTCCAATCCAGCCTGAGCAACTTAGCAAATTATTGTCTCAAAAAGAAAACAGAAAAAAAGAAACTATTAAGGACCACATAGTAACATTTAGATGCCACACAAATATTAAGACTCAACAAACAAAACAGGTGTTAAAAACTGCAATCCCTGGAACCGTGTTTTAAAGGATGTGTCCATCCCTTTAAAAATCCTTTCAAATAATAAAGGGAAATCTGCTGTTTTGTATCTAAGTGCTATTCAGCTCTCCAACCGACTGAGCCAATTAAACAGAAACCTCATTCATAGGCCCTACACAATTTCCAGAGCAGTGAAACTGCAGATCAGTGGCCTTATATAAGACACACTGACGTAAATTTTATGTCCCTTGACAGGAGACGCGGGGTACAGGGCTACAAGATTTCCTATCACATTTCCATTCTTATGTATTCACGCATTTCTACCATTTGGCTTTGACCTTGCTCTCCAAAGATATATATTACCCAGAACCAGACGAATAATATTTATTAACCTATTATCCTAAAACTAAACTACTAGTAGAATTTTAAGCTTAGCCCAGTAGAGAATTGATTAGCTGTTTTTTCTTCCTTTCTTAATTAGAAATAAAAGTAATTCTTCTAAATACTAATAAACGCTATGTTCAAATTTGAAAAAAAAAAATCAAGAAATCACTCCTAACAAGTAACTGAGTTACAACACAAATTCATTTTCTGTCTTAATAAAAGAGGAAATAAAACAATTTACCTAAACTACTGAGCCATTAGGGGCGACACTACTTCAACTTGAAAGGGAACAGAGAAGTTCAAAGCTATACCTTCCCCAAGGAAAACCCCCATCTTAACCACATCAATTAATAGTAGCTAAAACAAAAACAAACACAAGAAATAACAACCTCCCAAACCAAGGTTTTGACAAGCAAGCCAGAGAAAACTATATAATCATTTGTTCAGAAAAAAGTAAGTGTAACAGCTCACTCAGCCAGCTTCCACAAAGAACATGAGCCGCCAGTGAGCCAGTGATAATCTGGGCAGTTTCTACACCAGAAGAGAAAGCCTGTAACATACGAAGCCTTCAGGGAAAGCTTAGTGCTTATCAAAGGTCAGCACAAATTAGCTCAATCACCTTGGTCACAGCACAGGGACAGAATACCACTCTACACAGAATCTTCCAAACATTAACCAAAATCCACAGCAGCCTGCTGAGATAAATCAATGAATTGCAAATAAGGAGATGTACCCTGGAGATATTAAAAAAAAAAAAAAAAGAGAGA
>NW_022900928.1:64966576-64970668 GCF_012274545.1 Fukomys damarensis
AAAATAAAAAAAAAAAAAAAAAGAGAGAGAGAGAGAGAGAACCGAGACTGAAGCAAGAGAATTGTGAGTTCAAGGCCAGCCTGGGCAAATTATAGCAAGACTCTGTCGCAAAACAAAAATTTTAAAAGGACTAAAGATATTTCCCAGTGGCAGAGCACTTGCCTAGCATCCAGGAAGCCTTGGCTCAAACCCAATACTGCAAAAAAAAAGTGAGGATTTTTCTCTCTGCCTTTTACTTCGTAAATAGACTACTTAAAAACCTGCTTGTTGTCTCTGTTTACCACTGTCATGGGCTGGGGATTTAGCTCAGTGGTGCCACAACCTGATTGGCAAGCACAAGGTTCAATCCCTGGTTTCAAGGGGGAGAAGGGGGATAAAGCAAGAAACTTGTCAATTTCACACTAAGGAATTATGTGTTGTGCTCTGTTGTGTTGTGCTGTGTTGTCGTGTGTTGTGTTGGTTCACAGTGCTAGAGAACCAGCCCAGGGCCTTGCAAATTCGACATAAGCACTCAACCGCTAAACTGTATCCCTAGCCCAGGGATTATATTTTTAAATTAAAATCTATACCAAAGGTAGCAGGGCTACAATGCTTACAAAGGTCTTTGTCAACCATCATCTAAAATTCTATTACTTAATTAAGAAAACCAGCTTTTGAATACTTTGCTTATAACAACAGGCCTGAGCCAGGCATGGTGGCGCACACCTGTAATCCCAGCACTGGGGAGGCTGAGGCAGGAGGATCACTGTGAGTTCGAAACCAGCCTGGGCTACATAGTGAGTTCCAGGTCAGTCTCAACTACATAGTGAGACCCTGTCTCACACAAACAAACAAACAAACAAACAAAAAACAGGCCTGCTAACAAAGGAAAAATTAGTTTCAAGTAAGTTTTACTTTGTGTTATTTATATTACCAGTTACAACAGGAACAAAGGTCTGATTATTTTACACTTGAGTATATAAAAATCTTATCACACAAGTAAACATGTCTGTGATTGACTAGAAAAAGGAACAAGGTAACTATTTGGATAACAGAAATTTTCTCTATCTTGGATAAGGTGCTGGTTATGATGATTCATCAAATCTCCTAAATGTATAATTAAGATCTGTGCATTTCCTGGTATGTAACTTTACCTTTAAAACACACACACACACACACACACACACACACACACAAAGAGTCAAGACAGTTATTTAATAACCAAATGTTTGAGTTAGGAAGCAACAAGAGTAGAAAACACCATATCATACAGAAAAAGAAGTTTACCCATGCTCTTTTTTCCTATGGTCCACATTTCTAACTTCTGTGCAATAATCACTTCTTACAGAATTAAATACCCATGAAGCTTTCCCAGTCTCCACAGAGTAGAAAACAGAGGGTCTCAGGCAGTGTGGACACCTGCATCTACCTGCGCGCATGTCCATGTATCAACTAGCTGCTTCAGGGCTCAGCTAAGGCAAAACAGACAAGGCTGTTACAGACAGCCCTGTTATCACCTCTAAGCAGATTAAGAGAAGAAATGAAATTTCTTTGATCATCTTACAGCCCAAATTAGTCTCTTATAATCATCAATGAGATCTTATCAGATTGTGAAGGGTAAAGGAAAAAATGTAAAATGGTACTAATGTTTTTTGTTTGTTTTGTTTTGTACCAGAGATCAAACTCAGGACCTTGCGTTTGCAAGGCAGGTGATGGAACCACTGAGCTAAATCCCTGGCCCAAAATGGTACTAATCTTTACAGCTAATGTTATAAATGGAAACTGCCATACATCTCCAAGCAACTATTGTAGCCAACAGATATGTCTGTTTTGTTCAGAAGCACACAAAAACATACACACACAAACACACACATACATAAATATATAAATGGATGTTTCAAGGGTTAGTAAAATCATCCTTACTCTGGAAGCAAAATAAGCTCTATGACAGTCCAAGTTTAACTATTACTATTAACTATTACAGCAGACCATAGAAAACACAAATAACATCCAAGACAATGAGTATAGGCAGAAGTACGGCATGACCACTTTTTAAAATAATTCGAATGCAACTTCAAAGTCAGTCATTCTTACTACCAGTCATATAAATATAATTACCCATGTTCATTCCTGATGTTTTGTTTCTTTTCCTTAACGACTACTAGAAACACTCACTTTTATAAATAAGGACAAAGAATATCTTGGAGGATAGCTCTAAACTGAAATAAGTCTGCAACATCTGTAAATAGCCATGGGCCCATCTGTTAACACTACCAAATTTAAGGCTGTGTATTTTACAAAATCAAAAACTGAAACCTGTCTTAGATATCAACTAATGAAGTAGTTTTCAAACTTGGGGGTGGAAGGCAGTACTGGGATTGAACCAGGGATTCTGCACATCCTGAGACTTTTTTATTTTGTAACAGGATCTCGTTAAATCACTAAATGACCTAGGCTGGGCTCAAAACTTATACTCTTTCTGCCTCAGTCTTCCAGATTGCTGAGATTATCAGCATGGACCACCACTCCCAGCTTCAAACATTTTTAGAGCTATGGAATCCACCCCATGCCTTCTAAAACAATACAAAACAAAAGTTTATATCAGATGCATTCCCATTTTATTACCACATCCCTTCAAAAGGACAAAAAATTATGTATCAATAATAACAAATTCAGAAAAAGGCCCTCACATCATTTGGAAATGTGTAGTGCCGCCTTACCCCCAGTGTATTCTCTGTGGCACCCAGATTAAACAGCTTTTCCCATTCTACATTTGTCTTCATTCCACAAGAAATCTAGAGCCCACTCTGGAGAATCCTAGGAGTCTGGGTAAATGTAGCTTGAAAATCACTGATCTGGTCCCTAACTGATACCCCACAAAAGGCAAAATAAGTAATATGGTACAAATGAAAAGGAAACTGCAATAAAAGTCAATCCTGGTCAGAGCCCTTGCCAGATACATGACCTTGAGCAAATCTCTTAAATTCTTTGAACTTTAGCATCCCCATCCTAATATTATATGGGAATAATCATACCTCTGCCCAATACATATTCTATAAAAGTGCTTTGTAAACTATGATGTATCATATAGATTAAGGTATTATTTTTATTGTTAGGTTCTTTTTAACCAAGATGACACGGTCAAGTACACAGCCAGACCCAGAACTCAAGTTCCCTGACTGCCTCTCCAGGGCTTATTCATGATTTCACACAACACCGTGTTCAACAGTAAGCCACTGCTATCAGCTGCTCAAACTTGGGTTTTATAATAACCCTCATATCAAGGGGGGGAAATGACGACAACCATAAAACAAGACTTTAATATCACATATAATGAGTGTAAGCACAAAGAATTGATAGTCATCTTTGCAAACCGAAAGCAAGATGAAAATGTTGGTAAAGGACCGAGTTGCATTCTACCATGGTACATAAGATGAGTAGTCACTAAAGCACTAATGGAACAATTTTGACCATTCTGAGCTACTCTGTGCAGTTAATATTTTGAGGAGAAAACTACTAGGTAGCTGAATAATAACTTGAGAATGTACACACTAACCAGAATCCAATGGTGATTTTAAAATGTGCTAAAGCAATACTTCATTGAACCACCAAGTAAAATACAAATACAATTTTATAATTTAATTTAACCAAATAATTTATATATGACTAGATGGGCACATCTCTGCCACAAGCGCTTCATTCATGGTCAAGAATGAAAAGTTTGGGTGCCAAAAATTTAGGACTCCAGTGTCTACCAAGCAGTTGTCCAGCTGCTGTCCTTCTAACCAATCTAAAATGTGACATATCTGTTTCACCCATCAATAGGGCATAGAAATATAGTGAAATTAAGAAACTCCATGGAAAAAAGAATTGAGAAAATAAACCCAAGTTGTCATTAAAATACAGTACATTTTAGTGACAGGGAGGCATATTATTCTATGGCTAATGGAAAGATTCTCATGAAAAACTTGAAAATTATTACCAATATTATTATCAGTGCATAAGAATTTCTTATCAAAAAACCGTGTTTAGGGCCGGGGATTTAGTTCAGTGGGTTCCACCACCTGCTTCGCAAACACAAAGGCCTGAGTTCCATCTCCAGTACCCAAAAAA
>NW_022900928.1:64970921-64973421 GCF_012274545.1 Fukomys damarensis
AAAAAAAAAAAAAAAAAAAAAAAAATGTGTTTAAACCAGGAGTGGTGGTGGTAAATGCCTGCAATTCTCAATTACTTGAGCGGCTGAGACAGGAAAATCACAAATTGGAAAGCTTAGTTAGAACCTTGTCTCAATAAAATAAAAGAGCTGCAGATGTATCTCAGTAGTGTTTGCCTGCCTACCATACATGAGGCCTAGGGTTCCATCCACAGTACCACAAAAAAGACTTTTAAAAATGTGTTTATAGGCTCATGCATATTCATAATGTGATTCATTTTGTAGGAAGATAATCATCCATATGCAGCAGAAAAGACCCAAGTTTAAAATGCTCCATCTACCCATTAGACTTAAAGGTTATAGTAGCATTTTGAAAACATATTAGTCATCATTGCTCTAACTATATATCTCCGGAGAAAAAACAGGGCAGACTAGTAGTGTACAAGTTCGTCACCAACAATAGTTAGAAAAGTCAAACCACACTAGAAAATAACAAGGGACTCTGTTAATATCTGCATGGTTCATCATCCTAGAAATTTCACATCACGGACCATAAGCATTATGGACTACATCCAAGGAAGGCTGTTTTCTAAAACTGACTCACCCTGACCCATCTTCAGTGTCTGAACACATGGTGAAACAATGCAACAGTTCAGCACTGGCTGAATAATGTAACCAAATGATAGCAAAACCAGGTGGACTAATCTTGTAATTGATGGGTCTATCTACCCAAAGTTTTAAGTCATTCTTCTCTCATGTGTGGCTTATATGCACAGGATTCTTTTTAATGTTGATAGCATTATTAACTAAAATTTGCAGGGTATCTACCACTTACAAACCACTTTAATTATTACATGTATTACTATAATTCCCACTACTACCTCCTCCATTTTGCAAAAGAACTGAAGCTCAGAAACGAGAAACAATTTCTCTAAAACTATAGACACTTAAAGACAGTGGTAGAACTGAATTCTTATAACTTCAAATTCTGAGCTTTATCCTTAACATAAACTCCTATTTTTCAGCATATAACCCTTCGTTTATTTATTCATTCGTTACTTTATCTAGTTAAGAAATGTTTATTAAGCATTACCATATGTTAGGTACGATTTTCAAGCCCTGAGGATATAAAAAGGGTACACAGTTGCTGTGTTAGGTGGTTTTTGAGGTGTATTGTAATTTAGTATATTGATCAGGGACCGTTTACCCAAAAAACAAATAAACAAACAAAAAGTATACTAATACAGGGAGTAGGGAAAGTGTGAATGGATACATGACACAATGGGAACAAAATGAGGAAGCATTTAAATTCCCATGGAGGGTTTTCTTGCTATCAGGATTAAATCGTAACCTGAATCCTTGTGGGTGGATAGGAAAAGGAAGAAGAATGTCAGGTTAAAAAAAATATATACAATAAAACAAAATAAACAAAGGCATTATGACCAAAAGAAAAAAAAAAGGACCTAACATATGGAAGAAACCAGCTGACCACAACTCTGGAAACCTTATCAGGCATGACCAGAGATGAAGTGGGAATACAGAAAGGAGCCATGAAAATCAAGACCAAGTTCACAAATGCCATGCTAAGAAAAACTGGTTTGTTTTACAGGCAATTAACAGTAAAATGTTGAAATTTATGCTTTAAAAAGACAAACTGATGCCAGTGTGCAGGATCGAACAGTGAGATTTGAGGCCAGAAATAGGCGTAACAGTTAGGAGTCCAACGCAGCAGAACGAAAATGTGAGGGCCTAAATTATGGCAGTGACAAGGGGGAGCTAACACAGTGCTATTTTGGAAGAAGAATCTTAAAATCTAGTGACTGACAAGAAGTGCCAGCCAAAATTCAAAGAGAAATGCAGGCTAACTCCGAGACTTCTGACATTCACCCTTGCATAGGTCAAGCTGCCATTGGTAAAGATAGAAAAGTTGATTTGCTTAGATAAGTAATAAATTGAGTTTTAGATAACTGAGTTAAGTCTGTGGTATCTACATGGCTATCTTGTGGGTTCTAGAGAAATGCAAATTAAAACAACACTGACACTCAACTTTATTCCAGAGAGAATGGTTATCATGGAGAAATCAAACAGTAACAAATGCCAGTGAGGCTGCAGGAAAAAAGAAGCGGTCTACACTACTGGTGGGAATGTAAACTAGCACAACCACTATGGAGATTCCTCAAAAAGCTAAAGCTAGAAATTACATTTGACCTAGCTTCTGGGTATCTTCCCCCAAAAGTTAAAAACATCACATTACAGTGATATATGCACATCCATGTTTGTAGCAGAACAATTCACAATAGCTGAACCTTGGAAGAGGACTGTATGTCCATCAACAGATGAACAGATAAAGACGTTTGTATTTATACACAAGGAAGCACTACTCTGCCAGAAAGAAGGATAAACTTCAGTCATTTGTAGGAAAATGGATGAACCTTGAGACCAGACACACAAGCCTAAATATAACATAGTTTCTCTTACGTGAGAAACCCAAACTATAAAGAGC
>NW_022900928.1:64975242-65040671 GCF_012274545.1 Fukomys damarensis
GTTTGTTTTTTTTTTTTTTTTTTTTTTGAGACAGGGTCTTGCTTGTACTCCAGGCTAGCCCTGAATGCATTATGTAGCTAAGGCTGGATCAACTCATGGCCCTCTTGCCTCAGTCTCCTGAATACTAGGATTACAGGCCTGTGCCACCTCCCCTGGCTTGCATTTACTAATTTAATAATAACTTCACATATTACTTTTTCATTTTTTAAATTAACTTACTTAAGATAGCTCATTGTAATTTTAATATGCAGTTCTCTAATGACTAATGATGTTGAATGTCTCCTCCTGTGCTGGGTCATCTGTGTATCCTCTCTGGTGAAATGTCCTGTTGCAATTTCTAATTGACCTATCTGGGAATTTTCTTTACATATTCTAGATACAGTCATCCTTTGGTATCTGCAGGAGATTGACTCCTGCACAACACCACTACCACCATCACCACCGCCACCAAAGTCCAAGGTAGCTCCAGTCTCTTACATAAAATGGCATAGTATTTGCATGTAACCTGTTATGGCTGTGTCCAGATGTCCCTCCAAAGCTTCATGCAATCTTAGGTGGGGATTTTCAGAGGTGGCTGGATCTAGAGTGTGTGATGTTGGGACCAAGGGTGTGTGACTACTAAGTTACTCATAAATTACTAAAGCCAATGATTGGCCTAGCTTAGTTCTGGGAGTAGAAAAGGAAAGGCCTGCTGTGGGTGAGTGCTACTCTCCCCAAGGGCATGTAGCCTAGATAGAATATAATGGACAGAAAGACACTTACTGCAGTCACTTTTCATTTGCTTTTTTCTTGCTGCCTTCTGCCTGCCCCGCTTCACCACGGACTGTTCCTCTCTGTGATGCCCCTCTGCTATGCCGCCCTGCCTTACAGCCAGCCAACTGTGGGAATGAAACCTCTGCAAACTGTGAGCCAGATATAAACCTTTCCTCCTTTCACTTTGGGTGTTGGGTATTTTGTCTCAGCAATAAGAAAAGTAAATAATCTATGCAAATCCTCCCATATAATTCAAATCATCTCTAACTTCAATTAACCACAAATAGTTGTGATACTATATTACACAGAAAATAATGACAGGGAAAGAAGCTGATAGATATTCACTCCAGACCCTTTTTTTTCCCCGTTTTCAATCCACACTTGGTTGAATCATCTCACAGATGCAAAAGCCACAAAACATGATGGGCCAACTTCACTAGTCTTTCATTGACTATGTTGTTCACTATATTTTCTCCACGTCTGTAGGATGTCTTTCCATCTTTTCAACACTGCCTCCATCCATCCAGCACAGCAAAATTTTTAGTTTGGGTGAGGCCAAATTTAATAATTTTTCCTTTCATGGTTTCAATTCTGACAACTCTTTGACTCGCTCATTCTTATGGAAAGTTGTCTACATGTTACTTTTTAAATATTAAATATAATTAATTAAATGTTTATTAAATAAAACAATGACATTCCTATTCAACATTTTCAAATAGGTTGGTTATAAAAATGAGACAATAATTGTCTGGTTTTGGCTGGGGATGTAGCTCAGTGGTGCCACACCTGCCTGGCAAGCACAAGGTCCTCAGTTTGATTACCTTTCCGTTTCAAACTGACAACCTGGATAACTCAGACAAACAGGTTACCAGCAGAGACCAAGAAACAGCAGAGACCACACCATGTATTATTACGGTGCTTTAAACACTGCAGGCAATAAATAAAACTATGTGGGTTGGTAGACTGTTTGCCTAGCACTGAAAACAAACAAACGTGGCTATTATTTAAATCACTCTTCTATGAGACCATGTATACATTTTTCTAAGTAAAAATGCAAAAGCCTAGCCAGGTATGGGGTTAGAGGGAAAGAGGGAGAGGGGAGGAAGGAGGGGAGAATGAAGAGGAGAGAGAGAGGAGGAAGGAAAAGAGGAGGGAGAAGGAAGAGAAGGCAGAAGAGAAGAAGGGGAGGAGGAGGGGAGGGGGGAGAAAGAAATGTAAAAAAGCTTCAACCATTTCAATATGAATTAAAATAGACTACAATTAATCACGATAAACATTTATAACCTATAAAGAAATAGACTGTTCGCCAATTCTCAAATGTCCCATCCAAATAGTTGGTTTATTTTATTTTTTGCATTAGGTAGGAGAACCCTAGATGAAAAAGAAGAAATGCTCTTTTCAAATTATATAACATCAAAAGACCTAAGATGAAACAATAATACTAATAATAGTAATTACTTGTCTACTTTTTATAGATTCCTTCTGGAATCTTTCCATTGACAAAGATCCTACTCAGAGCCTAATGAAAAAATGTAAAATATTCTGTCTGCCATAACTACCAGAAAGACAGGTGAGGAAGACACAAAATGAGGAGAATATACACATGGAGGAAGGGGTAACCCTGTTCTTTGTACGGGCACCGTATAAAATAAAGGAAATACATGAACATGAAGTCATGTCCTCCTTACAAAAGTCTGTATTGTTTTTTCTTACAGTTAGGCTAACCCACAAATTAAGCATTTTTTAGAGATTTTATTTTCAAGCCACTACTTTGCAAATGTTTTCTTACATAAAAGTGCTCACCTTATATATCAATGTAAATGAAAGTAATGCCTGTTACCTCAAGCAGAATGCTCATTACAATTTTCCATCCCAGGCTTAAATATTTGATAAGCATTTGCTTACTACATTTTGATTAGTGTTAAGCTTAGAACCTACTGAGCCACTCTTAATTTGCTAAGTAAACAGCGAGCCTAATGCTTAAGTATTAGTTATCTGTCATTATCCAAAACCAAAACAAAACAAAAATTGTTTTTACTCCTATGGTTTCATCTTGTTTCTGCCTGGAATACAACCAAAATCTAGAAAGTAGATTAAAAAGAAGGTGCAGAAAGGGTGTACTTTATGGCTCTGAACAGCCAAAATAAATGATAAGGTTCATGCACCAAAGATTATGCTAAAAGGACCGCTTGGGTCTTTATTAATATCTTAATTTATATAAAAGTCCTTGTTAAATTTAGTGTAGAACCTATTAGAGCACAGAGGAGGGGGAAAAAGTAAAAAGAACTATTTGAGTTGTAGCAAGTGTCACCTAGCAGTCTAGGAAGAGAGAAATATTACAAAACAGAATTCAGTAAAATGTTTAATTCATTCAATTCATAAGAAAACAAGGTTATATATCTCAGTATAAGTAGTATTTAAAATGACCTTAAGTCACCTAATAAACATGTTATTATAAGAAGACAACAGTACATTAAATGTACACATCCAATAAAGTATTAAACTCACTAGCTTTGTAATCAAACAGAACCTTGGACTAGCTCTGTGACCTTGGACAAGTTGCTTATGTTCTGTAAATTTCCTTTCATGCAAAATGAAATTAATAAAAGCTTCCTCATTGGGTTTTCTGATACATAACAGCTAAGAGGAGTACGTATAATAAAATATGCTTATTTGGACATCATTTGGTGATTTTTGACAATTATATGCACCCATGTAACCATGATGCCAATCAAGATATGGCCCTGGAATCTGGGTATAGTGTCGCAGCACACAGGATACTGTCTCAAAAATTGTCCCACCCAGCAACGATATGGCCCTGGCTTCAATTCCCACTATGATAGACAGACAGACAAACAGACAGACAAGGAGAAAGACATTCCTTTTACCTTTTTCCCATCAATTCCATTTATCAACCTTAACACAACCACTGCTGATTTCTATCACCATTAGTTTTATATGCGCTACAATTCATATAAATAGAATCATATAGTATATACTATTTGGTGCCTGGCTTCTTTTACTCAATGTGTCTTTGAGATTTATTTCAGGAGGATCACCGAAAGTTGGAGGCCAGCCTGAAATGCATAGTGAGAGCCTGTCTCAAACAAAACAAAATAAAACAAAACAAAAACCAATACAGCCAGGTACAGTGGCACATGGCTGTAATCTCAGCACTCAGGAAGCTGAGGCCAGAAGATGACAAGTTGGAAGCCAGCCTGGGCTACCTAATGAATTCAAAACCAACCTGGATAATATAATGAGATCCCGTCTCAGGGAAGGAAAAAAAAAAAAAAAAAAGATAGTAATTTTCATGGGAAATACGTTTTTTAGGAAATAACTCAAGAGTTATATTTTCATAATTTGTCAAGAGGAAAAAAACAAAGATCTAAATATACCCTCTTAGGCCTGGGGATTTAGCTCAGTGGTTCCACCACCTGCCTTGAAAGAACAAGGTCCCCATACCAAAATAAATAAACAAACAAGCAAAGAAATGCTCTTCAAGAACTCAGAATAGCTCTTGAATTTTGGACATTTTTTCTTCAACAAAATAAGAATAAAAGTAAGAATATTTCTTATAATTAACCCATCACAATTTTTTTTTTTTTTTTTTTTTGAGACAAGGTAGTGGAGGCTGACCTTGAACTCCCTAGTGCCACTAGCCAGACTGCCTCACCGTCCTGGAATGCATCCACCCTCAACCCCTACACCCCTAGCTCGACAAAGTCTATTTATGTTAACATTATTGTCAGTTTCTCCAGAACTGTTAGATGTCACCAAATCCACGCCAGTGTGAAAAATACATAAGTGACTCTGGAAAAGTAGGGATTCCAACAGGAGAGTGGAAAACAAAAAGTGATTCAAAAGAAAGTTGAGATACTCGTAATTGAAACTCGGAGTGGGAGGGGTGCTAGGGATTGAACCCAGGGCTAGCAAGCCCTCTACCACTAAACTATACATACCCTCAGCCTTGAAACTCCTAATTTTTTAAAACTTCTTTTGGACCTGGAGGTGCAGTTCAGTGGGCAAAGCATGCAAAACATGTACAAGGCCTAGGGTTTAATTCCAACACACACTCTTCAAAAGAAGCTAAGCACCGTATCAAATGTTATAGAGCGGATACTGCAAAATTTGAATGTGTTTTGTATATTACTAATTGTCATGCAAGATCCTAACATGTTGCTTGTTTACCTGGCCCCATCACTACTACTGTATAACATTTATTCTCATCTTTAAAAATACTTGGTGGTAGAAGCTAAGCTTGAGTAAAGGATAGATATTGTTACTCCTTTCCAAGAAACTACTTAAGGTATTCATCTAAGAAGACTGTGATACCTGTCTTTA
This sequence comes from Fukomys damarensis, assembly GCF_012274545.1. Classification (NCBI taxonomy): domain Eukaryota; kingdom Metazoa; phylum Chordata; class Mammalia; order Rodentia; family Bathyergidae; genus Fukomys; species Fukomys damarensis. The sequence continues at coordinate 64,980,340 of NW_022900928.1, forward strand.
CTGAGAATATCAGTGGCGTCTGTTGGGGGATGGGAACCACGGGGGACAAGACCATAAGATATTTATCAAGGCCAGAGGCAAAATAATACAGCCTGAAAAACCTAAAAGATCCCTTGAGTTCTTATAAAATGTTAATAAGGAATCCTCCTGCCACTTAAGAAGCAAGAAAACTTTCCAAGATGAATCTAGGGAAAAATCAAGAGTCACTTTGTAATACACAACATCCCTTGCCCTCAAGCAGTTTACATGAACAATAAAAGTCAGCCACAAGAGATATCACAAAGCAAATCAAGATTAATGACCACATGACTCAGAGACAATTAGGCTGTTTGAGTTCAAAGGAAGGGAATGATCAGTATGGGCCAGAAGATGCTGAGAAAGCTTCAAAGCAATCTGTCAGGCATGAATAGTAGGATTTAGAATGAGGGACAGCAAGGATTGGGTTAAAATGTTGTCTTCCTGGTCCTGACTTCCTCCAAAACGTGAAGGTGTGAATCTTAACCTTTTATCAGCATTAAGAAACAAATATTAATAATATGGGAAAATATGTAACAATTTCAGGTTCCTGCTACTCCTGAACAATAAAGTAACCAAGCATCAAGACCTAAACTGGGTAAAACAAATCTTAATGACTCAGTTTAGGACTAGCTGTAAATGGAAGTTCTCTGGTTAAACAAAACAATGGCTAGCCTGAATTTGCCTCCTGGATAAGTGGGGTAATTGCCCTAGATAAAGAGAAATCTTCCAAGGGAGGAAAAAAGATACCAGTGGGAGGGGGAGGGAGAGAGGGGTGCCACAGTTCACAAACTCTTATCTTACCATCATTCTGGTCACAAACTGAATGAATCCAATCTTCCCAAAAGGTCAACATCAAACCTAACCACTGAATTTGATATGATTTGCAATCAGTATGATTTTTAACCAGAATTGTGAAAGAAGTAAGTTCATGAACCAAGGTACCACTGTAGTATTTACATATATACAAAAGCCACAGAACCACCACACAGCCAATGATTCAATAGCTGGTTTCCCTGCCAAGAAACAAGTTAATTCCTCTGCTAAACACCTTTCCACTAAAGCTTTCACATGAATTTTCAAATGCTGAATACATCAAGAAATCACAAAATCATACCACTTCAAAAGTTCTGAAAAGTTTTCTGATGCTTCTTTTTTGTTATGTGTTCTGTGGCAAAGACATGTTTTGGCTTACCCCAGATATGTGAATCTACATATCAGATAATATTTTTTAAAAGCAGAAATATCCCATCTCGAGACTGTTACAGGATGACTGATCTGTCTTGGCCTCAAGACAACCTTCTCCCCTATTCCAAGCACAACCTTCCTGTTTACTCAGCCTCATTTGAACCTGCTCAACCAAAGAACCACTCAAAAGAAAATTTCACAGAAACCCAAAAGTAATGATTTATATATAGCTAAATCAAAATACCCCTGATTCTAGCCTAGAATAAATTAGCAGAATCTTTATTTGTATGATTCTCTTCTCCCTTTATCTTTGTTAAAATCTCATATTTCTTCTCCAGAGGTCACTGGAGGCTAAAATTCTTCGAAGTACTGTATCCTACCTACCTTCATGCAGGATCCCTCAGACCAGAATTACCTCAGCTCCACATGAAAACTTAAAGGAATTCTCAGCACAGAAAGGGAGGAACCTGACATTTGAAAGTATAATTTAAAACAAATGGCATAATTAATAAAATAAACCTTATTCATAAATTAAAGGATACCTATCATCTTTCTTACGAACATCAAAAACAAAGCTCAACAGTGAGAAAGTACCCACAACAAACTGCAATTCAGTCTTAACCAGTTTGCAAATAATATGTGACAGCTGTAGTATATATGGTGCAATATAAACAAAGTCTTGGGCTGGGGGTTTAGCTCAGTGGTTCCACTGCCTGCCTTGCAAGTGCAAGGTCCCAAGTTCGATCGCCAGTACCAAAACAAACAAACAAAGTCTTGCCACACATCATAAAGATATATTTTCTATCCTCAGATTATAGTTTAATTTAGATAACTTTTAATTTAGAGCTATTTTTATTTTTAAAAGCACTTTTTTAATTATTTCAAAATATGTTAGAGGTGACAAGGCCTGAGTGCTTTACTCAAAGAGGCAATAAAAGCACTGAAAATAACTGCTCTCAATGACCACAGCCACAAGCTGAATAACACAGCCAACCTTACTTGGAGAAAGTATGCTTGAATAGAAAAAATGTTAGTACTGGGTTCCCCAATTTAATGTTAATTTATTTTCTGTGGAACAGAGAATAAACTGAATTTTAGACTACCACTTTCCCCACATTTAACAGAAAGTACTGTGAAAAAAAAAAAGAAAATCAAAATATATTTTAATACTTTAGTGCAAAGGGCATGTTTTTTGAAAAGATAGTTAATTTTTACAAATTAAAACCTATTATATTTTAATAATATTTGTTCAACACTTAATTCAGAAAACATATGCTGAGTGTTTTATGTGATTATCTTCTTTTTTCTTTTTAAGTGTTTGAGACAGAGTCTCACTACACATTCAAAGATGGCCTTCAACTCACTATGCAGCCCAGGTTAACCTCTAAACTCCTCCTGCATGCTGTTTTTTGTTTTTGTTTTTGTTTTTGTTTTTGTTTTGGGAGGGTGGGTTGGTACCAGAGATCAAACTCAGGACCTTGCTCTTGCAGCAAGGCAGGCAGCAGCAACACTGAGCTAAATCCCCGACCCCTTGAGTGCTGATTTTATAGACATGCACCATCAAGTCTAGCCACATGATAATTTTCCTCAATCTCACAAAAACATTAAAGAAATATTATTTGGCTGGGTGTGGTGGCTCATGCCTGTAATCCCAGCACTCAGGACGCTGAGGCAGGAGGATAGCTGCAAGTTTGAGGCCAGCCTAGACTACAAAGCCAGTTCAAAGCCAACCTGAGCTACATAGTGAAACCTTGTCTCAAAAAAAGTACTACTTTACAGTGAAGAGTGAAGTTTAGAATAGTTATGAAATTTGCCCAAACTGCTAATAAGTGAAAGTCAAACACCCATCCAGGTCTCTCTGACTCCAGACTCTGGACTCACCACGATTCCTCCAAAAAGGATAGCAAGTTTCAAGCACACACGGTGACAGATGAAATATGACTAAGCACATATCCACATGTTCATCTACCATTCCTACAACCCTCCTGAACTGTTACTAATTGTTCTTATTAACTGAAAACTTATTACATGGCTAGATAAATGTCAACTTTGAAAATGCAAGTGGAGGGTGCCTTACAATCTTGAATCACAGCTGATGGCCTCTTTTCCAAAGTCTTGTGTGCTCATTCATCCATTCAAATATCAGGCGACCTTACAGGGAGCGGTACTGTGCACTAAAGAGCAGAAGTTTGTTAGGTTCGAATACTGGCTCCTTCACTGACTTACTCTGTGACTGAGTAGGTTACACTTACTACCAGGGTCACGTAAACCACTTAGAACAGTGCATGGAACTTGGTAAACAAATGTTGGCCAGTATTATTGCTCTGTGTGAGGTAATAGTAAGGCCAGGCACTATGAGTAATATGGCATGGTATATTCTCTTCTGAATCTTTGACATGTATATAAATCATCATAAACCTAGTGTAAATAGCACTAGTAGTAATACTACAGGAGAGCTGAGATGTGCTAAAAGATGTGCTTTCAGCTAAAGAAATGAGGGAGGGTTTCAGAACGAGATGCCCCTGCACTAGAACTTAATATGAAAATGCAGAACATTATAAATACAGAATATAATGATAGATAGTAAAGAAATGGAGTTCAGATAGATACTACAATCATATCATTTTTCTTTTTTATTATATGTATTTAAGGAATGGTTAAAGTATATCGACATATTTTGATACACTTACACATAGTCAAATAGTTACTATATGCAATCAAATTAACATACTAATCATTTCAGATATTTACCTGCCCCAGCCTTTTATCGCCAAGAGTACCTTTAAATTTACTCTCCTAGCAAAAACGCTGAATAAAATACATTAACTGTAGTCTTCATGTTGTATATCTATCTCTAGAATATTATATTTTAAAATATAAGCTCCCAAGTGGAAAACAGATGGAAAATGAGAAAATAGGAAAACCTCACTTGGGGGAGGAAAGAGAAGGAAAATAAGCAAAGCAAATCAGAGGAAATACTGACAGCCAAGCATTGAAAGTAATGCAATTATAAGTACCAGCTTTTCTCTAACTGTATGCCAATCAAATAAATTTTAGAAAGACTATATGCCCCAACTCACCTATCCCTTTAGGGCACACCGGTCTGAGTTCTTCAGGTTTTTGTTTGTTTTTCGTTTTTTTGTTTTTCCCCCACAATGGTATTTTAAGACCTCTCGGATGTCCTAAAATAAACTTTTTTTTTTTACTTTATAAGCTCTAAATTTAATTTTTTTTAAAAAAGCTTTTCCTTCTAGAACATATATTTAAATATTGAGAAATACTGGAAAACTGTAATTCTAAAATATCTGGGGAAATATGAGAGAAATATGATCTCCACATGCAATGAGAGAGGAGGTATCTTACAGCTCTATATAACCATTTTTCAGAAAGACTTTTCAGCTGGGCTTGGCGTCACACACCTATGATTCCAGCACTTGGGAGGCTGAGGCAAGAGGATTGCTGTGAGTTCAAGGCCAGTCTGGACTACATAGTGAATTCAAGGCCAACCTGAATTACACACCAAGACCCCATGGGAGGGAGGGGAGAGACTTTTCAAAGATCACAGACTACAGACTACTCTGGAAGTCTCAATTTGTTTTATCCTCAGTGGGAAAAGGGGGAAAAAAAAAACTAAAGGAATCCTATGCATGAATAGTATGCTTTGTTTTCTACTTGACAACAAAACTTTTCAGATTCTACTCTAACAATACAATTGTCTTCCTTGTCCAAAGCAGCCCAAGGATTTCACAAAGTATTTCCCTTTACTATTCAGAAAGGGAGACCCGTGAAGCCCATTTTTCATCTTAGTTTTCTTTTTAATTTTTTTCCTTTCAACTTACCATTTTCCATTTTCTATTACGCAATTTATATGTAATCTTCCCTTTATTGGCTCACTCTGGTCAATTACTCAACCCCCCTCCCTTTTTTTTTACTCAAACTTTTTTTATTTCTACCAGCTTCCTGTTCAAATTATTACCTTAACCCCTGGTCTATCTTTCTGAACAGAGAACATGTTCAGAGGCTGATAACTAACATCAGGGATGACAGAAGCCACACATGTTACCCATAGCAGACACTGTCCATCCACCAAAGCACTGTTCCTTACTAAACCTACAGCGCTCTCAACAGCATCCACTCTCCAGAAGGGGAACTCTATCTGCAAAAAGGTCCGGTATGCTCTCATATGCTTTCTTTAGATTTTACTAGCTAAAATGTGAAGTACACTAACAAACACATGTTACACTTTAAGAAAGGAAGCACTTAAGCACAAGCACTTAATGACCAAAGTGGCATCTTGCTGCACACCTACATGTGTCTGATTTTTAAAAGTTAATACCTGGCATCTGAAGTTCTTGAAACCCAGCACAGGCCTTTGTCAAAGTACCAAGTTCACAACTAGCAACCTTTGCAAAGCTAACACAAATAAGGACAAGTAAAAACAATGAGGATAAACTTTAAAACAAACTTGCAACAGTTTAACTTTCAGTCTTTTCTCCATACTAACAATGTTTTCTGTGAGCATTTCACAGAGTTGGATCTTATTTGAATACGTGTAACCACCCTCATTAAGGAAAGCCAACTGGCTAAAATGCTGTAAGATGAATCGCTTGCTTAAAATAATTAATATCTTTCTCTGTTCAACTACGAATATGAAGACAAATATAAGACTCACTCAATGATAACATGCACATAAGTAAGCTAATTAAGATATAAATTTTAAAAACTGTTCTTAGTAGCCGCCAAATTCTATAAGGAAAATAACTGTTGGTGTAATTATGCAGTTTTGTGTCTCATTATCTACCATAGTGGAAGATTATGTATTGTGCAACAATAATATTTGTTGAACCAATAAAATCAAAAGCTACTGTCACAAAGCTGTGTTTATATACCCCTTAGAATATTAAATCTCCTGTTTTTCTCTTTCAAACCATGATACTTACAGGCCTACAAGTGTTCCCAAAACAGCTTCCATATTCAAATTACAATTTTCTTGCTCTGTTTCCTTAACATACGAAGATGGAGAAGTAGAGTGGTTTTTGAGTCAATAAGGGTACCCTGCTCTAAGTCCCATGGTGCCATAAAACAACTCGAGAGATCAAGGACAAGGAAAATTTAATACTTAAAGAAAAATAGAGAGAACACAAGACAATTTCACACTACAATATACTACTTTTTCCATCTCAACATTAAAATGTATAATTCATTGTGTAAACAGAAATCCAATACATTTATAGAAAAATAAAGTGAAAGTTCAGTTCTTTACATACTTAGTATCTCTCTCCACTACATGAAGGTTAAATAAAAAATGTTTTAAATACTAAAATTCATCTAATATTTAAATCCTTTAACTAAAGAGCAAAGGCACTGCAGATGACATTTTTGTAGCAGTTCCCAAAAAATGCCTGAACTCTTCATAATCCAACTATACATTTATATCAACCATGCCTTAAAGACAGCTTGCACATGACAAAGCTTACTTCTGCACCATCGCTACTGGGATGAACATTAACCTGAGCTCCTTAGTCTAAGGGTTCATGTCTAACTATTCAACCATATCTTGGCCTCCAAATCTAATTTACATATTCTCTGGTTCTCAACTTTAATCTATTTTGAAATATTATTATATTCACTCAAATCTTGTGTGAAGCCAAACACAATATAAATAATATTTTATTCACCTTTGTAACCTAAGCATTTACTGCCAATGCCTAGCACATAAATTCTTAATTTATATTTAATTGACTTGAAGGCTACTCTCATAATACAATAGTTCCAGCTCAATAAAATATGTATAGCAAATGATCATAGCAAAATTAGCAATATTAATTACTGAGATGGATCAGAAGTCATGCACTGAAACACTGTTCCTGACAATATTTCTGTCAATGAGGAACAAAGGAATGCCAAAAACTGCTTCTAAAACTAATAATTTACTGAATCATTTTAAAGAAAACAAATCACTTCATTTTTACATAGTAGGTATAAAGCAATGAAATTAGATTAAAAGAATTTTCTGATTACAAAATTAGAATACAAGGGGCCAGGGATTTAGCTCAGTGGTGCCATGCCTGCCTTGCAAGTACAAGGTCCTGAGTTCAATCCCTGGTACCAGAAAAAAAAATTAGAATACTATTATTTTGACTTTTTTTTTTCACTTTCCAAACTTTTCTGGACGGTAGGTGATAAATCCACTAAAAGTCTTCTAAAGGAGTTTATTGTTTATAAAAACTCATCACAGTAACCATAGCAGACGTCTACCATAACAATTCTACACATAACAAGGCATAGTATCTCTATACTGTAATTCCTGCTTAGACAAGACTATGAGTTAGTCTAGTGACTAAATTTTAATTATGACTCACTCAAACAAGCCAAGACATACTGCTAAACAAAATGCAAACTGCTGACTTAGAGATATAATGATATAAAAATACAACGTATCCATGCAGGAAATAGTATTTCCCTCCTTGGCATCAAAACGCACCAAACTTGGTCACTTTAAAGTTGGACCTCTTCAGGGCCGGGGATTTGGCTCAGTGGTTCTGCTGCCTGCCTTGCAAGCACAAGGGCCCGAGTTCGATCCCCAGTACAAAAAAAAAAAAGTTTAAGAACTTCAGTGTCCTGGCTGGAGATGTAGTTCAGTGGAAGAACAGGTGTTTAGCACACACAGGCCCTGAGTTCAATTTCTAGCACCCCAAAATACAACAAAATATTTTAGGGTCCAACCTAAGTTTCTACATAAAGAAGGGAAGCCTGTCAGACTATCCAATACTGACACTAACAAATGACAATAACACCTGCAAATCAGCCACAGAATTTATTCAGTTACCTTTGCATAAAACAATGGAGATAAGGTTCAAGAAAAAACCCGGAAGATGAAGACTGGTTAAACAGATAAATAGTTCTGAAGTTAAATTACCACATGTTAATTTTGCTCACTTCACTGTTCTTAGCCTCCAAAGGCCCAAAAACAGAAGCAAAGTCTACTATTCTAAAAATTGTTTAGAGAGGATTTGCCAATATATAACCAAATATCTGTTTCCTGACAGGAAAAATGTGTTCACCAGCCAAGGCACTGTCAAGAATGAGAGCTGCATATGGCATCTACCCCTCTACCTCCTAGCTCCACACTGGTTTGCAGTTATTCTTGTACTACAAGAGTATCAGTTTCATAATGTTAAGTCTCATTAGCCCCCAGGAAAGCCATTCTGGTGGAACTACTCCAGAGAGTTTCACTTGCGCTCCATAAAGAACCTAAAAGGCCCCGTCCACGACAAGAGTGAACAATATTTGCTCTATTAGTTCCCATCTCTGACTTAGAAAAACTAAAGCCAGTAGCTGTCTGCGGTCCATCGGAAACTTTCATATTATGCTGGAACAATGCAAAAATATGGCTTTCACTAAAGACACTGGCATAAAGCTAAACTTGGAATTCTCTAAACAATAGGAAAAATTCATATTCTCTCCCTTTCTCTCTCCTTCCTTTTTCCTCCCTTCCTCTCCTCTTCCCCGTCTTCCTCCTCCCTCTTATTTCCTCAATAAAAAGTGATGAGATCCACAAGACTTCATACAAACAGAATAACACATTGTCTTAATTGCTCTTTAGATCTTCAGTAAATAAATCCTAAGCTATCCTCCACACATTACATTAAGTAGTCTGCTCCAATCCTTTTGGCATCTATTTCCCAAAGTATACGAATCTATAGCTCCTAAAACCAATACACTATATAAAAATTTATGAACTCAACTGAAGGATTCTAAATTTCAGAGGTACAAAAATCATACACAATGCTGGGAATCAAATCAAGGGCCTTTCCTAATCTACACATGTGTTCTACACTAAGCTATATCCTCAGCCCCTTAAGCTTTTCTTATATAAGGAAACTAAACTATCATGTGGCATATGATAGTCTCAGAACAAGAATTAGAGCATCCTGACTGCCAGTCTCATGACCACAGGAGCTAGACAACGAAAGCAAGCCCTACTACTTGCCAGTGGTAAGTATAGTAGGTACTTTTTCCTATCCATCTGTCTTTTTAAATATACAATCCCTCTCTGTTCTACATAGTAGCTAATATGACAACAGGCACAAAGGCGCCCAGTCACTGTTCAAGGGTCATTTTAACATGCTTGACACAACAGAAGCACAATATACCTGTCAAATAAGCACCAAAATATCATAACATAATGCATGCTTTATTTTAGCCAAACTATGTATCTATGTCCCCACTTCACCATTCAACTCAAGAAGCCACTTGAGGGCAGAAATTGCTGCTTCATGATCTCAATATCCCTTACAATACTATCAGTCTAACATAAAAACCTTTTTTTTGAGGGGGACTACCTCCCTGAATTATTTTAGGTTAATATCTACAATTTTTATCAAAAACTTAAAACCACTGCAAAGCTATACTTTCATTTTTATATACGGTATAATTTAAAAATACTCTCTCTCACTTATAACATACTTATCCCATATTCTTCAGCAGTTCTGGAAGTCCTCTAACATACCTTCAGTTGCACTGTGATGGCTGCCCTTGATGTCTTGAATTGACTCAAAATGTTTACCTTTCATGGCCATTTTGACTGAGGGAAAGCCAGGAGTTCCAGAGCTAGTAAGGTGGATGAGGACATACCATGATAATGTTTTAATGAGCCTGCCTTTTGTAAATGTCTTTACAAACTCAGGATCTTGCACTTGCGAGGCAGGCACAATGCCACTGACCTAAATCTCTGGCCCTAAAAGTATGGTTTCTTTGTTTCTTTTGGTTTTTTGTCTTTTTATTTTTTTGTTTTTTGAGACAGGGTCTCACTATGTAGTTGAGACTGACCTGGAACTCACTGTGTAGCCCAGGCTGGTTGCAAACTCACAGCGATCCTCCTACCTCAGGCTCCTGGGTGCTAGGATTACAGGCATGTGCCACCAAGTCCAGCAAAGTATGTATTTTTTATTGAGTGGTTTGTACTATTACTAACACACAATTTATGAAGACAATGCAAAAATGCTATTTTTTTTCTTTTTTTTGAGACAGAGTCTATGTATGTCATCATTCAGCTGGTCTTGAATGATAAACTACCACGCCTGGCTGGAGATGCACCTCTTAATAAGATGCATGGGTCCCTAGTACTGGGGGAAAATAGTGAAGTAAGGAAGCATGTACTTTGATAAAAATCTTGCTAAAACAAAGTTCCTCACTTGCCATCAGTGTTTCAGCGCCTTTGTTAGAACTCTGGACAGTTTTATGCCTCAAAGAAATCTAAAATGGTCAAATGCAAGACAGATAAAATGTATGGCTTTCTTTTGTCAACCATGAGAGAGAGAGGACTAAAAGGAGGGTAAGAAAGGAGAACTAACATTATACCAGCGTTGTCTTCAAACAAATCAATTTGAGGAAACAGTACAAATGAATGTTGAAAACTTGGGACAATGATTTTCATTAAAACTACCTACATACCCTTAGACATGTACTCTATTTTGAAGAACGCTGCTTACTGTAACTCAGTAAAATGTGTGGCATTGTGAGCCAGGCATGGTGGCACACACCTGTAATCTCAGCACTTGGGAGGCTGAGGTCTGAGTTCAAGGCCAGCTTGGGTTAGACAGCTAGACTCTGCCTCAAAAATGAAGTAAAATAAAATAGTTTTAAGAAAAAAGCTAGTCACTGAAAAACATCTACAATGGACTACTGCAACAGTTTCACCAAAAAAAATAAATAAATAAATAAAATCTGTTATAAGAACTGAGATGAAGAATGTAAAATATCAATAGCAGTGCTTGACAGATAATACAACTCAGTACATGCTATCTGCCATTCTTATTAACAACATTTGTACATTTACGTAAACCTTGTTTTTTCTTTCTTTCTGTCTCTCACAAGTTTTTTAGATAAGACTTAAGTCTTAGTCATAAAAACAAAAAGGGTTAGGGATGAACATCACAGCATGATTTATAAATATAGCTCGGTCTACCAAAAACTATGATTCAACTTAACTATCCACTTTATCGTGGTGCTATTTCACAAAGCTCTATGTAAAAAAGCTCTATCAAAAAATAAGTCTCGCATGTCATTGATAAAAATCATATTTTTGAGACATAGATGAAAACCCAGATTGATTTACCTTTAAAAATCAATAAAAATACATTTAGTTCTACAGATAAAAGGTCTGTTAAAACTTTCTCTATAACTCATTATGAGATTCATGTATTTCTCTCAATATCTACAAAAAAAATATCTATGAGGGGGGAAAATTATCTATGAGGGACACATCTACAACAGAATGTCAGGAGCTTTAGGGTTATTGAATTTAACAGTGTTAGAACCTGCTTTTAAAGTACTTTATGAATCTTCTTAGTGAATTTGCTTAGAATCTGAAAGATTTTTTAGGAGTTGTCGACTACTTCATCATATAGGTATTTATTTAAAATACAATCAATTTAATTATTTCCATAAATTTAAAGAGGATAAACTTTAGAGAGGTTTAAAAAATATTTTCAAAGGTCTGTTTGCCCACACTTCCCATGGAGAACAGTCATGCATATGCTAATGCCATCCTTATCTAATCTCCTACCACTCCATCTGCCCACTGGTGCTACAGGGCACTGGGCAGTTATCAAGCTCAAGTTACTCCCTGCTCCCACTAATCCTTGTCCTCACTTGGAGCTCAGAACATAAGAAATCTTTCACACATGTCCCATCATGCCAAGTGAACAGTTCCAAACCACATCACAGTTTGACACAAGGCAACTGGAGAATAAATGTATTTTTAGGTATAATTCACCTACTATAAAATTCACCCTTTAGAATTGTGTGATTGGGCCCAATATGGTGGCTCACACCTGTAATCTCAGCTACTTGGGAAGCTGAGACATTCAAATATTCAAGACCAGCCTGGGCAACTTAGTGAGACCTTAAAAAGAACTGAGATGTAGCTCAGTAGTAGCGTTTTTCTGGCATATATGAGGCTCTGGGTTAAATTCCCAGTATCATTTTTATAAAAGTGTATAATTCAGTAATTTTAGTACACTCAGGAAGTTGTAGGAATATTTTCATCACCCCAAAAAGAAATCCTAGGTCCACTGGCAGGCATTTCTCTCTTCCTCCTTTCTCCCAGTCCCTGGCAACCAACCACTAATCTACTTTTCATCTTTATGAGTTTGCCTACTGTGGACAATTCATTCAAATGGATCATGCAGTATGGAGTTTTCTATGTCCGGCTTCTTTCATTTAACATAAGGTTTTCAAGGTTGACCAGTGTTGTAGCATTATTAGTACACTTCTTTTTATGGCTGAATAATATTCCATTGCATAAATATGCCACATTTTTAATCAATTTATCAAGTGATAGAAAACAGGGTTTTTCCTATTTTTTGACTATTGTAAATAATGCTGCTATGAACATTTATGTACATTTTGTGTGTTGTGTTATATTGTAACTATGTTTAACTTCTTAAGGAACTGCCAAACTTTCCCAAAGCATTTGTACCACTTTGCATGCCCACCAGCAATATATAAAGTATTCAATTTGGAGATTAAGTTTTATTTTCCAAAATATCTTCCTTTACAAACTTTCTGCCTTCCTTTAAAAAATACGCAAAGGAAAATAAACTTTTTTCTCCACACATCAGGGTATGCCTTAACTAGTTCATTATATGAAGAGATATTCACTAGGAAGAACATAACATCAAAAGAATATAAATTGTATGGCTATAAAATACTGAAACTAGCTTAATCAACATAGAATATTCATGTCTAAATGAATACTATCCTTTATTTAATTACTTATGAAAGTTACACACCCATTTCACGTTTGGAAATTCTTCTTTCAAAATTATGTTCAAGGACAGTTCATAAACCAGATAAAATCAATCTTAGAATGTCAAATAGACATATCTCTTTCCTTTTAACCCAAACATGATACTACTCAACTTGGATCACCAACCAACCTATTCTGTTTTTTGGGTTTTCGGGGCGGGGGGTAACCAGGGATTGAACTCAGGACCTTGCACTTGTGAGGCAGGCGGCAGAACCACTGAGCCAAACCCCCGGCCCCCCTATTCTATTTTTTAACATGAGTGCATACAATTTCTGGCCACTTCCACAAATGCAATCCAGTAAAGGAAAGGGGAAAGAGAGAGGAAAAAAAGGAAAGTTTTTTTATTTTAACCACTGAGAATATTCTTCAAAGTGAAATTTTAAAATTAAATTGAGCACAGCAGTGCACCCTATAATCCTAGCACTTGGGAGGTGAGGTAGGAGAACTGTGAGTTCAAGGCCAGCACCTGCTACATAACGAAACTCTGCTTCCAAAAGAAAAGGAAAAAAAAAAAAAAAAGACACTTATACTACAAGTACAGTATATAAGATACCACCATTGATCTGGAGGAAGGGTACACAGGACTATGTACTAATTTCCTCTAATTCTATAATTGTTTCAAAATACTGAAAAAAAATTTTTTAAAGTGGATGTTAAGAAAACTTCAAGCAAAAAATAAGAAGAAAGGAAAATATTCTCGGTAAGTACAAAAGAAGACTTCAATTCACATCACAAGAATCAAAATTAGCCAAGGGAAAAAAAGTTCATTCTAAGGTGGCAGAAGGTAAGGTAGAAAAGTAACCAGAGTCACACTGTAAAGAGCCCTGTGGGGCCGGGGATTTAGCTCAGCGGTTCGGTGGCCTGCCTTGCAAGCGCAAGGACCCAAGTTCAATCCCCAGTACCAAAAAAAAAAAAAAAAAAAGAAAGGAAAAGAGCCCTGTGACAGACACTCACCAATATGGGTGGGCATCATGTAATCTGTTGTCCATCCTCCAAGAGAACAAATAGGCATAGGAAAGACAAACCAGGATCCTGCTGCCTCACCTTACCAAGTCATGAGCAAATGACAGGCATGCACCATTCTGCCAGCTTCAAGTAAGAGGGAACCATTTGAGGTCTTTACCTCTGAGTGCTATGACCAATTAGGAGACTACCTAAATAATTCTGTCAAGAATAGTAAGAAGTGGGCCAGGGATTTAGCTCCATGGTTCTGCTGCCTGCCTCGCAAGCACAAGGACCAGAGTTCGATCCCTGGTACCCCCCCTAAAAAAAACAATAGTAAGAAGTGAATGGATATGAGCACATGCTTCTAAAAGAAATCAATAATTTGGTAACTAGTTCCATGTGGCAGATAAAGAAGAGAAGGCAAACAGCAAAAACACTATTTCCGAAGTTTCTGATCTGAGAAGAACAGGACATTTAGAAGGATTACATTTTAAGAGGAATAGTAATAATAATAGCAACTGATATTTGTAAAGCTATCACCATATTCTAGTACTACGTAAATATTTTTACAAGAATTGTCTTACTGTAAAATAGGAAGAAAAGGGCTAAAGGTGTAGGGAAAGTGAGAAGGGAAGGGGAAAGGTAATAAGGGAAAGGAAAAAAATAGGAGCAAATGAAAAAATGGAAATAAAATGTTTGTAAATGGGGAGGGGAGGAGGGAGTGAAGGGAGGGCAGGGAAAAGGGGAAAATGAGAACCAAGACCTGTCATGTGAAGGTACAAAATCCCAATAATGAATATAACTGTACTGTATACCTAAAACGTACCAATAAACTCAATGAGGGGGGAAAAAAAAAGAATTGTCTTACTTGACCGCAAAAAAATAAAGGATAGAGCACTTGTCTAGCATTTACAAGGTCCTGGGCTCAATTCCCAATACTGCCCACCCCAACTGTCTTATTTAATATTGACAAAATAAATACCATTACCACCCTTTCAAAAATGAAGAGACTGAGGGCTGGGGATGTGGTTCAGTGGTTCCACTGCCTGCCTCCCAAGCACAAGGACCCGAGTTTGATCCCTAATACCAAAAAAAAAAAAAAAAAAAAAAAAAACTTGTTATTTCAGAAATGAGGAGACTCAGACTTAAAGTAAGTAACTTATTCAAGGCCATAATGCTAGGTATCTGAATTGAAGGTATATGGGGAAGTATCCAAATATGGATCTCTAGCAAGCAGCTGAATATTCCGGATATATTTTGGGAAAGCTGAGAGTCCCGCAGATAAAGTTATAATAACACAACTATATTATTATTACTATTCCTATTACTAGCATTTATCAAGCAGTTGCTGTAAATGAGACATTGTATTAAATGTTTCACACACACTTCATTTAATCCACACAATCCTTGGGTAAGTAGGCTGTTCTCATTCTTACAGAGAAAAAAACAAACACAGAAAGATAAGGTAAATCAGTCCACATCACTTAGATAAAAACTACTGCAGCCATATTCAAAACTGGTCTTTCTGGTATGGACAATAGAAAAGACAAAGTGCAGCTGAGGTGGGCTGGAAGAGTAAAAGACTGCATTTAGAATATAAGTGCTTAAAATGCAGAGAGAAACATTTACCAAAGGACAGCAATAAGCAGAGAAGTAACAGTCAGTCAGTGAGTAAGAAAAAGCCCAGAAGGCTCTCCAGTTGAGTGCTAAAAGAAAGGAAACGTTTAAAAAGGGATAGTCAACAGTGTCAAACACAAGAGTTTAAATTGGTAGCTGAATTTCATAATAAGATTGGAACCCTTCCTGGCACAGATGAAGTGACAATGAGGGGACAGAAGATTATGTTAGATGTACAAGAGAAAGGAAGGCGAAAATTGGAAGTTTGGTGACAAGATCACTAGCAGGAGTATGTGGGTTATATCTATTTTTCTTTTCTTTTTTTTTTTTAACGGTCCTTTAAAAATGTAAAAAAAAAAAAAAATTAGTTGAGGATGGGGATATCAAAAACAGGCCACAGGACAGATGTAAGAAGCTGGCAGGTTTGCTGACCCTTTTTAGAACATGGTGGTTAAAAGTACAAACTCTGGAGCCAGACTGACTAAATTAACAGGCGTTACTCATTGTCTGGGTAACCTCAGGCAAGTAAATTAACTTCTCTGTGCCTGTATTCCCTCATGTGTACTGAGATAAAAGGGACTACCTCAGAAGGTTGTTGTGAGGATAACTATACATAAAGTACTTCACTTCTAATATAGATTGTGATGACTTCTATCTGTGGCCCATTAGATTAACTCTCTGGAGAGGGCCCCTGACTGTGGTCTCCCTTACACCAACCCTTTTGCAGCCCAAAGCAGTTAGGTGGAAACTATACCTTTTCTCCCCTAACCCCTGTTAGGGGTACTTCTTCAAAGCGGGGAATGATATAGACTGCTAAGCTAGGTAGAAACAGGCATGGGCTAGGAATTTAGCTCAGTGGCACTGCCTCGCAAGCACAAGGTCCTGAGTTCTATCCCCAGTACCAGGAAAAAAAAAAGAAAGAAATATTATAGGCAGTCAGACGGGGCTGGGGCCTGGAAGTCAATGCAGAGGATGAAAACACCTTGAAGTTGTGGCTAGAGGCCCATCTAAAAAAGATGAAAATCACAATGACTGATTTGCATACTTTCCTAAGGGATGAACAAAAGTTTGAGATTACTGGCTCAACCCTTTTGTGCTTTCCTGCTTTCCCCTATAGACAGACCATATCTCATTGGGGGTGAGCCATCTTCTTCTACCCTCTAAGACTAAGAAGACTTAAGACTAAGGCTAAAGATTATTGACCAAAGTTAATGATGTCACCCATATATCCTTATTACTATTGGGTCAATATTACCTAAGAATTATACATGTAATCTTATTGGTGGATTATAGTTTTGTTTTTTTGTTTTTTGGGTACCGAGGATCAAACTCAGGGCCTTGCACTTGCAAGGCAGGCAGTGGCACCACTGAGCTAAATCCCCGGCCCCCAGTTTTGAGCATTGTTGTACTCACCCCTTGTGACTTTGTTCTATAAATTTACCTTTGAGAAGTGGGCTCTTTGACAACATTCGGGACCCTTCCTGTTCCTCAGGAGCTATTCTTATTCCACATTCCTATTCTCCAATAATTATTCCTAATCTTAAAAATAATAACAATAATACAGGTTGTATTTTGTAGCTTCGAAATATTTCCAACACTGTTTGCTGCCCAATATTTTGAACTACATTGCTGCCCCCTTCAAAAGTGCATCCCATTATCAGATCCCACATGTGAGAACTTAGGGGAAATTCTCCCTGCCCTTGGGCTTGTTACACCAACCTTATCAAGCTCACCATGTGTGAGTTACTTAGTCACTGATCTCATCTACTGGGCTTCAAGAAACATGTAAACTCCACAGTCTGACAGATATTTTGAGCACTTAAGGCCATTGTGGAGCTCCAAACATCAAGAGCATGTGCTGTGATATGTCAGCCACCCTGTGGCAGGGTGACACCCTGTTAGCCTTGATGCTGCCAACAATGACAACACCCTGTAATATCAAGGGACCCTCTTGTTACCGATTTCCATTGGGGTGGTCCAACCATCTACTCCAGAGAACAAGACATATGAAGAGCACACCTCAAACTTCAACTGGACTTTACTTTCCACAGAGATGTTTCCATCCTAAGCAAATAAACTTTTATTTTTCAGTAATGAGGGCTGAACCCTGGGCTTTCATTCTGAGCTTCACCCTCAGCCCTTTTTTATTTTAATTCAGAGTCTAAATTGCTAAATTGTCCAGGCTGGGCTCAAACTATCAATCCTCTTGCTTTAGCCTCCACGAGTGCTTGGATTACCGGCATGTGCCACCATACCCAGCTAAAAATGTACTTCAATATTTGGAACTCACTCACTATGTGGCTAATGCCCCCAGTCTATTAAGACCTTGTGAGATTTCTGCACATCATTGTCTCCTATGTAAGCCTTGTGGACATGAGAAAAAACTGTCTTCAGATGGCAGTTACCCATATGATTCGTGAAATCATACTTGGATCATCTCCTGATCTCCACCATATGCAACAAGTTGAATGTCACCTCTAAAATACCAATATAATGGTATCAAAAGGCAGGCCCTTTAAGACGGAATTAAGTCATGAGGGCTTCTCCCTTTCTTCAAAAGACTTGACAAAGGGAATTCTCCCTTTTTCCCCCTCCCTCTTACACCACATGAAGATACAAAATCCTTTGCTGTTGAAAGCATTCAAGCATTCAAGGCACTACCTTGGAAGAAGAGACTGGACCCTCATCGCACAACAAACATGACACCAACTTGATCTTGGACTTTTCAGCCATCCAGCTATGAAAAAATGTCTGCTCTTTAAAAATTATCCAGTCTCAGGTATTAGAGCAACATAAATGGGTTAAGACAACTACTAAAGAAAAGCTACATTCATCTGAAGGATTTGTTAGAAAATGAGCAGAGAGCCAAGAACCAACAGAGAAGACACACGGTAAATGGAAAAAAAAAAAAAAAAAACTAGTTAATAAACAAAGTTTCAAAGAAATAGTGAGAGGATGGGATCCAGACAGCGCAGGTGATTGCCAGGTGTCCAAAATTTCTGTCTTAGCCGGGCATGGTGGCGCAGGCCTGTAATCCCAGCACTTGGGAGGCTGAGGCAGGAGGATCGCTGTGAGTTCGAGACCAGCCTGGGCTACACAGTGAGTTCCACGTCAGTCTCAACTACATAGTGAGACCTTGTCTCAAAAAAGAAAAAAACAACAAAATCAAAATTTCTGTCCTAACCCCTGAAGACAGTGTTAGCTGGTCTGGAGGGCAGCCTGCCAACTATTAGCAACATTTTTTTTTTTTTTTTTTTGGTACAGGAGATTGAACTCAGGTCCTTGTGCTTGCAAGGCAGGTGGCGGAATTAACAACATTTTAAATGTACACATCTTTTCCTTTCTCCTCTTCTAAACCTTGTCTATGCATATACCCTCTAGAAAAAATATAGCTGCAAATGCGAAGATGGTCTCTCTTAAGCAGTACCAGGAAAAGGAAATACTTGGAGTCACTTAAAAGACCATCAAATGGAAAAAGGTAAAACAAAATCATGCCCATCTTATATAGCCATTCAAAAGAGAGATATGTGGGGACAGGGATTTAGCACAAGGTCCTGAGTTTGATGAAGGAGAGAAGGAAAGAAGAAAAGGAAGGAAGGAAGGAAGGAAGGAAGGAAGGAAGGAAGGAAGGAAGGAAGGAGAGAGAAATCATGGCAAAATTTCTGTAATTTTTTTAACTAAACCTTCTGAGAGAATTATATCACATGCATTTACAAAAAGTAATACAGAGGAGTGTAGAATAGTGGCAGAATGCTTGCCTAGCATGTACAAGGCCCTGGGTTCAATTCCCAATACCACCAAAAGGAATATAAACAGTAAACAGGGTCAGATTTTGAAATGAAACACGACTAATGGGCCTATTCTTCCAACAAAGAGATTAAATATTTAGAAGCTGTGACTCACTCCTAATAGGTCAACATCACTGCATTAAGAAACACCAGCAGATTAGAGCATGTTCCTGCTGTGTGTATCTGGGTGGGTCATGGAGGTGTGACCTTAGGTACTATACCTGGTCCCTCCCCTGTCCCTCTCCAGTGCTGTTCCCCTACTCTGCTCCCCAGCTGCCGTGAACTGAAAAGCTTTGCTCCACCATGCTCCTCCCTTCTGCCGTGATGTTTCTGTATGGGAATCAGTTGACTATACACTGAATTCCCCCAAACTATGAGCTAAATTAAACTTTTCTTTCTTTAAAGTGTTGAGTATCAAGTACTATGTCCAGCAACAGGAAAGCTAATATAGAAGCAGAGGGGAGGGAAACTGAGGTAGATCACACTGAAAGCCTCTATTTACTCAATGTATCAATCTCTATCCCAGGCACTGGAGAGTCAAAGCTTAACCAGACAGGTGTGATCCAAAGAGCATAGAAACTACCAAGGAAGGTGGACATTAATGAAAACAAAAATAAAATTACACAATCACAATCATCATTACAGTATAGCACAACAGTTTGGAACACAGGCTCGGGTATGAATGCCTGAGCTCAAAATCCAACTCTTCCACCAAATGACTACATGACTTTGGAGAAGTGGCTTAACAATCCTTGCTTCAATGTCCTCATCTAAAAACTAGAGATAATTATAGGTCCCATTTATCTGCCTATCTAACTCATCAAGTTGCTATGAGACCAGACCTAGATGGGTGATGCAAACCCATAATCACAGCAGTCTGGGAAGCTGAGGCAAGAGGATCAAAAATTGAAGTCTGGCCTGGGCAACTTGGCAACTTAGCAATATTCTGTCTCAAAATTTTAAACAATGAAAAAGAGGCTGGGAATGTTTTTCAGTCGAAAGGCCCTGGGTTCCCCAATACTACCCCCCAAAAAAAACTAAACAAAACAAAAAAACTAATCTCTGGCATACCACAAACATGCAAGTATTTGCTGTTAATATTATTGTTATTCTCATTATTATTTCAAAGGAATCTTGAGACAAATGGAAAGTCAGGAAATACTTCCTTGAAAAGTGACAAATCAGAGCCGGGGATTTAGCTCAGTGGTTCCACTGCCTGCCTTACAAATGCAAGGTCCCGAGTTCAATCCCTGGTACCAGAAAACAAAACAAAAGTGACAAATCAGTCCCAAAGACAAGTACAAATTAAACATGTTAAGAGAAAAGGTGTTTAATAGAGAGAGCCAAATGCAAAGCCCTATGCTAAAAAAGGGCTTGAAATGTTAAGGATCTAAAGAAAAGACAAAAGCTGGGGTACACTGACAGGAAAGGAGATTAGAAAACTAGAAGGGTTATGTTAAACCGAAGACTTTTATCTTTCTCTAAATAATGATATGTATCATAAAGTACACAATACAATAGACTTGTTGTTTTTTCTTTTTCCTTTTTTTTAAAGGTCACTGTTGAAATATAGAGCCAGCCAGCTGCAATGGAGGGAGGTGACACAAGCCTAAGTAAAATGAGTAAAGATTTAGAAAGAACAGTCATTCTGGTGACAGAGAAATGAAATCAACCACAGACAAATGAGAAGATGACTCAACAGAATAACAAGCACAGATGTGACTAGAACTCATGAATTAGTAATAGAACAAATTAATATGATTAAATCATTTCTTTGGGCCCTAGAGCAGGACACAGAAAAAGGGCAGTATTGTTAATCCACAGCTGGAGATCTGCATGGCATGTGTGAGAAAAGAACAAAGATCTAGGAGAACTGAGGATACTGTGACTCACTGAAAGTGACCGAGCACGGTGTCCATGTGAGACAAAGTGATGCCAGGAAGACTGTCACAACCTGGGAGTCAGGGAAAATCTTAAGGACTGGTGACCTTGGTGAAATCAGAGAATAAATTCAACATAGAGCAGGACTAAAAAGACAGGAAATGGTGACTACAAGGCTAAATTTCCAAAAGTATTATTTCAGAGGTAGAAGTATGGTCATGGGACTAGATCGCTACCCAGAAGTGGAAGGACACCTGGCTGAGACAAAGAAGATCAAGTCAGAATGAGAACAGGACATTGGGCACGTAACTGGCGTGGACACTAATGGCACATGAGATCATGGAAGGAATAAGAATGAGCTATTTACAAGGATCTTAAGTTTTCAGTGACATTCTTAAATATAACATAATGAGGATCCACTATGCACAATAAAACAGGATGCCTTGCTTTAAAAAAAAGAAAGCGGGTAAAGAAAACACGATTTGTTTTGCCGAATAATTATCAAGAGCTTCCCTAAATAGCCACTTCTGACAAAAGCTTTTAGAAAGACAAATACACAAGGAAATTTTGTTCATTTGTTTGTTGGTTTTTTGCTTAGGTGAAGTCTTACTAGGTTGCCTAGGCTAGGCTCAAACTCACAATCCTCCTGCCTCCGCCTCAAGTGTGCCCCAATACACCCAGCTCAGAAATTTTCTTAACCTGATCACTTGTCACAACTGGAAGGCAAACATCACACATTAATAAAAACAAAGGCAGCCAGGTATAGTGGCACCTGCCTATAATCCCTGAATTCTGAGAGGCTGAGGTAGCAGGATGGCAAATTCAAGCCCAGCCTGGGCAAGTGAGCAATGTAGTAAGACTCTGTTTCAAAAATAAAAAGTACTGTGGCCAATGTGAGCCATACAGAGATCTGACTGACTATCCCTATTGGAAACTGTTGGCATAGGTCAGTGATGGCGAAACTTTTAGTGCTTTTAATGATAACAAACACTACACCCCTACCATAGATTTGCCACCACAGGTATAAATACTGAAAGAACCCAGGTGTGGTGCACACCTATAATCCCAGCACTCCAGGGTGAGGCAGAAAAATCGTCCTGAGTTTCAGGTCAGTCTGGAGTACACACTAGTGAGTTCAAGGCCAGCCTGAACTATACAGCAAGTCCCTGTCTCAAAAAAAAAAGATAATAAACCGGGTGTGGTGGCACACGCCTATAATCCCAGCACTTGGGAGGCTGAGGCAGGAGGATCCCTGTGAGTTTGAGACCAGCCTGGACTACACAGTGAGTTCCAGGTCAGTCTTAACTACCTAGTGAAAAGTGAAACCCTGTCTCAAAAAAAATATATATATAGATATAGATATATATCTATATATATCTATAGATACATATATATAGATATATATATAATAAAAGAAAATCAAAAGAGAAGAACTAAGTGTTGGGTATGAGCTATCATATGTAAACTATAGAATCAAGCAAGACCCAGTTATTAAAAGCAAAACAAAAAAACAAAAAAAAAAGCTGGAGATGTAGCTCAGAGTGAAGGCCTTTGGTTCAATCCTCAGTACCACACACACAAACACACACACGCACACACACAATCATGTGTCATTAGGGAACTGCAAATTAAAAGAACAATGACATACCACCATACACATTAAAACAGCTATAATCCAAAACTGACAATATCAAAGCCTGGTGAGGAGCCAGAGATGTAGCTCAGCAGTGCAACGCCTGCCTGGCCACAAAGTCCAGTGAGAAAGAACAAAGGGAACTATCATTCTTTGTTGGTGACAATACAAAGTGGTACAGATATTGGCAGTTTCTTATAAACTAAAATTTGGCAGTTTCTTACAAAATTAAACATCCTCTTAGTATACAATCCAGCAACTGTGCCCTTGGCATTTACCCAAATCAGTCGAAAACCTATGTCCATATAAAAATCTGCACACAGATATTCATAGTAGCTTCATTCATAATTGCTAAAATGTGGAAGCAACCAAGAAATCTACCAATAGGTCAGTGGGTAAATAAACTGTGGTACATCTATACAATGTAATGTCAGTGCTAAAAAGAAACAGGCTAGCAAACCAACACACAACATGGAGGAAAGTTAATGCATATTACCAAGTGAGAGAAGCCGACCGAAAAGGCTACGTACCATGATTCTAACCACATGACATTATGATAAAGCCAAAACTATGGAGACAGTGAAAAGACCAGTGATTACCAGGGATTAGGAGAAGGAAGAGATGGATAAGTGAAGTACAGGGTTTGGGGGCAATGGGACTATTCTGTATGATACTGTAATAGTAGATACATGGCATTTTGCATTTGTCAAAACCCACAAGATGTACAACACAAAATGCAGATCCCAATGTAAACTACAACCTTTAACTAGTAACAGTGTATAAATACTGCTCATCAATTTTAACAAATGTTCTTAACAGAAGACAATATTAGGGGAAATTGGGGACAGCCAGGGAGATACAATACATAGGAATTCTCTGTATTTTGTGCTCAATTTTTCAGTAAACTTAAAACTGCTCAAAGTAGCTGGGTATGGTGGCACACACTTATAACCTCAGCACTCAAAAGGCTGAGGCAGGAGATCACAAGTTTGTGGCTAGCCTGGGCTACAGAGCAAAGCCTACGTAGACCACACAGCAAGACCCTATCTCAAAAGACAAGCAAACAAAAAACCTGCTCAAAGTAAGAAAATCTACACATTTTTTAAAAATTAAAAAAATAGCTGGGGATTTAGCTCAGAGGTTCTGCTGCCTGCCTTGCAAGAGCAAAGATCCAAGTTCAATCTCCGGTACCAAAAAATAAATAAATAAATAAAAATAAAGACACCTGACATCTGACTGAGTTACATAGAAATCTGTGTCTGCTACTGAAAACATAATATATTCAAGGGGTTAAGAGTACAGACTCCACCTGGCCTCAGTCTGACTCTTCCACTTAACTGCTTGTGTCACTCTGGGCAAATTATAAACATCTCCAAGTCTCAATTTTTTCATTGGAAAAGTGGGGATAATTACCATGGCGTTGTTAAGAAAATTAAGTGAGTTAAAACATGTAGAAGCACTCAGAATAATGACTACAACAAATGAAGTGTTCAATAAATGTTAGGACCCTGTTACTAGAAAGTAAGGTCTCCAGGACTACACAATCAACACCACCTAGAAGCCGGTTGGAGACTCACACTCACCCCACACCTATGGAACCAGTACCTTATAATACTCCTAGGAGTTTCTATGCAAATCAAAATTGAAAAGTACTGGAGTCAGTGGTATTATAATCACTACAGCTATTCTACAATGTTGTCAATAAATACAGAGCATAAACACTGCAAGAGTCCAAATTATTACCTGCTGACCATATGATTGTCCACTCAAAAAAAAAAGATGAGGAATCAATTCTAATAGTTAATAAAATTACACTAATTAATTTAACATACAACCCAGGCCCACAAAAAATAAATAAAGAGTATACATTAATGGGGAGGAGAACTAGGGACAGAGGGAGATGGGAAGGAAGGGAAGAAAAGTGAAGTAAAAAGGGACTAAGTTAAAAGGGACTCCCCAAGATGAATGTTTTTATGATGTACCATAAACACGTACTGATAAAAAATAAAGAGTACATGTTAGCAAGATTGTTTCAAGTGGGTAAATGATACACTATTAGAATAACTGGCTATCAATTTTTTTTGTAAAAAAGTCAGATTGTTATATTATACTGAAAAGGTACTCCAAGCAGATTCAAAAACTTCAATTTTGAGCAGGGTGTGTTGGCATGTGCTTGAATTTTGGATCTTCCTGTCTCAGTCTCCCACAGTGTTGGGATTATAGGCAGGAAGATCCCAAATTCAAGCACAGCCTGGGCAATTTAAGGACCTAGCAAGATCCTATCTCAAAATAAACAAATAAATAAGGGTTGGGGGTATAGCTCAGTGCAAAGGCTCTAGGTTTGATCACACTATAGAAGTACTTAAAAAAAAAAAAGCTAACAGAAAAATGGTAAAACGGGATTAGAAATTAAATAGATGTTATATATTCATGTGCAAAGAGACTGAGTTTCAAAAGCCGAACTAGAACTAAATCAATCCCCCAAAATCTACTAATATTTATGTGCAAAGAAAAGGGTATAGAAGAATCTATACTAAATGATAACAGTAGTTAGTTACTTCTAGAAGGTAAAACTGGAAATGGGGCAAGTGACACAAGTTTTTCTTATTATTACACTAAAAATTTTATAATGAACATGTTTATACAAAAATATAGAGTGCTACAATTGTATGTGGGTATATATACATACATGTATAAAGTAATATATTTTCAGTAAAACAAAAATAGACTAATACTTCAGTAAAATAATATTTTCAGTAGAAACCACAAGCTCCCAGATTTTCCCAATAATTTCCCAAATATTACATTTAGAAGATACATTCTCATGTTATCAAAATCTCCCTACAAATTCTAAGTAAAAACATTCCAATTGCTGTCATCTCCAAGTGGACAACCAAATTCAATTTCCAATGGCCCTCTGATAAAAAAGTTCCAGTTCAAAAAGTGAGCTGATTAAACTGGCCAAGATAAGCTATTTAACAACATGACACAAAATACTGGCCCATGTGGAGCCCTTATGTCCAAAATGTACTTAATAATAATAATAGCAACTGTTTCAAATTAACTGCAAGGAAATAATAGCAACTTAAAATTCACTTCAGTTTCCAATTCTGAATCATTTCTCAAGTCACTAAACTGAGAGGAAAAGTTGTTTTCTTTTTGAGCCATTTGTCACTTCTGACTAAATACAGGCTTTAGCCCCTAAAACAGGTAAGTGTGGAAAAACTGCATACCCTCAAGAAGACTGCCAATGGAAGGGTTTTTCCAGAAAATTTTTTTACACACACAGAAAGAAAACCTTGTGTAAGTAAGTAGGCTACCAATTTAATTCCCTAAACTAATTTAGAAACCACTGGAAACAAGTGACTAAGAAGTAAAACATGTAAGACAGGGTAAAAAACAAAACAAAAATTTACATACTGAAAGCACATACAGGGGTTCCTTTTGCTGAAGTCAGACTATTAGGTTCTAGCTAAATCAGAAATTAGTTTTACAGGTTTCCTATAATGTGACATGTAGAGATTTTCAGCTGCTATAAACAAATCACATGCTACTTATTTTGGGGCATGGTGCTTTTTTTCTCCTTGTATTTAACAGAATATCACATGTAGGTCTTCCTGATACTGATATTCTTCCAATTAATAGATTGAAATTTATTAAAGTGATAAATTAAATATTATTAAAATGATAAAAGTGTCAGAATTAGAGGGTTTCCCTTTCTCTAAAACTGTCAGCTCAAAAAATTCAAGGTAACACAATCAGTATACACATCTCAGAAGATATGACCATAACTACACTGAAATCATAAATTAGTGAGCTTGGAACCCCCGACACAAAGAAAAGATTCACTGCGTCTCATCATACATGTAACAGACACATGAACTAAAGTATCTTGGTTTCTAGAACATCTAAACTCAGAACCACTGAAAATAAGTCTCCCCAACCAATCTAAAGTCACTTTCCAAGATAACTGCAATCAAAACGACCTCTAGGAGGACCTAATTTCACTTTTTCAATGGTAAACAATCCCTCTGGACTGATTTAGCAAGAAAGATGTGAGTAAAAAGAAACTGTGAGGAGGAGAGCATAGGCAGGTTTTCATGTCACATAAATTGATGAAGTTTAAGGTATCTCACCTTGCAAAAAAAGACAAACTCTGTCCATAATATACCACTAATTACAAATTCTATGCTCCACGCCATATATCCAGTCAGAAAAACATTAGCTTTTCAGGCACAAATAACTTTTATCATACGCTAATGACTATAGCATCAAAGAGATCTAAGAAAAGTATACATGCAAAAGTACAGCATTAAGAACACACAGAGACTGGTCAGGAGAAAGGCAGTTTAAAAACAAGGTCAAAATACTTCAGTATTTTTAATGTTGAGATTTACCATTGTGCTGACACTTAATGTTACTCTTCAGTGCATTTTATCAGTAGCTAACTACCTATAAGTTTTTCAAATATTTATTTGTTTGTTTATTATTTTTATGTACTTAT
Source organism: Fukomys damarensis (assembly GCF_012274545.1). Lineage (NCBI taxonomy): Eukaryota > Metazoa > Chordata > Mammalia > Rodentia > Bathyergidae > Fukomys > Fukomys damarensis. The sequence goes on from NW_022900928.1 coordinate 65,007,726, forward strand.
TCATGCATTCATTCATTTACTCCAGGGCTGGAGTAAAGCTTGTGCTTCACATGTACAAGATCCTGAATTCAACCCCTAGCAACAAAAAGCTGTAATAATTATTTAGTTTATGTCATCCAATTTGTAACACATCATTACCAGAGAAACTCCAAAAATTCTACAACCTTACTACACATTTCTAATGATCTCAAGGTATCTTTTTTTAAAAAAAAACATCATATTACATATTGTCTCCCATTCTTAAGTACTTTCTCTTCATTCTTTGATGCTGATTCTTTGAGCTTCAGTAATGAAGAATAGTTTAGCATTCTTCCTGCTCATCTAGAAGATATACTGCTTTCAGTGGCAGTTCAATATTTAATCACAAAGATAATTCTTTTTTTTTTCTTTTTCTTTTTTTTTTTGGTACCAGGGATCAAACTCAGGTCCTTGTACTTATGAAGCAGGTGGCAGAAAAACTGAGCTAAATCCCCAGCCCCTCAAAGATAATTCTTTTTTTACTGATCAGCACTGCCACAAATCAGAATTACAATTTAGCATATGGTCTTATCCAACTTTATAATTATATTCATCGCTGCCCAGACCTTGATTTGTCAACTCTTGTAACAGTCCCTTTTCTGAAGGCATCCTAAAACAAAAGTTCAGGTTTTTTTCCACAGCAAATTAGGGTAGTTAATAAATAAACAGCTTATAAACCAATTTCTCTTGAAGTATTCAAAAACATGGCACAGACCAATAATCACATCTATCTGGAAGAATAAGGCAAGACAATTACAAGTTCAAGGCCAGCCTGGGCAACTTAATAAGACCCTCACTCAAAAAGGGGGAGTGAAAGGGGAGAGGGTTGTAGCTCAGTAAAATGGGACTCTAGGTTGAATCCTAGACCCAGATAGACAGACAGACAGACAGACAGACACACACACACACACACACAATTAAATATAAGTAATACATCTGAATGCTTTGACTTTAATTGCTAAAAACTGTAGTAGATAAAATTCAGGAAGTGGGGTGGGCAAGAAAGGGCAATGCAAAGTGGATATGATCAAAGTACGTTATACACATTTATGAAACTGCCACGATGAAACCCCATTATTCTGTATAATAGATACAGAAAATACACATAGTTTAAATTGCTTAAAAATTCAGAAATTGGTCCACAGAAAGTAATTCTCTCTGGCTGGGAATTTAGCTCAGTGGTTCATCTACCTATCTTGCAATCACAAGGACCCCAGTTAGATCCCCAGTACCAAAAATAAATAAATAAATTAAATGAAATGAAATAGGAAAGTCTGACGCCTTTCCCTGATCTAATGAATCCCAAACTACTTTATTACTTTAAAAAATTAAGGATTACCAATCATCCTGTGGTACATGCCTGTATTTCCAGCACTCAGGTGGCTGAGGCAGGATCACTCTGAGTTCAAGGTCAACATGAGCTATATAGTGAGTTCAAGACCAGCTTGAACTACATAGCAAGACCTTGACCAAGAATGATCAGACTAAATAAAGCATCTCATGAATAAAGGAAAATGATTTTTCTTTTTCAATTGCAGAAAATTAGACAATCTACTATTTTTTTTTAATTCATGAAAACAAATTTTAAACTTTGCATTATATTTCATTTGAGAGCATGGAAACTTGCATGTGCCCAAAGATAATGTATTTTATATAAAAGACAATGTACTGTATAAACAAACTTGATGTCTGTCACAATTACATAGCACATATTTTCACCAAAAAAACTAGTGTTTTCTGCAGTATCTTCAAATTTTATGAAAATCTTCAAAAACTGATTTTAATTAAATTTATTTCCTGAGCTAAGATTTATTTTTTTACTTTTATCAATCTAACATTCCTGGCAGCTTACACCAAGGAATTTGATCTTTTCTAGAATATACAATTTTCCTATAGACCATGTTAAATGTGGGTAGATATCACTTTATTTTTCTGTCAATTATTAAAATATGATTACTTTTAAAAAAACAGTACAGTTGTCTCAGTACATGAAAAAGGAACTGAAAGATAGTTTCTTAGATACAATAGGCACAGTTCATAAAAGAACAAATGTACAGACTTGAATTCAAAATAAACTCTTAGCCAGGTACGGTGGCGCATGCCTATGATCCCAGCACTCAGGAGGCTGAGACAGGAGGATCACTGTGAGTTCGAGATCAGCCTGGGCTACATAGTGAGTTCCAGGTCAGTCTCAACTACATAGTGAAACCCTGTCTCAAATAAAAAAAAAAAAAAAAAAAAAAAAAAAAAAAAAAAAAAAAAAAAAAAAAAAAAAAAACTTGCTCATCAGACACCTCTGAAAGAATGAAAAGATAAGCCAAGAGAAGTAAAGCATTTATGATAAAAGACTTGTATCCAAAAAAAAATAATTTTCAAAACTCAATAAGAGGGTCGGGGATTTAACTCAGCGGTTCGGTGGCCTGCCTTGCAAGCGCAAGGACCCAAGTTCAATCCCCGGTACCAAAAAAAAAAGAAAACAATTCAACCTCTCCCTTCCCCTCCTCTAACCCTGTTCCCAGATTAAACCAGGACCTTTTTTATTTTTAGACAGTTTCACTAAATTGTCCAGGCTGGAAAGGAACGTGTGATCCTCCTGCCTCTACCTCCCAGAGGGCTGGTATTACAAATGTACACAATTCAACCTCCCCCCCACCCCTGTACCAGGGATCGAACTCAGGTCCTTGCACTTACAAACCAGGTTGTGGAACCACTGAGCTAAATCCCCGGCCCCAATCCAACCTTTTTAAATGAGCTACGGTTGAGGGTGTAACAGAGTAAGTGCTTAGTTAGCATGCTTGAGGACCTGGGTTCAATCCCCAGCAACACAAAAAAAATAAATAAATAAAAATAAAAAAAGGAAAATGGGCAAAACATTTGAACAAATACTTCACCAAAGAAGACACATAGGTGGCAAATAAGCACATCAAAATCACTGGTCCTTAGAGAAATGTAAATTAAAACCATGAATACCATTACACAACACTAGAAGGGTTAAAATTTGGAAGACATCATATAGGTACTGCTAAGAATTTTACATAACAGGACCTCTCATATCTCATTATACTACTAGAGAGAATGTAAAATCATACAGCCACTTTGGAAGACAACTTGGCAGCTTCTTAAAAAGTTAAACATAAACCTACCAACCACATGACCTATCCATTCCACTTCAAAGTATTTAAGAGAAAGGGAAATACAAACTAAGAGAAATGAAAACATACCTCCATGGAAAGCTGTACATGAAGTTTATAGTAACCCTATTCTAATGGCCCAAACTAGAAACAATTTAAATGCTCAATAGGTGAGTGGCTAAAAAATACTACTGCAACTATACAATGGAACACTACTCAGCAATAAAAATTAACAAACTCACTAATGCTACATACTCAGGAAACTGAGGAAGAGGAAGAAGGCTTGCTTGAGCCCAAGGAGTCCAAGACCTAGCTAATCAAAAGAGCAAAACATCTTTAAAAAAAAACAAGATCTTAAGAATGAATGACTCTTAAACACAGAATGCTGATGAATACAGAATATACCTGGATGAGGCCATTCATATGAAATTCCAGAAATGGCAAACAGACCTACGGTAAGAGCAAATCAATGGTTACATAGGAGTAGAAGATAGTGGGAATGAATTGTTTTTGTCATGGAAATTTGCACATAAGTAAAAAAGGAACAGTGAGCCTATCGTTACCATCAGCCAACTTAGACAATTATAAATAAATAAATAAATACATGGCTGCTCACATCTATACTCCTGACCACTCTCTGCCCTCAGAGGATGGAGACCATCACGTTCTATTATCCGTATTCATTTCAAAATGTATTTCTAAAAGTTAAATACTTTTTCTTTTCAAAATGACCACAATGCTATTACACCACCTAAAAAGATCATTTTAACATCAGATAATCTAGTCAATATTTGAATTTCTCCAATTGTCATATAATTTTTGCTCAAATCATGATCGAAGATTATTTCAGGGTATGGTTTCTTTTACCCCTTCAATTTCACACACTTGCCTTAATTTTTAGATGTAAACAGAATATTTCCTACCTTCAGTGCCCCCTACTCTCCTTCTTAATAAAGAAAATATCCCTTCTCACTCCCAATAGTAAAGGCTGCCATTACTTCAGTTTTAACACATTCAGAAAAGCTTTTACTTCAATCACAGTTTCCTTCCTTTACAATTAAGCTGCCATATTCACTTACTACTTAGGAAGAGTCTTCACTGCTAATATCATATAAATGTAAGTAATGTTGTCCCATTAAAACATTATTTGCCATTTCTATTAAACTTCCTAAGGAGTTCAATTTTACATTATTATACTGTCAGCTCCCCTTTTAAGTGAGTTACTTTTTAACACTTCATAACTAAGTCACAGTGATGGGCAAAAGCCCAAAATATTATAGCATGGTGCTAGAGGATCAACATTAGCTCAACTCTATTCCTTAATTATGAAATGCATCCCTCATTAGTCATAAGGGGAAGCAGATGAGAAACTATGCAAAGATCACCACACATACGACCTTTTCACACAAAAAAATAATAATACAAATGTAGATAGTGATTCAGTAGGGTCACTTTCATTCATTTTTAGTGCTGATTAACAGAAGCAGGGGCCGGGGATTTAGCTCAGCGGTTCGGTGGCCTGCTTTGCAAGCGCAAGGACCCGAGTTCAATCCCTGGTACCAAAAAAACAAAACAGAAGCAGATCACAAATGGGTAGGGAACAACTCGAAGGAATTTGGAGAGTGGGGTACTAGGAATTGAACCAGGACTTGACGCCTCTTAAGTACGTGATCTACAACTATATTCCTCACCTCCTAAAAGGGAAAAAAAAAATTTAAAGCAGGTATAATCTCTGAAGCCAAGTATAGTGACACAAACCTGTGTCTCTCAGGGTGCTGAGGCAGGAGGATCACATTAATGAGTCCAAGGCCAGCCTAAACTACATAACAAGACCCTGTCTTTAAAAAAAAAAAAAAAAAAAAAAAGCCACATTACTATTTCTAAACCCAAGAATTTGTAACTATGATATCCAGCAGTCAGAGTGAATCAAAACCTTTTTGATTGCTCACTTGGGTTCAGCACTGGCCAGGTCAAAAATATCATGGGTCTCTGCCCTTAAAGAACTTATATCCTTAGCTGGTAAAATAAGACACTTCACCAGTGTGGTGGCACACACCTGTAATTTTCACTCTCTGTGAGGCTGAGATGGGGGATCACAGGTTTGAGGCCACCATGGAAAACTTAGTGATACAGCAAAATCCTGTCTCCAAAAATTAAATAAGGGCTGGGGGTGTAGCTCAGCACAAAGGCCCAGGGTTCAATCCCTAGTACTGCAAAAAATAATAATTACATAATTAAACAATTAGTCCATATTATGAGACATTTTATCAGTAAGCTGTATGAATCAGACTTAAAGTAGTATAACTCATGGAAGGGATAACTAAGAAAGACTACACAATTTAAAAAGTCAAAGAGAGGGCCGGGGATTTAGCTCAGCGGTTTGGTGGCCTGCCTTGCAAGCACAAGGACCAGAGTTCAATCCCCGGTACCAAAAACAATTAAAAATAAAAATAATAAAAATAAGAAAGTCAAAGAGAACTACATGGAAAAAAAATATTTTTAATGAATAAAAGTTTATGAAATCATAAAGAGAGAATGTGAATATCAAACAAGTGAAACCTGAAGGCAGGGCAGGACAGGAATAAGTAAGTAACACTAGAACAAACTATAAACTCTAAAGAGCAGAGAACAACAGCCACTCCCTCCCTAATGTCTGGCACATGTCCTGTTCTAGTACGAATAAATAGCAAAACTCAAGTTTTGGATAAACCAGAAGGATAGTTGGGGGGAGGGGGAACAATTTTACTTTTTTTTTTTTGAGGTGCTGCGGATTGAACCCAGGACCTGGAGGATGCTAGGCAAGCCACACCCCCAATCCTGAGGGATTTTGCTAATATTGTTGGATGGTGTTTTGATTTATTATTTTTATTTTAAAACAAGGTCTCACTAAGTTATTTCTTCAAACTTGTGATCTTCAAGGGGCAAGGGAAGTAGCTCAGTGGTACAGTGCCTGCCTGACAAGCGTGAGGCCCTGAGTTCGATTCCTGGTACAAAAAAAAAAAGATTTGTGTTTTCCAGCCTCTCAAATACCTTGGGCAATGTTTTTATTTTTGGTTTTTTGTTTGGTCTTTTTTTTACATAAAAGATTAAATGTGGTGATTTTATGTAGCACTGAAAAAAGAGAAGGGTGAGAAACTGGAAGAAAAAAAAACAGAATAAACCCAAAGTATGCAGCCATGTCAGCAAAACTGGGCAAAGCAGTGCACGCCTGTAATCCCAGTACACAGGGGGTTAAAGCAAGAGTATCACTGTGAGTTCAAGGACAGCCTGGGCTGAGTAGTGAGTTCAAGGCCAGCTTGAAATGTCTGGCAAGACCTTGTCTCAGGGGGGAAAAAGTCAGCCAAAAGAGACATAAAATTTATCCCATATTAGCTGGGCATGGTGGAACACACCTGTAATCACAGCACTCAGGAGGCTGAGGCAGGAGGATGGCTTCAAGTTGGAGGCCAGCCTGTGCTACATAAGTGAGTTTAGGACCAGCCTGAACTACATAGCAAGACTCCATCTCAAAAACAAAACAAAATATCTACCCCATATTCAATACCAAAATGAATGCATCCAGAAAGCACATTCTGTTACACTGCTAGTTTTTAAGAACACTAACTAAAGGTGTATGTGATCTGTTTTTTTTTTTTTTTTTTTGGTACTGGAGATCGAACTCAGGATCTTGTGCTTGCGAAGTAGGCAGAAGAACCACTGAGCTAAATCCCCGGCCACTATGTGACCATTTTTCTTTGTAATGTAATAGCATAACCTGGTAAGTATGCTAAATTTCTTCGGAAGAGAACCAAGGCCATTGGCCAATCCACTTAAATGATTTTGTTCCACTTATTTACACTATCTGGAAATGTGCCTGGTCAGGTACATAGGTCGGTCTCTTTGGTAGCTGTGTATCAAATAACAGACTCATGGGGAAAGAAAATAAGGGAAAAGAAAAAAATATGAGAAAAGGAAAAAAATGGAAACAAAGTCTTTATAAATAGGGGAGGGTGGAGGAGGTGAAGGGAGGGCAGGGATATGGGGAAAAAAATGAGAACCAAGAACTGTAATGTAAAGGTACAAGATACCAATGATGAATGTAACTGTACTATATACTTAAAAAGTACCAATAAACTCAATAAAAAACAAACAAACAAAAAACAGACTCACCACAATTAAGGCAAAGTACAGGAAATCTAGCAGAGCCCGGGGTGGTGGCACACGCCTGTAATCCCAGCCCTCTGGAGGTTGAGACAGGAGGATCACTGGGAGTTCGAGACTGGCCTGTGCTACATAGTTAGCTCCAGATCAGTCTCAACCACATAGTGAGATCCTGTCTCAAACAAAACAAAACAAAACAAAAAAATCTAGCAGAAAAACCAGTCAGTATTGCTAAATCAGGTTCTAAGTGATTATTTCACCAAAATGTCAACCTCCCATTTTAATGCTAGCTTACAATGGCCATTGGAAGAATATTAATGGTATTGCCAAAGAAAATAATAATAATGTCTTTCTTAGGATAATGTTAAGCGATTGAGAACAACAAAGTCTAGCTGGGCCTAATATTTATAAGCCAAAATGTGTTAAGTCAAGGAGACTCTTACCTCCTTAAACTTCAGAACAGGAAGTCATGCCAACAACACATCTCAGTGTACACCAATCCTCCAGATACCTCCCAACCGAAAACCTTTCCAGGATCAGGCTGCCATCAGCTATGGTCTTCAGAAGCAGCCATAAAATTTCAATACAGAAGGACTTTAGGAAACAAAATCCAGTGAGGGAAGGAGGCAATGGAAAATTTTTCTTAAAGCTATAGATGCATAGGAATGTTCATTATTTTCCTTTAAATTATATTAATAGTGAGAGTGAGTTTGGCCAGCTTTTGCATCTCCACTGGTAATTTTCCTTAGCTTTCCTTCTACTCTTTCAGCCCAAATCATATGGGCAGCAAGGAAGTCTCATTACATATTAAAGTTTTATAATTGAGTGCTAAGAGTCTGGCTATGTACAGCTGAAATTAGAATACAGTTTGGTACTTAATATCTGGTACAATCAAAAAAACATGAGCCTTGCAGGGCATGGTAGCACATGCCAGTAATCCCAGCACTGGGGAGGCTGAGACAGGAGGATTCTGGGAGTGCAAGACCAGCCTGGGCTACACAGTAAGTTCCATCCACGTCAGTAGCAATTACATAGAGACCCTGTCTCAAAAAACAAGAAAAAAAAAAAAAATGAGCCTTGTAACCACACATCTGTTTACATATCTCAGCTCTACTACTTAAAAGATATATGACTTTGGATAAGTTACATAATTTAATGTCAGGGTCACAAAGAAACAAAATATAACTATTTTGCAAAGCTGTTGTGGGGGGACTAGCAAGAATGATAGGAAGTATACAGAACAAAGTAAGTATTTAGCTTATGGTAATTAAGGCAGAAGGCTGATGACCAGGCCTGCACTCAGGATGCCAATTAGTATTAACTATATAATGAAAGAATGAATCAACTTCACAAATTTCATCTTTCTGTGTCCAGCTCGGAGATGACTTACCCATCCTTGTGCAATGTCATTTGGTCTCTAGAGGAAGAAGGCTCTTTCCCAACCCTGTCTTCAGGCCTAAACCAACACTACAGCCATCTTGTCACTACCATGCTATCACCAGCTGCCTGACTTTGGCTTCAAAGAAAATACTGTGTCTTCAGTATTACCTAAATTTTTGACTTATAGCCTGAGGCTAAAAGCATTCCCTTAACAAATTTGTTTGTTTGTTTGTTTGTTTGAAAGGGTCTCTTTACACAGTCCAGGCTGGCCTTGAACTTGCCAAGTAGAAGTCGTCCAGGTGCATTCCTCCCTCTCTCAAACCGGCCTTACCCAGGCTTATCCCTTTAATCCTCCCATTTCCCCTAACCCACAGACCCATAACAGTATGTATGTTTTAGATAAAGTGGATTGATACTCAATTAGGAGTCTTCTGTCCTTGGTTCTCTACCCATCCTTAAACAGAGGACATACTTTCTTCTTTACACAATGTTGTGATGGGGCTGGGGATGCAGCTCAATGGTAGCTGCATTTCCCTAGCACTCACAATGTCCTGGGTTCCATTCCTAGCACCACAAAAACTAAAACATAAACTGGGCTTAGTAGTACACACCTGTGATTCCAGCATTCAGGAGACTGAGGCAGGAGGATTGCTATGAGTTTGAGGCCAGCCTGGGCTACACAGGTGAGTTCAAGGCTAACGTGGGCTACAAAGGCAGACCCTATTTCAAAAACAACAAAAAACAATGAAAATATAATATGCTGGGCCGGGGATTTAGCTCAGTGGTTCCACCGCCTTCCTCGCACCACAAGAACATAAGTTTGATCCCTGGTACCAAAATAAATAAATAAATAATAATAATAATAATAATAATAATAATAATAATAATAATATGCTTACCACACAGGATGGCAGGAAGGTTCAAATAAGACATCTGTGAACAAGTTATATAGATTTAATTTATTTACAATAAGCTTCTATTATGACCTAGTATTTACTTGTCAATATAAAATCCAAATATAAAAAATTCCTGAGGCATTTATTAGCAAGAAATTAAAAACAATTTAATGGCTAAATGACTAAAAAGTTATGACACAAAGTTATCATTCCATTGTCATACTATGTAGCATTTTTTTTTAATTGTAGAAACTCTCTGATTTCTTCTTTATTTTATTTTATTTATTTATTTTTTTTTTTTTGGTACCGGGGATTGAACTCAGGTCCTTGCACTTGCAAGGCAGGCCACCAAACCACTGAGCTAAATCCCCGGCACCGTAGCATTTTTTTAAATTATAAAGTTCCTTATGTAGTTATATGTATACTCAGGATACCATCATGAAAAAAGGATGCAGATTAGTATTAACACTTTTTACAATGTTTTAAAAAGACAGTACAGTAACATATGATGTATATTTGCTTCTATATACATAAAATCTCAAGACAATAATAATTGACTGTCTATGGGAAGGGGGGGTCTGGATGTCTATGAGGTATGTGATAAGGATACTTTTTACTATATCTCATTTTTTTGTAGCTTTTAATTTTATAAATCCCTAGTACCCTAAACAGGGAAAATCGTTTCTTCATACAATTATAAATGTGAGAAATAATTTGAACCATTAATGAGGATGACAAGCTCTCTGACAACTCATTTCCTGGGCCAGATTCAACATCACAATTATAAACACCTAAAACAATGTTCCCTTCCATGATCTCATTCTATCAAGTGACTGGAGTTAATTTATTCCTTCCAGTCAAACTTCCTAACTTGCTAATTATGTGTCTATGTTTTATGCATCTCCACATTCAGTGTTATTTTTAACTCCTAAAGCTTATTGTTTTAGGGTCTACTGTAATCCTTAACAGGGCTCTCTAAATCCTAACAGTTCGAGTCATTCCAATGCTAACTTTCCTGGACCAAACATCAAGTTCTGCCTCTTAATCACTTAAGATTCACCACCAGATCTAATTACTAATATTACTAATTATTAATATTACTAATCTGAACTTCAGGGATTAGATGGCAATAATGCAGACTGCCCATCTAGAGAAGAGAATTTTCTCCAAACTGGCAGAAAGATACTACTTCCAAACTCTGGCAGAGGGGTAAATAAACTTTACTAAGGCAATACTCTCCCAAATCTAAATTTTTTTTTGGTTGATCTGTTTGTTTTTTGTCTGTTTGTTTTTTGAGACAAAAATCTCACTATACAGCTCAGGTTGGCCAGAACCACAGTGAGTCTCTTGCCTTAGTTCCTGAGTGCTAGGACTACAAGCATGCACCACCATGCCCTGCACAAACCTCAATTTTAAATGCTATTGCCTTATACATAACTTTAGTCATACTGGAATAACATTAAGGACCTGAAACACTGCTCAAAACAGCAGCAATGCTACCTCCATTTCTACTCCCCTATGGTAAGAAGAGTATTTTTGGACCTAGCCTATGAAACAGCACTTTGTTAACTCTGAGCTTTATCCTCTGAATATTCCTTTCACATTCAACCTTGGTCCTTATTTTTTGGTGTGCAGCTCCAAAACTTCAACAGAATACATAATGAAATGCTGGGTTACTTTAGGGCAAGAAGGTTAAGCCTACGAAAGCTTTCTAATTGAGAACTCTCTTCCATGAAAGAATGCAGAAATCTGCTGACTGTTTTTTTCCCTTTTCTCTTTCCAATAGCTATTTGCTTTCTTTGCAGCAAATCTTCCATCAAATACAAAAGCCAACCACTTAAGAGACAGGTGTTTTGCAAGCACAGTAACTCTCAAGAGCAACAAGTTTGATAACATCTACTAACAAGTTGCTTACTAGTGTACTGTGACAGTTAACTGTTTAAAAATCTGTTAAGACTAGCATTGAGAAAATTTGTAAATGCCACTTAAAGAAAAGTAAGCCCATGTCTCAGCCACAAGGACCCAAATTCAATCCCCAGTACCAAAAAGAAGAGAAAAGAAAAGAACACTAAATCCATTTTCTACCCACAGAAAATTTGCAAAAAAGAATTCATGCAAGTAAACTAGTACTATCACATATAAATCCCTTATTCTACAGTTGTTTTCAGTGGTATTTAATTCCAGGGTGGAAACTTAAAGTGGAAACCTACTTTAAGTATTTATCTCCTTTAATAATTCTAAAATTAAGCCAGCTGCGGTGGCACATGCCTGTAGTTGTAGCTACTCAGGAAGCTGAGGTGGGAGGATCATTTGACCATGAGAGCTGGAGGTCAGTCTGGGCAACATAATGAGACCCTGCCCCAAAATTAACAATTCTAAAATCCATGGTTAGTCTTAAAGAAAAGTCTGAAAGAACTTGTAAAAACTTGTTAGTTTGTTTGTTTGTTTTAGAGGGAGGTGAAGAGGATGAAAAAAAGGTGAGGATGTATTATGTGCATGTACCAGCTCCCCAGGATGAATGTAATCATTGTATAGTGGAAATGTATTAATAAAAAAATTTTAAGAAAATGGGTAATCACATGAAAATACACTCATAAATTTGCAGTTATTTAGAATTAAACAGTTTCACTGAGACATTCTAGAATAACATTCATATCAGAAAGAAAACAAAGATTTTATCACTATAGCAAGATCCTTTATCAGCTGTCTCCCAGACTTCAACTTCTCTGCTTTAAAAATTCTGTAAAACAAATCCTAAAGTTGGTTCCTGCATGAGAAAGACATTTCTGAAAATTCCAAGAGAACGCTCTATTTCAGAGTTTTAAAATATCTAATGTTTTATGAAAAAGAAAATGATTATTCAGCAACATTACCTGAACTTCACCTGAGTCAGATCCAATGAATCAATCCAATACAGCATGCCACAGAAAGGTAATGTTATGAATAAAGTGGGAAATCCAGGTGACTAAACAGAGTTCTGTGTAACACTTTCACACAGTATCTTTTCACTCTGACAACTGAATGCCAACATAATTCTCTTGATGCCTTTTTTGGCACCTACCCCTGTTTCTACACAGAAAGACTGAAAAAAAAATGTTTTCTAGAAATTCCCAAAGTTATGAAATAAGCTTTTTAAAAAGACACTTCAGTGTCGCCTGCCTTGCAAGTTCAAGGATCCGAGTTCAATCCCCAGTACCAAAAAAAAAAAACAGCAGAAGTGAAGCTAGAATTAAGTATATTGCAGAAAATCATTTCTACCGTACAAGCTAACACTCCAAATGGATTAAATGTTTAATCGGTAACTGAAATAAATGTTTCCTTATGATATAGCGTAATATTTTAAAAGAGGAGGTTACAGCATTTCACAAAATTGTGGTATCATATATTCAAAAGTGCTTAAGGCTGGCCCTTCAATATACAGTACTTTAGTACAAAGCCATAATAACAATTAGAGGTATATAATATCAAAGCAAGTAAAACAGTGTAGTGAATAAACTAAAGAGTACAGAAATATACCCAAGCATTTATTGTGGCTTTGTAAATGACAGATAGCTTTTTTTTTTAATATAAGATAGTTTTTTTAATCAAGCAGGAAAAGATGGCTCTGCGTGGTAGTACACCTTTGTAATCCCAGCCATTTGGGAGGATAAGGCAAGACGATTATAGCTCAGTGGCACTGTACTTGCCTTGTAAACTCAAGGTTCTAGGTTCAATCCCCAGTACTGGAATTAAAAGAAAAAAAAAAAGAGAGAGAGGATCACAAATTCAAAATTACCCTGTGCAATTTAGGGAGACTCTGTTTGAAAACAAGGAGTGGGGGACTCAGCAACAGAGCACTTGACCAGCATGCATAAAACCTAGTACCATAAGTGGGGGTTGGCAAGGAGAAAGGAGAGAAAGGGGGAGGAGAGGGGGAGGAGCAGGTGGGGGGAAGAGATGTATTATGCAATAAAATGCATCAAGACAATAAATTATCTGGAGAAAAACATAGGTTTGTTTATTCAACAAATGGAGGGACTCAGACACTGAAAAATAAGAACAAGGAGAAAGAAGACAGATAATCCTTTGCCCTTGTGGAGCTTATAGTCAAGTGGAAGGAAGAAAACCATTAATAATCAGACAAATATATCTGAAATTATAACTCCAACAAATTCTACAAGTAATCTTTATTTCATCTGGTTTATACTAAAATGCACTTCACATGAAGTAAAGGTTTAAATTTTAAGAAAGCCAAAAAAGTCTTTGAAAAAAATGAATAAATATTTTTGGAAGATTAGAAGAGGGGGCCAGGCATGGAGGCTCATACCTATAATCCTAGCCCTTAGGAGGCTGAGGCAGGAGGATCATTGTGAGTTTGAGGCCAGCCTGGGCTATACAGTGAGTTCAAGGCCAGCCTGACTACTACATAGCAAGACACACACACACACACACACACACACACAAAGTTTAGTATAAAAAAACTAGAAAGCCATAAAGGAAAAAATCTGACCACAAACTTTTAAATGTTAACTTTTTAATATTTTAAATGCACATACACAAAGCCAAAAAAAAGCCTTTGCCTCAGAGTGCTGGAATTACAGGTGTTCATTACCATGCCCAACAACCCCACACAGTGTTGAGGATCAAACCCAGGGTCTTTATACAAGCTACACACATGCCCTACCACTGAGCTATTTTCCCTGTAAAATCCAATTTCTCTAATATTCAAAAAGCTATCATAATTAATGTAAAAAAAGCCAAAAGTCCAAGAGAAAAGTACACAAATAATGCAGATAATTCCCAAGAGGAAAATAATACAAGTAGCCAATAAATCAAATTCTGTTCAAATGCATTAAAAAATAACAAGTACTTTAAATGTTATTTTTTCCACCTGTAAAACTTAAAAGAAAAAGCCAGTTGCCTGGGTTAAAGAGAAGAGAAAAAGTATTGTCATATACTAGGGATTGAAACTAGAGCCTTTGCACTGAACTATATCCCCAAGCCCTTTTGTTTTATTCTGAGACGGGTTCTTAGTAAGTTGCTAAATTGCTAAGGCTGGCCTCAAACTCACAGTCCCCCTGCCTTAGTCTTCCATCCTTAGCATCACACACTTTTAACTTGAGCAAATTAGCATGGCCTTATTTAAAGGCTCAATCTGGAAACACTTTCAAAAATTTTAAATACTCCTACTTTGAACCGGGCATTGAACTCTTGATAAATTATTCTCTAACAATTACTGTGAAAATGAATACTCTGGCTTCAAAAGATCCTAACATTGCAAATATCATGACAGAAAAAGGATATTTAACTTTTAGGAAGTGTGGAAATCAGGATTAATAAAACTCATGTTTTTGAAAACTTCAGTAAGTCTAAGAATTATATGAATATTAAATACCGCAACAGCAAATAAATGGTGTAGAAAAGAAACATTAGCAAAAGTGTGCAAAGGTTAATGTATAGAAACATTTAATGATGGATAGTTTGTAATAAAACAATAAATGCTGGTAAAGGCCCAAAAATCTATTAACAAGGTACTATTAAAGTAAATTATACTATAAAATGGAACACTCTGTAGCCATTAAAATGATTAACTAGGACAAAAAATGTAAAAACATTGGGGATATTTTATTAAACAAGTACGTAGCAAAACTAGATGTGATAGGATTCCTTTTAATAAAAAACAAAATGCATAAATAGGAAAATATCTGATTATAAGTATTAACAATTTTTTTCTGGAAAAAGCAAATTTTCAAAAAAAAGAAAAAAAGAGGGGCCAGGGATTTAGCTCAGTGGTTCTGCTGCCTGTCTCACAAGCATAAGGACCCAAGTTCGATCCGCAGTACCAAAAAAGAAAAAGGGGTCTGGGGATATAGTTCTTTGGCGCCACACCTGTCTGGAAAGTACAAGGTCCTGAATCCCTGGAACTGGGGGGGAAGAAAAAAAAGGAAATTTTTGCTCTTTATTATATATTTTAAAGTTTTACTGTTTTATAAGACATACCTATAAAACAGATACATAAGTGTTTCTAATATCTTCAGCTAGAAAATGTTCTGGAAAAGTAAGAACTGTAAGAGTACAGGACATAAGTACACAATGAGCATAGAGGAAAATTATAAGTAGAATATATAATTTCAGAAATAAGACAACTGTACAAAGAAATTAAAGAATCAAAATTAAAAACTTTTGTGCAAAAAAAAACAATTTTTTTTTTTTTTTTAGTTTTGTCCAAACAGAACTATCAAGAAAGTAAAATGACAACTCATAGAATGGGAGAAAACAGTATCTGATAAGAAATCTATACTTAAAACATATAAAAACCTCTTATAACTCAACAATCAAAAGACAAATAACCCAATGGGGGGGTTGTTTGGTTGGTTGGTTGTTGAGACAAGGTCAGACTGGCCTTGAACTCACTATGTATTTATTCTAGGCTGGTCTGGAACTAACAGGGCTCCTCCCACTTCAGCCTCCCAAATGCTGGGACTACAGGTGTGCACCACCACACCCAGCCAAATAACCTAATTTTAAAAAGAGCAAAGGATAGACATTTCTTCAAGAGAAATATATAAGTAATCAACTAGCACATGAAAAGATGGTCAACAACATTCATCATTAGGAAAATAGAATTCAAAAGCACAATGAAGGCATGCTTGTGGTCCAGGCCTATAATCCCTAGTACACCAGAAGATATGGCAGGAAGACTGCAAGTTTAAGGCCAGCCCAGGCAACTCAGTGAGATCCTAACTCAAAATAAAAATTTTAAAAGTCCTGGCTTCAAATCCCTGTACTACAGAGGGGAAAAAAATGGGTGACACATGCCTATAATCCCAGTACTCAGGAGGCTAAGAGGGGAGGATGCCAAAAGTTCAAAGCCAGCCTAAACTACATAAAGACAGTCTCCAAAAAAAAAAAAAACAATGACAGCCTGAGGCTGAGGTAGAAAGATGGTGAATTTGAGGATAGAGTGGGCAATACAGTGACACTCTCCTCTTAAAAAAGTGAAAAAGCACAAGGAGCTACCAGTGCATTTCCACTACATGACTAAAATCAAAACGAAAGAAAGATCTGCAGTGGAGAAATTCCAACCCTCATGTATTGCTGGTGAGAATGCAAAATAAGGCAGCCACTTTGGAAAACACTGGCAATTCCTCAGAAGGTTAAACAAGAAGTTACGGTGTGACCAAGCAATTCCACTCACAGGTACACAGAGCCCCCATAAAAGGAAAGCATACAACCCACATATGTGTCTATATGAAAGGAGAAAACAATACAAATGTCCATTAATTCATGAAAAGATAAACAAAATGTGCCATATCTATATACCCATAAAAAGGAATAAAATTATAACATCTGCTAGCTGAATGAAACCTTAAGAAATTAGGCTAAGTCAAAGAAGCAGATATAAAAGGCCATACATTGTGTGACCCCACCTATACACACTGTCCAGAGTTGGCAAATCTAAGCAATTCATTAGTGATTATATAGGGCTGGGGGAAGAAAGGTAACGGAATGGGCAGTGACCACAAATGAACACAGGGTAGTTCGTCAAGGGAAGAAAAATGTTCTACAATGTGTCATGGTAATGCTGCCTAACTCTAAGCATATGAAAAAAACACTAACTCTAAAAGTATATGAAAAACATTAAGTTTGGCCATCTATATTGTATGTGAACTATACCTCAATTCAGCTATAGAAAAAAATAAGTAAAAAAAGAAATTGGAAGCCAGGCACAGAGGCTCATCTGTAATTCCAGCACTCAGGAGCCTAAGACAGGAGAATTTCAAGTTCAAGAACAGCCTGGGCGACATGGGAAGACCATGTCTCAAGAAAAACGAAAACAGAAACAAACAACAAAAAAGAAACAGGATACTCCATGGTGGTAAGTGATTTGTACAAAGTCAAACTACGAGATAGTAAAAAGTGGAACTGAAAATACATCTCCCTGACTTGCACCAGCACTCAGTTCATTACAACGTAATGTCTCAGGCAACTTTGGCAGACCAAAAAAGGAGCTGAGAAAGTAGAAAATATTGATACTAACATAAGAAGTTGAAGAGAAATTTAGATAATACAACTGAAATGTGGTCTTAAAAATTTAATGTGACTTCAAAATGGATTCTTGGCCTAAAGCTTAATTAAACAACCATTGATGTGCTCTCTACATGGTTATGATTCAGCTTAACAGAACCCCTTTTTCTAACAGCTCAGGGCCATGGATGCAGCTGCTGACTCAAAAGGAAAGAGGAAAATAGATCAGAAGAGGCAGCGGGCTGAAATCACTGGCTACTCCCATGCATATGTCAGAGGCCAATGAGTAACATCCTCCAACCAAGTTATTTTATTCCTGAGGATTGTAAAATCCTTTAAGGAGATCCTAAAGTATCATCGTAATATGTAATTACTTCCTAAAATTGTGACATACATATAAGTTATTTAGATATAATGTACAAAGGTGCTATTTCTGCAGCTGACTTGGACACAAAGACCACTACTGCTAGAATACAACTACCCCATTTGACTAGAATAACAACATCACTGTTGATGTAGAGATGGAAAAAAAGCCAATAACATACAATCAGTAAGAACATTATTTTGAGGGTTTAAAAAAAATGAGCTACTAAAAAAACTCAACCATTGTCAGAACACTGCTTATGCAACATTAGAACATTTTGAAAGAAGGAAAAGACAACAGGAGGCAGGAAGCAGAAAGACAGAAGTAAGAAATCCTGCAGGTGCCAGCTACTCCTAATAAGAGGCACACAGCTCTGTGCTCCTGCATTCCACAATAAAAACATTTCTGTTTCTCATGGCATATAAACTATGATTTCTTCTGTAAGAAAGAGAAAACAATTTTCTACATGAAAATGTCAACCTGATCCATGGAACACTACACTGGCAGTGAACAGATATAAACCTTTTCAACTAGAGTTTGGGATGTTTCCTCAACGAGCTTTTAACATCACTGGCCCTTTATCAAATTCAGTCCAGTTCATGCAAACTCTAATACAAATGGACAAAAATACTACCCTGAAATATACATTAAAAATAATAAGAGCCTATAAAATACCTTATCCTCAACTTTCTAACAGCTTTGATTTATTTATAATTATAAATTAATGTAGAAGCTCTCTTAACTCACCATCAGTTAACCAACCTTCCAAAATAATCAATTCTTTCCCCTTTTCTCTGTAAAACTGATGCCCACCACACAAAATCTGCCCCACAACTAACAGCTATTATCTCTTTCTCTGGGATACTTCTGTTCCCATTATTCCATTCTGTTCCCATATTTGTTTGGAGGAGTCTTATTTGTTTTTGTAGCTCAGGCTGGTCTTGAATTAGAAGCAATCCTGCCTCAGCCTCCTGAGTACTGGGATTACAGGCATGCACCACCATGCCTGGCATTTCAATTATATTTGTCAATAACCAGGTTTTGTTTTTTTTTTTCAAAACTTATTTATATTGGTTACTCTGGTGATTATAGTCTCATAAGGTAATTAAATTCTAGGTAAATGATGAAGTAATAAAGAGAAAAGACATATTTCTATGAAAACTAAATTGGATACCTTAAAAGATTTGATGGAGGGCTGAGGATTTAGCTCTGCCTCCTGCCTTGCAAGCACAAGGACCCGAGTTCGATCCCCAGTACCAAAAAAAAAAGATAAAGATTTGATAGAGCCAGGCATGGGGGCACACACCTGTAATCCCAGCACTCAGGAGGCTGAGACAGGAGGAATGTCATGAGTTCAATGCCAGCGTGGCCTAAATAGTGAGTTCAAGGCCAGCCCAAACCATATAGTGATGAAGCCAAGTTAGGTACGGATAAGAAAAAAAAAAAAAAAAAAGACCAAGGAACAAAATCATAAAAATCCAAAGGGATTCTACACTGATACTGCATCACAAACGTCTTTAAATTCCTGTACACAACTGGGAATCACAGATAATGAATTAGGAGTGAGTTTAAAGGAAACAATATGAAAGAACTACAATCAGGGCAAAAGACCTTGGCCCTACAGCAAAATATTAACCAATGTATTTCTTAGATTGCAAGGATAAAGAAGTAGGACCTATAGAGGAAAACAAATACTTTTTTTAAACTTCAGATTTCAGTCAATTTTAAAGTATGGATTTGAAACAACACTGAGATTCCACCTCACCCCACAAAGAATGGCTGCTATCAAGAAATCACACAATAACAAATGTTGGCGGGGTTGTGGGGAGAAAGGAACCCTCCTCCATTGTTGGTGGGAGTGCAGACTAGTGCAACCACTATGGAAATCAATATGGAGATACCTCAAAGAGCTTGGACTGGAGGTGCCATTTGACCCAGCCATCCCTCTGTTGGGTATCTTTCCAAGAGAACTAAAAGAATCATATCACAGAGAAGTATGCGCACCCATGTTTATAGCGGCACAGTTTGTAATAGCTAAATCTTGGAAACAACCTATTTGCCCATCCGTTGGAAACTGGATAAAGAAGTTGTGGTTTTTCTATAAAATGGAATATTACTCAGCCATAAAGAGCGAGAATAGATTCATTCATAGGAAAATGGATACATATTGAAGATATACTCCTAAGTGAAATAAATAAGTCCCACATGTGTAAATACCAAATAGTTTCCCTGGTGTGAATATTCTGCAACAATGCATAAGATTCTAATAAGATTACTGACATTTAGAAATGGGAGGAAAGGAGCTAAAGGTGTAGGGAAGGTGTGATACGTAGGGGAAGAACAAAAAGGGAAAAGAAAAAAATGTGAGAGAATGAAAAGATGAAAATAAAGTGTTTGTAGATGGGGAGGGGAGGAGGGGGTGAAGGGAGGGCAGAGGTAAGGGGAAAAAATGAGAATCAAGACTTGCCATGTAAAGGCACATGATCCCAACAATGAATGTAACTGTACTGTATCCCTAAATGTACCAATAAACTCAATAATAAAAAAAAATAAAATAAAAAAAATAAAAAAATAAAGTATGGATTTGTTAATATCCTGATTCAAACTAATAAATGATTTAAAATAATATACATGAGGCAAGGAAATTCTTAACATTGATTTGATATTTAACAATACTAAGGAATTACTGTTAATTGTTTTAGGTACAATGTTACTGTGGTAACTCAGAATTCTGTATATATTTACAGATTTAATGATAGGATTCTAGAATTTGCTCCAAAATGTGGGAAGAGGGAGCAGGAAAGGATATAGATGAAGGATTAGCCATGGTACTATTTGTGTAAGCTGGGTAATGGGGGCTTCACTACACTACTCTCTTTACTTTATGTTTGAAATTTTCTGTAATAAACAATTTTAAAGATTGGTGTGTGAATATATATTTCTGATTTCCTTGTTCCAACTGTTTTCCCCCAATTAACAAAGCAAATCATAAACCAATTTTATTGTATAAAAGGGCTTCAGGGACCAGGGATTTAGCTCAGTGGCTCCACCACCTGCTTTGCAAGCACAAGGTTCTGAGTTTGATTCCTGGTACACAAAAAGGTGGGGAGGGGCTTCTACTGGAGATAAAAGAGCATAGCCTCAGATGCCCAAAATGCAGGTAACTCCATATAGCTGTGATAACCCCAAAATATACTAAAAACAGTATGGTATAAACACCCCATTAATAATATCCCACAGGGTCCAATTACCCTTGAAAATCTCTAAAATAACTAATAAAGTATAGTGCAAAAAGCAAATCCAAACATAAGGCTACTACATTACCATATTAATTCATATAATTATCTCCCTATCCCTATAATCTCCTTCAGTCTTTTTACCCTTAAAAAAAGGAAAGAATAATTAACAATCTCCCTTAATCTCTGAAATTCTCACCCAGATGTACCAAAGAAGTTATTTAAAAATAAAAATGTAGGTAATCAGATTCTATTTCTCATTAACCTTTCTTCATTCTTTCCTGCAGCAACTTCTCCAATATAAGTTTATGTCCTTTTGTAAAAGATAAGGAGCAAAGGACGATTCATAAGAAGCAAGTGAAAGGTTAAATCCACACTTACTCAATTCTTTCCTCTTGAGGTTGGACTAAGGGAAAAAATTAGGCATCTGCTATTACATGCTCTTCTGACCTATACTGTATTTATGGCACTAGCTTTGGAGGTGTGGTAGGAACTAAAAAGTCCTGCCAACAAAGGCAAAAGAGAGAGATAAAGAGAGCCAGGGAAGCCAGGCCTTCTCATTCTCTGCTGAGGAGGATATCCCTGGGGCAATTTTTCTGGGAAGCAAGGCGGCAACATATGTATCAGGTGTCTTACAAACAAGTGTTCCCACTGGTCCAGTAACTTTACTTTCAACAATCTACCTGGAGCAAAAAAATCAGAAATACATCAAAGACTTATGCGCTAAATGACTATAATCTCAGGTGGCAAGTCAGAGGGATCAGCCTTGGTTAAGTCCCCAGTACCACAAAAAAGGAAGTGGACAGAAAAGCCTAACTATTTAAGTAGAAACAGTGTTTTTTGTTTGTTTGTTTGTTGTTGTTACCAGGGATCAAACTCAGGACCTTGGGCTTGCTAGGAAGGTGGTGGAACCACTTAGCTAAATCTCCAGCCCCAAGCCTATTTAAAAATGTGCAGGTAGAAGGAAAAATATTTTACATATTCACAACTATTGCCTCTGGGTGGCAGGATAGTGGGTGCTTTTTTCCTCCTACTTCTTTATTATCTTCTGAATTTTCCCAAATTTCTTCCATAAGCACAAAGTCATTTTTATAATCAGAAGGAAAAAAAGCGGACAAGGTTACAGAAGTGAGCCAGTAAAAATAGTGTGGTTGAGGTAAAAGAATCTATTGTGCTTAATACCATTTGCCTTCCTTTCTGTGTCTATAAAGTTCAAGCTGTAAGCATTCAACTGTTCCTTTAATTTAAACCTCTGTCTACCCTGAAGAAGAAAGTTTACCTTCTTACCTTCTGGTACCAGTAGTTGCTACTTTTTGCATACAGATGACACCATAAATATTAGTTGAATTAACCCACTAACAGGCCAATTAATAACTCTAAGATTACTGGCCAATAACAGAAAAAATTGGTTTATGGTTGCTGTTGTTTTTCGTTGTTTTCTTTTTAATCAGGTCACGTAGAGTAAACAAAGGAAGAAAACATCAACCAACAGTCTGAAGTCATCTGAGGAAGTGCCAAAGCCTGAGAGTTTGATGGGTTTGTAAGGAAGGGGAGGGAGACAGGAGGTACTTGCCACACTGCCTACACTCACAGTGCCACCACAGGGAAGTAACCCACTGGAAGCCTTCATACAAAGAGCCGTCCATTCTAAATAAAGGACTTAGGCCAGGCATGGTGGTGCACAACTGGGAAGGTGAGACAGGAGGATGGCAAGTTTGAGACTAAACTACGCAACTTAGCAGCTCTGTGAGTAAAAAAAAAAAAAAAAAAAAAAAAAAAAAACTTAGAAAAGAGCTGGGGAAATAACTCAGTGTGAAGGCCCTTGATTCGATCCCCAGTAGAATATGATACTGCTGTTGCTGCTGCTACTGCTGCTGCTGCTGCTGCTGATTATGATAATGATGAAGATGATGATGATGATGATGATGAATGATGATGATGATGATGATGATGATGATGATGATGATGATGATGATGATGAAGAAGAAAAAATAAATAAAAGGGGCCAGAAATTTAGCTCAGTGGTTCCATAGCTTGCCTTGCAAGCGCAAGGTCCTGAGTTTGATCACTGGTATCAAAAAAATAAAAGAATTTATTTTAGCAAGGAATGGTAGTGCACACCTGTAGTTCCAGCTACTCGGGAGGCTGAGATGGGAAGATTTCTTAGGCCAGTTTGAGGCGAGCCTGAGAAATATCTCAAGGCCCCATCTCAAAGGGAAAAAAAGAAAGGTGAAATAAGGGATGTGGGCTAGGGATGTAGATCAATGATAAAGTACTTGCCTAGCACGCACCAGGGCCTGAGTTCAATCTCCAGTACCACAAAACAAATAAATAAGGGATATGAACTTAAATTGCAGGATTTACTTTAGACACGTCAAATTTTTAATAACAAAAACTTGAGATATGCCAAAACTTAATTACTTGCCCAGAAAAGTTGTGAAATCTTCTCACCCAAAGATGAGAAAATAGTAGAAAATTACTTTTCTTTTACATTCCTATTGGAGATAGAAATTCTAATTTTAAAAAGTCTAAAAGGTCTTAAGAGCATAAAGACAAACTCAGCTTTTAATTTTTCCCTCCATCCACTCAATGAATACAACATTATACTAAGCCCTAAGAATATAATTTATTATACTTTACTAAGCTCTAGGAATATTTATTTAATTACATTACATTGTACCAACCTATCAAGCAAGTGAAATGAGAAACCTCCTTTTTTTAATTTGAAGGAAAATGATTTTTAGAAGGTTCAAGTATACCAAAGCACTGCCAAAAAAAAAACTGTATCCACCACTCAGAATGATCCAGAGATTCCTTTAATAAATGTTTATGACAGCCGGGTGTGGTGGTGCACACCTGTAATCCCAGTACTTGGGAGGCTAAGGCAGGAGGATTGCTGTGAGTTCGAGACCAGCCTAGGCTACACAGTGAGTTCCAGGTCAGTCTCAACTACATAGTGAGACCCTGTCTCAAAAAACCAAAAAAATAATAATAATAATAAAAAATAAAATAAATGTTTATGACAAAGGCATAAGAAGCTGTGCAGCTGAGGTACTGGGTGCAAGCTGGAAGTCTTCACTTCTTTGGATACTCCTCTGCACTCTGAATTTTGTGCCATATGCTATATACATTTCTTTCTTCCTTCCTTTTTTTGAAACATAGTCTTATTATGCAGCCCAAGCCTTCAATTCAAAATTCTCCTGCCTTGGCCTCCAAAGTGCTCCAATCACGGGCAGGAGCCACCAATAGGTTTCTGTCTCTATTTTTGATTAAATTTTTTTTCAAAAATTTATTGGACAAAATAAAAAATGTTTTCATCAGAAAATTTAGGAAATACGGGTACTTAACTTTTCTTTTTTTCCCTAGGGTCTTACTGTGTAGTTCAGGCTGGCTTTGAACTCACTGTGTAGCCTAGGCTGGCCTCAAACTCACAGTGATCCTCATGCCTCAGTCTCCTGAGAGCTAGGATTATAGGCATGCGCCACCATGCCAGGCCTTAACCTAAATTTTCACATTCAATTCTTCTAGGGGGAACTATAAAAAGGAAAGCATACTGAGTGCTGGAGCTAATCAGAATTCCTAATGAAAACCTAAATTTAGTTTAAATAACTGACCAAAAGTACTCAACTGAATGAACCCAGTCCATATCAAACTTAAGCAAGCATTAGGTTTTCCTCTTCATTTTCTGGAAAATGTGCCTAAGCATCCACAATCTGATTCCTACCTCTTAGAAAAGCTTAATTCTGAGACAAAATACTTAATTAGTGGCACAGATTCTTTGTCTATTATGGGTCACACACTTCCTAAACAAGCATGTTCTTAATATAACTTCATGAGATTTACCAATAATTGTATACTACTCATGGGATTCTAATCTAAACAGATCCAAAAGACCTTTCCAGTTAATGCATCCCAGACTATTGAAGTTTCTCAAAGACTCCACCCAGTAATAGCAAACCTTTTGGAGCTTTCAATGATAACAAAGAGCTCACTGTGGCATGTGCACCATAGGTTTGCCACCACTGGCCTAGGCCATTTATTTAGCAATGATTTCTTTCATAAGGACAAGAGCCTTTAAGAATACATATAATTTTCATTGCCTGGGTGTTATCAGTCATTCACAGGACACTGTAACTATACTATTACACCAGCAGGGCACCAAGCTACTCAATATTAGGAGGGACAACGGACTCACCTATTAGGTGAACTCATTCATGTAGAGAACAGGTGTAGCTCAGATGACAAACTAGAACCAAATTCTGTAAAAACTCTAGTTAAGTATTTCTTTGCCCTTACCTATACATATCAAGGTACGTATATAGGTAACCAGTTTTCTTAATGAGGTACAGCATGGCAATAGCACTGGACAGTGGTAAGGACCTGGTCAGTGAGGAGCCCATCTAAGAAAGTCATCTTAGCCAGGTGTGGTGGCACACGCCTGTAATCCCAGCACTCAGGAGGCTGGGCAGGAGGATCGCTGTGAGCCTAGGCTACATAGTGAGTTCCAGGTCAGTCTCAACTACATAGTGAGACCCTGTCTCAAAAAACAAACAAACAAACAAACAAAAAGTTACTTTCAAAGGTAGAACAGACTAATCCAAAAGTATAACTGCCTATATTCCTTGGGAATGAGCTAGAGTGACACAAGAAAACTATGCAAGGCATATAGTATTTATGGTCACTGCATTTCCTGTTTTGTTCTTATTTGTTTCATTTGTTTTATGGTTTGTTTGTTTGTTTGTTTGAATCCAGGGTCTTCACACTGTGCTACAACCTATCCCTTTTCAAAAATGCTTTATTTTGACACAAGGTCTTGCTAAGTTGTCCAGTCTGGGCTCAATTTTGTGACCCTCTTGCCTTAGCCTCCCAGAGTACTAGGACAACAGACACCTGCTACCAGGCTGGGTCTGTGTTTTTGGTGTTATGTCTTGTTTTGTTTGAGATAGGGTCTTGCTAAACAGATCAGGCTGGCCTTGAACTCACTATGTAACCCAGGCTGGCCTTGAATTCAGGGCAATCCTCCTGGCTCAGCCTCCTGAGTGATGATATTACAGGTGTGCCCTACCACACCTGGCGTGGGTTTGTGTTTTCTATTTCTTTCCCATTTTGCTTCCTTCCTATCTGTCCCACTAACAGGGCACTAAAGGGTTTTGGGTACATGTTTTAAGGGAAAGCAATCAGGGCTGTAGATAAGTGGGAAGGGTAAAGTGAGACATCACAGAGGCCAAGTCAAGTATTACTCTTCCTCTGTAATTGAACATGTTTCATGAAATCTCACTTTTAGAGTCTGTTTTTAGTGGAGAAGATAAATATCTTAGACTTAGTTGGTACATATATCTTGTTTCGCTAATAAAAGAGCAAGTGCTCAGAAGGTAAAGGCAAAGGTAGAGATACCTTTCTATCTTTCTGAAATTCTAACTTCAGCTCCCTCACTACCTATAGGACTCTAGAGAAACAGGAGGGAGATAGAGAAGACAGGTATGAATCTAACAGGTAAGTGGTCTAATTACAGTAACAGTTTATTAAAACCTGAGATTCTTGGGTTAAGTCCATTTTTCTAGACTCAGGGGATGGGAGGAGTTGGAAAAGAACATCTCTCAGATCTTATCTGTTCCCAATAAATCAACAACCATTGATTGAGCATGTCTAATTTATATACAAAAGGTATGGTATTCTCTTACAGTGTAAAAAATTGTCAAGTTATTGCATTGACCACTTCCCCGTCTCAAGAAATGCACCAGAAAATGAAGCCTTCTGCCCTTAATCATAAAATAAGTAACATGAGTTTCTAGAAGCACAAAGCTGATAGTGCCAGAACTGTGCTTGGATATTCTCTGATGTTAACCTGTCTCCTGCCCAATTTCATAAAATGGCCTACAGAGCCTATGTAATCTGACCAATCTACCTGGCTTATCTCATCCCTCACTATCCTACCCCTTGTTCACCAGGCACCATGCCTCATGACCTTGAGTCTAATCATGGGATAATTCAAGTTCATTTCTGCCTCCCAAGAGTCTTTACACTTGCCATTCCTTTGGCCAGGTGGATTCGATCTTTCAAGCTTCACTGGCTGCCTTTTCCTCACCATGCAGGTCACAGCTCAAATATCACCATCTTACAAAGGCCTTCCCTGATTAGTCAATCTAAAACAACACCCTTCCCAGATCTCTAGCCCATTTATTTTCTTCTTAGCATTCATTGCTACATTAAATTTTGGTTTTTGTTTGTTGTTCTGTTTTTATTTTTACATGTCTGTCTACCTCCACCCATTCAAAAGCAAGCTTTTTTTCTCTCTTTTTCAATGGTGTATTTGAGAATGAATGAATGAGGAAAAGATTCCATCTCTTGACAAATTGTTTTTAGGTTTCTCTTTTTTATAATAATTAGAGACTTGTGAGTAAAAAGCAACTCTTTTTCCTTTCAAAGTGTCCATTTTGTTCTCTTTTACGCCATGAATTAGAAAACATTAGCCAGACTGATGCCTGGAAAATAAAAACAGCATTTCTGGCACAGAAATAACTAGTCTGGGCACCTCTGGCTTGAGCCAGATCTGTGACTTTCTAGGGAGTTGGCACCAAAGTCAGAATGTTAAAATAAACATCTTTGGTGTTGGAAGTGGAATACGGGTATTTTGACTGGAAAGACTAGTCCTAATCAGTCTTAGCGCTTCACAAAGCTAGTAACCCCATCATAACCATACCAAAATGAACTTAGTCATCTTTCTATTGTTCTTACTTCATGGTCTAGAGATGGGACAATCTTTCTCAAATATATCTAATGTAAATCTTGTTTTCAATTTCTTTTTGACATAATTCCTTCTTCCATTTACCACTGAATCTTGTTTTCAGCTTCTCATCTGCTTTATTAAACTCTTCCTCAAAGGTAAAAAGAATGCTTTTGGCCCACTGTGAGTTGTTCTCATGAAAATGAGCTTGCAGTAAAACATACAGCACACAAAAGTGTCCTGACTGGTGACTATTTGAAAGGAGGTAGCAGGGTAAAATGTTTTTCTCTGTGTAATATTTAAAGTTAAGAACCCTGACCTC
Source organism: Fukomys damarensis (assembly GCF_012274545.1). NCBI lineage: Eukaryota > Metazoa > Chordata > Mammalia > Rodentia > Bathyergidae > Fukomys > Fukomys damarensis. The sequence goes on from NW_022900928.1 coordinate 65,035,944, forward strand.
GGCCTTCTAATGTGTACACTCCACTTGCAAGTGCAAATGTGTTCTTAAGCTTGTAGGAAAATTTTTACATATTTTCCACCAAATTTAAGTGATTCTCTGGAGAAAAGACTGCACTCAAAACTGTTTCATCACCAATGTGACAAAAATCAGTTATACAAGATATAATGAAAATTCAAGGAGGCCCAAAGCAAAAGTCAGTGTAAGTTTTCATTAAATAAGTCTCATAACTGTTTGAAATGTGTTCTTAAGCTTGTAGGAAAATTTTTACATATTTTCCACCAAATTTAAGTGATTCTCTGGAGAAAAGACTGCACTCAAAACTGTTTCATCACCAATGTGACAAAAATCAGTTATACAAGATATAATGAAAATTCAAGGAGGCCCAAAGCAAAAGTCAGTGTAAGTTTTCATTAAATAAGTCTCATAACTGTTTGAAAAAAAAAGTTTAACCAATGAAAATTTGTTCTTTTTTTTAATCTTTTTTTTTTTTTTTTTGTACTGGGGATCAAACTTGGGATCTTGCACTTGCAAGGCAGGGAGCAGAACCACTCAGCTAAATCCCTGGCGAAAATTTGTTCTTAAATGCTAATTTTGTGAGATTATTTAGCCCCTATCACATAAGAATTAAACCCAGGTATCTCAAAGAGGCCCCTGAAATAACACTTTTTTTAGCCATGAAAGCATATCATTAAGATGCTGTTACCTACACAAAATTGATAGCATACGTGGTCCTAAACTCTTCCCAAAGTGTAAAATGAAGAAATGTAGAATTATGTCTATTCATCTAGGTTACTACAACACTTGATGATGATGATGATAGGATAACATCTATTACTTACTGTGCATAAGTAGGTTTATGCATATTATCCTAGAGTATTTAATCTCCACTACACCCAAACTTGTCATCCCATTTTACAGATGAAGAAACCCAAACATAAAGAAGTTAAATAACTCCTCAATGCCCAAAATCACATTACTATTAAGCAACAAAAGATTCAAACCAAGCAGTCTTATCTAAAGTTGAGGGACTGACTTACAACAAACCAGTGTCTGGCAAATGATTGATATATACTTGATGAAACTCAGATGTAAAGTATTTGACCAAACACTTTTATAGACACATATACATTTTTAAATGCACATAAACTATATCTACCCTTCATTCCCTTGGATCCAATTACTTTGAAGGTATAATTAGGCACAGGAAACAAAATACAAGCAATTTGAGAGCAAAACACCTATTTTTTTTATTTTTTTATTTTTTTTGGTACCAGGGATCAAAATTGGGTCCTTGTGCTTTCGAGGCAGGCACCAGAACCACTGAGCCAAATCCCCTGCCCAATATCTTTAAATTTTTGCAGCGCCCTACCAAAAGAACAAAACCAGAGAATCTTGGCCTAAAATTTTTTTTAGAAAAAGAGAGAAGAGAAAAGAAAAAGGAAATCAAAGCAGGTAGCACAAAGACAGGATGAGCTACTGACCAAAGTATGTCACAGATGAATATTCAGTCCTGTGCCCTGTTCTGCAGTGACGCTTTAAGCGCTGCAGTGCTGCCAACATGAAGTCTGAGCTCATGAATGCTGTGCTGCAAAAGTACCCAAAAAACAAATATTTCCTTTACTCTACTGATTTTATTGATTCCAGGGTTGCACTCTAGGAAGTTTGAGAGTTAACAGGATTTGAGAAAGGGCCAGTTTCACCACTTATTGTTGGATGGGGTATAGAAGTTCAGCAATAAGTAAAGCTTATTTTAGCCTCTTAGTCTTTAGAATGGGTCATGAGTGATCATAAATATTTCTCTGATGTTCAGAAAATACCTATTACCTAACCCCTTTCAGCCAACACAAGTATCATCTGAATTACCTGAGTCTGATTTTACATATAGTTATAGAAAAACCCAGACCATTCCGTGATTGCGGGGGACACCAATTGCACACTTCAGAAAGATAAAACAAAAATTAATACATTGTAGAACAGATGGAGTAAAAATAACTTTTTGCTTCCAAGTGGTATGACTGCAAAAGGTAAATGCTGCATTGCACGGGGAGAAAAAGCTTCCTACCTGAGCAACTAAAGCAGCAGCTCCTGCAATTTCTAGGATCTATGCACCTTCCCCACCATTATATAACCAAACCATGGCATTAATAGGCCATCATACATTATGTCAACAGCTGCTAGGCACATCTAAGCTGTCAGCAATTAAGAACCCCTACCAAAGTGGACTCATAAGCAAGCAGCAGGCCAAAATATGTTGATATCGTTCATTCAGAGCACATAACAACTCCTTGTGAATTAAGCTTTACTCATGTCGTCAGAGTAATTTAAGCAGCAAAAGATAGGACACTTGTAACTAACTAGGAAACTGCACACTGCCACAAACACACAAACGAATGCTGGCATGGTCTCTTCATACATACAACCTATTGTCCAAGCCATTTCAGTCTCATTCTAGAGATTATTTCCATACATAGGAATTGCATAACCACACACCACAAATGATCAAAGGTAAAATCCACATAAACAGTGACACCATTAATAAACAAGCCAATGTTTTAAATGCTACAGTCCTAAAGGATTCCAAGGTCTCGAAGAAAAGCTATGAAACACAAGCATGTACACACACACACACACACACATACACACACACATGCACGCATTAGAAAGTTGCCAATGTTTTAAATGCTACAGTCCTAAAGGATTCCAAGGTCTCGAAGAAAAGCTATGAAACACAAGCATGTACACACACACACACACACACATACACACACACATGCACGCAAATTAGAAAGTGGACAGACCAGACATAATTAGGTACTGGGTTTGCTGACTACTGAAGATAAAAATGTCTCTTTTATATACAAAGCCAAAAATCAACTGTTTGAAATTATATTTACAAAAACATTCAGCCTCATCTGTTGTAGAAGTTTTTTTCTTTTTCTTTTTTAATCAATATTTTGGTATATTCAAGGCCTGGAAGATTCAAGTTTCTTTAAATCATAGAGACCATAAACCAGACAACCAATTAAATCATGGAGCCCATTCCCCAGAGGTCAGAGCAAAATAATCACAGAAGCACAACATGATTACTTGGGAGAGTGGGGGATAGCAAACAAGGAACAAGGCATATTGTTTATAAAAATAAATTTGGCTAGGCTAATAGTAAACAGGTCTGCACACACTCCACGGTACAGACACAGAGTGTAGGCTATCTACTCCCCCTGAGGGTCTGAGGGTATTTCGGGGTCCTGAATTTGGATATTTCATTCAGCTCTGATCTCCAGACTTGAGGCCTTCGGATAAAAACTGACAAAAGGCTGAAGAGGGCCCTCCAGAGGGAAGTGAAACTGATCAATCAATTCACCACAGCCACCCCCTCCCTTTTAAGAGCCCCTGGTAGCCTTAGAGAGTGGCAGTGGAAGGAACTTCTAAGCTGCAAGTGAGCAGGACAGAAGGCCTAGATAAGCCATTGCCCTCTAAAAACAAGCCAAAAAAGCAACTAAAGCTGAAAACCAGGTAGGTCATGACAACCAAAGGCAAGGCTGAGGAGGTTCGGGGGACTGATATGGCTTTGGTGGAAGCAGCAGCAGCTTGTAAGGGCTCTTCATTCCTCAGGCTGAGGGAAAACACAAACTGCAGTTTTAAAAATAATGAATGACTACATTAAAAGTATTCACTCAAGTGAGGTATTGAGCAAAGAAAAATTTGGAAGTAAAATGGGCTTTGTAAGTTCCACTAAACTAAAGGATTCCAAAAAACAAAACAAAACAAAAAACTGAAGGATTCTCCCTGATATCTTAGATTCCAATATTCCCAATAAAGACTGTATTTCCGAGAGAGAGAGAGAGAGAGAGAGAGAGAGAGAGAGAAGGAATGCATATGTAGACATATATGGCTTCCTAATTGACCTTGGCCAATTTCAATACTATAGCTCCTCAAATCCCTTAGTAACCAAAGGGCCCAAAGAGTATAATCCTCTGGTGCCTGGACTCCTCAGTCACAAGCTCTTCCCTCACCACGAAAGCCCATCCTGAGTTCTTATAAAGCCCACAATTCCAGACCCTCCAAAGACTAAAAATAACCAGCGACCCAGCGCTTCCCAACAGTTTTAACCCTTGACTAGCTAGTGCCACCATAAACCTGAGCCCCACCCCCACTCTGGGGCCTCTGTTTCCTGGGGCCTTCCCTATAGGCACGCAAAACAATTTTTCCCCTAATTTCCCCATTTCCTTCATTGCCTCCTCCAATAACCGTGTCTCTCCTGAAGCTTCCTCCATTCGCACCATCTATCTATCAGTTTGAGATTATCAAATGCAGATTCCTATCTCTGTCGTAAGGTACCAGGTTCCTCATACCTCCCAGTACTCTGCATCCATTATACTCCCCAGCCCATGCCCCAGCAGTCCCGGGGCCCCTCAGAAGCCCAGGTCTGCCAGTCTGCCTTCCCTGTCCTTCAGGTCCACATTTCAGACGCTCCTGCCCTTATTCCCTTAAGACTTCCTAATTGCTGAAGGAGTCTTCTGGGTTTTTAGTCTGTTGGCCCCCCCAGACTCCCATCGTCTTCTTCCCAGTCACCCCTCTTCTACTACCCTCCTCGCCGCCCTGAAGACCCTTTCCCATACCCAGTTGCTCAGTTCCCGGGTCCTGGGGGCTCACAGCACCCCCCCGCACCCGCCCTGCACTAAGGAGTTTCCACTCGCGAGTCCGTGGTGTCCCTGCCTTCACGCGTCC
>NW_022900928.1:65041036-65052025 GCF_012274545.1 Fukomys damarensis
CGCCATGGCAACCGCTCGTCACGTGCCGACGCGCGTCACTCCCCGGAGCCATGGCAACCGTGACCTCACTAGCGAGCTCGACCTTCCCGCGTGGGCCCGGGTTCCTTAGGCGCTGGCTCCCGGGTGCCCCCCTCTGGGGAGCCCACAGTGAGAACCTCAAGTGTGCCAGCAACTTTGAAACCTCCACCGCGTTTGATGGTCCACGATGCCTGACCCCATCGCCCCTGAAATTACAGTGTCACCCGGAGCCATGGCAACCGTGACCTCACTAGCGAGCTCGACCTTCCCGCGTGGGCCCGGGTTCCTTAGGCGCTGGCTCCCGGGTGCCCCCCTCTGGGGAGCCCACAGTGAGAACCTCAAGTGTGCCAGCAACTTTGAAACCTCCACCGCGTTTGATGGTCCACGATGCCTGACCCCATCGCCCCTGAAATTACAGTGTCACCCCTACTGTGACCTCTCTTCCAGTTCAACAGCCTCCCTTAAAAAGTATTTCCTCATCACCAGAATTACCAGCCCTGTCCTCCTTTAGCCCTTGAGGCCACAAAGACAGGGGATAGCTACAGTATTTAAGCAACAGTAACCAAGTTGGTAGCAAGGCAGGGGAATTGTTCAGTGAAATTCCTTCCTTTTACAAAATCCAGCTCACCTTGTACAATTGATCTAATTGTCACAGAACCTAGAAGAATGGGTAAACTAGAATTTGCGTGTTCCGAGGCGGAGAAACCAGACCAACCACACATTCTAGTCATTGGGTGGGTGAGGGCCAGAATAGATACGTCACTTTGCTTCCTACCACCCCCGTCTCTCAACAACTGTAGCCAGGTGTCTGTCAGAGTGTCTGCACACAATTTTTGTTATATTTATAACCCGATAAAGCAGTGGTGCACATTATTTGGTGAGCACTCATATTTAAAGATGAACAGTCCGCTAGGCAAAATAAATAAGTAAATAAAAATTCCATTCTTTCTAGTGACTCTCCAAGGACATTAAAAGTGATCAAATTAATAATTCCAACAATAAAACTCTTATCTCTTTTTCTTCCCTCCTGTATCGTCTGACATGCCACATTCCCGACTAGCTCCCAGGCGTACCCCTCCCCCTTTCTCCCTCTTCATTAAGGAAACTGATTTGGCTGCCTTATGTGGGGATGGGAGGTAGGAAATTGGGCTGTCGGTGGAAGATAGCCTTTGGCCGGACAGGTTAGCAAGTGGGAAGACTGGGTATAATTCTATGTTAAAATGTATCCCCTCTGTCTAGTCTCGATCCATCCATACCTGTAATGGCAGCACTGTACTGTCAGGTTACTGAATGTGCAATGTTTAAAAGTGACACCATGGCACTACTGTAAGTATGTGACAAGACAAACACTCTGACCAAAACACATTTGCTAGTGCTCTGATGCCCCCATCTGACTTTGAGTAATGGCTGGAACTAGGATGTGACAGAGGATCATCCCACAATTGTCTTGGATCACTTCTCTGGTGGCTGTTCCAAACTGCCAACCCAATTAACACTAATTGGCACCTTTATGAGCAAATAAGGATAAGGATAAAGTGGACTGCTCTTCTTGCACTTTCAACTGAGTTTATTCAATCCCAGATAAATGATGGGATGTAGTTGGTCTTTCTTACCATTTCATGTCACTCCCCTATTTGAATCAGGGGCAGTAACTTTGGTGTTGAGTCCCAGAGCCACAGATTAACCACCTCACAGGGAGACTCAACAGAAAATTAGCTGCCTGATATAGCAAAGAAAAAAACCTTTCACCTTGGAAGCTAAAACCACTCTCACTAGTGACTGTACTTATGAGTATCAACCACTCATGGAGATCATTTGAACATTAAGTTCAATAACTTTTGCTGCTCTTGCAAAGAAATCAAAGACAACACTGATGAGGCCCTAGAAAATGAAGCATTGGTCTAATTTCCAAGGAGAAAAAACAGCTCATCCTTGTTCCCAAAAATGACAAAATATAGCCATATAGTGCATTTTATGTCATTTATGCTCCCGAACTAGTAGGTGATATGTCCAATTGAGACTTGAATGCCTTGCTAGAGATGTTTCTTTATCTTTTTTTTTTTTTTTGAGACAGGGTCTCACTATGTAGTTTAGACTGACCTGGAACTCACTATGTAGTCCAGGCTGGTCTCAAACTCACAGCGATCCTCCTGCCTCAGCCTCCTGAGTGCTGGGATTACAAGCCTGCGCCACCACGCCCAGTGGCTAGAGCTGTTTCTGAAGATTCCTCTTTCATGAGAAAATTAAAGAAAATTATGGAGGGGATTAATCAAAATAGATCATCAGGGGAAAAGAAAAATAGTTTAGTGTGTGTGTGTGTGTGTGTGTGTGTATGTTTGTGTGCTTTAGACAGGTTCTTACTATACATTTCAAGCTGACCTTGAACTCACTGTACCCAGGTTGGTCCTGAACTCAGAGCAATCCTCCTGCCTCAGCCTCCTGAATGGTGGAGAAGGAAAAATAGTTTAGATGTACATATTTATTAAGTATATATTGAGTACCAAAGACTGAGATTTTAGGAGAGACTCATAGTTAATAATAACGATTTAGGAGCTGAGAGTGTAACAGTGATAGAGTAACATTAATTTCCTCAAGGCCCTGGGTTCAATCCCCAACACTACAGAATAATAACAAAAATAACAATCTGGGGCCGGGGATTTGGCTCAGTGGTCCTGCCGCCTACCTCAAAAGCACAAGGGGCCAAGTTCCATCCCTGGTACCAAAAAAAAAAAAAAAAAACAATCTGCCAGTCACTGTGGTAAACAGTTTACATATGTGAACTCACTTAAGCCTTATAGCAGATCCAAGAGATGCATTATATTATTATCCCTGTTTTGCAAATAAAGCCAATGGGTATAGAGGGATTAAGGAAATTACCAAACTCACACAGCCAGAATATGTACGGTAAAACTGAGGTCCGAACCCAGGCAACTTACCTTTGGAGCCTAAGAACTTTCCCTAGGATATTACAATCTCTGTCAAGGTAGGAGCCAGAAAGAAAAATAGTTTCTGCAGAAGCCAGAGTAACTGAGTTCATTTTAGACCCAATGCTATGGTTTAGATCTGCAATATCTCCCAAGGGCCCTTGTGTCCTGGAAGACAATGGTCCTATAAAGAGGTGAGGTCTAAAGTCTAGGTGATTGGGGGATGGCCTCAAGGGGACTGTGGGACCTACAACTCTCTCTCTCTCTCTCTCTCTCTCTCTCTCTATCTTTCTCTCCAGACAAGAAGTGAACACTTTTGCTCCATCATGCATTCCTGTTCTGCTGCCTCACCACAAGGCTCAAAGCATCAGAATCAACCAGACAGGGACTAAATCTTGAAAACTGTATCAGGCAGGCACTCCTGAAATCGCAGCATTTGGGAGGCTGAGGCAGGAGGATCACTGTGAGTTTGAGGCCAGCCTGGACTACATAGTGAGTTCAAGGCAAGCCTGAACTACATAGTGAGACCTTGTCTCAAAAAAAGAAAAAACTATGAATCAAAATGGAACTTTTACCCAGCACTTGGGAGGCTGAGGAAGGAGGATTGCTGTGAGTTTGAGACCAGCCTAAGCTATATAGTGAGTTCCAGGTCAGTCTCAACTACATAGTGAGACCCTGTCTCAAAAAACCAAAAATAAAATAAAATAAAAAATGGAACTTTTATAAGTTGATTATCTCACATATATTTGTTATAGTGATGGAAAGCTAACACACTCAGAAAAGACAAGAACTTTTGAGAGTTCCTAAAAACAGGCCAGAGCAGATGGAAGAATGTGAATAAAAGTAACAGATTACAAAACTGAACAAAGTACCCATGATGGTGTTGCTTATAAATGGCACCCAGAAGAGGCCAACCACGTACTGTGTAAGAATTTCACTGCCCTGATGAAAAAGGACCAGTGGGTATCATGTATCCTGTTATTCCCTCAGAGGAAGGGGACTGCATTCTCAGAGACCCCTCAGTCCAGAGAAGAGGCACAGAGCTAGCCACCGCCCAACCCAATCAGCAACTAGGGCCAATTCATTCTTTTCTAGAAAAGTAAAAGATAGAGTCAAAGACAAAAATCAGACTTTTTCCATGTCGGGTCACTATGTCCTGTTTCCAGAATTTGAAAACAAACAAACCAACAAACAAAAGAAAAACAGGGAACTCTTGAAATCAGAAACTTCTAAACAGACATAAAAACCTAAGGCTCTATAAGGCTAACCTGAGAGGGATATAAACAGTGGCATGAAGCTTATCTTAACTCTTTATGAACTTATAGGCCCACTTAGTCTGTGTCCTGGGCAGTTTATCAGCAAACAGGAAGAAAGCTGCAGCCTCACAGTGTTGCTCCACGGACTCTCAGAGTCATGAGGACCTTAAAGAAAGCCCAACCATTTACACTGACCCAATTCATTACTGCTCTGAAAGAAGCTGACATTATGCAAGCAGTCATCTGATACACAAGCATTATTCAGAAGCTTGTATGCCAAAAATCAACATCATACAATGTTTCCATGCCACTAATTTTGTAAACAAGGAAATTCCTAGCTGACTGTATATTCTGCCATCACATAGAATCAGAGCACTGCTGGGCACACATTGTCTGAACACTCCAAATGCCCTGGTTCTCTGGGAGAGCTGAATATATGCCTTCTCTTTGTTAAGGCTTGTTTTGCACCACCAGCTGTGTGCTCTGGCTTCTTCTTCCTCCATCGTAGATCAACCTAGTTGTGGTCACATGTTTCCCCTGAGTATGTACAAGCAGGTCTGAGCAGTTAAGGATAAGTACCTAGTCTTCTGTTCTAAAACATTATGGGGAGGAAGTATAAAAGAATCTAAACAAGCTTTCAATCAAGAATTCTCGCCGGGCGTGGTGGCACATGCCTGTAATCCCAGCACTCGGGAGGCTGAGGCAGGAGGATCACTGTGAGTTCGAGACCAGCCTGGGCTACATAGTAAATTCCAGGTTAGTCTCAACTACATAGTGAGACCCTGTCTCAAAAAAAAGAATTCTCTCTTCAGGGTCGGGATTTAGCTCAGTGGTTCCGCCACCTGCCTCACAAGCACAAGGTCCCAAGTTTGATCCCTGGTACCAAAAAAGAATTCTCTCTTTGTTTACCTATGTGTTTTCCTTTGTTTTTGTTTTGTTTTTCCAGTACCAGGAATTGAACTCAGGACTTTGTGCTTGCCAGGAAGGCATGGTACCACTGAGCCAAGTCCCTGGCCCACCCATCTTTTTTTAATCTAATCATTCAAGCTACAACAAAAAATATAGAAGTTACCATTCTGTACTTTTTGTTTATATTCTACAATATGGTTTAAACATTTTTTGGTTTTTGTTAAACATCCTTTACTTCACTCCAAATATTTGTAAATACAATTTGATTTGGGGAGGGGACAGGGTCTTACTATATATAACCAGGATGGCCACAAATTCTAATACTCAGTGAATCCTCCTGCCTAACCTCCAAAGTGGCTGAGACTAAGATGTACTGTTGTGCCCTGTTAGTTTTCTACATGTTTACAAGTGACTCTATAATCATTTTCAAGCAATATCTTCTTTAGGTAAATAAATCTATAGGCTTGTTTTGTGTCTTTTTATTTTGTTTTGTTTTGTTTTGGGTCTTATTTTGTGGTTTCATTTTGTTATCACAGTGCTGAGGATTTAACCTAGAACCTTACATATGATAGGCAAACCCTCTACCACTAAGCTAAACTACCAGTCCCCTAGTTTGGTTTTATAAAGAAAATCAATGAGGCAATATGTTTAGTAGGAAAGGAATGTTTACCCAGGACAATTTTTTTCATGAAAGTGCATGATCCCACGTTGAAAGTGAGGTATCCCTTGTTATGTGATCAACTCTCAAAATCATTTTTTTCTTGTAATTTGCCTTTTTTTCCCAAATGAAAATTGAGGTACTCAACAAACATTATTAAGACTTTAGCATATTTAGGTCCTTCTCTTATCCTTGAATATAGAAATGCATCTAAGAGTCTAGGAAGTCAGAACATTTCATAGAAAATAAAAGCATAATTCAAAGTAGTCACTTTCCTGCCTCTGAGGTAAAATACTTCACAATTTTCAGAGGATTCAATCCATAGTTGGTTGGCTCCCAGGAAAAAATGGCATGGCAGAAGGACTGACAGAGGAAAGCTGTTGAACCCATACCAGCCAGAAGCAGAGAGAGAGAGTGAGGATTTGCTGAGGAAAAGAATGCAACCTTCGGGTCAGGGATTTAACTCAGTGGTTCCAGCACCTGCCTTGCAAGTACGAGTTCCTGAATTTGATCCCCAGTACCAAACAAATAAACAAACAAACAAAAAATGCAATCTTTCAGGTCAAGTACCCAGTGATGCAGCTTCAAAAAGGTACTACCTCCTAATGGTATATTCAGCTATCTAGATTTATCAGTGGATGAATCACAGAGATGATACCAAATTCTGCCATCAATTTGGGTAGCAACTAGGCCCCCTTGGATCATGGCAGCAGCAGCTTCTGAGTGTCTGAATGGCTTATCAGTTCTCTATTCAGCCCCTTCTCAAACAGGGGGCTCTCTTCTCAACTGAGGTTTGCACTTTTGCACCTTTGATACTGCAGTGGGTGGGGTCTTGTTGAGTCCAGAGATGCCCTCATGATATCTTCCTTCTTGTTCCCATACAAGATACTTGGTTTTTTTTAGTAGCATTAATCTCTTCAGCAGCCATAACTCATTTGACCCCAAATTTACATACAATTTATTCTAGGCCACCAGTAAAATTTTCTACATCATTTGGCTCTGCTTTTTGCTCTGAATTTTAACTATAAATCTAGCTAAAAGCAGCCAGCAGTACCCATGACACAGGTTGAATGTTGGGCTGCCTTGAAATTTCCTCCACCAGATTAATTAATCACCTTTAAATTCAGCTTCACATGAAGTCTTAGGACATGGATAAAATGTAGACAAATTCTTTGTCAGAATGAAACATGCCTGATCTCTAATCCAGTTTCCAGTACAGTCCTCATTCCCATCTGAAACCTCTATAGCCTGGCCTTTTACTGTCCACATTCTTGTCAGGATTCAAGTCTTATGATCTCTGACTAGAATCTCTCATCAGTCTCTGCTTACAGCATTTTAAAGCTTCTCTATCTAGCTCCAAACTTTTTCAAATTCTTCCTAGAAACCAGTTTCAAGGGTTTCTAAAGCACATGGTTAGGTATAGTCACAGCAGTGATCCCCAGTCCTGGTACCAATTTTCTATGCTGGCCATTTTCCTGTTGCCGGGACAAAATACCCCATGCCTGAAACTTCATGGAGGAGGGGTTTATTTTGGTTGAAAGCTTTCAGAAGATTCAGTCCACAGTTGGTTGGTTCCAAGGGAGAAAAAACAACATTACAGAAGAAAGCTGTTTAACCCATGTCAACCAGGAAGCAGAGAAAGAGAGGAGCAGCTGAGGACAAGAATTCACCTTCCATGCCATGCCCTCAGTGACCTGCCTCCCAGCAGACACTACCTCCTAACAGCACATTCAACTACAGAACTCATCAATGGATAATCCACTGATGAGTATCATGCCCCCATCAGCCAGTCACCTTCCAAATATGTGCGCTTTAGGGGGGCATTTTAGACTTGAACCACAACCGTCTACCTAGGGTGGAAATCTTCCTTTGTTTCCCTGGTTCTATGCCTATAAATTCCATCTTTATGACATAGTGAATGATGGATGGATAGAAAAGCATCAAAATCAATGACTGAATCAAGAAATTATTAGAAAGAATTGAATCATGAACATAAAAGTTTTAACAAAATAGTTACTAACCAATTTATTTTATCTAATTTCCTTTTGATGTAAAAGAATGATATATGATTTTTTTAAACCTATTTTAATCTAAGTGGTTTTTTGGTATGCATAAAAATTAAAATTCTACATAAAAAGCAGAAAAAATAAATTGCATCTTTATTCTTTTCCCATCATATTCCCTTCTAACCAGCAGTCTCCTCTGCAGCACCTGCCATGGGAAATTACCTCTTGGTTCTAGGTGCTCACCTTCAAACACCCTTACAAGTTTCTGAAGACAGGACAAATGTTCTGTTTTTACCACAGTTTCCTTGCATTAAAAATGTTTTGTTTTGCTTGTTTCACTTTGTTTTGTTTTGTTTGAGACAGGGTCTCACTATGTAGTTCAGGCTGGCCTTGAACTCACTAGGGAGCCCAGGCTGGACTCAGACTTTCAGTAATCCTCCTGCCTCAGCCTCCTGAGTACTGGGATTGCAGGTGTGTGCCACCATGCCCACCTTTTGCTCAGGTTTTCCACCGAAATTTCCACTTGTTGGCTAAAAACAATTTATACTACTGGATTGGCTTCTGTAGGTAGCTGACCTACCTATCTTTGCTTCATTTTGGTCCCAATTTTCAGCAGTTAAACTAGAAAATCCATCCTTCACATTTTGAGGCCAGGAACAGCCCTCTCCCTAGTCTGCAGAGACATCTGCTGGTCAAAGCCCTAAAGTGCATAACATCTAAGTACTCCCTTTTCTGTTCCACTAAGGCTTTCTAGTTCTGTTTAAAGTACAGGAGATTGAAAACCTCAAGCCCACTCAAGAGCCAGAAAGTTTGAATACCAGTGGAAGTTGGCTCTAAGAAGTTGAATTTCTTTATACCCAAATAGAAAATAAAAGCTAGGAGTAGTTATACACACTTGTTATCCCGGCACTCTAGGATCTGAGGCAGGAGGACCACAAACTCAAGCCCAGTATGGCAATTTAGTGACTGGCAAGACTCTGCTTCAAAATGAAAACTAAACAAAAGAAAGTTCCGGGAATGTATCTAAGTGCAAAGTCCCTGGGTTCAATGCCCAGTACACAGAGATGGAGGGGAGGGAGAGAGGGGGAGGGGAGGGGGAGGGAGAGAAATAGTGATGCTTTAGGCTTAGGTGAGACAGTCTATGCCACAATTTTGTGCTATTCAGGGATGTTATTTAAACCTTTATCCTCAGAGTTCTCATGACATTTTTAGAATCTCTTAAGAATGAGAGTATTCCTATTTATTTTTGTTTTTAAAATAATATAAAAAGACAAAATAATAATATCAAAGCTTTTTTTAAAAAACAAAACTAGAAGATCTGGAACACAGAAACAGCTGTAAGCATAGTCTTACTATGATAAGCCTATTTGGTATTTAGCTAGGCAAGGTGGTACACATCTGTATTCCCAGCACTTGGTTTTTTGGTTTTTGTTTTTTTGAAACAGTCTTACTAAGTGGTTCAGGCTGGCCTTGAACTTGCTATATGTACCTCAAAATAGCCTTGAACTCTCAGCAATCCTCCTGCCTCTGCCTTCCAAATGCTGGAATTACAGACATGTGCTGCCATGCCCAGCTAATCCCAGAATTTGGAAGGATAAGGAAGATCACACATTCAAAGCCATCCTGGAAGGGAGAGGAGAGGGCAGGGGGAATGGGAAAAGAAGAAGCGGGAGGTATTGTCATACAGGTGCAAATTCCTGATGGTTAATGTTATCATTATGTCTGAAATCTATCAATGAATGTTTTGCTATTTAAAAGAAACAGCCTAGACTACATAGCCAGACCCTATCTCAAAAAATAATAATAACAGCCGGGTATGGTGGCACATGCCTGTAATCCTAGCACTCGGGAGGCTGAGGCAGGAGGATCACTGTGAGTTCGAGACCAGCCTGGGCTACATAGTGAGTTCCAGGTCAGTCTCAACTACATAGTGAGACCCTGTATCAAAACAAAATAATAATAATAATAATAATAATAACAATAATAATAATATCAAAACTGCTTGGGGACATGTGCCTGTAGTCCCAGCTACTCAAGACGCTGAGGCAGGATTGTCTGAGTGCAGGAGTCCAAGGTCAGCGAGGACAACACAGAGAAACCCTGTCTCAAAACAATAAACAAACAAACTAATTTGGCATGTGCCATTGTCAGTCTGACATAACAAATAAAGGGAACAAAGGTTTTACAATTAGACCTTTTCATGGGCTTTTTCACTTACAAGTTCATTTCTAAGCCTCTCTTTCTTTTTCCAGAAAATCATTCCTGCCTAGTGATATTGAGAGTTAATTGTCAAAAAATATCTAAAAGGGACTTATATAATTCTGGTACATACTATGCATTCAAATACTAATTTCCTCCCTCTAAATGCCAAAAGCAAGTAAACAATAACTCCAAGTTACTTTTAAAACATTAAGCATGATTCAGAATAGAAAATAAGCTGCGAAAATGGATTAACTTCAGAGCCGAAGGAAGAAAGTGATAGTTTGATTTTGTAAATATATGTAGTTCAGTCTTCCGAAGTTGGACATATTTGTGTCTGTGATGCAACTGTATGTCCAGTGGAAAAAATTCTTACTCACAAACTCCACAAAGTAGCTCTTATCCCCCTTTACAAGGGGATAATACTTAGAAGGTCAAGTTGTGTGGCCTTTCCAATGACAGGTCCATGTAACCACTCTGAGAAGCAAACCCAAAGCAGCTGATTCCCAGAGTCAAATATCTTTCTAAACATTTTTTGTTTAACCTTGCTGGGGTTTGAATCCAGGCCTATGTAACAATATGCTAAGAAAATCGGCACTCCTAGCCAGATATGGTGGCATGTGCCTATAATCCTGGGAATCTGGGAGGCTGAAGCAAGGGGGTCAAAAATTTGAGCCCAGCCTGGGAAACTTAGCAACTTAGCAAGACCCTGTCTCAAAATAAAAACTAAAAGAGGGGCTGGTGATATAGCTCAGTGTAAAGGTTCTGAGTTCAAGCCAAGTTCAAAGAGAAAGAATGGAGGGGGAAAGGAGAGAAAAATTGTGCACCATAAATTTTCTGCAGAATGCAAATCCTTTGTGAACAGCCTAGAAGAGTTCTATGACAAAGATAAATTCAATCTTAATGGCAATTCTTCTTCTTCTTCTTCTTCTTCTTCTTCTTCTTCTTCTTCTTCTTCTTCTTCTTCTTCTTCTTCTTCTTCTTCTTCTTCTTCCTTCTTCTTCTTCCTCTCCTCTTCC
>NW_022900928.1:65052083-65069358 GCF_012274545.1 Fukomys damarensis
CCCCTTCCCCTCCTCCTCCTCCTTCTTCTTGTAGTACCAGGAATCAAATTCAGGACCTTGCCTTGTGAGGCAGGCAAATTTTCTTCACAGTGCAACCACTGTGGAAATCAATATGGAGATACCTCAAAGAACTGGGGTTAGAGGTTTCATTTGACCCAGCCATCCCTCTGCTGGGTATCTTTCCAAAAGAATTAAAAGAATTGTACCCACCTATGTTTATAGCGGCACAGTTTGTAATAGCTAAACCTTGGAAACAGCCCATCTGCCCATCAGTTGGAAACTGGATAAAGAAAATGTGGTTTTTCTATAAAATGGAATACTACTCAGCCATAAAGAATGAAAAATTAAAGTCATTCGTAGAAAAATGGATGCATATTGAGGTTATACTCTCAAGTGAAATAAGTCACACATGAGTAAATACCAAATAGTTTCTCTGGTGTGAAAAACTATAATTGTAAATAAGATCCTAATGGTATAATTGACAGTGTGTAATAGAAAAAAAAAGCACTAAAGTTGTAGAGGAAGTGGGAAGAGTAGGGGAAAGGAAATAAGGGAAAACAAAAAAATATGAGAAAATGAAAAAATGGAAATAAAGTTTTGTAAATAGGAAAGGGAGGAGGAGGTGAAAGGAAGGCAGGGGTATGGAGAAAAAATGAGAACCAAGACCTGTCATGTAAAGGTACAAGAGCCCAATGATGAATGTAACTGTACTGTATACCTAACATGTACCAATAAACTCAATGAGGAAAAAAAATTCATATCTCAGATAATATTCTAAAGTGTAAAATACCATACAGTGTATGATTCCTTTAATGTAAAGTTCCAGAACAGACGAACTTAGCTTATTTCAAAAATTTTAAATGTTGGTTGCCTCTGAGTAAGGAGGGACACTGATGCATAAAATTTTGTATTGATAAAATGTATTATTGTACTGAGTTGTGGGTTGAAGAAGTGTATCAATTGTCAAAATTATACTTTAATATTTGTAAGTAAGTTTTAATATACGTACACTTAACTCATAAAAGACAACCTATATTGTTGAATAATCAAGTGGAAGGTGGAGAATGGTTGAAAATACAGATAAAACAAAAATGAGATTCCGGCACCTGCTTCACAAGCCCAAGGACCCAAATTCCATCCCTGGTACCAAAAAAAAAAAAAAAGAGAGAGAGTATTCTGATAATGGATGAAGCTAATCAACAGGGATTAATAATCAACCTTACATATATAGATCTGAATTCTTTAGAGATAATGGTTTTTAAACTCTGAAATAAGAGAGGAGTTAATTGTACATAAAATATTGGCATAATGACCACAAGAAAATAGTTTTTTTTGGCTTCATTTTTACTTTATCTGTTATTTTACTTTATCTGTTTAAAAAAAAAGAAATCAAAAGACCAATAAGGTTGCCCGACAGACTGCACTAGGACCACCTCTGGCATTAGTGCTTTTTTAACTTTTAAGGACCAATAGCCCCTGGAACCTAAATATACTACAGGGAAGACCAATGGGTCAAGAACCAAGATGACACTCAGCAAGGCCTGGTGATATTTGGGGAAATGACTATTTCCCCCACTAAGTGGGATGGAAGGATATAAAAGGCCTACATGACCCTATGATGAGTGTTAGCATTATGTATGCCTAAAATGTACCAATAAATGTTTTGCTGGTTTTTTTTAAAGTCTACATGATTGGTTTCACATGGAACATAATGTCACTCTGGCCATCTTTGATTTGATTTTTGTGAGACTAGGTATAACATTAGCGGTCTAACAAATCTATTGGACATGTCCCTTTTGTTTTGCTTCGTTTTGGTACCAGGGATTGAACTCAGGACCTTGCACTTGTGAGGCAGGTGCCGAGCCACTGAGCTAAATCCCCAGCCCAACCCCTTTTGTTTTTACAATAATCCATCAAGGCCAAGGCCACTTTCATTCTCAAACCTGTCCAAAGGAGAGGTACTTACCTGGTGAAGACTGACAACTAAACTTCACTCACCCAGCACTTGGTAGGAAATATAAACTAATAGTGTTAGTAAATATCTTGACTAGGTAGACAGAGGCATTTTCTACTTGTTCTGCACAGCCACAAAAGTAAAGTTTCACCTAAAGAAATTATTCTCTAGCTATTTTTTTTTTAAACTGGGTGTGGGGGTGGGGGGATCGAACTCCGGTCCTTCCACTTACGAGGCAGGTGGCGGCACCACAGAGCTAAATCCCCAGCCCAAGAAATCATTCTCTGATTTGTCATTTTGTAACTGACACTGCAAAATGGAACTCTGAAAGTTAAATTTTCTTCTTTTAGAAATAAGCAACTTCTCCAAACTTCCTCCTCCTGAGCACATAACCAATACCTCCTTTCCTCACAGCCCCAGGAGAAGAGAGAATGAGAAGATGGCTGGAAGCTATTAAGCAAGAATGGAGATTTTCATTATCTCTCTGCTCCCTCTCCTTTCTTTTCCTTTACTATAAAATATCTTTACCCACCTGTATGTACACAGTGAGACGGTGATTTGAGACAAATGGACCTTTGCATCTCCTTGAACCTAGTTTGTTTGTTTGTTTGTTTTTGGTACTGGGGATCAAACTCAGGACCTTTCACTTGTGTGGTAGGCCGCAGCACCCCTGAACTAAATCCCTGGGCCTCCTTGAACCTAGGTTTTTTTTGTTTCTTTTTTTTTTTTGTACCAGGGATGAACTTGGGTCCTTGCGCTTGCGAGGCAGGCAGCAGAACCACTGAGCTAAATCCCTTGCCCTAGATTAACTAGATTTAAATCCTGTCTCCACAGTTTATTACCTGTATAAACATGAGAGTTAACCTTGCTAGGCCTCAGTGCTTCAACTGTAAAATATACATAATAGTAGCATCTATTTTATGGGAGTGTCTGGAAGATTAGATTACTACTGTCAAAAGACAAAATTACAACAAAAGAGGTTTTTCTGTTTGTTTTTAGGCAAGGTCTCACAATGTAGCCCCTACTGGCCTTGAACTTACTCATGATCTTCCTGCCTCAGTTTCCCAAATGATGGGATTACAGCATGCAGCACTATGACTGCCTGGACTTTTTTTTTTTACATAGGTTTTGAGTATGTTGCCTAGGCTGGTCTGGAATTTTTGGGCTCTAGTAATTCTCCATTGTCTGCCTTCTAGGTTCCGGGAATACAGGATTACACCCTCATGTCTGGCTAGTATAAAGATCTTACATGCTTTTATTTGGGGTTCAACAATAGTGAAGTAGTAAAAGAAATAAAACTAGGTAGAAAGGAGACAAGGAAATCGAGATTTTAAAAATTGTACTTTTGGGCCTGGGATTTGGCTCAGTGGTTCCATCACCTGCCTCGCAGGCGCAAGGCCCTGAGTTTGATCCCCGGTACCAAAAAAAAAAAAAAAAATTATACTTTTTAGGCTGGGTGTGATAGAGCACACCTGTAACTCCAGCACTGCAGAGACAGGCAGGAAGATCATTATAAGATAACTACCTTGATAGTTATTTTGGTTGGTGACCACCAATTTATACCTTAACTTTCCATCTCCTACATTACTCGTCATAGTCCGGCTTGTCCATATAAGGAATGGATCACAAACAATGACCCCTGAGTGGCTGCCCATGCAGCTGATACAATTCTCCAACACACTTACACCAGCCACCCGCTATATAACCAAGCCCCTTCCACCCAGCTCTCTCTCTCTTCTTCCTACTTCATGGAGTAGGCCACTGTGCTGCAGCAGCTCTACAATAAATCTCTCATAGGAGCTCTGTCGGTATGTGATCTTTGGTAGGCGCTGGTTTCTTTCAATCACCCTGAGTTTGGGGCCAGCCTGAACTATGTAGCAGGTTCAAGGCCAGCCTGAACTACATAGCAAGACCCTGTCTCAAAAATTAAAAAAAAAAAAATTTTTTTTGTACTTTAGGAAGAACTGCAGCTTCCAAACACAAGCACAGTTTCCCTCTCTCTCTCTCTCTCTCTCTCTCTCTCCTCTCACTCTCTTTCTCTCTCCTCCTCCTCTCTTTCTCCCCCCCTTCCAAAATTACAAGCCTGGGTAATTCCCTTTCATCTACTAATGGGTCTGTCCCATTCCCTTTTTTACTTGCAAATAAAACCCTTGAATGGATACCTTTGGGATTTTCCATATGTATAGATCATTATCTCACCATGGGTGGGCCACCCTCTCCTACCCATTAGATATAACTATAGATTTTTTAAAAAAGACTATAGATTATCAAATTCCACACTCATACCCAGAACACTTAAAAGATGCCTGGTTCCCAATTGTATGGTGCCTCATTACTCTGAGCAACCCACACTCTCTTGAGTGCATTCTATATCTCATGTCTCTTTTAGTGATGTTTCCTGAAAATTATTTTTATGTGGTGGGAGTCAACAAACCTGCAAACTTATTTTACAAGGGTAGGTTAAGTTCATTTTCTCAGCCTCTGGGACCCACAGACCCAACCTGGTGACAATAGTGTTCCTTCCTGGTTAGGATATGGTGCTCTCACCACCACAGTCCAGATTGAATTCCTGGTCAGGGAACCAAATATGTTGCACTGAGATATATGATTACTCCCCTGGGTTGAGCAGGCAGCCAGGATGGCACACTCAGCACCAGTAATGAATTGAAGGAATCGAGTTTTAAAAAGGAAGATGCTTTCTTTGTAAGGAAAAAAGGAGAAAACAGAAAGCTGCTACCAAGAGTGGGGAGGGGGTCCCCGAAAGATGGATTCCCTGCAGACCTTTGTCCCTGGTCACTTTTATTAGGATTAAGCCCGAGATTTAGCTCAGTGGTTCCCCCACCTGCCTCATAAGCACGAGGAACCGAGTTCAATCCCCAGTACCAAAAAAAAAAAAAAAAAAAAAAAAAAAAAAAAGGATCCTTCTCCCTGGAAATAGTTGCAATCTTGATTGGCTTCCTGAGTCCTACTCCAAAAGACCCTTAACCAGGCACCCTTGGCTACATGCGCATTCCTTTAGATTGGCTTTGTCTGGCTTTCTCCTGCCCCAGAGGCCTTATCTCTGGGATATATAGCTTGATTAGGTGAAGCCTTACAGACAAGGCAATTTAAAGTTAGTGATTAAGGGGATGTATGTTGTCTAGTGCAACAATATATTGACCCTAGATAGGGAATACATACAAAAGGATAGATAGATGCATGTATTTTTATAAACTAAATGAGAGTTTTCTTTTAACTTAAATGACTATCTCTTGTCTCCTTTGCATTTTATTGGAGGTGAGTGGTTATACTCCTGGCTTCCTCTGTACTTTGTCTATCAGCTCTTCCTCTGGTAAATTCTCACAGTATTTGTACTATCTGGTGCCTTCTAAGTATGGTTTCTTCCTTTTTATCTTTGTTCTCTTAATTGCTCAAATCTAACTGAAGAAGCAAAGCTACTTTGAGTAAGATTTTCTATTAATTTATTTAATAAATCCTAATGAAGCCCTTGTTCTATTCTTTCCCTGCCTAGAGACCCCATTCCTACAATAGGACACTTTGTTCCATACAATAGAATAAGTATTCTGAAGAATCAAGCAGAGGTTGGTGGCACATGCCTATAATTCAACACTTGGAAGGCCAACGCAAGAAGATTGCTGAGAGTTCAAGGTCAGTCTGGGCCACATAGAGAGTTCAAGGGCAGTTTGAACTACATAGTAAGATTCTGTCTCAAACAAAAACAAATGAACAAACAAAATGTCCAGAATAAGCAATTTCATAGAAATGTCATAGTGGTTGCCTAGGGCTTGCCTGGTAGAGAATGATTACTAGTGGATGTAGCATTTCCTTTTAGGTAATAAACATGCTGGAGACTTATATCATAGTGATGATTGTAAAACAGTCCAGGAACTTGTATACTTTAAGTTGGTGAATTTTATGGATGTGAGTTAAATCTTAATAAAAATATTAAGCTGGGCATGTGGCACACCAAATATTAAAAATTTTAACTAAAGTAACTCACTAGAGGCCAGACAATGTGGCACATTTCTATAATTCCACCATTTGGAAGGCTGAGGCAGGCCTGGACTACACAGGGAGTCCAAGGCCAACCTGAACTACATAGTGAGGCTCTGTCTCAAAAAACAAATAAACAAAAAATAAAAATAAAATAAAATAAATCATTAGAAAAAGTTCCCTCCTTTTCCTTATAGACGTAACTAAAGAGACTTCAATAAATCAGTGGCAGCTGGGTGGTGGTGCACGCTTGTTATCCCAGCACTTGGGAGGCTGAGGTAGGAGGATCACTGTGAGTTCGAGACCAGCCTAGGCTACATAGTGAGTTCCAGATCAGTCTCAACTACATAGAGAGACCCTGTCTCAAAAAACAAAACAAAACAAAACAAAATTGGTGGTAAAATATATATGTGTATTGTCTTATTTCCTTTTCTTGTGGATCAAACTCAAGGCCTTATATATGCTAGGTATGTGGTCTACCACTGAGCTATACTCGAAGCCCCACCATATTTACATATATATGTGTGCGTGTGTGTGTGTGTGTGTGTGTGTAAATAAATATAAATATTTGTGTATGTGTATATAATATCAAGTGTTTCATTCACACACAAAGGGAAGCCAATGAGAAGGGTTAAAGTCCACACTATTCTTCTTCTTTTTTTATTTTTTGCAGTACTAGGAATCAAACTCAGGACCTTGCACTTGGTGCCACTGAGCTAAATCCCTGGCCCCCATTCTTTGGCATGTAGCATTACAACTCAGAATCAGTTTCATTTGTGTAAAGTACAGATTGCAGCCAGGTATGGTGGCATACCCCTGTAATCCCACAATAGTAGGAGGCTAAGGCAGGCTCAGCTGGGCAATTTAGGGAGATCTTGTCTCAAAACACAAAATAAAAAAGGGCTAGGTATGCAGCTCAGTGCAAGGAAGAAGTATATGAGAAACATCTCAGGAAAGGAGGCTTTACAGAATGAAGGGGTAAAATTTCTCCCCATTCTGATTTTGCTGAGCAAGAGCTCTCAAAGATACAAACATCACTCCATATCCAGTGACTTCATGGGCCACACAGCTGATCCCACTCTCTCCTAAGAAAACCAGCACCTCTCCCTGGAATCCCTGAAGAACCCCTCATGGTTATAAACACCTGAGATGGTTCAGTAGCAGTAGTCATGTCTGTTATTTCCTGCCTATCCCTTGTTGATCGACCTCAAGGGTTGTTGACTGTAGTCTCATTTTGGAAGTGGTCTCATGGGCTGATTTATTTTCAGCTACTGTGTGTTTGCGTAGTACCTTGCTGACCTAGTGGGGGCAGGGATTGAATATGTATAGAGCTAAAGCTACTGTTTCACAGCTGCAGAGATGCAGCTAGGAGCCAGCTGTTCAGAGCCATCTGACAGATGAAAGAGTTGATGAATTACAACTCCCCTGTGGTGGGGTTTGAAGTGTAAATTGAGGAAAGAAATCTAGACTGATATATTTCAGTTTACTCCCCCACCCTGGTAGAAAAATAACTCAAAGAGGGTAGTCGAGTTTCCATAGAAGACAGTGTAGTATGTCTATGTACACTGCACCAAAAGCGGGAGAAAGGAGATATGTAAAACAAAACAAAACAGACAAATTGACCTCCATTATATAAAGCTACAAGATGCAAATACCACCTACAGTATATGGGTGGACTAGATTCACTGAAATAAACTCTTTATCTTGAAGATCCTGGGAAAGGAAAGTCAACAGAATGGAAGGGAAGGGAAAGGAAGGGGGAAGGGAAGGAAAACTTATTAAGACAATACCATGCTATAGTTGATTCTGTAGTAAAAATTATTTTTTTCAGGAAAATAGCTTCAGTGTATTTCAGGGTACCATACACAGTATAAAGATAAGAGACACAGGCATTCTTATCTTTGTACTGGCTTCCTCCAGGAACAGATGGAAGAATAAAAGGCCTAGAAACCAAAAGACCAAAGCATCAAGGAGGACTTCTCTCCTTTTGATCACAGCAGACTAGGACTCTGGAGTCAAAGGCTCATGTAGGCACAACAAAATGCAACCGATTAAGTGGCCTAAATAACAGAAATTTATTTCTCACAGCTCGAGAAACTAGAAGCCCAACACAAGTGCTGACCTATTCAGTTTCCTTGTGAGGGCTGCTTCCTGGCTTGCAGACTGCTGACTTCTTACTCTGTCCTCACATGGCAGGGACAGAGAACTCCGGTTTCTTTACCTCTTATTATAAGGATACTAGTCACACCATGGGGAACATACCCTCATGACTCATCTAAACCTAATTACCTTCCCAAGGCCCCACCTCCAAAGTCATCACTTTGGGGGTTAAGACTTTGACATATGAATTTTGGTGGAAATACAAACATTCAATCCATGACAACATCTCATAGGTTCAAGCAGGAAAAGACCCCAAATATAAGAGAACAACTTGAAAAGGAAAAGAATAAGAATGAAATAAAAATGAATTGCTCTCTGCTCTTGTTTATGCTATCTGCTGAGACTTGGGAGCTGAGGGAAGGTTACCCGAAGGGTTAGATTATAAGCACTGGATAAAGACAGCAGCAGTGTAGAGCGGCAAGACCTAAACATGGAGTCAGTTAACAGTGGTTCAAGGCTCAGTTCCAGCACCAAATAGCCTGGTGACCTTGGATGACTTGTGTAATCTCATCAAAAAAATGAGGATACTAATAGCCTAATTAGCAGGGTTGGCATAAAGACTGAGTAAGATAATATTTACAAAAGTAAGGTTTGGGTGTATGGTCAGTGATGTAGCATTTGCCTAGCATGTGCAAGGCTCTGGGTCCACTTCCCAGCACCACCAAATCAACAACATTAACAAAGTACTTTGTAAATCATTAACAGTTATGTAGGTTTATTTTGATTAACAGTAGGATAATTCTACGGTGCAGTAGCATGACAGATACAAAAGAAGTAGGAAATACAGACCCTGATCTAAAGTATCTTATCCTATAGAATAAGCCTAAAAACATGAAAAAGCCAGAGTGGGACCTGAGTTCGCATCTTGTCTCCTGCAGTGATCCAGGAATGACTGTGGGTGTCTGGCTATTTGATGGGGTGGTCATAAGAAAGCCTACATACAACAGGAAGGCAGGGCGCCTCACTTAAGAGACCTTATTCTAGAGAAATAAGAAGCTAGGTATAGTAGGATTCACCAGGAGTCATTGCCTTGACCCTCAGAATGGAGTGTGGCCATTGTTACTCAAATGAGCACTGTAACTCTTAGCTGAAGATTCAGTCCCCAACAAAAGACAAGCCTCATGAAGATATTGAGAAAGCTATTTTCCTAAGTCTGTAACACATTAGGACTCAAACACCATGTTTTGAGGCCCGTCTGTGAGTGTGAAAACGCAAGGAAAATGATTCCCTCCACTACTACAGACTTCATACTCCTTTGATACCTAGAAGGCTCCAAATGGAGCAGTGGGAGAGGCACAGCATGTCCAGGAAAAGAAGCAGAGTCATTTCCATGCTAGCTTGCAGAGGTGTCAGTGTCCAGGAAGGACAACAGTGCAATAACTGAGTGCAGCAATGTGCACTCTTCCCATCAAAGCAGTGACAGTCCCTAGCAGGAACAATGACTGGTAGCACAGTGGAAGGAAGTATCAACAGAACATCTTGGAGCAACAGCAACTCTTGATAGATCACTGTGGATATTTGGGGAATGAAACATGTTAGCTTATGGAGCTGCTGCTTCTATATTAGCAGATGGGCCTTAAAGAGCCAGCAAAAGTTCATGTGATCAAGTCATTTCAGAAAACAGAAAGGTCTACTGTAAAATGGAATCATGAGCATTACAGAAGAGGCAATAGCTGCCCCCCAAGTAGATCTCTTTGTTGCTCTCTGTGACTTTTTTTTTTTGTAGTGGGGATAGAACTCGGGCCCTTTCAGGCCCTTGTGCTTTTGAGGCAGATGGTGGAACTGGAACCAGAACCACTGAGCCAAACCCCCGGCCCTGTGATAGTAATTTTTGTTTGTTTATTTGTTTGTTTGTGTGTAACAATCTTGCTATGTAGTTCAGGCCAGACTTGTGTGTACCCCACACTGTGTACCCCAGGCTGGCCTCAAACTCACAGCAATCCTCCTGCCTCAGCTTCCAAAGTGCTGGAATTACAGGTGTGTGGCACCATAACTGGCTGTGATGGTAAATTTTGGTTTTTTTTTTGGGGGGTACCAGCGATCAAACTTGGGTCCTTGTGCTTGCGAGGCATGCAGCGGAACCACTGAGCTAAATCCCTGGCTGTGATGGCAAATTTTATGTGTCAGTTTGTGGTCACTAAAGAATGGCCAGATAGCTTGTAAAATATCATTTCTCTAAGTGTGACTATGAGGGTATTTCTAGGTGAAATTAGCATTTGAATCAGTAGACTGAAAAAAGAGGATGTGCTCTTGCCAATGTGAGTAGGCATTGTACAGTTGAGAGTACAAATAGAACAAAAAGGCAGAGAAAGAGCTGACTTTTTTGGCTGGGATAGCCTTCTTATCCTGCCCTCAGTCATTGGATCTTAGGCCTTTTTTCACAGAATGCAACTACACTAACAGCTTTCCTAGGCCTCTAGCTTGCAGAGAGCAGACAGTGCTCAGTCTCTACAATCACTCAATAAATCTGTGTGTGTGTTTCTGTGTGCACACCCACATGCACACACCTATGCGTGTGTTCTGTGTCCTATTGGTTCTTGCTCTCTGGAGAACCCTGACTAATACATTCACATGTACGTCTAAAGTTGAAAGACCGCTTACACCATAGGTCTTAGAGTAAATGTTTAACTATTAATGCTTTAACATCCAGAGGCACTAGTTTCCCTGGCAGGTAGTTCTTGCAATTTGCCTATGCCCAGAAAAACTGCTGCTTCTATGTTTTGGTTTGTTTTGTTGTTGTTTCTTGGTACCAGGGATCGAACTCGGTACTTTGCACTCCCCAGGCAGTTGGTGGCATCACTGAACTAAAGCCCAGGTCCATTTCTGTGTTTTTTCAAAGAAAGCTTTCTTTTGCTTTGTCCCAGGGACTCAATGGAGACAGAGAATCCTTAAATTGTTCCCTAGTGAATAATGAGTCCCTTATGCAACCCAAGAAGTCAGGAATAGATGGTAGCTGGGGATGCAAAAGAACTGGACTTTTCCCACTGAAGATTCCCTGCAAGACAGTTGATAGGGTTGCTCAGGGAACCTGGAGTAGTAAATCTCAAGAGATCTTGTGGTTTCCATAGGCAACACTTTTTCTACTCTGAAAACAAGGGACAGGTGCTCTCCTTGCATCCTTGATACATTGACAATGAATGTAGGTATGGGATAGGGAGAAAAAATGATTGTTTCTAATTTTGAATTCAAGTTTTAAATGACCTAAGAAGTAAAAGCAGAATCTCTTTTTGGTTTTCCTAAGGTGGAAAGAATTTTACTCTCCTCTTACTGGAAAGAGATATCACTAGCAACCCAGCAGTTACATGACAAATAAAACAAATGAAAATTTCCAGGTCTATGAAGCTTGCTACTTAAATGTCGTCAAAGAGAAGAGGTATAAACAGTAGCTTTTAATCTTTAGTGTCCATAACAATCACCTAGACATAAGTGAACAAAAAACCTTTAAAAAAGTCACGATAATCACCTAAGGATTTTGCGCTAGGAATTCTAATTCAATAAATCTGAGTTGAGGCAGTTTTAAAAGAAAAAAGGAAAAGCAGTCATAGCTGAGTGTAATGACACATACTGATAATTCCAGAACTCTGGAAGGCAGGAGGATCAAAAGTTTGAGCCCTGCCTAGGCAATTTAGCGACTTAGTGAGATCCTGTTTCAAAATAAAACACAAAGAAGCAGGCTGAGGATTTAGCTCAGTGGTTCCACCACCTACCTCACAAGCACATGGATCAGAGTTCAATCCCCGGTACCAAAAATAAATAAATAAAACATAAAGAAGTGATAGGGATGTAACTCAGTGTGAGGACCTTGGGTTCAATACACACACACAAACACACACACACACGTGCACGCATGCATGCCTGCTCATACACAATTAAAAAGCAACCTTATTTATTATTCTTTCCACTACTGTCAAGAATCTGCAAACAAAGCCACCTGTAATCCCAGCACTGGGGAGGCTCAGGCAGGAGGATGCTGTGAGTTCAAGGTCAGCTTGGGCCACATCGTGAGTTCAAGGCTAGCCTGAAAGGCATAGTGAGACCATCTCCAAATACAAAACAAAACAAAAATAAAAGAAATCTGCAAACAATTTATTCAATCTGAGCTTGGGAGCCCACATCAGACTTGCTGAAATGACTGGGAGAAGGTTAGGATATTCATAAAAAGAGACTAAAGCCTTGACTCTCTTTGGATGATGGTCCTTTCACTAGTAAACTCCTTTTCTATTTTCAAGATACCATCCACATCCACCACTTCCAAGACTTGGGGAAGTTTAGGGCATAGCTAGAGCAAGAGTGACGATGCAGCCATTGGCAGGATTTTACCAACATGTTTTTCCTATGGCTGCAATATTGCTACACTCTGAACTGAACACCCTAGAAATGGTGAAACGAGGAAAGACAGAGGGACCAATCTTCCTCTAAGCCTATGGAGGTGAGTATCAGGCTTTAGGTAATATAAATCTGCCTTGATGGCCTTCAAATCACAAACTGTTTGATCTAGTTATAAGATACTTTTGACATTTCCCACTTGGCTCTGGTTATTGGTTGATTGCTTTATCTTGTTTATTAAAAAAATAATCTCAGAGCCCCATTCTTCCCAGGATACTCTTTACTCATTGTCTACCTTTATAAACTTTTTATCACTAAAGTTTCAAACACAGAAATGGAAAGAGAATAGATAAATAGGAATAGATAAATAGATATTTTCCTGTCACCCAACTCAATTGACAAATTTTTTGCCACTCCAAAAGACAAGTAGTTTCCATGAAAACAAACTATCTGTTTGGTCCAGAATAAAAAAAAAAAAAATGCCTAGCTGGGCAAGGTGGTGCACACCTGTAATCCCAGCAGTTGGGAGGCTGAGGCAGGAGGATCACTGAGTTTGAGACCAACTTGGGCTCCTCCTCCTCCTTCCTCTTCCTCCTGGGGATCAGAACCTTTCAATTGTGAGGCAGAAGCAGCACCACTGAGCTAAGTCCCTGGCCCTGCATTCTATAGGTTTGGAAAATGCAAAATGCCATGTGGCCACTGTTACAGTATCATACAGAATAATTTCGCTGCCCTAAAAATTATGTGTTTCACGTGTCCATCCCTCTATTTCCTCCCCAGCCCCAACAGTGATCTTTTTACTGTATGTTATGGTTTATATCTAGATGTCCCCTAAAAGCCTCATGTGTGCAGAGGCGGGGCATTGGGGAGGTGAATGGATCCTAGGGGGACTATACGCTCTGTGGATTATTCCACTGATGAACTTATAGTAAATGTGATATTAGGAAGTGGGGTCTGGGTAGCAGAGTTGGAGCACTGGGGACACAGGAAGGGTCTCTCTCCCTTCCTGGCTCCTCCCTGTCTCTCTGCTTCCTCAATGCCACAAAGTAGTAAGCTGTTCTGCCACCATGCCCCTGTGCCATGTCTCCCTGCACTGGAGTCAGCGACTATGGACTGAAATATGAGCCAAGAGCTGCTCCTTTTTTTTTTTTTTTTTTTTTTTTTTTGGTACTGGGGCTTGAACTCAGGCCCTGTGCTTGCAAGGCAGGCAGTGGCAACACTGAGCTAAATCCCTGGCCCAAACCTTTCTTTTTGGTTGTAGGAGTTGTATATTTTATTCCCAAAAGGAGAAAAGTAACTAAGACACGGTCTCAGGAGTTTTGAGTTTTCCAGAATGTCTTACAGTTGGAATCATACAGTTTGCAACTTTTTCAGAATCATTTTTTCATTTAATAATATGCATTTACATTTCCACCATGTCTTTTCATGATTCATAACTCATCTGTTTTGGGTATTAAATAATATTCCATTGTATGGGTGTACCACAGTATACTTATCCATTTACGTATTAAAGAACAGTTTGGTTGCTTCCACATTTTGAAAGTTATAAATAAAGCTCCTAAAAACATTTATGTATGTGGACATGTTTTCTTGTTTTTGTTTTTTTGGTACCAGGGATTTAATTTGGGACTTTGCACTTGCAAG
Source organism: Fukomys damarensis (assembly GCF_012274545.1). NCBI lineage: Eukaryota > Metazoa > Chordata > Mammalia > Rodentia > Bathyergidae > Fukomys > Fukomys damarensis. The sequence continues at coordinate 65,066,161 of NW_022900928.1, forward strand.
GCAAGTGGCAGGAACCACTGAGCTAAATCCCCCTCCACGACATAAGTTTTATTTATTTATTTATTTGTTTATTTTGTTTTTTGAGACAGGGTCTCACTACTTAGTGAGACTGACCTGGAACTCACTATTTAGCCCAGGCTGGTCTTGAACTCAGAGCAATCCTCGTGCCTCAGCCTCCCCAGTGCTGAGATTACAGGTGTGCGCCACCACGCCCGGCCACTAAGGACAAATTTTAAACTCATTCAGGTAAATACAAAAGAATAATGCCACTGAGTCATATGGTAAGAGTATGTTTTGTTTCCTCCAAAGCAGTTCACCATTTTACATTCCTATAAGCAATCAAAGAGTTCCTGTTGATCCACATCCACACCAGCATATTTTCTTATCAGAGTTTTGGATTTTGACTAAATAATAGTTGTGCTGTGATAACATCATTGCTTCAATTTGCAATTCCCTAGTGACATATGCAGTTGAGTATCTTTTCATATACTTATTTACCATATGTATAGTATATCTTTTTCAGCTATGTATCTGTTTAGGTCTTCTATCTTTTTTTAGACAGGATCTTACTATATAGTCCAGGATGCTCTTGAACTTGCAGTTCTCCTCAGCCTCCTGAGTGCTATGTCACCATGCCCAGTGCTTTTTCTTTTCTTTCTTTCTTTCTTTCTTTCTTTTTTTTTTTTAAGACAGGATCTCACTATGTAGTTCAGGCTGGTTTTAAATTCACGATGTAACCAAGACTGGCCTTGACCTTGCAGCGATCCTCCTGCCTAAGCCTTCTGAGTGCTGAGATCACAGGTGTGCACCACCACACCTGGTTGTCATATATCCCCCCTCCCTGTACCGTACTGAGAATCAAACTCAGGATCTTGTGCTTGCTAGGCAGACTTGGTGCCACTGAGCAAAATCCAAGCCCTGATTGTTTTATACTTTAAAAATTAGATTATGTGCATTTATTGCTCTCTTTGCATTGAAGAAATCCTTCCAAATCAACTGGGATAGATCTAACATAGTCTTTGTTATGGTTACATATTTCATGGTATGAATGCTTCACAGTTTATCAAACATTTTCTGTGAATGGTTATTCTCCTTGCAGCCAGTTTTTACCATCACAAACAATGTTGCAATGTCCACCCCTGTGCTTACTTCCTTGCACACTGGCACTTTGATTTTTACATGAAAGGAAGATTCAGTTGGTGGTTAGGAACACAAGCTCTACATTCAGACTAAATGTGAAAGCCACTCATCTTTGTTGTTGTTGTTGTTGTTGTTTGGTACGAGATTGAACTCGGGTCCTTGCGCTTGCAAGGCAGGCGGCGGAACCACTGAGCTAAAACCCCAGCCCCTTTACTTATTATCTTGTCACCTTGGGCAAGTCACCTGATGCTCCCCCAAAATTGAATAATACTAACTCACAGTGTTGTTGCAACAATTAAATAATAATATTTTATTGTGCATGGAACAGAATCTGGCACAAAGTAAATACTCAATAATGTTATTGTTAAGAGATAAATTCCTAGCAGTGGGTTTGCTTGATTAAAGGGCATTTTGTTGTTGTTTGTTTGTTTGTTTTTTGAGGTAGTGTCTCACTATTCTGCCCAGCTGGCCTGAGACTCCTGGGCTCAAGCTGTTCACCCAACCCAACCTTGTGAGTAGCTGGAACTACAGGCCTGCACCACCACACCTGTCCTTGAATGAGACTATCTTCAAGGTTGCTGGGCAATGAAAGCAAAGAAAGCACTTATCAGTAAATGAGGTCCAGATGCATGTGTCCTTTGTCTCAGCTTTGGATCCTTCACTCCTCTTTAAGCGTATTGTTAGCATTCATTACAGATAGGAGTGGTTATCTAACATTTTGAGGTTTAAAAAAAATAGGACAGTCATGTAATATAGCAGGGTTCTAAAAAAATAGCAAGTCTCATGAATGAGATACTGAGCATTAAAATTGAAGAAATACAGTATTGTATGGATTTGTCCCAGGAGAATAATTCAGGTGGTTTCTTTTATCAATAGATTTCTAGGCTACCTCTTTATATCATCACTTGAGCGTCTAGATACAAATTCTTTTCAGTAAAACACTGAACATTTACTAGTGTGCCATTTAGTGTATGACCATCTGCAAGAGTTCCAAAAATCAACAATGTGAAAATCATTTTTTATCAGTACAAAACTATTTTTGTATATGCCTGAGCCAATACAAACAGTATCATTTGACAACACAGGTGATGTGAAAAATAATTTAATGTCTTGGCACTTTAGGTTCCCGAGGTTGGAATCTCCTGTTCAGTTTTAGAGGCCAGGATGGCTTTGGACGTTCATCAGCATGGGTCTATACGATTCTGTCCCTCCTTAAAGGGCCAGCCCAGGCGCTGCTCCACCAAATGTTTCCTTATAAAGCACAGTATTTTGCTCTTCCTCGCCACTCTCATACATCCTGCATTTATCAAGCAGTTAGCATATATTCTTGTCAATATTGCTTTTGTATGTCAAACGGGATAGATCTTTAGGGAAGACCGGCGCACCATCCCTCCATTGTATCACCTTAAGAGGCGGCCACTCACAATTTGCCACCCATCATGGAAACATACTCCACTCATAAATCTAAGGGACTGCCTCGTTAACCTTGGGTTCCTATTTCCCTCTCACTTTCAGTAATCTAGTTTTATTCCATGGGTGGAGAAGGAAGCCAGGTCGGCTGGGTGAGAAGGAATGGCGTCATTGTGAGGTCACGGTACATTGTCCCGAATGCCATCTGCGGGGGAGGGGTACAAGGGGTATCCATCACGCCGAGGTGACGGGGATGCAAGATTCAGGGATGCACCTGTAAGAAAGATAGAGGCCGAAGAAGCATAGACTATAGGCAAAAGGGGGAACGGGAGAGAACAATGCAGGGAGCCTAGCAAGCATAAGCAGGGCATCTGAAGGAAAGCCGAGAGAGCCCGCTGAGAGTGAAAGTGATGAGCTAGAGGCCTGGCAGAGGCCCAGGGGATGGGGGCGGGACTTCCGGAATCCATTTGCCTGAGTGGCAGGGGAACCGGAAGTGGAGTAACTGCTGCTGGTGCTGGGGCCCGAGGAGGGACGCGCCAGAGCGGGGCCACCGGGACTGAGCGAGCGACAGACGCGCCACCCGCCGACTCCGCAGCCTCTTGGGGCCCGCACGGACCCTCTACCTGAGTGAGTGCATCCAGGGTTGCG
>NW_022900928.1:65069532-65084429 GCF_012274545.1 Fukomys damarensis
ACAGCCGCCCGCGTCGTCAGCCTTCAGCTCCAGCCTCTCTCTCAGCACCCCACCCCCGAACCTGTCGACTTTCCTCAGCCGCTGACCGGCGCCTCCACCCCGCCTCTCTCTGGAGGAGTAGCGCGGCGGGGCGCAGCACCCTGCCCACCCTTGGACTAGGCCTCCCTGCATCCCAGCCCTCGAGGCCGGTTGTTTGCTGCTGCAGGCGCTCTCTCTTCCAGCCTCCGGGCTCCCTTTCCCGTGTCCCTAGGGTGGAACCTCTGACCCTTCTCTCTCTGCCCAGCTCCTGTCGGACACCGAAACCATTTACTCATCCGTGTGTGTGTGTGTGTGTGTAAAATCATTCATGTTTTCCCCTTCTCCATTTGTTGAAATACTTATAGCCTTTAGAAACTTCTCCGTTGCCTTCTGATGTATCCCAAAGATCCAGGTCGTGACTCAGAGGGTTTCTTAGAAGGTTGTGCAGTCCAGCACACCCCCTTTTTAGAAGTGAGGTCCAGAGAGATTGGTGATTTGTCCAGAGTCAACGAGCTAGTTAAGCCTGTCAGTGGCTAGTTAGGTTTTTTTGGGGTCGTCGTCGTCTTTTTTTTTTTTTTTTTTAAACCCGGTCCACTTCCGTTTACCAGGTCAGGGCCTTGTGGTCTACAGGTTTGATTGAGTCCCTTGTGGAATGACTCATTATGCTTTCTGTAGCTTCTGGGCCAGTGTTTTTTTTGTTTTGTTTTAATAATTTATGCAAACCTAAAGAAAATTCAATGTTAGAAGCTTTTTTTTTTTTTTTTTTTTTTGGTACCGGGGATCGAACTCAGGTCCTGGTGCTTGTGAGGCAGGCGTCGGAACCACTGAGCTAAATCCCGAGCCCAATGTTAGAAGCTTTGACCTCTTTAGAGTCTGCCATGGAGAGAGAAAGAGCACCTTGACTCAAGGTGTGGTTTTATACAGTTTTAAATTGGGGGAGCGGTGGGGTGAGAGGTAAAGGTGTGGAGAATGAGGGAAGAGAAAATGCAGAAGATTGTTCTTTCCTTGGATATCCCCTGTATCTTTAGGTTCTTCTGGGCACATTGTTCTGACTTGAAGGTTGCCTCCTTGTGGGAGGACTGGGAAGGAAATCATTGTGCATTAATTTGTTGGCTTGGGCATTGGGTAATAAATTATGGATGTGCTGGGTCCTGGGGACCCACCTGCCAGCCACTGAGGCAGGGTATTGTGAATAAGGCTTGTCTTCATCTTCAGAATACCCTGCCAGCTCCCTCTGAAACAAACTGAAGTCTCAGATCCCAGTGGAAGCATTCTAAATCTTTTAATTCTTAATTAACTTTCTCCATCTGTTTTATGGCCCAAACTAAAGAAACATCCAGTTCATCTCAAGAATTTATAATTCTGTGTTGGAACTGGCTTCTGCACTTTGCTGGTGTAAGTATCTGGAAATTCTGGTGTATTGTCGTAATCCAAGTTAAGTAGAGAAAATATAAAATGCAAAAAATTTGTGCAAGTTGCTTACGCTCCGTCTTTCCAGAGAACTCATTTTTATGGACTACTAAAGGTTTCCTGTAATATAGTACTTGTGGTAAATTAACTTTTGTTCTACATACCTTTTAACTTCATTCTGCTTGGTTTTCTCATTGGGCCTTCTGTTTGTGATCTCAGAAATTAATGACTTGCTGCCTTGGGACATTATTATGAATCAGTAAGGTGAAATGGAAATCAGATCCCTCCCTGTTGGCTGGTTGTTTTTTTTGTGATGGGATTGAACCCAGGCCTCCCTTGTGCTCTACTGCTGAGCTATGTCCTCAGATCCGCTCTCTCCAAGTTCTTTTTTTTTTTAATCCCTTTTCTTATATCCCCGCCACCCTCCATCTTTTGTTTGTTTTCTCGTTTGAAAAACATCTCCGGTCTCCCTACTTCCTATTATCTGTTGTGTGCCCCCCCCATGTACCAGGGATGGAATATCTTTTTTGCTCTTTATTTATATTTTGCGCTTCTCATATAAGAGAAACCATGAAGTATTTAAGATTGGGTGTCTCATTTGTTTTACTTAATATTGTGGTCTCGAGGTGCATCTATTTACCTACGAATGCTTCAAGTTTATCCTCTTTTATGGCAGAGTAGTACTCCATTGTGTATAAATACCACATTTTCTTTGTTCATTCATCTGATGATGGAGTTTTACTCTGGTCCCAAGATTTAGCTAATATAAATCGTGCTGCTATGGATACCTAGAAGGGGACTAGAAAGTTGGGTCAAATGGAATTTCTAATTTTAGTTCTTTGAGGAATCTCCATACCGATCTCCATAGTAGTTGTACCAGTTTACATTCCCACCAATGATGTAGAAGTTTCCTCTCCCAGCCCCCATGCAGCCTTGCCAACATTTGTTAATGTTTGATTTTTTTTTTTTTTTTCTTATGATAGCCATTCCTTCTGGAGTAAGATGGAATATTAGTGTTGTTTTTATTTGCATTTCTCTACTGGCCAGAAATGTTGAACATTTTTTCATGTATGTATTGTCCATCTGTACTTCTGAGAAGTATATGTTCATTTTACTTGACCATATTTGATTGGGTCTTTTATTTTGGGGGATTCTAAATTTTTTAAAAAAAGGTCTTGTTAGGCCATTGGTGGTGAACCTAAGGCACATGTGCCTCAGGGAACATGCAGAGCCCTATCTGTTGGCACACAAGTCAGCCCAGCAGCCAACATTGGATAACAGTTGTTTTTTTCTAAACTAAAACCTCAGTATTCAGGTTTAATTGCAGTGTTGGCACTTTGTGATAAGTAAGTGGTTTTTTTTGTTTGTTTTTTTTTTTTACCAGGGATCGAACTTGGGACCTTGTGCTTGCAAGACAGGTGACAGAACAGCTGAGCTAAATCCCTGGCCCTGTAAGTGGATTTTGAGTTACAGTTTGGGAACTTGGTCTCCAGAAAGTTTGCTGTCACTGCACTAGGCAGTTCAGGCTGGCCTTGGACTCACTATGCATCCCAGGCTGGCCTTGAACTCATGCTGATCCTCCTCAAGTGCTGGGATCACAGGTATGCACCACCACCCCCAACTAGGGGTTCTAAGTTTTTTTAGTTGTTTATATATTTTAGATGTTATTACTCCATTTGAGGAATAGTTGGCAAAATTTTTTTTCCCTCTCTGCAGGTTGTCTCAACTCTTGATTGTTTGTTTCCTTTGCTGTACAGAGCATTTTTTTTTTTTTTTTTTTTTTTTTTTTTTTTTTTGGTACTGGGGATTAAACTCAGGACCTTGTGCTGGCAAGGCAGGTGCCTCTGAGCTAAATACCCAGGCCATGTACAGAAGCTTTTTTTCCTCATTAAGTTTATCGGTACATTTTAGGTATACAATGCAGTTACCTTCATCATTAGGATCTTGTACCATTACATGATGTATCTTGGTTCTTAGTTTCTCCCCATTCTGCTGCCCTCCCTTCACCCCTTAAATCCTTCCATATTTACAAAGACTTTGTTTCCATTTCTCATATTTTTTCTTTTTCCGTCTTTCCTTTCCCCTGTCTCTCCCACTTCCCCTTCTCCTTTAGATATTTTCTTCCTATTTTACAATGTTTTACATTTTGATCCTTATTTACACTTTTAGTTTTTCACACCAGAGAAACTATTCAGTATTTATACATGTGTATCCTTTTTATTTCATTTAAGAGCATGGCCTTAATGTACATACACTTAGCTGTAGATGTCTCTAGTTTCTTATTCTTTATGGCTGAGTAGTACTCCATTTTATACAAAACACATCTTTATTTAGTCTCCAGTTGATAGGCAGTTGGGCTGTTTCCAAGTTTTAGCTATTACAAACTTTGCTGCTATAAAAAATGGGTGTGCATATATCACTTTGGTATGATTCTTTGAATTCTTTTCTTTTGGGAAGATACCCAGCAGAGGGATAGCTGGGTCAAATGGAACCTCTAATCCTAGTTCTTCTTCTTCTTTTTTTTTTTTTTTTTTTTTTTTTTTTTTTTGGTTTTTTTGAAATGGTCTCACTGTGTAGTTGAGACTGACCTGGAACTCACTATGTAGTCCAGGCTGGTCTTGAACTCACAGTGATCCTCCTTTCTCAGCCTCCTGAATGCTGGGATTACAGGCATGTGCCACCATGCCTGGCTCTAATGCTAGTTCTTTGAGGTATTTCCATATTGATTTCCACAGTGATTGCACCAATCTGTACTCCCACCAACAATGGAGAAGGGTTCCTTTTTCCCCACAACCCCGCCAACATTTGTTATTGGTTGGTTTCTTGATAGCAGCCATTCTTTCTGTGGTGAGGTGGAATCTCAGTGTTGTTTTCATCTGCATTTCTCAAGTGACCAGTGATGTTGAACATTTTTCATATGTTTATTTGTTGCTTTTACTTTTTTGTCTGAAGAATGTTCATTTCAGATGCTCATTTTTGACTTGGGTCATTATATTCCAAGGGTGGTCTGATTTTTTGTTATTGTTGTTGTTCTTTATATATTCTAGATAGGAGGCCTTTGTCTCAGGAACAGCTGGTAAAATTTTTTTTTCCATGTTGTAGATTGTTGCTGTGTTGGTGGTTTCTCTTGCAGCACAGAACCTGTTTAATAAGATGAGATCCCAGTTGTTGATTCTTTGTGCTAGTTCCCATGCTCCTGAGGATTTGTTCATAAAATCTTTTCCTATGCCAATGTCTTTGAGAGTTCTGCCTAACTTATCTTCCAGCAAGTTTAGTGTTTCTGTTTTAATATTTAGATCTTTAATCCACTTGGATTTTAGTTTAGTGCATGGTGAAAGATAAGGGTCTAGTTTTAATCTTTGGCAGGTTGAAATCCAGTTTTTCCAACACCATTTACCAAGAGGCTATATTTCCTCTAGTGAGGATGGTTGGCTTCTTTGTCAAAGATGAAGTAGCTGAGTATGTCTGGAGTTGTTTCTGCATCTTCCAATCTATTCCACTGATCCTTGGGTCTGTTTCTTTGCCAGGACCATTCTGTTTTTATCGCAGTGGCTTTGTAGTATAGTTTCTAACTTGGAATGGTGATACCCCTTGTCATGTCTCTGTTGCCTGGAATTGCTTTTGCTGTTCCAGGTCTGTTCTGGTTCCAAATGAATTTTTGGATGATTTTCTCTGGTTCTGTGAATATACTTTTGGGATTTCATTTGGGATTGCATTGAATCTGTATAGCACTTTGGAAGTATGCCCATTTTCACATATTGGTTCTTTCTACCCAGGAACAGGGGATGTCTTTCAGTACAAAAGCTTTTAATTTGGTATGATCCTATTTGTTGATTTTCAGTATAATTTTTTGTGCCATTAGGATTCTGTTGAGAAAATCCTTGCTTATGCCTTGTCTTTGGAGAGTTTTATTTACTTTATCTGCTAGCAGATTGTTTCTGTTCTAACATTTAGCTCTTTGATCTTTTATTTATTTATTTATTTATGTATTTGGTCAGGCAGCAGAACCACTGAGCTAAATCCCCAGCCCTGATCTATTGATTTTAATACATGCTGAGATATATGGATCTTGATCCAGTTTCCTGCATGTGGATATCCAGTTTTCCCAGCACAGCACCATTTAGCTGGAGTCTGTCTTTTCTCCAGTGTATGTTTTTGGCTACTTTGAAAAGATCAAGTACCTCAATGTGTCTGGGATTGTTCCTGTTTCCTCTGTTCAGCTTCTTGATCCATATGTCTGTTTTGTGCCAGTACAGTGATGTTTTTATCATTGCGGCTTTGTAACATCTTCCAATCTAGGGTTGTGATGCCTCCTACCTTGCTATTTTTACGCAGAATTGCTTTTACTATTCTGAGTCTCTTCTGGTTCCATGTGAATTTTTGGATTGTTTTCTCTAGATCTGTGAAGAATGTTGTTGGTATTTTGTTTTTGTTTTTCTGTTTTTAGCACTGGGGATTGAACTGGGATCCTTCACTTATGAGCCAGGTGGCAGAACCACTGAGCTAAATCCCCGGCCCTTGTTGTTGGTATTTTGATTGAGACAAGGCCTCACTATGTAGTTGAGACAGACCCGGGACTAACTATGTAGTCCAGGCTGGTCTCAAACTCACAACGATCCTCCTGCCTTGGCCTCCTGAATGCTGGGATTACAGGTGTGCCCCATCATGGCAGTCTCAACTACGTAGTGAGACCCTGTCTTAAAAAAATTTTTTTTATTTTGAAGTATGGTCTTGCTGAATTGCCCATTTTGTGCTTAAATTTGTAATCCTCTTGTCTCAGTCTCTTAGTGTGCTGGAATTAAAGTCATGCATCACTATACCTGGCCTGTTCTTCATTTTTTGGTATAAAGCATACAACAGTTTATCTGACTCCCAAAGTTGACCTCCCCCCCACCATGCCAGGGATTAAACTCAGGTCCTTGCACTTGCAAGGCAGGTGGCAGAACCACTGAGCTAAATCTCTGACTTGACTCCCAAATTTGAATCCTCTTAAGTGTATAGCCCTCTACATCATGTTTCCAGCCTGCTTCTTTCAGAGGAGATCATGTGAATTTATGGCTCAGTTGTCTGGGAGTTTAAAAATTTTATTGCCAGAGATTTAGCTCAGCGGTTCGGTGACCTGCCTTGCAAGTGCAAAGACCTGAGTTCAATCCCCGGTACTCCCCCTCATAAATAAATAAATAAATAATCAAGCCTTAGATATAAAACTGAAAGCTACTTTGTATTGTAGCAAAATAATTAAAAATTCAAGTGTATGAAGCACAAAGAAACACATTTTTGCTCAGATAATGGGAGGAAAATGACCTTGTATTCATTTAGGGGTAGAGGGAGGATAACACTACCCTATTGGGAATAATATTTAATCTTACGGTTGTAGCTACCCCTAGTTTTAGAGAAATGACATTTTGTTTCTTTGTTTTTCTGTCCATGTGTCTTTTTCAGTTTGTCAGTGAAGAAATTTAGGATTCAAGCAGAAGTGTTTTTCCTAGTATCAGAATGCCACTACTTTTGTGTAGTGATAACAAAAAAAAAGAAATTTCTTGCTGAGTTAAAATTTATCACTGTTTCATATAGTGTTTCCTGTGTAGAACATAATATACTTTGTTCAAGAAAAACAGATTTTTGTTTGCTCAGCAAAATGAGCAAGCATCCCTAATCTGAAATGTTCCAAAATCTGAATATTTTTGAGAGCAGACATGATGCCACAAGTGGAAAATTCCATACCTGACTTCATGATAGGTTACAGTCAAAGCACAGAAATAAAAAATGTTACATAAAATTATTTTCAGACAATGTATAAACACAAGTGAATTTTCATGTTTCTATTTAGGTCTCATTGGCAAAATATCTCATTTTGTATATGCAAATATCCCAAATTCTAAAATATCCCAAATGCTTCTAAGCCAGGCACAGTGGCACATTCCAGCTATTTGGAAGACTGACGTAGGGAAATAAAAAATTCAAAGAAAGCTCAGTGGTAGAGAGCCCCTGGGTTCAATCTCCAGTACCACAAAAATAAATAAATAACAAAAATTGTGGTTTTTAAGCATGTCTCCGAATAGTCAACTTGTAAATCACTGTTCAGTATGGTTTAAATAATAAAGCTTCTGGCAGAAGGTACTATGAATAATTTTTTAGACAGGGTCTCACTACGTGATTCATGCTGGCCTTGAACTCACTAGGTAGTTCATATTGGCCTCAAATTCTGTGATCTTCCTGCCTCAGCCTCATGAGTGCTGGGATTGCAGGCACGAGCCATCATGCTGAACAGTTCTTAATAAACATTAATTGTAGGGCTGGGGATTTAGCTCACTGGTTCTGTTGCCTGCCTCGCAAGTGCAAGGACCCGATTTTGATCCCCAGTACAAAACACACACACACACACACACACACACACACACACACACGCTAATTGTAATTGTTAATGTTATTGTAAATTACTTGTTAAAATTCTGAAAATGTATGTTGGTAAAGTAGATCATAGATTTAAAGAGATGTTGGGCTGGGGATTTAGCTCTGGTTCTGCTGCCTGCCTCAAGTTTGATCCCGGGTAAAAGGGGGTAGGGAGGAGGGGGAAGATTTAATATAAAAATGCAAAAAATAAACTATATTTAACATACATATTAAAAATCCACGTAATTTACACACAAATATATGTATATTGGGGTACATTTCAAAAAGATTCTAAACCATTCAAAAATGTTTGAAGTCACTAAACTGGGTATTTTCTTTTTTTTTCTTTTTTTTTTTTTTTTTTGAGACAGTCTCACTATGTAGTTGAGACTGATCTGGAACTCACAATGTAGCCCAGGCTGGTCTCAAACATGGTAATCCTGCCTCAGCCTCCCAGTGCTGGGATTACAAGTGTGCACCACCATGCCCGGCTGAAGTAATTAATTTGGATCAATCTTTACTCATATTTATACTCACTTTGTGCTTTCCTGTTACGTATTTAGCTAGCCTGTCTTTCTTTGTGTCTCCATTCAGAGTTTACTTTATGAGACAGATAATTTCAGTTTATAGTTATAGTAATGTTTATTAGAAACTTACTGTTCTCGGCCTGGAGGCTGGGGATGGAACCCAGGGCTTGGTACATACTAGGCAAGTACTCTTCCACTGAGCTACAACCCAGGCCCAAATGGCATCCTCCACACCTGTACTAGGGTTTGAACTAAAGCCTTATGTATGCTAGGCACCTTTTCACTGAGCTATGCCTCCAGTCTTTTTAAATTTTTATTTTATTTATTTTATTTTGAGACAAAGACTTAAGTTGTCTGGGCTGACCTCTAAATTTGGGACTCCTCCTGCCACAGCCTTCCAGAAAGTTGTGATTACAAGGAATATACCACCACACCCAGCAGCAAAGAAGCTTTTCTGTAGAAGGTACAGAGCAGTGATGGTGAACTGTTTAGAGACCAAGTGTTCAGACTGCAACCCAAAACCCACTTATTTATTGCAAAGTGCCAGCACTGCTGCTCCTATGTGCGCTGTTATCCAGTGCTTGGCTGCTGGGTTGACTTAGATGATGTGCCCACAGGGAGAGCTCTGCATGCCTGCTGTTGCACATGTGCCATAGATTCACTGGTATAGAATATTGATTTTGCCAAGCATGGTGGCATATGCCTGTAATCTCAGCATTCTGAAGACTGAGGCAGGAGGATTGCTGCCAGTTGTGTGTCTCCAAAATGATGATGATGATGATGATGATGATGATGATGATGATGATGATGATGATGATGTTTTATTGTGTTTACAAACAAAAGCAAAAGCCTCACATTAAAAAATCTATATATGGCAATATTTTGACTTAAGTCATTTGTACCCATCCACCCCCCACCAGGGATTGAACTCAGGACCTTGCGCTTGCCAGGCAGGTGCAGCACCACTGAGCTACATCCCCAGCTCTTTGTTCTTCCTTTATGCTTCTTTTTGTGTGTGTGTGCCCTTCTTAGTTGATGAAACCCCAAACACCATAGCCCGATTGGAACTATACAGATTCACTTTGCAGTTCTTGATTCTCATTTTTTATATCAATGTTGCATGTCTCCTGGGTGAAATGGTTAGATATAAGGACCCTTTTAGGGAGTCAGCATGAACTGGTTTGGGTTTTTTTGTTTGTTTGTTGGTACTAGAGATTGAACTCAGGACCTTGTGCTTGTGAGGCAGGCACAAGCACCACTGAGCTAAATCCCTGGCCCAGCATGAATTGATTTGTGATCATTGGGCCAGATATGACTTCTTGGGGATGAGGCAAACCTACTTTCAGGTCTCATTTAGACTCACTGTACAAATTACCTAAATTTTCTGGCCTTTGTTTTCCTCATTTTATAGTACTTTTGTGAAGATTGGAATGGTATGTACAAAACATACAGGATACATAACCTCTTGTAATTGTGTGCATAATATATAGATCCTACTATATAAGTATAGAATATAGAATAAATCTGTCTTCCTTCACAGAAAGACTAGCTATATTTGAGGATGGGAAAGAAAAGAAAAAGATTGCTCATATAGAATAAGCCTTGGTATAAAAGCCACAAAATCTTAGACTTTTCTCTTTTTCATTGTCCTTTGCATTTGGAATCTATTTCTTCACAATTGGTTGAAAAATTGTCTGGTTTCCTGTTTGTCTTTCTAGAAGATTAAAATTTCTAATTTTTCTGAGTTTTATTTATTCCTTTTCTGCTATCCAGTGCCATATTTGAGCTCATTGTTGCTAGAACTATTTTAGTGGAGACCTGTCAAAAGTACCTAGTGAGCTGGCTAGGGTTTTAGCTCGGTGGCACCACACCTGCCTCACCAGCACAAGGTCCTGAGTTTGATCCTCCGGACCGGGGGAAAAAACAAAACTAGTCAGCATTGTCAAGATCTAACTACCTGTCAGGTGTGGATGGTGGTGTATACCTGTAATCTGAGCATTCAGAAAGCTGAGGTATCAGGATTCCAAGTTCAAGACCACTCTGTTTTGAGACAATGAAAACTAGTATTAAATCCTGGAACTAGTTTTTATTATAACCTGTACTACAGTTGTGTGATGCTTGGTAACTAGTGGATGCTTATCATTGTTGTAGTTATTCTTTAGTGTGTAACTCTAAAAAGGGTTATAATGTAGATCTCATTGTCCTGTGTCCAGCTCATTATGTCATTTGGTAGTGTTACATGTAATCGTGAAAAGCTTACATGGGTGTAAAGTGTATATTACTTGGAGCAGATTTTTAAAAAAATGTAATGCACTATTTCTAAGCAGTACTCAAATTTGTCTGGAGACAGATGTGGTGGTGCACGCCTGTAATCCCAGCACTCGGGAGGCTGAGGCAGGAGGATCTCTGTGAGTTTGAAACCAGCCTGGGCTACATAGTGAGTTCTAGGTCACTTTCAACTACATATTGAGACACTGTCTCCAAAAAAAATAAAAAAATTTGTCTGGAAGATTAGTGATATGAGATTTAAGAAGTCATGTCCTGGAATTCATGTATGTTAAAAATAAATGTTTTGTTTCTGGAAAAAACTCATAGTGAAACAAAGTATTATTTAAAATTTGATCTGTAATATTTAAGTAAGTGGTAGCAAACATTTCTGTTAGTAAATGAAACATGACATAGACATTTTTCCTCAGGTGTAGAATGAGCCAAGGAGATTCAAACCCAGCAGCTATTCCACATGCGGCAGAGGATGTTCAAGGAGATGACAGATGGATGTCTCAGGTAAAAAGAAATACATATTCACATGAGATGTGTCTCTTCAATTTTTTTTTTAGGATCTTTTACCAGAGCTGCAAGGGGACAGTTTTAATAGTCAATAAACATTTATTACTATGCATATAATTTTAAAATCTAATGTTAGAAATGTCAAACCTGATTACCAATCTGCAACTGGGGAATATTTTGATAGCATGGTAATTGTTCTCTGTTTATCTTTAAAGATAGCAATGTTGGGCCAGGGATTTAGTTCAGTGGTCTGCCGCCTGCCTCACAAACTCAAGGACTTGAATTTGATCCCTGGTACCAAAAAAAAAAAAAAAAGATAGCAGTGTCTTTGCAATAGTTTTAAATTTGTCTTGTTTTTTTGAAACAGAGTTTCACTACGTAGTTCAGTCTGGCCTTCAACTCTGTGGTCCAGGGTGGCCTTGAACTCACAGTGATCCTTCTGCCTCAGCCTCCTGAGTACTATTATAGGCTTGCACCACAACATACCTGACAATATTTTTTAAAATAAATTTCAAAATTACACAAGTGTTACAAAATTTTAGAGAGAATACCCTATATTCTTCACCTACCAGTTACTAACATTTGCCACATCTGAGCCATTTAAGGGTAAATTGTACTCATTATCATTCTTTATCCCTAGATAGTTCAGCATGTTTTCTAAGAACAAAGCTTTTCACGTAACTAAAAGATGGTTATTAAAGTCAGGAAATTAATCATTGATATAATTACTTAATCACTTACCATTCCAATTATTTGGCGTACACACATACACATGCGCGCGCACATGCACACACACGCCTCAGGTACCAGGGATGAAATTGCTTGTTAGGCAGATGCACTTCCATGGAGCTAAATCTGGAGCCCATGGGTCTTACTAAGTTTGAGGCTGGACTCTTAACTTGAAATCCTCCTGCCTCAGCCACTCAATACTGAATTTGTTATTGTTTTCATGTACTGTATTTACATTTTATATATAAATCTCAACACAGATATAGTAATTTTGTATGTTTTTAACCTTTACTAATAATACCTTCTGAATATTTTGGGTTTTTTTTTTTTTTTTTTTTTTTTTCCTTCTGAATGTATTTTTCAGCAGAGTGTCATCCATGTTACAGTGTAGCAACAGGATTGTGGGCTGCATATCTTAATCTTATCATCCTGGGAGGCTGAGGCAGGAGAATCACAAGTTTGATTCCAGCCTCAGCAACTTAGAGACAGCAAGACCTTGTCTCAAAAATTAAAACAAACAAACAAACAAACCGGGGATATATGTATGCTCAGTTCTGAGGTCCAAGTTCAATCCTCAGTACCATAAAAAAATCAGCTACAATGTATTCATTTTTACACTTATAATAAAGGTAGGTAGTTTATAGTTATATATGAAATTACCAGTTGATTTTCTCATTGATGGACATTTAGATTATTTACTGTATGTCTTTATTAAAACTAGATGTTTTGGTTATTCTTGACATAAGTTAACAGACTTTAAGCAACAAGTACTGTCTATGGAAAAAAAAATCAGTTAAATGAGGAGGGGAAAAGGGAATACCTGTTAAACAGGTACAGGGCTTCAGCCTGGGGATGATGAACAAGTTCTGTCAACAGCTAGTAGTCAATGATCCATACTCTTTAACTTTTTTCTTTTTGGTACCGGGGATTGAACTTGGGTCCTTGTGCTTGCAAGGCAGGCTGTGAAACCACTGAGCTAAATCCCTGGCCCTCAGTATTGTTTTCATCTGCATTTCTCAAGTGACCAGTGATGTTGAACATTTTTTCATATGTTTATTTGTTGCTTTTACTTTTTTGTCTGTTCATTTTGACTTGGGTCATTATATTCCAGGGGTGGTCTGATTTTTTTGTTATTGTTATTGTTCTTTATATATTCTAGATAGGAGGCCTTTATCTGAGGAACAGCTGGTAAAATTTTTTTTCCATGTTGTAGGTTGTTGCTGTGTTGGTGGTTTCTCTTGCAGCGCAGAACCTGTTTAATAAGATGAGATCCCAGTTGATTCTTTAGTTCCCGTGCTCCTGAGGATTTGTTCATAAAGTCTTTTCCTATGCCAATGTCTTTGAGAGTTCTGCCTAACTTATCTTCCAGTAAGTTTAGAGTTTCTGTTTTAATATTTAGATCTTTAATCCACTTGGATTTTAGTTTAGTGCATGGTGAAAGATAAGGGTCTAGTTTTAATCTTTGGCAGGTTGAAATCCAGTTTTTCCAACACCATTTACCAAGAGGCTATATTTCCTCTAGTGAGGATGGTTGGCTTCTTTGTCAAAGATGAAGTAGCTGAGTATGTCTGGAGTTGTTTCTGCATCTTCCAATCTATTCCACTGATCCTTGGGTCTGTTTCTTTGCCAGGACCATTCTGTTTTTATCGCAGTGGCTTTGTAGTATAGTTTCTAACTTGGAATGGTGATACCCCTTGTCATGTCTCTGTTGCCTGGAATTGCTTTTGCTGTTCCAGGTCTGTTCTGGTTCCAAATGAATTTTTGGATGATTTTCTCTGGTTCTGTGAATATACTTTTGGGATTTCATTTGGGATTGCATTGAATCTGTATAGCAGTTTTGGTAGTGTGGCTATTTTCACTGTTGATTCTTCCTACCCAGGAGCAGGGGATATCTTTCCATTTTCTTATATCCTCTTGGATCTTTTTTTCAGAGTGCTGTAGGTTTCAGTGTAAAGGTCTTTTGCTTCCTTTGTTAGATTGATTCCTAAATACATTTTTTTAGATGCTATTGTGAAAGGAATTGTTGTCCTAAATTCTCTCAGTGAGTCTGTTCTTTGTGTACAAGAAGGCTGTTGATTTTTGAGTGTTGACCTTGTATACAGCTTCTCTGCGGAAAGTGTCAACCCCCCCCCACCAAAAAAAAGCAGCATGTAAAAAGAAAAAAAAAAGCTGGGGATTTAGCTCAGTGGTTCTGCTGCCTTCCTTGCAAGCGCAAGGATCGGAGTTCGATCCCCAGTACCAAAAAAAAAAAAGCAGCATGTAAAATGAAAGTGTCAATTAAGTCTTAGAAGTCTTTTGGCAGAATTTTTTGGGTCTTCTATATAGAGTATCATCAGCAAATAATGGCAGTTAACTTCTTCCTTTCCTATCTTTATTGCTTTAATTTCTTTTCATGTCTAATTGCTGTGGCTGTTTCCAGAACTATATTGAACAAGAGTGGTGACAGTGGACATCCTTGTCTTACTCCTGATTTTAGTGTGAAGGTTTCAGTTTTTGGCCATTTAATATGATGCCGGGTGTTGGTTTTTCATAGATAGCCTTTATCAAGTTGAGATAAAGACCACCTATTCCAATTTTCTGCAGGGTTTTTATCACGAATGGGTGTTGAATTTTGTCAAGTGCTTTTTCTGCATCTATTGAGATGATCATATGGTATTTGTCCTTAACTCTGTTAATGTAGTGTTAATATAGTGATTTATTGATTTACTTATGTTATAGTGTTAATATAGTGATTCATTGATGTACGTATGTTGAACCATCCTTGCATTCCTGGAATAAATCCAACTTTGTCAGGGTGTATGATTTTTTTGATGACTCTCTGTATTCTGTTTGTCAGTATTATCAAGGGTTTTTGCATCTTATGTTCATTAGGGAGATTGGCCTTTAGTTCTCTTTTTTGGTTGGGTCTTTCCCTGGTTTTGGAATCAAAGTAACACTTACTTGCAGGAATGAATTTGGAAATACTGCTTCCATTTCAATTTCATTGAAAAGTCTGAAGAGTAGTGGAAGTAGTTCTTCTCTAAATGTCTTGTA
>NW_022900928.1:65084465-65093032 GCF_012274545.1 Fukomys damarensis
TTTTTTTTTTTTTTTTTTTTTTTTTTTCAGCTTTAATTGAGTTTATTGGTAAATTTTAGGGATACAGTACAGTTACATTCATTGTTGGGATCTTTTACCTCTACATGACAAGTCTTGTGACCTGGGCTTTTCTTAGTTGGTAAACTTTTAATTATGGATTCAATTTCACCAATTGTAATTGGGGTATTTAGAACTTTTTAATCTTTGCTCAACTTTAGTAATTCATAAATATCAAGAAATCTGTCCATTTCTTTTGTGTTTTCCATTTTATTTGAGTACAGGTTCTTGAAGTAGGTCCTGGATTTCTGCTGGATCTGTTGTGACTTCACCTTTTTCATTCCTAATTGCATGGATCTGAGCCTTTTCTTTACTCCCCACTTCCCCAGCTTTTTTGAGACAGGGTCTCACTATGTAGTTGAGACTGACCTGGAACTATGTAGCCCAGGCTGGTCTCAAACTACAGCGATCCTCCTGTCTCAGCCTCCCGAGTGCTGGGATTACAGGCATGCGCTACCACACTCAGCTTCTTTCCTTTTTTTGACAAGGTTGGCTAAAAGTTTATCGATTTTATTTATTCTTCGAAAAGCCAGCTCTTTGATTCATTATTATTATTATTATTATTTGTATTGTTCTCTTAGTTTCCATTGCATTGATTTTGGCTCTGATCTTTATAATTTCCTCCCTTGTATGAACTTTGGGTTTTTCTCGCTCTTCTTTTTCTAGGAGCCTAAAAATCATTATTAAGTTGTTAATTTGAGCTTGCTCTGTTTTCCTAGTGTGGGCATTCAGTGCTGTGAATTTTCCATGTAGAACTGCTTTCATTGTGTCCCACAGATTCCTGTATGTTGTATTGGTATTATCATTTATTTGTAAAAACTGTATAATTTCTTCTTTAATTTTCTCTGTGACTCACTGATTGTTCAGGGAGTGTTGTTCAATTTCCATGTGTTTGTGAAGTTTGTATGGTTTCTTATGCTCTTGATCTCCAGCTTGATTGCACTATGATCTAATAATATACAGGGGATAAATTTGATTCCTTTGCATTTATTTAAACCTGTTCTATGAATTAGTATGTGATCTATTTTGGAGAATGACCCATGTACAGCCAAAAAGAATGTATATTCTGATTTTGTGAGGTGGAACACTCTGTAGATGTCTATTAAGTCCCATTTTTCAAAAGCTTGGTTCGATTCTAGTATTTCATTGTTGACTTTTTGTCTAGATGATCTATCTATTTGTGATAGTGGGGTATGTAAGTCCCCCACTACAATTGTATTAGTGCTTATTTGGTTTCTCACATCCCTTAATACTTGTTTTATACAGTTGGGGGCATTAATATTTGGTGCATATATATTTGTGATTGTCATCTCTTTTTCTTGGATTGTTCCCTTTATAAGGATGTAGTGGCCTTCTTTGTCTCTCTTAATCAGTTTTGGTTTGAAATTTACTCTGCGAATAAGATAGCTGCCCCTGCTTTTTTCTGGGCTTCTGCTGCATGAAGAACTGCTTTTCCTTTGAACTAGGTGTGTTTCTTGTATACAACAAATTGTTAGGTTTTGTTTCTTAATCCATTTTGCTAGTCTGTTTCTTTTGATTAGTGAATTGAGGCCGTTGACATTGATGGTTATAACTGATATGTATTGACATATCCTTGTCATGTTATTGTCCTGTTGTTGGCTCTTTTTAATTTTTCCCCCTCTCCCTTTAGTTTCTTGCCTTGCCTAATTGATTTGCTCTTTTGGGCCTCATGGTTTTGTGACCTGCATTGTCTTTTGTAGGATGTTTAGAATTGTTTGGAGTGCTGGTCTGGTATTCATGGAATTTCTCAGGTGTTCTTTGCATGGAAGTATCTTATTTCCCCATCCATTTTAAAAGAGAGTCTTGCAGGATAGTCAGTCTGGGTTGGAGGTTGTTTTCTCTTAGGACTTGAAATACCTCACTCCAGGCTCTCCTTGACCAGGTTTGTGTTGAAAAATCTGCTGTGATTCTGATGGGCTTTCCTTTGAATGTGATATATTTCTTTTCTCTAACTGCTTGTAATATTTTATTCTTCTGTTGGGTTTCCAGGATCTTGACTATTATATATCTAGGTTTAGGTTTTTTTTGATCATGGCTAATTAGAGCCCTGTATGCTTCACTTATCTGTATGTCAGATTCTTCCCCTCTGTTTGGGAAGTTTTCTGTCATTCTGTGAAAAGTTTTTTTTAAGTCATTTGTACTTTCTCCTGCTACTTCATGGATTCCTGTCAGTCTTATGTTATCCTTCTTTGCATCATCTAGGAATTGTTGGATCAATATCTCATGATCTCTTACTGTTTTTAAGATCTCTTTTCATGGTCACTGACTGCAATCCTATCTTCTATATCTGAAATTCTGTCTTCACATTTGTTCATTCTGTGGCAAATGCTCTCAATAGTGTTTTGTTGTTGTTGTTGTTTTTTGTTTTTTGAGACAGGGTCTCACTATGTGTAGTAAGACTGACCTGGAACTCACTATGTAGCTCAGGCTAGTCTTGAATGTACAGCAATCCTCCTGCCTCAGCCTCCCGAATGCTGAGATTACAGGCATGCACCACCATGCCCGGCCTTTCAATAGTATTTTTAATCTCCTAGATATATGTTTGAATCTGTTTCATGGATTCCATTTCTTTCCCATGCTGGGCATTCATGGCTTCTATCATGGTCCTGAGCTCATCAATTTTTTTTTTTTTTTGTCTCTTTCTGTTCTAGAGTCTCTAATCATGTCTTTCATTGTGCTCACCATCTCTGTAGATATCTGGGAAATTATTTCTGTTTCAAATCTTTCTAGAGCCTGATTGATATGTTTTGTTACTTCCTGTGTTATGAGTTCAGCGTGTCCTGTTGGTTGATTGTCAGACTTTTCCACCTCATTTCCCTTAGAATTTGCCATTGGTGAACTAGAACTCTGTCTTGGTGCCTTGCTTAAGGTTTTCTCATTTTTATTTTTGTTGTCCGGTTGTCCTTAGTTTAATTTCTGGGTTAGTACTTTGATCTTCCTGATATAGCTGCTCTTTAGGTTTTAAGTCTCTAATGACTCAGAGACACTCATTTTCATAGTAGAAAGGAGAACTCATTAACTCAATCACAACCATTTAGTCCAATTGATAAAATCAGCAACATAATAGCATCAAGCACATCTTAGAAATTGACCATTTGAAGGCCGGGCATGGTGGCTCACGCCTGTAATCCCAGCACTCCCGAAGGCTGAGGCAGGAAGATCACTATGGGTTAAAGACCAGCCTGGACTACATAGTGAGTTCCAGGTCAGTCTCAACTATATAATGAGACCCTGTCTCAAACAACCAAAAAAAAAAAAAAAAAAAAAAAAAAAAAAAAAAAAAAAAAAAAAAAAAAAAAAAAAGAAATTGAAGCTGGGGATTTAGCACAGTTGTGCCACCACCTGCCTCGCAAGCTCAAGGTCCCAAGTTCAATCCCCAGTACCAAAAAAAAAGAAAAGAAAAGAAATTGACCATTTGTGATCGTTATTAATCTTGTCACCTTTAATCATGTGAATTAAATCAAAATCAAAGATCAGGGCTGGGGATTTAGCTCAGTAGTTCCACCACCTGCCTTGCAAGTGCACAGACCTGAGTTCAGTTCCCAGTACCAAAAAAAAAAAAAAATCGAGGGCCAGCCCAAAGTATGTTTATAGTGAATAAACTCTTCAATATAGCAACTTTACCCTTCAGGATAGAGACTTAGAAGGAGTTGAGAGGAGAGGAATAGATAGGTAAAAGAATAGAAGGTGTCAAGTGAAGCCAGTGGAACACAGGATAATCACGCAAACTCTAGGAAACTGTTAAAGACAAGAGGGAAAGACAGAGTGCAAGAACGAAGACAAGAATAGAACAGCTTAACAATAATGGGGAAGCTATAAGTTGTACTCACTTTCCTTTGAAACTCATGACAATTGAGCAAAGGAAAAAGAAGAAATCCAAATTAGGGCAGGATCACAAATAAAAAGGGAGATGAGAACTATTGTGGGGGAGCAAGAAACTGAGCAGGAAAAAGAAGAAAGATAAAAGGAAGAATTTCCAGAATGGGAAAAAGTAAAATTTTAAAAGTTAAAATTAAAAATAAAGCTGGGCATCCAGCATTCGGAAGGCTGATGTTGGAGGATTGCTGTGAGTTCAAGGCCAGCCTGGGCTACATAGTGAGTTCCACGTCAGTCTCAACTGCATAGTGAGACCCTGTCTCAAAAAACAACAACAACAAAAATTAAAAATAAGAAGAAAAGAAAGAAAAAAATATTGAAGAGCCTCTTTCAGGGTATATCTCTGCTGTCACAATAGACAATGTAGGGAGCAGTGTGCAGAACTAAGTCAATTAGTCTCAGCTAGTCAACAGCAGACCCCTGAGATTCAGGCTGAATTCTGGCTGCAAGGCCCAGGTTGAGCTCCCTGACCTCCTGCAGGGTTGAACTCTGCAAGGTTGTACTGCAGGTTCCAGCTGCCTTTCCCCTGAAGATAGTCCAAGTTCTGATGGAAGGTGGTGATCCCTCTGATTTACCAACTACAGAGGTCTGATGTGCCTTTATTGCTGTTGTTCACTTCTGTTTTATCTTCTGGAGCTCAGTAAATTGGCCTTTATGAACACCTCTGCCTCTGCGGTGTGGATCCAGGTACCAGCACAACCAGGAGGCCTGAGAGTGGGGTGGGGGTGGGGGAATGCTGCAGAGGCCAGTCTGCTCCAGTGAAGGCCGAGGGTGCTGGAGCGTGGGGGAGCAGTGAGCTCCTCATGTAGCTGGGAGATCCTCACAAGCCTTAGACGCAATATTTTAATAAACATTTTTAAATGCTTGCATGATAAAGATAGACTAACTTTACTAATATGTCATATGCCCAGACTTTGAATACTACTTTCCAATGAAAAGAACCAGGAGTTCTTGGAGAAATGGTTGATTTTGCAAGTGGAGCAAGGAAAATAAAAGTTGAACCTGGAAACCAGGCATAGGGGTGCAGACCTGTAACGCCATTATTTTGGGAGGCTGATACAGCAGGCTCAGCTTGGGCAATTTAGCAAGACCCCAGGAAAGTGGGAGGCTTATAATATCTTATAAGGCCAAGAAACAACAAAGCAATGAAAAGAGTGAAAACAGGATAGATGCCAAGAGTGTATGTCCTTGATACATCATTCAGAAGGCATGTGATGCTGTTTTGTCACATTGATAATGTTTTGATCACTCAAAGCCAACCTGAAAGAGCAACCCAAATGTGAAGCAGAAAATTTGAGCAGCATAATAAATGTCACTATAACTACTTTATAATACAAAGGTATTCATAAATCTTTTCTGCCATAAATAATTAAATGGATTAAATAGGGGAGAAGCACAGATCTTCATGGAAGAATTTAAATAATATAGAAAGAATGAGGTAAAAGAAAAATGATCTTTAGACCAACAGTAATAAGTAGCATGGTAAGATGCATTGATAAATATTAAAATTGATGGACACAGCTTTAAAGAAAAAGAAATTTTCCTATCTTCAAAATATCTCCCTCTAAATTTTGGTACTTTTAATGTATGGCTACAGGTTTTTGTTTTGTTTTTGTTTTTGCCATACTGCGGGTTTGAACTCAGAGGTGCTTAGCATTGAGTTACATCCTCAGTCTTTCATTAGTCTTTTGAGATTTTTGATTTTTGGACACAGGGTCTTGCTAAATTGCCCTGATAGGATTTGGACTTGTGATTCTCTTGCATCAGTCTCCCTGTGTGCTGAGACTACAGGCCTTTATACCACAAATCCCAAATTATTTTTGATATCCCTTCCCGTAGCCTGTGGAGCTTAATTTACCTGACCTTTGGTGTCTCTCTTCTATTTATTTTTTAGGAAAACTAATAACTTATTACAGGGCTGGGATTTAGCTCAGTGGTTCAGCCACCTTCCCTGCAAGCACAAGGTCCGAAGTTCAATCCCTGGTACCAAAAAAAAAGAAAGTAGGAAAAGAAAAAACTCATTACAATGGAAAAGCTTTGCAAGAGATCAATGATAACATCCCAATAATAGCTTATGTTAATGTCATGTACCCCCTGCAACAAAGAGGACGAATCACCTCTAGCAGTATTCCTAGAAATCTTTAACCTCAGCCTATTATGAGAAAACATCTAACTTGTTTGAGAGGCATCTTGCAAAAGCAGCTGGCCACTACTTATCTGAAGTGTCAGAGTAGTCAGGTGAGATGCTACATACCTGTAATCCAGCTACCTTGGAGACTGCGGAAGGAGAATCTCAAGTTCAAGGCCAGCCTTGACAGTTTAGCAAAACTCTGTCTCAAGATGAAATAAAAAGGACTGGGGGTGTAGTTTGGCACTAGTGTGCTTGCTTAGCATGTGCAAAGCCCTGTACTGAAGATCATAAAGGATAAGGAAAGATTAGAACACTGTCCCAGAGTAAAAAGACTAAAGAGATGCAGATTAAATGCAACATGGTGTCCTGAATTGATTCCAGAACAGGAAAATTGATTCCAGAATAATGAAAAAATTGGTAGAGTTGAATAATAAACTGTTTAGTTGATACTGTTTACTAATGTTCATTTATTAGTTTCCATAAATGTACCATATTTATGGAAGACAATAACAGTGGGGGAAGCTGAGGGAGTGCGTTTTTTTGTGTGTTTTTTTTTTCTGGCACTAGGTATCCAACTCAGGACCTTGCACTTGCGAGGCAGGTGAGGCACCACTGAACTAAATCCTAGGCCCATACACACTCTTAGTTTTTGCAACTCTTCTGTAGACCTCAAATTATTTCAAAGTAAAATATTTTTCTAAATGTAAAACAATCATGATTAAAGTAAGTATTGAGATGGTCCTCAGTACTACCTATGAAGTGGTCTGGGGAATTAACTCATTGGTGCCACACCTGCCTTGCAAGTACAGCATTGTCCTGAGTTTGATCCCCAGTACCAAAAGAAAAAAAAGAATACTATCTATGAAGTACTGTGTAGTTTTCCCTTGGTATCCATAGGGGACTGGCCCCAAGACGCTACCTACAAAGCCAGATCCACAAATGCTTAGGTTCCCTTTATAAGATGGCATATGACCACCTAATCATCTCTAGATGATTAAAATAGACAGTATGTCAAGTGCTATGTAAATAATTGTTTGCTTATTTTCTGGGAAATAATGACAAAAAAGTCTTTTACATATTTAGTATAGAGACTTTTTTTTAATGGGGTTTTTCTGTGTAGTTCAAATTTGCCTTGAACTCATTTTGTAGTCCAGGCTGGCCTTGAACTCATGGTGTTCCCAGTGCTGGGCATGCCTGGTTCCAAGATAATTGTAGTTCGTTGACTCTGCAGATGCAGAACTGGGGTTATAGTGGGCTGACTATCCAACTCTAAACTAAATTTAACTACCATTTTTCACAAAATGCGTGGGTCAAATAAATATGTCCATTACAGGAATGCAGTCAGCAAAATTTAGACTATAAGCGGTTATATATGTGTGTCAGACAATTTTTGCTTTCTTTTTTTTGGGGGGGTTCTTTTGGGGGGGGTTGAGACAGGATCTCACTATGTAGTTGAGACTGACCTGGAACTCACTATGTAATCCAGGCTGGTCTCAAACTCATAGCAATCTTCCTGTCTCAGCCTCCTGAGTGCTGGGATTACAGGTGTGCACCACCACATCTGGCTTTTCCTTCCTTTTTTATTAGTATATGTTCATGATATGTAATAAGAGCAGTCTCATAGATCATTGTGGGAATTGTTATGTGTATATATATTGCATCTTGATCCTTTTTTACTTCAAGGTCAGATGATTGTTATATTTTTCAGAAAAGTAAATTTGAGAAGTGATAGCAGAGAGGAAACCTCTAGATTAAAGGAATTTAAAACTGGGCGTGGTGGTGCACTCCTATAATCCCAGCACTCCCAAGGCTAAGACTGAGGCAGGAGGATCACTGAGAGTTCAGGGCCAGCCTGAGCTACATAATGAGTTCAAGGTCACCTGAACCATGTAGTGAGACCCTGTCTCAAAAAAAAAAAAAGAAAGAAAAAGAAAAACCCTGGGGTAGTGGGCTCAGTGGTACAGGACTTTTATTCCTGAGGCCCTGGGTTCTATTCCCAGGACAGAGAGAGGGCGAGAAAATATGAATATTAATTCTATTTGACTTAGACTCCCAATGTGTAAATCTTTTCATTACAGTAAAACAATGTGCCAATAGATGCATTTAATAGGATATTATGTAGCCATTTATAATCACTTCTTGGCCTTCTGGCTAAAATCTATAGTATCTGTTCTTAACAATTTAATATCTGTGTTTCACTTAACATTCTTTTGTTTTGTTTTTTTGGTACCGGGGATCCAACTCTGGTCCTTGTGCTTGCGAGGCAGGCAGCGGAACCACTCAGCTAAATCCCTGGCTTAACACTTAACAATTTAATATCTGATAACATCCTCTAAAAACAGTATTAAATGGATTTTTGGAGCTAGGAGATGGAATTGAAACTTGCTCTGCCTTTCTCCATTCATCAACCTAGTACCTCTAGAAATGTTGCATCCCTCTGGGGAAATAAAATACACACACACACACACACACACACACACAC
>NW_022900928.1:65093085-65118673 GCF_012274545.1 Fukomys damarensis
TATATGTAATACAATATATATGTGTGTGTGTGTGTGTGTGTATTTAAAAATGCATGCAGCATATGCCTGTAATTCCAGCACTCTGGGAGACTCAGGCAGAAGGATCACAAGTTTGAGTCAGCCTGGGCAACTTAATGACTTTATGAGATCCTGTCTCAAAATGAAAGATGAAGAGGGCTGGGGATGTAACTCAGGGCAATGGCCCTGGGTTCAATACCCAGTGACTCTAGAAAAAAAGAAGAAAACAATGCATCTGTATAGAAGAATGCTTCAGATATGTTGTTGAGTGCTGTTATAATGGCTGTCACATTTTGAGAACTGACTGTATGCCAGACTATAGCCAAGTTCTTTTCCTACAACTCTCATCTTAACTCTAGAACAGTTGCCAGCAGATTGAATACCAAGACTCAGATCATGTATTTGCTTAAGGACACATAACTAGAAAGTAAGTGAGCTAGAATTTAAGTGTAGATTTTTCTACCCCCAAAGTTGTTGTGCCAGAATGAGGTGTTCCTCATGATTTAACTATGTGGGCGGGGTAAGCAAGTAATATCACACATCTGTAATCCCAGCACTTGGGAAACTGAGGCAGGAGTATGAGTTTGAGGGCAGCCTGGGCTATATACTGAGGCCCTCATTCAAAAAACCATGAAGGTGAGGTTGGGTTGACACATGAAAAAAACGTAAGAAGAAAACAACCCAAGATGGTTAAGGTGGTAAAATCATAGGAGCTATGCTTTGGCCTCTTCTATTTTCCCAAGTTTATTACAACTAAGTCTGTACTTTAAAAGAAAATACAGGGCTGAGTGTGGTGATACACATCTATAATCCTAGTACTTAGAACACTGAGGCAAGTGGAACATGAGTTTAAGGCCAGCCTACCCTATATAACAGGACCCTATCTGAAAGAAAAAAACAAACTGTAAATTACTAGAATCTTTAAAACAGCAGTGCTTAGATTCTGTCACATTCTATAGATGTGCTGTATTTTAGAAATAAAAGGTAATTTTCTTTAAAAAAAATATAGTATGCTGAGAATCAAACCCAGGGCCTTATGTACAATAAGCAAGCACTGTACCACTGTGCTATTCTCCTAGGACCCTAAAGTTTTGCTCATTTTATCTTTTCATTTAAAAAATATTCCTTGGCTAGGTGTGATGACACATGCCTGTAATCAATCCCAGCACTCAGGAGGCTGAGGCAGAAGGATTGCCAAGAGTTTGAGGCCAGCCAGAGCTACATAGTTCAAGGCCATCCTGATTTTCTCAAACTCTTGGCCCCCCCAAATTTCTTGAGTTTGAGGAAGTAATTCCAACTACTCAGGAGACTGAGGCAAGAAGATCGCAAATTCAAGGCCAGCCTGGGCAATTTACTTAGACATTGTCTCAAAATAAAAAGATTAGGGATAGAGCTCAGTGTTCCCTTGGTTCAATCCCCAGTACTACAAAATTAAATTTATTGAAGCAATAATAATTTTTAGGGCTGGGATTTTTAGGGCTCAGTGGTTCTGCCACCTGCCTCGCAAGTTTAAGGTCCTGAGTTTAATCACTGGTACCAAACAACAACAAAAATAGTAATATTTGAAATAATGTTTATTTGCATAAAACATCGAAGCAAGGAGGGGGGGAAAGCTATTTCTAATCCTGTCACCATGAGAGAGGAACTGTTTTAATGAAGCTGTCTTAATTATTTCTTTCAAATTATTTTCTAATTTTCACTCATATGGTCACTCCTTTTTTTTTTTTTTTTTTTTTTTTTTTTTGGTACTGGGGCTTGAACTCGGGTCCTTGCGCTTGCCAGGCAGGCCACCGAACCGCTGAGCTAAATCCCCAGCTTCACTCTATTATTGAGTATCTCTTTTTACCACAGTCTTGTCAAGATTGATAATTGCTAGCAGAAATATTTAAATAGTACCTCTGTCTTAATTCCTGAAGCTAGCATCTAAATGTAGGGTTTGAGACAAAGAAACTGTGTTTGTCTCTTTTCTTGAAACTTATTTACAGATCTGTAGCCCACAGCATCCTGTAACTTTGTTTCTAGTTTAAATAAAAAAGTTTAAATTATGTCCTTTAGTATTGATAGGTAATGTTATAAAGAATCTACTTGTCAAAAATAAGCTTTTTTTGTGGTACCAGGGATAGAACTCGGGTCCTTGGGCTTGTGAGTCAGGACCTTGCATTTTTGAGGCAGGTGGTAGCACCACTGAGCTAAATCCCAGCCCTAAAATCTGCTTTTAAAAAGTGTCTTAGCTAGTTGTGTTAGCCTGCACCTGTAGTATTAGCTACTTGGGAGGCTAAGGCAGGAGGAAATTAATTACAGAACAAAGAGAATACAGCTGTAAGGACAGACTAATCTGCCGCGCATGCGCAGCAGACCTGAGTTCTATCCCTGGTACCAAAAAAAAAGAAAAAAGAAAAAAGATTTTCTTTTTGGTGCTGGAGATAGAGCCCAACACCCCACACTTGTACACACACACACCCACACATACACATGAGATTAATCCCAGGGCCTTTACACTGAGCTGTATCTCCAGCCCTTTGTTTTTTTAAGTCATAGTCTCTCTCACTATGTTGCTGAGTTGTTCAGGTTAGGCTCAAATTTTTTATCTTCTTGCCCCAGCCTCCCGGAGTACTAGGATTACAGGCATGTACCACTGTGCCTGCCTGGAGCCTAGGACTTTGTACATGTCAAGTAAAAGACTGTCATTGAGCTATATCCTCAACCTAAAAAGGTTTTGTTTTGTTTTGTTTTTTGTACTGGGGATCGAACTCAGGTCCTTTTTTTGCGAGGCAGGTGCTGGAACCCCTGAGCTAAATACCCGGCCTTTTTTTTTTGTACCAGGGATTGAACCTGGGCCCTCGCGCTTGCAAGGCAGGCCACCAAACCACTGAGCTAAATCCCCAGCCCTGTTTTGTTTTGTTTTGTTTTTAAAGGAAAGATTTATTTTGACTCATGTTTCAATCCATAGCCAACTGGCTCCAAGGCAATACAGTGTGGCACAGGGGTGTAGCAGAGAAGAGTTGCTCTCTGCATAGCAGACAGGAAGCAGAGAGAAACAAGGAACTGGGGAGGGAGATACACCCTTCCCGGCCCCATGACCCACCTCTTCCTATCAAACCTCACCTTCCCCACAATTCAGTCACCTTCCCAAAGCCCCACCTGTGAGCACATGTCTTGAAGGATATCTAGATCTAAACCATAACATTTCATCCCTGACCCCCAAAGGTTCATGTGCATCTCTTCATGCAAAATACATTTCATCCATCTCTACGCATTGTTAGAAGTCCTAACAGTTACAGCATCCCTATGCAACCCTTTCTGAGCCAAGTGTGACATCTGCTTTCTTAAAGCAAGTCACTTTTACAATTTGTAAAATTTGTAAAAGCCTTGTTGTAAAAAAAATTTTTTTTTTTGGTACCGAGGATGAATTTGGGATCTTGTGCTTGCAAAGCAGGCGGCGGAACCACTGAGCTAAATCCCTGGCCCCCTTGGCTTCTTTTTAATGCTAATCTTTTTAGCAACTCAGCAGGTCTTTACTCCAACATTGCCAGCTCTTCCTTTTTGAGGAAACTAAGCACTTTTCAACTGGGCTATTTGCTCCTGATTTTCAGTGTAAACCTGGCTAAAAGCAGCAAGCAGTAACTGCTGCAGCCAGATTTTTCTCCACCAGTTTAGTTTGTCTGCTCTCTGTAATCTCAGTCATCTATAGTCTTAGGACATGAACAAAATGTGGACCATTTTTCTTCTCCGGCATAACACATGAACTGGACTCCAACTGTCAAAGGAGCAGTAGAGTCCTTCTTCCCAGTTGATACTTCCCAAGCCTTGCCTTTAGTATCTGCTGCCTTTTTTGTTTTGCTTTGTTTTTTGTTTTTAAAGACAGGTTCTCATTTCATAGTACAGGCTAGCCTTGAACTCACAAATCCTCCTGCCTCAGCCTCCTAAGTGCTGGGATTATCAGCATATGCTACCACACCAGTTTTACTATCTGCATTTTTTTTGTGCATTCTGATCTGCTAAACTGTGACCAGAATTTCCCATCAAGCTCATTACGCAGCATTTTAGGATTGCTTCTACAATCATTATCTCCAAACCTTTCCAAATTCTTCCCAGTGAATTGCTCCAAAGACTTCTGAACCACATGGTCAGGTAGCATTACAGCGGTTGACTGCATTTTCAGTATCAAAATTTATCTTAGTCACTTTCCTCATCACTGGGACAGAATACCTGACACCAGCAACTAAGAGGAGAGGTTTATTTTAGTTCACATTTTCAAACCATAGTTGGCTCTCTCCAAGGCAGAAGGGGCATAGTGGAAAGGCCTGGGCAGAGGAAAGCTGCTCATATCATTATGGCCTGAATGCCCAAAAAGAATGTTTTATTTTTTTCTTTGAGACATGGTCTCACTTTGTAGTTCAGGCTGGCTCTGAACTCACAATGTAACCCAGGTTGGCCTGAACTCTTGATCTTTCTGCCTCAAACTCCCATCCTCCCTAGTGCTAGGATTATAGGCATGTGTTACCACACCCAGAGAGAAAAGAATGTTTAACTATTTGGACAGCTGTTCTTTCTAGGCCAAGAAATTTCACAGGTTTCTAATTTTTCTTTCTTTTTCTAACCAGCACAACAGATTTGTCTTGGATTGTAAAGACAAAGAACCTGATGTACTATTTGTAGGAGACTCCATGGTACAGTTAATGCAGCAGTATGAGGTAAAGGTGGAAGGGGGTGAGAATGGTTCTTGGTACTAGTGTATATCCATAATTACTGGTTTTCATTCAGAATTGACCCTCTCTTTTTTGCTCTAGTTTCCCAAAAGCTAGATACTTGTTTGTTTGTTTTTATCCTAGTCATGATTCTTAATTATTATTTGGGCTTTTTTGTTTGTTTGGTTTTTTTGGTACCAGGGATCGAACTCATGTCCTTGCACTTGTGAGGTAGGCAGCAGCACCCCTGAGCTAAATCCTTGGCCCTGAATTTTGCCATTTTCTTATTTTATATATTTTTGTGGTGAATTACTCCTAATCCATTTCAAGAGTTAAGCTTCCTTCTGAGGAAAATTGAAAAGAAAAGATAGTTTTAAAATACTTCAATGAGTGGAGAGTTTTTGAATTGGTAGCTGAATTTAAAATATTAGTGGGCCTGCTTCACAAGCATAAGGTCCCAAGTTCAAGCCCTGGTACCAAAACATATATGTATTGGTTGGACTAGAGATACAGTTCAGGGGTAGTACTATATACCTAGCATGCATGAGGCCTTGCATTTGTTCCCCAGCATGCATGCACATGCATACACACACCTCAACCAAATAAAATGTTGCTATCTCTGTTAGGGCATCATACTGAGTTGTTACTCATTTCCTAATATCGCATTATTAAGAACTGAGTAAATATTTTTACTGTAAAGAAAGAACTGAATAACAGCACAAACTTAGAAGCCCTTTAAACAGTAAGTGGCACACCATTTCCAGTGTTAGGTTTGAGTAAAGAAAACGGAAATTGTTATTTCAAATCTCACAACACACTGCATTTGAAAGATTTCATTTCTTGCTAATTTTAATTTTTTAACTACATCAACTTTTTCTCTTTAGATATGGCGAGAGCTTTTTTCCCCACTTCATGCACTTAATTTTGGAATTGGGGGAGATACAACAAGACATGTTTTATGGAGACTAAAGAATGGAGAACTGGAGAACATTAAACCTAAGGTGAAATGAAACTTGTTTTTAAATGAATGTCATTGGGCCAGGGATTTAGCTCAGTGGCCCTGTGCCTGCCTGGCAAGTGCAAGGTCCTGAGTTCAATTCCTGGTGCCAAAAAATAAATAAAAGAATGTCATTAATTTTGAGTCTTTTTCAAATAAAATTGTTAAACTGTCAAACTATAGTAAAAAATATTCCTTCTTTAAAGCACTATTTCTCTATTGGTTTTTGCTTTGTGTCTCTTTAAGACAAATGACATTGTACAGGGCTGTATTTGTAATTGTTCTAATGATCTTCAGTTGTAGGAAGAGATTTCGTACAAAAAATGTGTGCTATTCTGCAGAATGGGTGGACCTGGACTGCTATGGGGGCGGGCTACTCAGGTGGGGCGTGGCTATACCATGATTGATTTTGAGAAGTAATTTGGATTTGTTTAACCAATAAACAAATTGGTAGCTGGGCATGGTGGCGCATGCCTATAATCCCAGCACTCGGGAGGCTGAGGCAGGAGGATCACTGTGAGTTTGAGACCAGCCTGGGCTACATAGAGAGTTCCAGGTCAGTCTCAACTACATAGTGAGACCCTATCTCAAAAAACCAAAAAACAAACAAACAAAAAACCAAATTGGTAATCAGGGCCTCCAAGTTCTTCTGAAGAAAATTTGTGGCAGATGTGAACAAATGAACATCTGTACCTAGTACCATATCACATTATAAACATTCTGAGTTGGCACACTCAATTTCTTTTCAACCATAACAAAAAAACCAGTGCTAAGTTGCTAATAAAATTTGCATTCATTGAAGGTATTTTATTCTTTGCCTTTCTAACAGAAAAATTCATCTCTCTGTGTGTGTGTGCTTCTTTTGGAACAGTTAGATCATATAATAAGATGTGTGTCTCTGACAGCCACCTTGTAAATTTTTTTTGTAGTAGTATTGAACTTGGGACCTTGAGCTTGTGAGGCAGGTGGTGGCACCACTGAGCTAAATCCCTGGCTTAAAATGGTTTATTTGTGTGTGGGTTTTTTTTGTTTTGTTTTGTTTTTTTCCATACCAGGGATCGAACTCGGTTCGTCGCACTTGTGAGGCAGGTTAAAATTATTTTTTTTAAAGAGAAAAACTTAGCCAGGTGTGATGGCGCCCGCCTGTAATCTCAGCACTGGGGAGGCTGAGGCAGGAGGATCACTGTGAGTTCAAGACCAGCCTGGACTACTACATAGTGAGTTCCAGGTCAGTCTCATCTACAGTGAGACCCTGTCTCAATAAATAAAAACAAACAAACAAACAAATAAATAAAATAGAGAAAAACTTGTTAAAATTGTATCCAGTGCCACCCCCCCCATTCTTTGAGTGTTTATGCCCATTACACTCCCTTGAGTACTTCTCTTATTATATGAGATACTTACAATGAAGGAGAAGAATGAATCTTCCTCTTATGTGAATTGTAAATTTATTCCTCGGGTTCTTTAGATTTCACTTAGTTTTTTGTTTGTTTTTTTTGATACTGTCAAAAAGAATCAGACTCACAGTCTTCCTGCCTCAGCCTCCTGAGTGCTAAGATTACAGGTATATGCCACTAAGCCTGGAAGATTTCACTTTTATTTGTACATACACATTATATATAATATAATTTAGAAGGCTTTGTTTTTGTACAGTTGAAGGGTATTTTTTTGTATAGCTCCTGGATTTTGAGAGATTAGCATCTAACTGATGATTAAAGCCTCTTTGTTTTCTCCTAAGTACAGTATGCCACTAAATTATTAATCTATTTGGAGTTATTCGGATACATAAGACATAAGTCAGTGTTTTAAAGATAACTGCCCAGTTAAAGCTGTCCAACACCATCTGAGAAATTCATCTTTCTTTGACTTTTGAGAAGATTTTCATCTAAATCCTGGAATTGTTTATTCCTTGGTATTTATCTTTTTTTCCCCTTTTTTATTCCCTCCATTATAGGTCATTGTTGTCTGGGTAGGAACAAACAACCATGAAAATACAGCAGAAGAGGTAGCAGGTGGTATCGAGGCCATTGTACAGCTTATCAACACAAGGCAGCCACAGGCCAAAATCATTGTATTGGTATGTAGTCTTTGAGTGGATGGAAACTTTAGTATCTTGATGTCTGCTGAGGAATCTTTTTTAAATGCAGTTGCTCATAAATACTGTGAATATTTAGGTGGATGCAGTTTATAATACTTCTGCTGATCTATTCTCTGATGTATCCCACTCTCTAATTGGTCTCATCATTCCCCATACTAACCTCAGGGTCATCTTTTACCTTCTCATCCTTTTTTAGAAATGTGGAAAGTCTTTGTAGCCCGTAGTACCCTTTTTCTTCTTTTTTTTAACCTTTTGATAAAAAATTTGCATGTAAGATTTGTCTGAATCCTGTGTGTTTTTATTTGACCTGGGTTTGGATTAGCTTAGATGTATTGTTCTCTTCCACAGTTAACATGTTGAAGATGGAGCTAGGTATGGTAACACACTTCTGTACTCCCAGTGTGTGGGAAACTGAGGCAGGAGGATCACAAGTTTCAATTGCTGACCTGGACAATTTAACTGAGACCTTGTCTCACAATAAAAAATAAAAAGGGCTGGGGACCCTGGATTCAGTCCATAGTACAACAAAATATAATGTGTGTGTGTATTGAAGGTGTTTATTAAAAATATCTGAACTCTCTAAAACATCAGAAATTTCATCAGCAGGAAAAGCGACACTTGATATTACCTTGAAGATTATCATTTTGTAAAGTGAAAGTATTAATTCTTTTTCATTTTTAGTACTGAGGATTGAACTCAGGACTTTGCACTTATGAGACAGGCTTGGTGCCACTGAGCTAAATTCCTTGCCCAAAAGTACTGTTTTATTTTGGGGGGGTTCCCAGTATAGACGTCTATCTCTGAGCCAGGCATGGTGATGTATGCCTATAATCCTGGCACGCGGAGTCTGAGGCAAGATGATTGCCTCAAGTTCAAGGCTAGCCTGAACTAACAGACCCTGTCTCAAAAAATAAACAAAAAAACATGTAACGATCACTCTGTACAAGGCACTGTTGTAGATTCTGAGAATGTAAAAATGAATACAATGTCATCCATTTCAGGGAGCTCAGTCTAGTAGATGGAGATAGCCATTTAGAGAGAATTAATTACACCATATGCTAATGAGAGTAATGGAAAAGCATTGAGTATAAGAGGGAGAGTAAGGGTGTTTTTATACATAAAAGTTGACATTCATTTAGTTTTAAAGAAGTCATTTGTCTCCAGACAAATGAGGAAAGGAAAGAAGATAAGACATCACAGAAAGAGTGGGGGGAAGAAGAAAAGATCAAAGGCCTGGACATGTGTGTGTTTGCAGAGTGACCAGAAAATGAGACTGGAATGGTTAGAAAAAGAGAGACCACAGAGAGGCCAGGTGTGGTGGCGCATGCCTGTAATCCCAGCACTTGGGAGGCTGAGGCAAGAGGATGTGAGTTCAAGACCAGCCTGGGCTACATAGTGAATTCCAGGTCAGTCTCACTACATAGTGAGACTCTGTCTCAAAAAACCAGGAAAAAAAAAAAAAAAGACCATAGAGAGTCTGGATTTTCGCTCTTTTCATTTGATGTAGTTGTTCATATTTTGCCTTATTCTAGAAAAGATTATATGGTATTGTAGTTAAGAGTCCACCTTTGAACTGAGCGTGGCACCATATGCCTATAATCCTAGCTACTCAGAAAGATCACAGGTTTGAGGCCCTTTCTCAAAATAAAAAACAAAAGAACAAGTGATATAGCTTGATAGTAGAGCACTTACCTAGCATGTGCAAAGCTCTTAAGTTTAGGGCCCAGTATTGTAAAAGAAAGAAAGAAATAAAACGTCCACCTCTGAAATGGCAGTGATACATAGCAGTTGTTTAGGAAGTGTATAAAAACTGCTGAACAAATTTTCTGGGTTTTTTCTTTTGTGTGTGTGTGGGTGGAGGGGTGGGGACAGGGCTTCGCTATGTAGTTCAGGTAGCCTTGAACCCACTGTGTAGGCCAGGCTGGGCTCCCAACTTTTGCCAGTCCTCCTGCCTCAGCCTCCCAAGTGCTGGGATCACAGGTGTGCATCACCATGCCAGGCTTAGGACACATTTTATCCTGCCAGATATATATATGGCTCTTATTCATCAAAACAGTATTGGTTCAGCCAGGGATTTAGCTCAGTGGTTCCACCGCCTGCTTCACAAGCATAAGGACCTGAGTTCAATCCCTGATTAAAAAAAAATATATATATTGGTTCAGTCCTCTTCGATGTATGTAGTATGGTATAGCTTCCATGTGGCATTAAAAGGTAGATGTGTCTTTAACTAGATTATTCTGATAGCTTTATGGAGAAGGGGTTGAAGGAAGACTGTTCAGGAGATTTTTCATTAATTGAGGTGAATGATGATAAGATCCTGAGTGTATGTGATTAGGATAAAGAAAAGGTGATATATCTAAAATCACAAGTAGAGAAAAACAAGTGGACCTTCACAGTTAATGATCTTCTTCTCTACTCTGCCCCAGGGTTTATTACCTCGAGGTGAGAAGCCCAACCCTTTGAGGCAAAAGAATGCCAAGGTGAACCAACTTCTCAAGGTTTCTCTGCCGAAGCTCACCAACGTGCAGCTCTTGGATACAGATGGGGGCTTTGTGCACTCGGACGGAGCCATCTCCTGTCACGACATGTTTGATTTCCTGAATCTCACAGGAGGGGGCTATGCAAAAATCTGCAAACCTCTCCATGAACTGATCATGCAGTTGCTGGAGGAAACACCAGAGGAGAAACAAACCACCATTGCCTGACTGACCTCCATCAGTGTTAATAGTATCCCAACTTCCTCAGATCAGTTATATCACTGGCACTACAGAATCCTCTTTCTTAAGGCACTTTGCATTGTAGGATGTTCCTGGATGCTCATATCTAGTGTTTGAAGGGGAGGAGGGATTTAAACTGGTCCTGTATATAGAAAGTTTGTCCAACACAGGAGAAAAATTAGCCAAGGAAGATTGTTATTTAAATTCATTTGAAACCAGAAGGGGACTTTTTAGTTGTATATGTGACACCTTCATTGAATTATCACTGTTTTTCCTAGAACATCATCAAGTCCACATACTGAAAAATACAAAGCTTTTTTTCTGTGAATTATGTTATATGTTCATCAGAATCATATCTACTTAGCTATAAAACTTCATTTTTTTCCCATTTTTAAGGTTCAAAATTTAGCCTTTTTGTATTTTGTTTTACTTGTATATGCTCAGTATTTTCTTAACATACAGCGTCAGATTAAACATGGTTGTCACTCAAACATGGGAGATGCTACAGTTACAAGTGAATCTGTTCCAGTCTTAAACTTTCCTATGCTTAGTAGTGAAAAACAGGTATTATCCCATCTGGGAAACTCTTTGGAGGACATTATTTTTATGCTGCTGAATATCATGTTTATAAGAGAACCAAGCATGCAGCCTTTTCTCCTCCTTCCCTCTCTTTTTACCACATTTTTGACCAAGGACCTCAGTTTCTGGAAGTGTAAGTCCCCAGCCAGTTATTCTCACGATATTGCTCATATATATAACTCATTCTTGTGTGGTTGTCTGTGCTATGGAGTCTGTGTAGTCTTATTCATATTAAGAGTTCTGGTTTGTTTTTCCGTTAAAAACTGTTATCATTTATATTTTGGAAAAAAAAATCAGATCACCTTTCCCATTCCATAACATCTGACGTTATTTCATGTTTTGTATCTTAAGGTATGTGGGTTGTTTTGTTTTTTCAGTTCTGGGGATGAAACCTAGGGCTCACACATCCTCGGAATGTGCTCTATCACTGAGCCTCACCCCCCAGTTCTATATTCTATTTTTTATGGGCTTAGTTCTTAAATTTCATCAGTCCAAAAAGATTTGGCCTTTTCTATGGAGAAACAGTGAAGCTGCTCAGAACAGACATTCTATATTTATCACAGCATTTTAGTTTTAAAGAACTAGGTTCATCTTTTTTTGGGGGGGGTACTGGGGATTGAACTCAGGCCCTTGTGCTTGGTGAGGCAGGTGGTGGCACCACTGAGCCAAATCCCTGGCCCAGTTCATCTAACTTTTAAGATTTCTTACTAATGTAGCTTCATCCAATAATTTCTTTCAAGAAAGGTCCTTATAATCTTAACGGCTTGCTTGAGCCAAAGGAACTGCCACTCAAAAGAATATGGAACAATAATTGCTTATTATTGAACATACCTGTGAAATATGTATAAACTGGATCTACAAATGTTTAAACTGGACCAGGTTGGGTAATGAAGTAACCCATCAAAATGTGCACTGCAGTGATTCTGTTTAATATTCAAATTCAGTAACTAAATGTGTGCTTTATAATCTACTCACGAAGCAGATAGGGACGGAGGCTTTGTGTATTAGAGTAAGGTTTATTGATCTGTGCTAAGACCCACTTCTGACTAGGAAGGATAGAACTTGGGCTTTGTGTGTGTGTGTGTGTGTGTGTGAGTTGAGCCTCTTTCTAGGAATTTGCTTTTGTCTTCTAAAGTTTTCTGAATGTATCATGACTTTAACAGAAAATACACATGGTGTTTACTAAACTTGTTTACTATATTGAAATTTCCTTTTTAGTAGCCCAGGTTCTTGAGTTTTTCAAAACAGATTTTTTTTTTTCTAAGCTGAGGTATAGTTTCAGGAAGAAGAGTAAAGTAAGCCAGAATTTTGTGTGTGAAAGGACAGTTGCCTGTCTAAGTCTTTTTGTGTCTGTCAGAAGGTGGAAGTATGGTCCAGATAAATCCATTAGGTTACTCCTGTAGCATTCGCTTTAGTGTCTCTCTTGACTGCATATCAAAATTCCTTTGTGAGCTGGCCTGCAGCTCCTTTGTTTTATATGTATAAACCCCAGATGTTACTACATTTTATATCTGCCAGAGCTCTTCAAGCAATAGTGTTTGAACTACTAGTCTAAATAAAATTCTGCCCTATCACCAGTGTGCAGATACTGAGTCCACTGTCATTTTTTGCCACATATCTTTACAGTGCTTTAGGCAGAAAGTGTTAATCTGTTCTTTTTTGAGTGACATCCCAGTTTGCTTTAATGACAGAATTTACTGCTAAGTCTTTGTACTTTTGAAAAATATCTATAATTAGTGCACTGTCTTGTGAAATGTCCCTGTTGTCATTGTGGAGGGGCCAACCTTCCAGGCAGCTATCAGAGATGTTCTATTCCTTTCCGGACAGATTTTAAACCCTTTGCCCACCATTCCTACTACAGGGCAGCCAGTGACAGAACTATTAAGGTCTCTGTAGTCCTGTATGAAAAGTGGTAGATCTGAGGAAGATACACTGCCATAGGCAGTCTAATGCAGGTGTCTTTGCTGCCCACACATTATAGATTGTGATAGGCAGTTCTCTGGCTACCACATTGGCTATTTGAACTTTTGAGGACATCTGCCTAAATCTGAATCTTTGTCAGAAACCTTAGCCCAGTAAAACAAATCATGAATAGCTCCTGCCCTGTTAAAGATTGTAATGTTGTTTAAAAACAAATGCAATTTTTAATTTTTCAAACTAGTCACTGTTTACAGTTGTATGCTAACACCTGAATTACTGTCTGTGCTGTGGTGTGTGACCATTGCCAATCTTATATTTATTGCAGTGAAGAAGAAACTAAAAATATACAAAAACAAGGAGCATGTCCAGGCTCCTGAATCTTTGTGGGTGCATGTGGGAGCAATGAGTGAGACCTCTTGAAAGGAGGCTTTTTGGGGAGAGGCCCCAGGCTCCCCAGTGATATTTGTCTTGGGGAATCATCACTGCTGCTGGCTGACTGAACCTTCCCAAGGGGAGCTTGTGAGACTGCTTTGGTAAAGTTTCCTTGACTAGTCGAACTCATCTGTTTTAGTGCATATTTCAATATAAATGTCAACATTTCACTCAAACTTGTTGATGTCTTTGTTTCTTTTATCAGTTTAGATTCCAGTAGAAAGAATGATTTTTTTTCTTGCCTTATCATAAGCAGACTGGATACTTGAATCAGCTTGCTGCTTTTCTGTGCAATTGAATGTACCAAGCCAATTTTTATCGTTTGTCTTGTGGGAGGTGAGGGCAGAATGGTTGAACGGGGTGAGGAGCTGTAAGGAATCCTCAGTAGATAAAGGGGAAAGCTGTCAAATGAAATGTTTCAGATTGCTCAAGAGTATCTGTAGTTAATGCTTATACTGCAGACTGACTCTTGCTCTTTTTTAATAAGTTCAGTGGTGAGGATTTGTGCACATAAAATCTCCTAAGTTCCATTTTTTTCATTCCTCACACTTAACAGTCATGAGTTTTGTGTTGTGTGTGGGTTGTTTTTTCTTTTTTAACCTTGGAAATTCTCTCCACTATTGCACCCAGCTTTAACTTGATCCCTCAAACCATTTGCACTATTCTGAGTTCATGTGTCATCTAGGTTAAAAAAAAAAAGAAGCCCAGCAGGCATGGTGGCACATGACTGTAATCCTAGCACTCTTCAAGGCTGAAGCAAGAGGATTGATTGCAAGTTTGAGCCCAGGCTGGGCAGCTTAACAATTTAGTGAGACCTTGTCTCAAAAAATAAAAAAAAAGCTACATATGTAGCATGTAGCTCAGTGTAAAGTTAAATCCCCGTACCTGTAAAACAAAGCACCTCAGGATATATTCTATTAATCCTCAGTGCTTTATGTATTTATGTAGGTGCATCCCTATTTTAGTATTGACTAAGGGGCCCAGGGTCTAGGTGTTACATACTGTCCAAAGGGTCTGTTGTAATATAGTTGGTCTGGGATTTGGAACACAACTTTTAAATAACTTCAGAGTCATTGCCCTTACCACTACTTATTCAACCTGAGGTATCTTTTTGGTTTAGATTTTTAAGTTTTATTTTTTTTAATAGGCTCTAGATTTTGATGTGCTGAATTCATGACAGTTTCCCCAGATTGCCTTTCAGTTGAAGGTCCTGGAATGAGGCTGGGACTTTTTTTTTTTTTTTTTTTTTTTTTTTTTTGGTACCAGGGATAAAACTGAGGGATTCGTGTTTGCCAGGCACATGCTACACTGCTGAGCTACATTCCTAGTCCAGTTCTGGAATGAAGTGACAGTCTTTCCACTTGAAACAAACCAACAGCTTCCTTTGGTCTTTTTGCAGCCATTATATTTCAAATTCTGTGTCCTATATGGCTACA
Organism: Fukomys damarensis; assembly: GCF_012274545.1. Lineage (NCBI taxonomy): Eukaryota > Metazoa > Chordata > Mammalia > Rodentia > Bathyergidae > Fukomys > Fukomys damarensis. Next base: position 65,107,971 of record NW_022900928.1, read on the forward strand.
AGAATTATTAGATTTATGGACCAGGGATTTAGCTCAGTGGTTCTGCCGCCTGCCTCGCAAGTGCAAGGGCCTAAGTATGATCCCCAGTACCAAAAAAATAGATTTATTTAAAATGCATAATCTGGCCATCTTCCTCATTTTGTTTCTTAATTAAAATCTGAAGGATGACTTGGGATATAGTCCGATGATAGAGATCATGCTTAATACATAAATACCTTTAAAAAACATGGATTTATAATTTAATTAAAATCTGAAGGATGACTTGGGATATAGTCCGATGATAGAGATCATGCTTAATACATAAATACCTTTAAAAAACATGGAGGTTTAAGAACTGTTAAAATACATTGCATAGGGCCAGGGATTTAGCTCAGAGGTTCTGCCTCCTGCCTTGCAAACCCAAAAACCTGAGTCTGATCCCCAGTGCCAAAAACAAACAAAAAAACAAAATACATTGCATGAAGCTGGGGTGTGATGGTGCACTGCTATAATCCCAGCACTTGGGAGCTGAGGCAGGAGAATCACCACAAATTTAGGCCAGCATAAACTACATAGTGATGTAGTCAAAAAACCACATCGCAGAAAGCTTATAGTAGATAGGAACAGCCAGGCATAGTGGCATAAACTTGTAATCCCAGCACTCTGGGATGCTGAGGCAGGAGGATCGCAAGTTCAAACTTAATTTAACCTTCAGCAACTTAAAGAGACCCTCCTTTTTCTTAAATTTTATTAGTACAGGTTTGCAGTACACAATGATCATCATGAGGAGCTGGTGAATGTATGTAACATTCTTTTTACATACCCTCTGTGAGACCCTGTCTTAAAATTTGAAATAAGGCTGGGGGTGTAGCTCAATGCAAGGCCCTCATTCAATCTGTAGTACCACGGTAAATATTAAAAACTAGACAAGAGTTGCCAGCTTCTGATGCTAGGTGGAATGAAGTTGGAGTGGGCAGCACAGTTAGAGATGAAAACATGAGGATTTGTGTGAAACCCTCAGCATACAACTGCATAATACAATGTAAGGATAGAGAGTACAAATTAAGGACCTCAAGCATGAATTCATTTATCACTCACCTCCCCAGGCTAAATCAGCCTGCTCCAAGTACTCTGTGGAGCTATAAAGACAAGAACAAGGCTCAGTTACTCACCTTGCCCATCATTGCCTATCCTGATAATATACCACACCAGCCATATTAACAGCTAGTGGATATGCCATTGTATTTCTTGGCAGCCACAATTTTCTGTGACTTTTGTATTACCTAATTCTTCACCATAATAATGCAACTGGGTGAAAATGGGTTACTTCTAGCTAGGTGTGGTGGTGCATACCTGTATTCTCAGCACTCTGAAAGGCTGAAGCAAGGAGGATTGCAAATTAAAGACCAGTGCAGGACATAGTGAAACTGTCTCAGAAAAATAAAAAAACGGCTGGGGATTTAGCTCAGTGGTACTGCACCTGCTTCGCAAGCTCAAGATCCTGAGTTTGATCCCCAGTACCAAAAAAATGAAAAAACCAAAAATACATGGGGTTATTGCTATCAAAGAGTAAAATATGGAAATATCAAATAGGTATCTTGTCCTAGTAGCCCTCCAATATTTAATACCAAGTTCCTCTCTACCCTGTGAGGCTTTACCTTTGTCAGCTGTGTGCAGGTTCCCCTTACATCACGCAATAGTGGTGAAAGCAGCCTGGGTTCCGAGACTTTGCTTGGCTCTGTCCAAATTCCCCTGTGTGAATAATCTCTTCTGTAGCCAAAGACAAGTAGAAGAGGGAGTAGTGCACTTAGAAGGCAAAGCTGCCTCACCAGCATCTGTATATGGGGGGAAACTAGACAAAATCAACAGGAAAATCCATGTGCTATGTTTCTTCAGCCACAGCGGGGGGAAGTCTTAAAACTGGCTACATGTTTTTACATAGCCATGAGAAGGTTTTGCTGAACCTCAAGTCTTGTTGGCTTGATTTTATACTATGCCTCTTGCCTTTTGTTTGCTGACTCATTCTAAATTCATTTACACACAGATTTTACATACTAATCAAGCTGTGCCAGCACATTATAAAGAATTTGTAACACATCACTGTACTCCAGCATACTTGTTGACCACCACCAATTTAGAAGATCAAGTCCAAGCTATTAGATATAACACAACAGTCCTCATGACCTGGCTTTTCTTCAATTCTTGTCCTCTCTCTCTACTTTTTAACTGTCATGCCAATAGCACTGAATTTAAACCCATGCCTTTGCTCCTAGTTGAAATCCCCTGTCTGGATTATAGTCCTGTCCCTTTATTTAAGCTAGCACCCACTTACCTTTACCCTGCATGGCTTCGCATGTTGGTGTACAACTGTAATCATAGCACTCGAGAGAGTGAGGCAAGAGGATCACCAGGAGTTCAAGGCCAGCCTGGACTTCTTGACAAGACCCTGTCTCAATACAAAACAAAAAGAAACTCCTGCATTGGACACCACCTGGAGCTTGTCTGAGGCGGGAAATTAGGGTGAGCCAAACTGGCTGGGCGAGTAGGCATGACCTGTCAATCACTGAGGTCCAGAACTACACAGAAAAGAGTTATAAGCCTTACACGAGACCAGTCAAAAAGTGCTACCTTCACTTATTCTTGTAAGAACTCAAGTTTTTGACAGAATAGGCTAGACCTGATGTCAGCCTGAGAGTGCAAGATACAAACAAACGCAGCCATTCAGCTCTTGGCCACTGTTTTTCTCAGGGTCCGCTGTCACCCAGCAGAGTGTACTAAGTTTCCTACTTTCACTTGGCCTGCACTGGCTCTGCAGAGCATGCTTCTTTTCCAGCCTTCCATAGATGTAAAACCTCACTATCTTTTTTGTTTATCTTGACCAATTCTTTATTCAAGTCAGAAGAAACCTAGGAAGCACCACTAGAAGACCCCAGAACCTCAGAACTCCATGACTCTTTTTTTTTCTTTCTTTTTTTTTTTTTTTGGTACCAGGGTTCGAACTTGGGACTTTGTGCTTGCAAAGCACCACTGAGCTAAACCCCCTGTCCTGACTTTTTCTGATTTGCATTTTCATCTATGGTCTCTGTTGGGTCTCATACCTGAGTTCACATGATTCCCTGTGTAAATCTTGTATTACACTGCACTTACCACTTTGAATTTTGTGCTTGTCTGTACTACTACATTATGAATCCTTAAGAACAGAGTATATGACATATTTGCATTCCCAGCACCTAGTTTAGTGACTAGTACAAACTAGGCACTGAACAAAAGAAGGAATAAATGAATGGGAAGTAGATTTATTCGTAGTCATCAGGCCAGTAAATGTCAGAACTAAACAGGAACACAAGTCTTTTTACTTTGGTGTCTAGTTATTTGGATGTCACCATGCTGCTTCCTGTTAGAAACACAAATGAGATAGAGTGGCCAGGGGTTTAGCTCAGTGGTGCTGCTGCCTGACTTGCAAGCGGAAGGTCCTGAGTTCAATCTCAGATACTAAAAACCAACACAGAAAGAAAAGACATAGTGGCACATGCCTATAGTCCCAGCAGTCTGAGAGGCTGGGGCAGAAGGGTCATAAATTCAAGTCCAGCATAGGCAATTTAGTGATTTAGCAATACTGGCTCAAAATTAAAAAGCACTGGATATGTAACTCAGTGCAAAAGCCATGGTTTCAATCCTCAGTTAAAAAAAAAAAAGATACTATTCCTCCTACTGATAAAGGCAAAAGTGAAGCAAAATTTACTTAACAACAAGCCAGGTGTGGTGCAGGAGGGTGAAGCAAGAGGATTGCTGAGAGTTCAAGGCTAGCCAGCAAGAGAGACCCTGTCTCAAAAGAAAGGTACTTCTACAATGTAATCACGTACTGTAAACATGTTCTAATAAAAATTTAAAAAGAACAAAAGCAGATACAGTGCATACCTACTACAAAAATTTCTGAGACATATTTTGGTATTGTTTAGTTAGAACTATATGGAATTAATATTTTTATAGGAAAAGTGAAGGTAAGAGAAAAGCCTAGATTGGTTCAAAGGTATGATGAAAGACAATCAGGTTTTCAACACTCTGTGAAACAATGGGGTTATACAAGTTATACAAGGTCCGAAGTGTAGCCTGAGAGGTAAGCTGGAGTGTAGACAGGTCCTTTCTACTAACAACTTGGAGTAAGGACTTGGTAACTGCATGTCATACGCAGTTCCTCCAATTTCTTGGCCAGAGCTCCATGCTGTCTTAGAATTGGGAAAGGTCTATCCTTTGTTATTTTTTAATTTTAGATTTTTCTTTGTTTTGTTTTTGGTAAAGGAGAAAGAAAAAAAACAAAACAAAACAGTGCACTCTAGCTACATCTCTAACTACCACCACCCGCTTTTTAAAATTTTGCAACCAGGTAGGTGCATTAAGTATGGGATTGAACTTGTAAGGTCCTTTCACCTTAGCCTCCTGAGTAGCTGTGATTAGGTATGTGCTACTGTGCTTGGCATGGGCTGGCATTTTTATCAGTGATCTTTGGGGCACAGATTTGAGTTGGTACATTATTTATCTGCCTGTTTCCTGTAACCTGATGACCAGCTTTGTCTCCTGGAAAGCACTATACTGGTTCCATTGCATGGAGGGAGGGAACCAGATGTGGCGCCTGAGTGGACTGTAGCCACCTGCCAGTGTGGCTGGAGGAAGCCCAGCCTTAGGAAATGGAAAGTGACTGATCTGTCTCTGGCAGAAAGTATTGCCCACTTGGTCAGAGCTGCTCTCCCTTGTCTCTTCCTGTTTTTTAGACAATAGTTTAGTGTGGTGAATGCAGCCAATCCCGACACCACTGTATCTTATTTAGAACAATGGAAATGAGATGAGGCTCCTGAAAGCCTCATAGTTCAATTTGCCTAATGCACACAATGCAGGGATTTAACTATTAGAACTCTTTGACATCAAAGCCCTCTCTCTGTTTCTTTTGTGCTGGGGATCCAACCCAGGTGTGCTCTTCTACTGAACTATATCCCCAGCTTTTTATTTTTTTAATTTTAAGACAGGTTGTTGCTAAGATGTCCAGGCTGGTGGACTTGGTGATCCTCCTTCCTCAGCCTCCTGAGTAGCTGTAACTGGGGTTACTGGCATGTGCCATCATGACTTTTTTGGGGGGTGCCAGTGCTAGGGATAGAACCCAGGGCCTCACATTTGCTAGGCAGGTGCTCTATCTCAAAGCCCTTGCTTGTCCCTTTATTTACTAGGCTAGCACCCACTTACCTTTACTCTCCACAGCTGGGTGTGATAGTGCACACCTGTAATCCTAGCACTCAGGAGGCTGAGGTAGGAGCCTCGTGAAACCACGTGAAACCATCTTCAGAATGATGGGAAATGCCTGTATGGTTAGCTTATTTTTCGTCTGTCTTGTATCTATCTTCGCAGTCCTTGAAGGAGAGGGCTGTGGCACAAGGACCAAGCACAAGAGAAGCCCTGTGACAGAACAGAACTCACCAGTGCAGAACTCGCTGACGCTGCTAGGGCTTCCTCTGCCCCAACAATTCTCTTTGAGCTCCAAACAGATGCACTGAACCCTTTTTATGTTCACGATAAGGCAGGGAACCTCAAGTCTGTTTCCCTCAGATGGGTTAGTTTTGTAACTTTTTGTCTGGGCAAGTTATACCACTGCTTGATTCTAAAGTCTATTTTCATTCTGCCATCTACTCATAAACATGGCTACTTACTCCCTCTCAGGTTCCTAAATTATATATTTGATTGGATTCAGCTAATTCATTGACTGTGATTCTTATTGTATCCTGCTCTTGGTATAGTCTTTGGCACATTCTGACAATTCCCCTGAGCCAGTTGAAGTATCCTCACCATCCTCTGCCCCAAACTCCACAAATGCTCTGTGACTTAAAATGGAGCCTGTTAGCTGCTTGGTGAACAGGCCCATTTCTTCGACCCATGCAGCCCTCACACTCAAAAAGGGTGGTCCTGCACCAGGGATTTAGCTCAGTGGTTCTGCAGCCTGCCTGGTAAGCAAAAGGACCTGAGTTCAATCCAGTACCAAAAAAAACAGACAAAAAAACAAAGGGTGGTCACAGGGAAACAGGCATCCTCTACTGACCCCACCTTACCCTCTTCAGGGCTAGTTTGGGTTGAGGTTTTTGTATAATAAGGCAAAGAATGAAGTTGTTGGACCTGTGCAGAAAGTCACAAGTACTGCCCTGAAACCTGGGCATCTTCCCTTTTCACTCACAAGTCTGGCTTTGAGGCCCAGCACTGCCCTTTTATCCTGCTCCAGGCAACAAAACCAGCCTTCTTTCCTCTCTGCTGGATTTCAGAAAGAGCCTATTCATAACTGAGTTGTTCAGTTCCCTCCCTAGGGGCGGGGTGAGGAAAGTTCTGCAGACCTGAGAACAGCTACAAACTCTTCAGGCTGCTGCCTTACCCCTCTGTCTGAACGCCCAGGGTTCTGGGGATTTAAAGGTTAAGCTCTAAGACTGGCAAGAATGCAGGATCCCTCTAGGTTTGCTTTTCTCTCTCAAGATGCAAAGAGAAAAGAATATTGTAAATCAACAGTTGTGTGCCCCTAGGGCGGTAGTTTGTAACCTGTATTGCAAAAGCTCCTGAAATGTAATCCCATATTTCTGGAGGCTGAGGCAGAAGGATTGCCATGAGTTCAAGGCCAGCCTGAACTACATAGCCAGACCCTGTCTCAAAAATAAATAAACAAAGCAAACAGCCAGGCATGGTGGCACATGCCTGTAATCCCAGCTCTTGGAAGGCTGAGAGGCAGGAGGATTGCTGAGAATTTGAGGCCAGCCAGCCTTGGCTACATAGTGAGTTCAGGGTCAGCCTGAACTACAAATCAAGATCTTGCCTCAAAAAACAAAAACAAAAAAAGCAAACAAATTCCCAGAGTATTTGTTAAAAATGCAGATCAGAGGTACAGTATGTGTTGGAGTCCCCCATAATCCTAGCATTTGCCTTTGTACTCAGGAAGTTGAAACAGGAGGATCATAAGTTAAAGACCTGGCCTACTTGTCTCAAATCAAGCAGATTTTTGGACTGCTCTGTGGTTCACTAAGTATGGAGTAGAGTTGTAGATGTGCATTTTAGACAGTCAAGAAGGGTCACATTTTCAGAATGTTTCTCACTAGCCCCTAGCCTGGATTTATGTATATAGCCATGCAACAGCCAGCCTGTAGCTGCAGCTCTGTGACCTTCAGTTTGTTCTCATAACGTCCAGGAAAGTTCCTGGCATTTGGTAGACCATTTAAATTACATCAGGCTAAAAACTCAAGTGTGGGAGTGTTTCTTGGAGTTTCAGATTATGTACTGAAAATGAGGTAGGATATCAAAAAGATAGGAAAAAGACAAATCATAATTTAAAATTTTGTGCTTTGAAGATTACAGTTTGATTAAGGTTATCTATATCTATACTCCCTCGCTTTGTTTATTCTTCTCTCCCAGGCTCAACTCCCTTAAAATCCCTTAAAGATGCTGTAAGCCCATCAAGTAGCTTAGTTGATAAGTAAAAGACAGAAAACTGACTTTAAGACAGAAAAACATATTCAGAGTATTCAAAAAATGTTTTTGGGGAAAACACCCATCTTAAAAAAACAAAAGCAAAAACAAAAACAACCCACAATGGACTATGCTTGTGCTTTTCTCCTGTAAAGTGGGCCATTATTTTTATCTGTAAAACCAGTCAGTTTTCCATCCTATGACCCTCAGTTTTCCTCTATAAACCAAGCCCAAACTTCCTATAGATTCACAAATTCCACAAATGTCATTGCCAAAAGCACAAAAGTATACTCAGCTCCAGGGTATAATGCCTCTCTCCTTCCTCTATTTCTTTGAGTGTGTACTTTTTAAAATTCTGCCTAACAAATACCTTTATGCCTCTTACTAACTTGTCCTAAATGTTCTTTTTCTGTGGTGGAAGTCTTGGAACCTACAACCTGCCCTGTGGGTGGGGTGAGACTAGATTCCACATCTCTGCTTTGGGGACTTCCTTGGACCCTGTCCTGTGACAGAAAGATGAGTGGTGTCATAATGAGAAAATGAAGTCTGTTCACTTGGAAGACAGAAACCATACATCGATTCTCTAAATGGGATAGCTGACTATATGGAGGCCTTAAAAAAAATTTTTTTTTGAGGCAGGGTCTTATTATATAGTTCATCCTGGCCTTGAACTCAACTATGTAGTCCAGGCTGGCCTTGAACTCACAGCAGTTCCTCCTGCCTCAGCCTCCGGAGAATTGAGTGCTAGGATTATAGAGATGTGTTGCCACACCTGTCAAGGAATGTTTTGTTTGTTTCGTTTTTGCATGGAGATTTATGCAGGCTTGTTACTCTGAGGGTCCCTTCATCCAAGTTTGTCTAGATGTGCTGGAAAGAGTACTGGACCAAGGTGCAAGAGATTTGAATGCAGGGGCTGGGGGTGTAGCTCAGTGGCACAGCACATGCCCAGTATGTATGGAGCCCTGGTTTTGAGATGGAGAACTTCCCTACCACTATACACAGATAAAAAGGCCAATGAGCTACTGATGAGCTCCTCTCTCTTTCTCTCCCCCCCCCAGCTGTCTTTTTTTCTGGTATGAGGGGTTTGGCAAGGAAACTCTAAGGTACTCTTACAGCTAACTTCCTAAAGCTTGCCTGTGGTTGCCACTTGCTTTAGTCTTCATCCTAAAGCATGCCACTCTTAGACTGGGTCAGCTCTAATGCTTTCATTCACTATTTTCCCATGAATAGCAATGTTGGTGATTATTAAATGTGTATTGCAGAAATGAATGACTACTTATCACTGATTATAAAGTGAAATAATCCTTATTGGAACAATACTCCGGTGATAAAGCAAGGGCAGGAGCTGAGACTTCAGTCATTCTTGCCAGCTGAGAGACTCTAACAACGCCCTAGGCCTGAGTGGTTTTATCAGGATGTCTGGTAATTTCAGAGGTGGCCACATTTCTTTTCCTTTAAACGTATTTAGCTTATCTTATAAATGGAATGTATATACATTGTAATAGATTTATATATTTTACTCAATTTTGGTGCTTGGAACTTGCTAAATACATTGTTTTAAAACAGGGTCTCACTATGTAGTTCAAGCTGGCCTTGAACTCAACTTTGTAGCCTGGGTTGACCTCAAATTCATGGTGATCCTCTCAAGTGCTGGGATTATAGATGTGCACTAAACATATGTTGTACATTTGTAAAAAGTATGAAAAAGAAAGTGTAGCTGATACATGACTGTACTTCGGAGGCCAAGTCAAGAGGACTGAACATTTTAGGCCAACCTGAACTACAGTGACATCTTGTTCTAAAAACAAAAAACCAAACCAAACCACCTACAATCCAGTGATTTTTGTATTTGTGTGTTATTTTTGTATACTTTTGGAATTAGAAGAAAATGGTGTACATGGGGGGAGGCATTTATTTGAGATAGGTTCTCATTATCTTGCCTAGGCTGGTCCTTCAAGGAATCTCCCTGGAAGCTTTACATGGTTTATCTATTTATTTTTCTTGTGGTGTTGGAGATTGAACCTAGGGCCTTACACATGCTAAGCAAATGCTCTGCCACTCAGCTACATGCCACCTCTTTTTATTTTGTTTTGAAATAGGGTTTCCCTAAGTTGCACAGGCTAGCCTTGAATTTGTGATCCCCCTGAGCAACTGGGGTTACAGAAGTGCGCCACCATGTCCAGTTTACCTGTTACCTTTTCAATGCATTTCTCTGTCTTTGGAACATATACTGTTTAGTGTCATATCCTGAATTCTGTACTTACACGTGCACTAAAGTATTAAGCACCATTTTTGACAGCTTCGTGATAATAGTGCATTTAACCACTCCCTCATTGTTAGACATTCAAGTTGTTTCCTCACACGTTTGTATCTGTATTTCTAATTCCTTATGACAAAGTCCCAGGAATGGAATTACTGGCTGAAGCTCTTTAAGCTTCGTGAAACCCAGTGCCAAAATATTTCCTACAAAAGTTTTCGGGGATTTATACTGAAGATCACTATCTTTCGGTGAGATTTGTAACAGCCTTTGCAGAGGAGAAAGAGCCCACAAGTTTGGCCCCAGCAGTGGGGCGCGACAGGCACGGTGGTTCTTGCATTTCTGCCTCAACTTCCCCTTTGCTGGCAGGTCCACTGTCCTGTTTTCTAATGTTTTTTTAGTTCTTCGTTTTGTAAGAACGCAGAATAAAAACCGGAGCGGGAATAGAGCAGAGGATGCTAGAGGTGATGGTGGTGGGTAGGGGATCCCGGTGTTGGAGTAGAGAAGAATTTGTCAACAAGAATCCAGCACTTGGAAATCCGCTTTTGTTTGTTTGTTTTGGTACCAGGGATCGAAATCCGGAACTTGAGTTTGAGAGGCAGGCGGCGGAACCACTGATTTAAATGCCCGGCCTTCCGCTTATTTTAAAGTGAGCTTCCAAAAAGACGCAGAATGAGGAAACAGAAAGCAGTAGCCTAACAGAAGTTGGACAAGGCGTCACCGGCTTTCCCCTCAGTCTGGAGGGCTGCGGCCTCTTTAAGGGCAAATCCGGGACCTGGCCCTTTAAATCTGTGTCTGTCTTTCCTGACGTCAGCAGCCCGGCCGGTCGCCCCGCTGTTTACCGCCGCGCGGCGCCGCTCACTTTCCCTAGTTCCGAGCGCCGCGGCGCCGCGTCCGCCTGCTCTTAAAGGGCTCGCATCCCAAAATACTCGCCGCCACCCATCACGCCCCTCGCTCTCCGACTCCCCCTCCCTTCGCGGCT
>NW_022900928.1:65118923-65119846 GCF_012274545.1 Fukomys damarensis
AGATGCTGGAACCTGCGGCCTCAGCCGCAACCCGTCCCGGAGGTGTCCTGTCGCCTGTCGCCGCCGCCCTCACCGCCGCCGCCGCCGCCGCCTCTGCTGCCCTTCCGGGGCCATGTTCGCTCCGGGCTTGTCCTTCTTGGTGCTCTTGGCGATCTCGGTCGAGAGCCATATGGGGGTCCTGGGCCCCAAGAACGTCTCGCAGAAAGACGCCGAGTTTGAGCACCTCTACGCAGATGAGGTCAACAGCGAGCTGGTCAACATCTACACCTTCAACCACACTGTGACCCGCAACCGGGTGAGGGCTGAGCTGGGCTGGGCTGGGCGCTGAAGTGAGTGGGTGGGCAGACAGGGCGAGGCCGTGGTACCAGCCGTCCTGCCGGTTGCTTCCCAGAACTACACTGAAGCCTCTTTGGCGGTCCTTCCTTTGCCACCAGTGGTTCTCTGAAGCTCCACCTGGACAGTTTTTGAAGTTGTCCCTTTCGCTTCTCTTCCACCCCTTCCCACCACCAAATAGGTTCTGAGCGAGCCATGCCCGCTTCCTACCCTGCCCTTCAGAACCTGGTGGCCCTGTGAGGTCCGGGTACAGGGAGATAAGGAGTTTGCTCCTAGGTTTGTCCAGACAACCCCAGGAGATGAGACAGGCCCAGAACTGAAAAGACTCTCCAGGGAGATGAGTGCAAGGCTTTTCTGTTTTCCTGTCTCAGAGAAAGCCAGTTGGCCTTGTAAGTTAAGGGTGGCAGAGATAAGGTCAATTGCAAGTTGGGGAGCAAGAGAAAGGGAGTTTGTGAAGAATCTGTCTCACCCTAACAACTTCGACAACTACTTCCTCCTCCTCTTCATCTTCTTCTGCCTCCTCCTCCCCCCTCCTTCCTCCTCCTCTTCTTCCTTTCTCTTCCTCTTGCTTTTTTTTTTTTTTTTTTTTT
>NW_022900928.1:65119875-65152813 GCF_012274545.1 Fukomys damarensis
TTTTTTTTTTTTTTTTTTGGCCATACTGGTGATGATCAAACTCAGGACCTTGTGCTTGTGAGGCAGGTGGCAGCACCACTGAGCTAAATCCCCAGCCCCTTATTGCTTTTTTTTTGAGACAGGAATTCTCTATGCAGTTCAGGCAGGCCTTGAATTACCCATGTAGACTGCCTGTGGACTTCTGATCGTCTCTACCTCAGCCTGCCATGTGTGCCACCGTGCCTGGCTTCACCCTGGGCTCTCTTTCATTTCTTTCCAGCCTTGGAAGTTGAGACTGGGTATATTGAGGTCTGGGAAATCTGGCCCCTAGTCACAGAAGACCTGTAGACTTCTTACAGCTGTACATGTGTCTCCTGCTAGCTAGCTTGCTTGCTTTCTTGCTTTTTTTCAGTCTGGCCTTGAACTCACTATGTAACCCAGGCTGACCTCGAACTCACTCCCATCCTTCTGCCCCAGCCTCCCATTGCTGGGATTATAGGCATGTGCCACCACGCTCGGCTCCTGCTAGCTTTCTTGTCTCCAGAACTGGATCTGGATTTATAAGGAAGCAGTGGAGTTGAAAATTGACAGTCTGGGACTTTTTTTTTTTTCTCCTAGATGGAGAGGGTTTGATTTTTGTCTAGCAAGCCATGATTTGCCTTCAGTGTTGTTCCTGGAAGTGTGATGGCCTACTGCTTGAAGTCCTTTCCTCCCTTTGTCCTATATCTGAGGTTACCCTTAGAGCTGCAGTGTCTGCTTCTTTGGGAAATGCTACCCTAAGCCTTGGGTTTTGGCATCCCATTAATAACTATTCCCAGGATTTTTTAAAGCTCCCACTGTCTTATATACAGTACCTTTCTCTATAGCTAGGAATGAGAATATTATTTTACAGAGGGGGAAATTGAGGCCTAGAAATATGAAGTAACTTCTCTATTGTCCTATGCCTTGGTCAGAGCTAAAGATATAACTTGGCTTTCAACATCTCACTCTTCCCCACTTCATTCCCTTACCCCCAGTCCCTGCTGGGCTCTGGCCTCAGGTTAGTTGTTGAACCAGAGCCTCATGCTGGTTTCCTGGCTCACAAGGAAGACAATTCTTCTTGCTTTTCTAGTGTGTGTGTGTGTGTGTGCTTTACATGTGCATGTGTGCGCAGGCATGTGCTTCCTGTGCACATGGATGGAATGGGGTATACTGGAAACACCCCAGGTCCTGCTGCCCTACACCCACCTGAGGCCAGTAGCCAGCCTTTTCTCTCACCAAGCACCAGTCCCTCCTGGAGATAGCCTTTGTTCTGGCAGAAGGAGTGTTGATGGCTTCCCAAACTGGCCAGGGTAGATGAGGGAGGGAGGGCAGGGCTCACAATCTCTAGCCTTATATTGGGTCAGGGACAGAGATGTGAGGACACTTCCTTGTCATCTGCAGACGGAGGGTGTGCGTGTGTCTGTGAACGTCCTGAACAAGGAGAAGGGAGCGCCTTTGCTGTTTGTGGTCCGCCAGAAGGAGGCTGTGGTGTCCTTCCAGGTGCCCCTAATCCTGCGAGGGCTGTGAGTAGGACCTGGGGAGCAGGGAGGGGTTGGCCTTAGGCCAGTCCTTGCTCAAAGCCTCAGCCAATACCCCCTGCTTCTCCTCCCTACTTCCTGTGCCTGGAGCTTGTCAGCCTAAGGCTTGAGAGTTGTAGGAACCTGATTGGAAGAATTGGGGCCTCACTCCTCTGGAGTGGCAGGGTGGCTGGAAGAGCAGTCACATCCTGACTCTGCTTTGCGTGATAGGTTTCAGCGCAAGTACCTCTACCAAAAAGTGGAGCGAACACTGTGTCAGCCCCCCACCAAGAACGAGTCTGAGGTCCAGTTCTTCTATGTGGATGTCTCCACGCTGTCACCTGTCAACACCACGTATCAGCTCCGGGTCAATCGGATAGATGACTTTGTGCTTAGGTCTGCGGGATGGAGCAAGGGGGACTGTGGGGACTGACTTCCTTTAAAAACTCAAGGAGTGACGTAGGGGTTCTTCTGTGCCCTGCAGGACTGGGGAGCAATTTAGCTTCAATACCACTGCAGCCCAGCCCCAGGTAAAATCCTCTGTCATCATCCTTGCCCCTGTGGAGGGACAAATGGGATATGAGAACATGGAGCAGGAGTGGAAGTTGGGAGTGGCTGCATTCCCTATAGAGAGGCTCTGGGAAGAGGAGCTCCGGCCCTACTGTGGTGAGGGACAGACAGTGGGACAGTGCAGAGATGAGTCTAGTTGCCATCTTTCCAGCTCTGCCTCAGTGCCAAGTAAGGCTGCTTACAGTCAAGGCCCTTCTTCCCAGAGAGCCTCCTTTACCTAACCCAAGAGGATTCTGGGTCCTGGCTCATGGGAGACTGTATCATTCAGGGCCTAAGAGAGCATCCTCACAAGATGGGGCTCTCTGTGCCCTCCTGTGCCTTCAGTACTTCAAGTATGAGTTCCCTGAGGGAGCAGACTCTGTGATTGTCAAGGTGACCTCTGATGAAGCCTTTCCCTGCTCAGTCATCTCCATCCAGGATGTCCTGGTAAGTTGCCTGTCCTTTTCCTCTCACCAATGGGTAGCAGCATCACTAAAGAGAGGGACAGGACCCAGGTCCCCATCCATCTGTCTCTCCCCTCCTTCCTCTGTAGTGCCCTGTTTATGACCTGGACAATAATGTAGCCTTCATCGGCATGTACCAGACCATGACCAAGAAGGCAGCTATCACTGTTCAGGTAGGAAATACACATAGCCTTCTGGGAGAAGGGGTTGCCTAGTAAGCCGGTGACTTTCGAAACCTTGCCCCTGTTTCTCTGCCCCATTCCACCCTATCCAAGTCTGAATCTTGACCCTCCAATACCTGTATATGGGTGAGTTAAACTGTAATCCCAGTCACTCTTGGGGACAGGAAAGACTAGAATTCCCTTTTTTCCTATCTTTATTTTATTCTTTACAAAGCAAATGAGGGTGCTGTTCAAGGTGCTACCCTTGGCACAAGCTGAGATGTGTTCTGGTGACAGGGAGGGAGAAGCCATGTGTTTACTTCACAACCTCAAGCTTTGCAACCGATGGGCAGTGTGATACCTACCTCCACTTTTTCTTCTGGCTGTACCGTGTGGGGCACATATGCATTTGCTCACCTGGCCATAATGTAGGTTTGGTTTGGGCTCTGGAGCCAAATAATCCTGGCTTTTCCAGAGATTGGCAGGATATCCCATGCTAACTTCTGAATCTCTCCAACATAGGTAATAATAGTAAAGTAATATGTCTCTCAAGAATCTTTGTGGGAGCTAGGCACAGTGCCATATGCCTATAATCCCAGCTACTTGGGAGACTGAGGCAGGAAGAGCACAAGTTTGAGTCTTACTTGGCAACTTAGCTGGACTTTGTCTCAAAATAAAAAAATAAAAGAAGAGCTTGATGTGAAGGCCCTGTGTTCAATTCCCAGAACCAAAAAATATTTTTTATGAGGATTAAGTAATATGTGTAAGGATTTTAACATAGTATCTGGCCCAAAAGTAAACATCAGAAAAGGATGGTGGCCATGATGATGACCCTTCTCCTCCCCACATCCTGCAGCGCAAAGACTTCCCCAGCAACAGCTTTTACGTGGTGGTGGTGGTGAAGACCGAAGACCAGGCCTGCGGGGGTTCCTTGCCTTTCTACCCCTTTGTAGAAGGTATACTCTTGTGCCTTGGTGCTGACTAGGGTTGGGGAGTGCTTGGTGGCTTCTTGGGGCTGGAAGAGCCCACATAGCTGTTGATGGATCTGATGAGATGCAGGGTTTTGGCCCCAGCATCTCCAAGGCCAGGTCCCACTGACTCTCGCCAAGCTCCTGGCAACTACTTTGCCTCTTTGACATTTTATTTCCAGATGAACCGGTCGATCAAGGGCACCGCCAGAAAACCCTGTCAGTGCTGGTATCCAAAGCAGTCACGTGTGAGTTTGGTTGACCAAGTGGGAAGGGCAGGCCCCCCTGTCTCTTCCGCTCAGATCCAGGGGCGAGGGTGTTAAGAACCTACCCATGCAGGCCAGTGGGGTGGAGGTCTGGTGTTCTTGGCAGTGAGGTGGGTTCCCTGGTGTGGGGGACAGAGTCCATGACCCAAGACTGAAGAGCTAAGTTCTCTCACTCTCTGTACCTATTGGCAGTAGAATCTCATCGAGCCTCCATTTTCCTCTCTCTATAACACAAGTAATAAAACCAGTTCTGTTAACTCAGTTGTGAGGCTTAGCGTAAAATTAGCAGCAAAATTTGGGGGCCCTAGTCATTGTCCAGTAAATACTGAGTGATAAAATGGGACCCATATAAACTGAAGAATATAAGATAAAAATAAGGAGTGTGGTAGGAGGGGAAAGAAGCTGCCTCACCTATGTGGCTCATTTATTCAGCAAATATTTATTGGGCCCTTCCTATATGTCAGGTGCTATACTAGGGCTATTTTCTTTCTTTTTTCCCCCCTCTTCCTCCCTCCTTCCCCTCACCTCGTTGTCCTTCCCTTCCTTTCCCTTTTCCTTCCTCTCTCCCTCTCTCTTTTCTTTCTCTCTTTCTTTTTTCTCTCCCCTCTCTTTCCCCCCTTCCCTCCATCTGTCTTTCTTTCTCTCTCTCTCCCCTCCTGCCTGCCCTCCCTCCCTCCCTCCCTTCCTTCCTTCCTTCTTTCCTTTCATACCAGGATTGAACTCGGGACCTTGCACTTGCAAGGCAGGCGGCAGAACCACTGAGGCTAAATCCCTGGCCCTCTTCTTTTTGAGATAGTGTCTTACTATATAATCCATACTACCTTGGACTTGCTATGTGGCTTGGGATAGAACTTGAGATCCTTCTGCCTCAGCTTTGTGAGTGCTGGGATTATAGAAGTGCACCACCATGGGCTACACTTCTTAAGGAGATCCTGTGTAGAGGGACAGGAGGTTGTTGCTCTACAGGGTGCCGAGAGCTGTGATGAGCAAAGGATAAGTCACTGTCCAAATGAAGGACAGAGAAGATTTCCTAGAGGGAAAAACCATAGTCCCTGCGATGTGGTTTAAAAGTTAGGTTGAGATAGAGTTTTCAAGAAATAGGAAATTCTAGCATAAAAAGCAACATGAGCAAAGACAGAATCATGTCAGAATTTGAGGCATTGGGAAATTGCCAGTTGTTCACACTGCCCAGGCATTATGGCTGAGTGGAGACAGAGAAGCCAGATCATAAAGGCCTGGTGCCACGATGGGCAGTGTTGGAAGCTTTTGCCTTCCTGTTTCTTCCCTTGCAGCCGACGCCTATGTTGGTGGGATGCTCTTTTGCCTGGGGATATTTCTCTCCTTCTACCTGTTGACCATCCTCTTAGCCTGTTGGGAGAACTGGAGGTGAGATGCAACTCTTGGGCCTCCCCTCATTGGGGTGGTGAGTAGGGGCATGGTGAAAATTGCCTGCAGAACCTGAGCTCGTTCAG
This sequence comes from Fukomys damarensis, assembly GCF_012274545.1. Lineage (NCBI taxonomy): Eukaryota > Metazoa > Chordata > Mammalia > Rodentia > Bathyergidae > Fukomys > Fukomys damarensis. The sequence goes on from NW_022900928.1 coordinate 65,125,273, forward strand.
GGTAATCTGACCATCCTCCAATGAGGTGGGTCCCTCATAGGGTCTGTCATCCGTGGGCCACTTCTCTGAAAGCCAGCCCCTCCCCTTGATCTCCTTCCCAAGCAGTGAGATCCTGAGTTGCTCCCCAGCCTGAGAGGACTTCTGATCCAGGCTGGAGGACTGCATTAGAAGATTCAGAATGGGGTGGCGAGGGTGAAGGAAGGCCAGCCCAGCACAGAAGAATCTTTGTCCTGTCCCATCTGGGTGTCCTCTGGATTCTTTCCCTACAGGCAGAAGAAGAAGACTCTTCTGCTGACCGTAGACCGAACCTGCCCAGAAAGTGGTACCTCCAGGGGACCTGGGAGGGAAGGGCAGGGTTCACTTACTGTTTCTTGAGGGAAAATCATACCTGGCTCCCTCATGGGTTGGAGGAGGAAGAGCTGGGGGCTTTGGATTGTCAGGCAGGGAATAACATTCTTGTTATCCCTTCCATCCCTAACATGGCACCCTGGAATCTGTCACTTGATCTCCTTGTTCTGTGTCTGTCTACACTGTCGGTCCACCTCAGGCAGTACAGTTCACAGTATCTGGGGTTATTAACATTCTGTTCTCTCTCTCTCTCTCTCTTCACCTTCCCTTACTTTCTGTCCTCTCTCCTGCTTGGGACCTTCTCTCTCAGCTTCTCTTCTTGGTAAGCTCCCGGTGCTAGGGACAGAGGAACTACAGTCCAGGGGGAGGGAGTTGAAGCCCAGGGTTGTCGGGGGTGGCTGGGCAGCCAGATGTTGTGTGTCCTTATGGTTGGTAGCTTGGGTGTGTTGGTTCCCTTACTTTCCTCTCTAAGGAAGACACAGGGTGGTGTGTTTCCATGGAGAGGCACGCATGTGTGGTGTGGTGGTGGGAGTGAGATGTTTTGGCCTTGATAAGTGTTTATGCTTTGCTGTCAGTATGGCCTCTCTGTGGCTCTTTTCTGGGTCTTTCCCTCTTTTCCCTGGCTCTAGACCTCTCTGCTTTCAGAGTGAAGGGACCTTGACATCTCATTGCAGGTCACCCTCGGGTCCTGGCTGATTCCTTTCCTGGAAGCTCTTATGAGGGTTATAACTATGGCTCTTTGGGTAAGTGTCAAAGCCAGAAAGTATACTTGCCCATTCCTACCTTGATCTCTGAGTGGTGAAGAAGCATTAGCTTCCTCTTGATACCAGAGCCCTTGCAGCTTCTCCGAGCCCCTGGGGGTTGGGCCCAGCATGTCTTTCTCTGGGGTCACTCCTTCTTGCTTCCCCAACTTATTGTTCCCTGCAGAGAATGGTTCCGGATCCACTGATGCTTTGGTTGACAGTGCCCGTAGTGGGGATCTCTCTTACAGTTACCATGGTGAGTGGGCCAGGCAGGCGGGATGTATAGTGCAGGGCTGCTATTTGCTGGATGAAACATCAAGGTCGGCAGCTGCCTCTTCTGCCAGATGCTGGAACAAGAGAACAGATGCTGTTCTCCTGGCCCCTCTCCTTGCTCATTATTTTCTCCTTGTCCCCAGTTCCCTGGTAACTTTCCCTTTCCTTTGAAGGGCACGACCAGTTCAAGCGGCGCCTCCCCTTTGGCCAGATGCGGCAGCTGTGCATTGCCATGGGTAGATGTGGGGAGGGGGTGAGGCTGCCAATCAGCTCCTGCCAGTGTGGTTGACTGGAGCCTATCGGCTCAGGGACTAGAAAGATGCTTGGTGCATGGCTTCCCATCTAATGCCAGTAGTGCCGGCTTGTGTGTCTTCTGAGATGGACAGGCGTGGTCCCCAGTGCTGGTGGGCTGGCTCCTCAGCTACCCCCAGGCCAGATATTCTAGTTTGCTCTCCTTTTTGCCTGCGCCTTCCTCACCTGGTCTTCAAGGATCAGGCTCCTGGCCTCTGGGGTCTTTGATTAGGTGACATCACAGAAGGAAGCTTCTGAAGGTGGGAGACAGATGAGGATAAAGAAGGATGCTCTTTGTAGAGGCAGCCTTTTGCCCTTGCCTGTACTCCAGGCCTACTGGGCTTTTAACCCAGTGGGGCCAAGGCAGTGTCTTCTCAGAACCCACAGGGCCAGGCACCTTGTAATCAATATGACTGGCCAAGTTCAATCCTGTTACTTGTGTGCAGGGCCTGGGGTCTGCCTGGACTGGGAAGCTGTAGCTCAGGCAGGGGAGCTAGGAGTGGGGCAAAGCTGGGACTGTCCCTCTGTGGTCGCCTCTTTGCAGAGCCCACCCTTGCTCCCCCTGGCTTAGGAGCACCTCACATCTCCCAGCACCTAAGCCCACCCCCAGCCCTGCTCTGAGCTATGGCCCACAATTTGCCTCTTCTCCCGTCCCTAGTAATTTGGACAATTGCCTCAACTGGGTGGGGCTGACCTCGAATTTTGTGTTCACCATCCTGATTCCTTTCTCTCTGCCCATCTCAGACCGCCCCTTTGATCCAGTGGGTACTCGGCCACGACTGGACTCCATGAGCTCCGTGGAAGAGGATGACTACGACACACTGACTGACATTGAGTCAGACAAGAACGTCATTCGCACCAAGGTCTGACCCCCAAGGGCCTGATCCTGGCTGGAATTTTCTGAGCACGGGGTGTTCTGTGTTCAGGCCCCACATACTTTCGTGGCCTATTAGAGAAGCGGAGGAAGAACTCAATTGGGGTGGAATAGGTGAAATTAAGTTGGCCCCCAACTGGCTGCCAACAACCCTGCAGCAGAGGGGTGGCCTAGGTTCCTGCCCACGTGGGTTCTAGGGTGGTAGATAAATAGAGCTCCCCCTGCTTCTCTCCAGCAATACCTGTATGTGGCTGACCTGGCACGGAAGGACAAACGTGTTCTGCGGAAGAAGTACCAGATCTACTTCTGGTGGGTAGACCAGGCAGGCAGGGGCTCCTGTCACAGGGGGCGGGGACTTCTCAGGTCCTGCCCACCTTACCGCTACTTTCCTGCTCCTCAGGAACATTGCCACCATTGCTGTCTTCTATGCCCTTCCGGTGATACAGCTGGTGATCACCTACCAGACGGTGAGGAGCCAGGCCTGGCTTATCTTGGCCACAGGCTAGGACTTAGCCCCAAAGCATGGATCCTGGCAGCCAGGGCTCTGCAACGAGCACAGGTCTTAGGTCCCAACTCTGCTGTGCCAGCTGAGAGACCTTGGGCAAATCACTTAACTTCCCTGAGCATCAGTTTCTGTGTCTGCGAAATTGGGGCAACTTGAAAACAGTGTGGTGAGGATTCTGAAACAAGTCACAGGGCTTTGTAAGTGTTGGTTTTCCTTCCCTTTTCTCTGTACTGTGGGGCAAAAACTTCTGTCATGGTCATGCCTCAGGGTTTCCAGCCACCTAAGGAGGTGGGCAGTGCTTTGCCCACTTGGCATCTGTTTTCAGAAGAAGTAGATGCTTGGGGCACATGCACACGTGCCAGCCATAGTGGCAGGTGCTCTTTTGCCATTCAGGCCCAGGTTGGGGCGCAGGCTGTGGGCTGCCGGGCATGTCAGCAGCCTCAGTCCCTCTGCAGGTGGTGAACGTCACAGGGAATCAGGACATCTGCTACTACAACTTCCTCTGTGCCCACCCACTGGGCAACCTCAGGTGGGGATTGTGCTGGGAGTCCCCATCCCCAGGGGAGCCAGGAACCAGGGCAGGGATGGGAGACTTTGTGAATGCCTGCCCAGGCCAGAGAAAAGGTCTGTATGCAAGGTTAACGCAGTCTACCTTGAATTTCCCCTGTAGCGCCTTCAACAACATCCTCAGCAACCTGGGGTACATCCTGCTGGGGCTGCTCTTCCTGCTCATCATCCTGCAGCGGGAGATCAACCACAACCGGGCCCTGCTGTATTTTTCCCCTGTAGCGCCTTCAACAACATCCTCAGCAACCTGGGGTACATCCTGCTGGGGCTGCTCTTCCTGCTCATCATCCTGCAGCGGGAGATCAACCACAACCGGGCCCTGCTGCGCAATGACCTTCATGCCATGGTGAGTGAGCACCTGCCCGCCCTGCTGAGACCTCAGCTCCAGCACTACTCAGGGGCTTGGCTCCAGTTCGTACTTTTTGGCAGGCATACATCCTCAGCAACCTGGGGTACATCCTGCTGGGGCTGCTCTTCCTGCTCATCATCCTGCAGCGGGAGATCAACCACAACCGGGCCCTGCTGCGCAATGACCTTCATGCCATGGTGAGTGAGCACCTGCCCGCCCTGCTGAGACCTCAGCTCCAGCACTACTCAGGGGCTTGGCTCCAGTTCGTACTTTTTGGCAGGCATGGGCTTGTCCAGACTAGCTATGCCTCCCCGCCTGGCCCTGTGCTGCCTGGGACCTGCCCTGCCTTATCCTCCCTTACCTTCCCTACCCTACTCAGCCCAGCCCAACCCAGTCCAGCCCAGCTCAACCCTGCCTTGCCCTGCCCTTCCCTGCCTGGGTCCTGCCTTGCCTTGTTCTTTCTTACCTTCCCTATACCATTCAGCCTAGCCCTGCCCAGCCTTGCCCAGCCCTGGCCTGCCCTGTCTTGTCCTGCCCTGCCCTGGCCTGCCCAGAACAGCCCTACCCAAGTTTCCCTACTCTGGTCCCCTTGCCCTGCCCTCTCTTGCCCAGCCTTCCACATATACCCACTCAACATGGATCCACTCCTTTTCTTTATTTCTCTCAGGATGACCTCTTTGGGTCCCCTCTTCCCTTCTTCCCTTACCCTCCCTCTCTTCTCTTTTTCCCTATAGGAATGTGGGATTCCCAAACACTTTGGTCTGTTTTATGCCATGGGCACAGCACTGATGATGGAGGGGCTGCTTAGTGCTTGCTATCACGTCTGCCCCAACTATACTAATTTCCAGTTTGGTAAGTGGAGCTCTCTCTTTGGCTGAACCTAACCTTTGTCAGCCCTGTACCTCCCCTAGGTCACCAAAGGGATCTCCAAGACTCAGCCCTATAGGGAACTCCAAGGCTAGGGCAGCTGTGAGGGCACATACATGTATCCCACATATGATAAATGGGCTTATCCTGTGTAAAGGCATGTGTAAACACAGAGAGCTAAGTCATCAAGGATAGTTCTCACAGACCAAGACGCTCAGACTAAGTTGTCTTTGTCATCAGGAGGCATTGGACTCTGAGTGACAACTAGTGGGGTGGCAGGGACAGTAAGGGACTGGAGTTCACCCTGCCACCACCTCACTCTACACCATAACAAGATATGGGGCCCTTTTCCTCACTGATTGCTGGGGCTGGGGCTTCTCTGCTAAGGCCTGTTGGGTGTTCCATGTTCCCCAACCCAGACACATCGTTCATGTACATGATTGCTGGACTCTGCATGCTGAAGCTCTACCAGAAGCGTCACCCAGACATCAATGCCAGTGCCTACAGTGCCTATGCCTGTTTGGCCATCGTCATCTTCTTCTCTGTGCTGGGCGTGGTGAGTGCTTACCCCATGGGAAGTGCGCACACACATTCCCACACCTGAGTGTGCATGCTACCTCTCCACCTCCTGCTGGAGAGATCTTGCTACCTCCCAGAGGGACCTTCCTGGGCACTTCCTCACTTCTGCCCCCATGGCCTTCTGACAGGTCTTTGGCAAAGGGAACACAGCGTTTTGGATTGTCTTCTCCGTCATTCACATCATCGCCACCCTGCTCCTCAGCACTCAGCTCTATTACATGGGCCGCTGGAAGCTGGGTGAGGGCCTACCCAGGGCAGGGCATGGGAGAGGGGGCTGGGAAAGCCCTGTAATAAGGGGTTGGTGACCTTGGGGACTTATACACACTGGAGACTTTTGGGTTCTGTCCTCTTACTGGGGGCCCTGGAGGAGTCAGTGGGTGAGGAATTCAAGATAGCCTTGGCATTGCTATGCCCTCTGAAAGCACTGGCTTCTTTCAGCTGGCACAGGCTAGGGGTCCAGCACAGAAGAGCACCCCATGCTCTTCAGCAGCATGCCCTTCTCCTTGCAGACTGGGGGATCTTCCGCCGCATCCTCCATGTGCTCTACACGGACTGCATCCGGCAGTGCAGTGGGCCCCTCTATGTGGTACCTGCCTGGCTCCCCAGCCCCTTCCTCTTCCCCACTGTTCTCTTCCCTCTAGTGGGGACAGGGAAACATAGCGGGGAACCTGGGGTAGGGCTAGGGACTCACTGACGTGGGCCTCCTGCCACTTCTCTCCCTGTCTCTCTTCTTCCTCTCAGTCTCTATGTCTCTGCTTCCCCCCAGGACCGCATGGTGCTGCTGGTGATGGGTAACATTATCAACTGGTCGCTGTGAGTGTGGCCATCGGCTGGGGTAGCCTGGCTGGGAGGCGTGGCCAGCCACTGGCTGCCTTGGGGGCTGTGGATAACTTCTCCGTGTTGGGCATGAGGGATAGGTGCTGAGGAGAGAAGTATCGGTCCCTGGGCTTCAAAAGTCTTCTGTAGGCCCCCGAACCCAGCCCAGCATCATGATAAAAAATAGTGGTGTGGGAACAAGGAAGAGAGCTCCTGCTCTTGGCCCCCCGCTGGTTCACCATCCCCTCTTCCTTCTTGCAGGGCTGCCTATGGGCTCATCATGCGCCCCAATGATTTTGCCTCCTACTTGTTGGCCATTGGTATCTGCAACCTGCTACTTTACTTCGCCTTCTACATTATCATGAAGGTGAGTGGGGAGAGCTGAGCCTCTTCTCTCATCTGCTCTGCTTTTGGGAATGTATGTGGGCGTAGTCTACCTAGGCATCCATGAGAGGGAATGAGAATTTCTCTGTCCGTTTCAATGCCAGTGATATTTGAGGAAAAGGGAGGCTAGTGCCAGCCACTGAGCAAGCACTCTGACATTGGTCTCCACTCCCAGGTCCCAGCCTGGGGCCCCTTGCATTGCAGCATTGAGAGGAGGTGGGGCTCTCAAAATCTGTGATGGTCTTGGGCCTCTGAGGACCAGATGCCTCCCAAGTGAGCCTCCCTATGCCCTGCAGTGTGAGAGGAGAGCCCCCAGCCAGCACCCTTTGTTGGTACCAGGTTCCTGGAGACATGGAGGCCCAGTGAGGGTGGGCGTCAGGTGGGGATACAAGGCCAGTAGCGTGGGGACTGGTTGAGTTCCATGTGTGAGATGCTGTGAGTCTGAACAGGCTTCCTAAAGGAGGTGCAGGAGGGCCCCAGAAGAGGGAGTCCAGGAAAGGCTGGACGATGGCCTGGGTCAAAGTCTGGCCCTCAGCTCTCTTTCCTTTCCCTACCCGTACCCAGCTCCGGAGTGGAGAGCGAATCAAGCTTATCCCTCTGCTCTGCATCATCTGCACCTCGGTGGTCTGGGGCTTTGCGCTCTTCTTCTTCTTCCAGGGACTCAGCACCTGGCAGGTGAGTAGTCACCTTGGCTTACCATGCGCCCACGGAGGCCCTGTTTTCTACTGAGACCAACACTTTTCATAGCTACTTCCTTATACCCTAATATTCAGTATTCCAGGGTGGAGATGTCCTCCACTTTGGAATTAGCCGAGTCTTGGGCCAACTGATCTCCCCAAGGGCACACAGCCAGTGAGTAGCCACCCATTCAGCCTGTGGTCAGAACTAAGTTTGCCATGGTCCTGCCTATGAGGCACTCATGATCTAGTGTAAGAGAGACACTTTTCCTTCAGTGCTGAAGATCAAACCTGGGCCTTGGACATGCTAACAAGCTGCTCTGCACTGCTATATTCCTAGCCCCTGGCTCACGTCTTGCTCTTTATAATGTGGTGCTTAAAATGAAGGGTGCAGGCAAGATGGGGAGGGAAAGGTAGATTTGGAGGTCAGCAAAAATACGCATTTGGGAGCCAAGCAAAGCCTGCAAGCTCCTTGAGGTAGGGCAGGCCTTGGTCATATCTGTGGCCTCAGCATAGCTCAGATAGCTGTAGACACAAGAGGATGACCAGGAAATGTAGAATAGAGATTGTGGATAGACCCGGGAGGACCTCAGACATGACAGAGCATGTGACTGTCTTCCTTATGCCAGCAGGGTGACTTGGCATCAGTACTTCAGAGAAATGGTGACCCTAGAGGACAGATGAGAGCAGGGACAGGGCCATGGCAGGGCAGTGAGTTCTACATCTCTGAGATGAAGCCTCTCCTATTAATCATAGCCCTCGGTTCATGGAAAGAAGGAAGAAGAGGCCAAGTGTGCTGGCGCATGCCTGTAATCCCAGCATTTTGAGAAGCTGAGGCAGGAAGATTGCAAGCTTGAGGCCAGCCTGGACAACTTGGGGAATTAATATTAAGATCCTGTCTTAAAATAAAAAATAAAAAATGATGGGGATATAGCTCAGTTCAAAGGCTCTGGGTTCAGTCCCAAGTACAAAAAAAAGGGAGGATCTGAAGAGAGGAGGCTAAGAGTGAGGGAAAAGGAAAGACGGAAGCAGCAAACTTGGGGAAACATTTGTAACAAAAGGCCATTTTGTAGATGTGGGGAGTGAGGGTCAGGAATGAATCAGAACCAGGTGCTTTCTGGCTGGCGGGGAGTGGGTTGGGAGGAGCAGGTGACCCAGAGGGAGAGGGCCAGTGGCCCTGGCCCTGGCTTCCCTGGAGCAGGGTCAGCAGCCTGCTGTCCCTGTCCCACAGAAAACTCCTGCAGAGTCAAGGGAGCACAATCGGGACTGCATCCTCCTCGACTTCTTTGATGACCATGACATCTGGCACTTCCTGTCCTCCATCGCCATGTTTGGGTCCTTTCTGGTATACGAGATACACCTGGCCTGAGTGGGGAGGGTGGGGGATGGGGAGAGGCAGAGCCTGCCTCCTCCCCTGAGCCTAACCCAGTATCTGCCCCCTAGGTGTTGCTGACACTGGACGATGACCTGGATACTGTGCAGCGGGACAAGATCTATGTCTTTTAGCAGGAGCTGGGCCCCTTGCTTTACCTCATGGGGCCCTGAGCTCCTCTTTGTCACCTGCCAGGGTGCCTCTATGGTACCGGGGTGTGAGCCCCAGCCCTGCTGTCCAGCACTGGATGGCGGTGGGATAGAGAGGTCTAGCCCAGGCCAGACTCGGTACAGTTGTGTTGTGGTATTGAGCCTTGCAGCTGCCCTCTGCCAGGGAGGAGGTCTGCTCCCTCGAGACCCCAGACATTGGCCAAATTGCTGCTTTTTTCTCAGTGTTGGGGCCTCCCACAGGCCCCCATCCGTCCGTTGACTCTCCGTTTGTCCTTCTGAAGGGGGAAGGAGGGAAGGTGATGCCCTCCCCATTTCATGCCTTGCATTCTACCTATCCTTCCCCTCCTCCTCAGTCTGGAACCCAGAACCATTTCTTCCTATGCTTCTGCTCCAGGACCATGGTCTGGGACCTAATTTGTGTCCTGCTGCAGGGCCCCTGTTCTTCTGGGGGTTGTACCTCGCTTCCATCACTGCCTACTCCGGTCAGCCAGGGTCAATACAGGTGTGAGATTTTGGCGGCTGTCCACCTGGTGCCAGGCATTTGGTGCTAAGGCCTGCAAGAGGCCCAGAGCAGGCTCCTCCCCCTCTGACCTGTGCTCAGGCTGGTCTTTAGCAGTGGTGTTTAGTTTGGTTTGAGAGCCCCCTCTGACTGAGGGGCTGAATTTGGAGGTCATCTCTTCATCACATAAACCTCCCAGACTGATGCCAGCACCAGGATTGGAGGGAAAAATAATTCATCTGTCCCTTTCTGAGTCCTCAGTCCTGCCAAGCCCCAGGTGGGGCCTTTCAGTGCCACTGACACTGCCCGAGAATGTCCAGGGGCAGAACAGGGTGGTGCAGACCCCAGCCCATTCTGCCTACACAGCTACAGAAGCCCCAGTGCCTATCTTACAGAGGCTTAAAAGAAGAAGATGCCATTTCCCTGTGTCCCCAATTCCAGTCTCACTGTAAGACCCAGGGCTGGCTTCTGAGTCTGTCCAGTCTTCAGCCAAGTTTTGTCAGGCACACACACACACACACATAAGCCTTGGAGTTTACATGGAGTTGCCCCAGCTCTGGGCCCTCTGGCTGCTCTGGTCCTTGGTTCCCTTCACCCTACCTGTCCATTCCAGATGCCAAGGATGGAGGTGATCAGGTTGGGTCTCTGCCTTGGGGTGGGAATGTGATTTAGTCTCTGACTTTTTATAGTTCTCCTTGGGCTGGGATAGGAGGCTGGTCTGGGTCTTCCTTCCAGAGCTCCGTTTTATGTCTTTCCATACTATGGTTGTGTTTCTGTTTTCTATGAATGAGTGTATTCAATAAAGAACCAGATGCAGTTCCTGGACCCTTTGTTTTCTTTCCTGTCCTGGGTGATGTTGAGAGTGAGTAATGAAAGGGCTGGCATCTTCCTTGTCCCACTTTGAGACCACCTTTCCTCATGTCTTTCCTCCACCTCAAACAACAGCATTAATTAGGTAAACATTTACCAGGGCCACTTCTATAGCAGGCACTGCCGAACAGAGGCTAGGAATTGGAAAAGACTTTGCAGTGCCATCTCCCCTATAAAGTCCCCCATACCTGGGAAATAGTAACTGCCCTTGCCTACCTGGCTCCTATGCATCAGGTTGACTGGCTTCACTTTTGCCTGAGCATTTACCAGCTCACAGTCTGCAGGGTCAAGGCGGGTACTCATGATGTCAAGGCAGGTATGGAGTGTGGCAAAGAGGGTGGGCATGCTCCATGTGGAGGAAGTTTGGAAACATCCATAGGCCAGGCATGGTGGTGAATCCTTATAGTTTCCACACTCTGAAAGGCTGAGGCAGAAAGATCTCAAGTTCAAACCCAACCTGGGTAATTTAGTAGCTTAGTAGAATCCTGTCTCAAAAAAAAAAAAAAAAGGAATGTGGCTCAGTGTCGAAGGCCTTGGTTTGAGATCAGCAGACAAAAACCTGGGGCCAAGGAGTCTGGTGAACTCAGGACACAACCAGAAGTAGGGGGTGGGGGTAGGGATCCAGAAATGGAGAGTGCTTACTGGCTTTCCTCGTCTCTAGCTTCTCTCCCTGTTCTTCCCTACCGTGCCACTGGGAGGCACTACAGCTCTATCGCCACCAGGTTCTGGAGTTAGGGAAGGCTGCCTGTGTGGGCGGAGCTTCTGAGCCAGGCCCCTCCCCTGCCTGCCAGGCCTGGCAAACTCCCCAGAAAGCCCTGCTTGGCATGGGTGGTGCCGGGTGTATGTGTGTGTTGTGTGTATAGTGGGTGTGTTGGGTCCTCCCGACCAGAGGCCCTAGGACGGGGTGGGCGCACACAGTGGGTAGCCCAGACACTCCATTGGAAGTCTCCCACCTTCCCCGACCTCTCCTTTCTCCAGACCCACTGCAGCCAGGTACAATGGGTCTCCTTCCAGAGCAGGTAGGAGGTGACAGCCTTTCGAGCCTCCAGCCCTAGTGTCTTTAGCCCCGCCAGACCTTAGGTCCCCTCTGGGTAGGGCCTGGGTTACTCCACTGCTACTGAACCCTCAAACCCCATCCCAACTAAAGCACATAAGTCGAAACACCCAAACTGAAAGCTTCTCCAACCTGAGCAGGTGGAGCACCTGGTGTGATGGCCTAGAGGCCCGCTGCTCAGGGCCCTGGTTTCTGCAACTCATCCCTCAGCCTGCAGTCTTGAAGCCCTCTGAGCCTCACTTTCTCATCTGTTAAATAGGGACAGTGACTCTGCCTTCACAGTGTGGTTGTATTAATGGGAGCATTTGCCAAGTGCCTGGCCAGAGCTCAGCCTCACTAAAAGGCTGGTTCCCCTGAGAGAGGGGGACTGGTTTGTCCCTCATCAGCCCCAGGGATCCTTAGCTTCCTGGCCCAGTCCCTCTCTCTTTGGTCAGACTGTCTTGGGTTCTTCCAGGGACAGGGAGCCATGAAGAAGGGGCAGTTTAAGTCAGGAGAGCAGGGAAGGCTTTCGTGGTCCTGCCCATAAAAGGCTTTTCCCGGCCGGCTCCCCGCAGCCCCGCCCGGGCCGGCTCCATCTCCAAAGCACGCAGAGAATGTCTCGGGCACCCCCAGCAGTCTGCTCCAACTTGGTGTCTTTCCCCAAATATGGAGCCTGTGCGAAGTCACTGGGGGGGCTGGGCGTGAGGGGCCGGACCGGGTTCTTCCTGCCGGGAGGGGTCGGGGGCGAGCCAGCGGGGGAGGCTGACATCATCGGGGCGGCAGCCCTTTAAACCCCTCACCCAGCGGGCGCCCGTCCTGCCCGCCCAGCTCGGACGCCCTAGACCGAGACCGCACGAGCTGCTCCTGAGGCCCAGAGGAACCCCGTGAGTGCCTGGGGGAGGCTGGGTAGGAGCCGGACGGTAGAAAGGGTGTGTCTCAGACAGAGTCTCTGGTCTGTGCTCCCTGCTGGGAAAGTCCACCCTCTCAGGCAGCCTGGATGCCTCTTCTCCAGAAGTCTGCAGAAGAGGACTCGGCGCTAGCTTGGTGGATGATCCCGTCTTGGGTCTCATCCTTAGTGGCCTCAGGCTCACTGAAATGCCCAGGACTAGGGTGAAGGAATCTAGTGGAAACGGTGGGGCGAGGGAAGGCTCCCCAGTTCAGCCACAGTACACCCACAGGCTGTGTCAGGTTTAAGGCATTGTCTGCTTAGGCCCGGGCTCTGTTGTCTGTCCTCTCCCCAGCAGGGTACCATGGAGGTGAGGGGCATGAGTTCACCAGTTCTGGAGAGCAGGGTCTGGTCCCACGGCTGGAGCTGCACAGGACTGCCCTGTGGTAGCCTTGAGGCAGTGGGAAGGACCACAGGACTTTACCCAGGACCTTGCGCATGGGCTGACAGACTGCAGGACTAGGCTGGAGGAGCCGCCTTCTGCACCCAGCTCCTTCCACAGTGTGAGAGGGTGGTGATCCCCACTGTAGGCAGGGGCTGTGCATGGGCACTGCCAGGGAGGAGCTCCAGGGTGCTGGCCAGTCCTGGGCTCTAGTCCTTCCCAAAGGGTCTGGGTGGTTCACCTTTGTGGCTACTGTTCAAAGGGTCACAGTGAGGATGGGCTACTTTTGTGCAGCAGGGCCACTTTTCTTTATCCTTGGAGTTCCAGTGAGCCGCGTCTCTCAGGGATCAGGGTTCTCACTCCTGTTGGCTGTGTTTATGGTGCTGAGAACGGAGTGACCAGGCCTGGAGAAACCCCTGACTCTGCTTGTTCTGAGCTTCTGCCTGTTCCCCTCTCCATGCCCACCCTATCTGTGGCTGCTGTGAGGAGGGAAGGCCTGACAGGCCCCATGGACAAGGCTCTCACCTCACACAGTCATCCTGTGCCTCTGTCCCTGGAGTCTCTGTCTAGAAATGACTCTGGTGGGTGGCCCTGCCTCCATTTTTCCTTCTTCTCTCCCCAGCTGCTCCATGGTGGGACCGGGGAGGTGTCCATCAGAAGACTCTAAGGGATTTCCCAGATGGGGAAGAAGGGTGGAGCTGCGTCGAGGTGGGCTGGGCATGTTTCATTGCCCTCCCTTGCTCTGACCACAATCCAAATACTGTCTCTAGTGTAAGGGCTTCAGTGTTCTGTTCTTGTCACCATGAGCCTTGACCCTTTGACTCATACTGTCTGCCCTTACCCTCCTGAGACAGAAAGCTATGGATTGGGGGATACACTCTCCTTCAATGCTCTCCTCCTGTGCCCAGCAGGTGGCATGGAGGAGAAGGCAGATGTGAAGGTGGGTGGGTGGGGCAGGGGTCTGCCTGGCCCCCAAGGGTGCGTGTGTGGCTGGGATGGTGGGGCAAAGGCTGAGTCAGGCTGGATGGACGCCAGGAAGAAGAGTTGGCTGAAAACACTTGGTCCCAATTGACTTGTGTGTTTTTGAGGCAGGGTCTTGCTAAGTTGTCCAGGCTGGGCTTGAACTTGCAATCTTCCTTCCTCAGCTCCCCAGAGTGGTGGGATTGTGGGCATGCACCTCCACACCCAGCTCTACTTGTGGCCCTTGACCACAGCTCTTTGCCCAGGAGTCCTTGGTAGAAGGGGAGAGGGTAGGACATATGACAGGGGAACGAAGTAGGGACATCTTTGGATTTGCCAGCATCACCCCTGGATGTGGTGCTGGGCCTGGGTCCACTTCATTTGCAGAGCTCAGAGGACTGTACCCTCAATGGCCCACCCCCCACTTCACAGATAAGGAAACAGACTGCGAGAGAAGTGAGGTGGCCAAGGGCTGGTGTTTAGATGAGACCCTCTCATATTTTTTTCCTAACTTCGTCTTCAGGAGGGATTCGGAAGCAGATAGAGGCTGGAGCGGGGAGGCCACTTATTGTATGACTTACTTGGCCAAAGGCTGGCTGGCTTCCTGTCACCTCCAGGAGACTGACATTTTGAAGAGCTTTGCTGAAGGCCAGGAAGTGTGCAAGATGGTACCCAGACAGTCATTTTGGATCCTGTTAGCCCACTCCACAGCTGGGGAACTCAGCTGGGAAAGGCTGTTAGCCACCAGGAAGGGAAGGGTAGAGCGTTGGAGTTTGGTAACAGGCTCGGGATCAGAGTGATGTGACGGTATTCACGCTGCTTCCCACAGGTGTGTGTGTGTGTGGGGTCTCACTCTCTCAGGTGGGAGGTGGGGAGCTTACCCACTGCTTCCATCCTCAACTCATTATCTCCCTCCCAACCTCTGACCTCCTTGAGGATAGGGGCTGGATTTGGCCTCCTTTTAGTCCTCTGTTTTGGAAGGCTGTGCAGATAAACACTAGGCAAAAATCAACCCATGCTAAGGCAGCTCCTGTGGCCAGGCCGATTCCTCTTCCCTGGCTATTCCTGTGTCTGTCTAGCAGCCTACTTGCCTGCCCTGCACCTGCCCACAGCCTGCCTCCCTCTTCTTGAGTGCCCTCCTGAGCAGTGTCAGCCCTGGCCTGCAGGACAGCATGGTGCCCTGGAGGGCTTTCCATGCTTGGGCTGGCAGATTCTTGGCTCTGGAATATCCCTCAAGGACTCTGACTTTTTGATTCCTCAAACTACTGCATTGGGGAGAACCTGAGGGCATGGGGGGAGTCGGGTGGGTACAGCAGTCATCACTCGGCTGGGTCTCCCGAGGAAATGCAGCTGCTTTGCCAAGAACCCTTGGGCGTTGGTGGCTTCTTAGAGCTTGCCAGGTGTGTGTAAGCCTGAGCCTTTTCAGCTTCAGGTCAAAGGTTGAGTGGATCTGGTAAAAAGCTGAATTTGTATTTCCAGCTTCCGGGCTAGAGGATTAAATAAGTTAGGGGACCTTGTTCAGTAAGGTGGAGGCAGTAAGCGACTTCATACCTAGCTGGACAGACACCTGCCAACTTTATCTTGGTGAATGTTCTGAGCTCTGGAAGACTTCTCCAGCGCCTCTGTGGCCAGTCTTGGCAAAGAAAAAATGCTCTAGGCCAGGGGTTGTCAAAATCAACCTGTTGTCTGATTTTATATATAAAGTTTTATTCTGCCAGCTATGTTCATTTGTTTATACATAGTCCATGGCTGCTTTCATGCCACAATAGCAGAGACCCTATATATGGCCTGCAAAGCCTAAATATTTACTATCGTGTGTGTGTGTGTGTGTGTGTGTGTGTGTGTACAATTGGAAATTGAACCCAGGACCTAGGCTAGGCTTGAACTTGTGATCCTTTTGCCTTAGCCTCCCAGAGTAGTGCTGAGATTATAGGTGTATGCCAGTATCCACACCCTGCTCACTGTCTGGCTCTTTAACAAAAAGTTTATAGGGGCTGGGGAATTTAGCTCAGTGGTTCGGTGGCCTGCCTCGCAAGTGCAAGGACCTGAGTTTGATCCCCGGTACCAAAAAAAAAAAAAAGTTTATAGACCCCTGCTGTAGACTTCCAAACATCCGATAACCTTTTTCCTGATGTTCAAGTTCAGAGAAACTTCTTGCCTAAATGGTAGTGCTGTGGTCCAGTCTAGAATGGCTAGAAACCCTGTACAAAGGTAGAAGTCTTGCTTGGCACAAATGAAAGCACAGCTGTTCTCTGGTCTTGTGACCCTCTTTCTTGCTTGCCTTACCCTGTTTTAGCTTTGCTTCCATAATGGCCAACAAGGGTCCTTCCTATGGCATGAGCCGTGAAGTGCAGTCCAAAATTGAAAAGAAGTATGATGAGGAGCTGGAGGCACGGCTGGTGGAGTGGATCATAGTGCAGTGTGGCCCTGATGTGGGTCGCCCAGACCGTGGGCGCCTGGGCTTCCAGGTCTGGCTGAAGAATGGTGTGGTGAGTGGCACCCTGGGAAGAGGGCAGGGGTTTTGCCATCCTGTGAGTCATGGCAAGGGACTCCTGAATTGAGTGAGTGCCATGCTATGTCTTCTGCCCGGTAGATTCTAAGCAAACTGGTGAACAGCCTGTATCCTGAGGGCTCCAAGCCAGTGAAGGTGCCTGAGAACCCACCCTCCATGGTCTTCAAGCAGATGGAGCAGGTGGCTCAGTTCCTGAAAGCAGCTGAGGACTATGGGGTCACCAAGACGGACATGTTCCAGACTGTTGACCTCTTTGAAGGTACAGAGGAATAAGAGATGGGTCGGTGGGCCAGCAGTGAGCATGTGAACAGGATTCTAAGCCAGGGGGAGGGAATGATTAGAATACCCTACAACCAGGTGTTTGTTAGTCCGTGCAGAGCAAGGTTATGCTGAGACTACCACACGACTCACAAAGACTTTCTTTTTGTAGGATCCACTGAAGCCTCCGTGGTTCAGGCACAATGCTTACTGCTAGTTTGGCCATTTCTTTGAGACAAGCAGGCCCTGGGTTGGAATCCTACCTATTCAGTCCTAAAATTCATTCCCTGGCTGCTCTTTTTTTTTGGTACCAGGGATCAAACTGCAGGCAGCACCACTGAGCTAAATCCCTGGCCCCTGCTCTTTCTTCTTATAGGCAAAGACCTGGCAGCAGTGCAAAGGACCTTGATGGCTTTGGGCAGCTTGGCAGTGACCAAGAATGATGGCCATTACCGTGGTGATCCCAACTGGTTTATGAAGTATGTGACCACCAGGAATCCTTTCCTTCTATGCTTGGATCTCTCCAGGGGATGGGGGTGGCTTGGGCTGGCCAACTTGTGGGAATGATCAGGGGAAGCAGATAGGAAGGCAACAAGTGAGAACAAATGGGCTGGTCATGCTGTTGTTTTTTTTCCCAGTGCTGGAGATGGAACCCAAGGTCTAGTGCATGCTACTCAGTGCTCTCATTGAGCTATGTCCCCAGTCCCATTCATACTTCTTGGCTCCTTCCTTTCTACTCTTCTGCGCTGAGTGAAACAAGAAAGGGATGGGACTAGAGTAGAGAGCAAGAGGGACCACAAGACAGGTGGAAAATATCAAAAAGTTCTGACAAATCTTTATCCTGGTTCCTCCTCTTTTAGGAAAGCCCAGGAGCATAAGAGAGAATTCACAGAGAGCCAACTGCAGGAGGGAAAGCATGTCATTGGTCTTCAGATGGGCAGCAACAGAGGGGCCTCCCAGTCTGGCATGACAGGCTATGGACGACCTCGGCAGATCATCAGTTAGAGGGGGAGGGCCAGGCCTGAGCCCCGGCTTCTGTAGCTCCCTGGCTACAGCCATCCTGCTTAGACGGCCCCACACACCTGTGTAGTTTCTTAGCCCTGGCCAAGCTTTGAGACTGTCACTGGGCAAAAGTGACTGCACACAGGCAGCTCCCCCCAGCCTCAGCCCAACTTACCCAAGCACCACTGCCCGGCTCCTCCTCCCAGCCGCACCTCCACCACTATCCTCTCTTCCCACCTGGAGCTAAGCCGGGGCAGGTGGGCTGGTACTGGATGTGGGGCAAGCCCACTGTCTTCCTTGGCAGCAAAAGCCCATTGAAGGAGATCCTGCCCATGCTCCCCTCATCTTTTCATGGAATATTTTGGGGGCTAAAATTCAAAAAAGAAAAAAAAAATATATATACATCCATCTTTTCTCAAGCCTGGCTGGCAGAGTTTGATTTGCCCTAGTCTCTTCTGCTTCCTGAGAAGGGAGCAGCTGGCATCTTGGGTTCATGTGTTATTGGCTGCTATCTGCCCCTCAGGGGACTTGTCATGCACTTGGGTCCCCAGAGGATCCGAAGAAACAAACCTGAAGAGGGGAGTGAATCTCAAGGACTCAAGGGGAAGGAGATCAACATGGCCACTCAAGTTAGCTTTGGGAAGCAGAAGGAGATGGGAAGCGGTGGAATTATTTGGAAGGTCTTTATTTTGGAAAAGCTGTGCAGAAAAAAATTCAACAAAATGTTGCTGTGAAAAGAGAAAATCAAAATTTTAAGCATTAAAAAAATTCAATTAGCTCAGAAGAAGGGAGGAGGCCAAGAGTGGGAGGAAAAGTCACAGGTTGTAGACGGTAGGTCTCCAGGGGAAGGGCTTTTCCCTGAGCACTTTTCAGAGGAAGACAGGGTGGTCACAGGGCTGGAGTGGCAGTGGCTCCCTTGGCTTCTCCTAAAACACTCATGTCCCATACCTGCTCCTCAGTGCCACCACAGACTTCTCTAATGAGGCAGTATGGGCCCTGGGGAGCCATGACTCTCCCCAGCTATGCCAGGAGCATTGTGCCAATCCTTCAGGAGGGGCAGGAGTGATGACGAAGGGAGCCACAGCATGTTCAAGCTTGGCACTCCTGGGAAAGGCTAAAGAAGGCGCTGCTTTCAGGGCAGTCATGGCTGGGCCCTTCCCAGCCAGCATCTCCAGCCACACTCCTTCCTAGTGATCCCAGTGATGTTTCTGTTGAGGATTCTCCTGGCCATGCAGGCACCTTTTCAAACTACATGGGTAGGGATCTCTATGACTTGTGTTGCTGGATTGCCAAGAGAAATGGTGGCAGCTATTTGAGTGCCAATCCCTTGGCAAGCCTTTCTCCTAGAAAGCAACCAGTCAGGATCCTATCCTCTCTCCAGATTGTCCTCTGGTTCCATCTTCTGCCGCTTTTACTTACGAAGGCCCTTACCCTCCATGAGGGTAGCCAGAGAATGCTGTTGAGGCCTCAGGTTCCAGATGTAAGCATCAGGACTACATTTTCCCCAGAGGTCCTCAAAGTTGGGAGCAGCTTCCCCAATTCTGGGAAGGAAGAGCCTGTCCCTCACCAAGTCTACCAGACCCTGAGGTCAGCAAATCTGTTCCTCCTCCTTCTGCAACAGGTCTGGCGGTCGGTGCTGATAAGGGCAGTCCAGGGCACTCTGGTTGTTCTGGGACAGGGCCCAGTCCCCTTCATTGAGAACGTCTGGGGCAAGGAGGTCAGTGGTGGTGGGAGGGCTCCCGTTCTCTGCCTCCGTTTCATTTAGATCCTTACTGTTGCAAAGTGGCACTGATTCTAGCTCTGTCCCTTCCTCTTTGGATTTTCGGCTCCTTTGGGGCCAGTGGCAGAGTCCATTCCTACAACCTTGGGTGGAAGTCACATTCCTGTGGCTCAGATATACCTCCAGCATATAGTAAATAGTCCAGAAGATGGTGAAACAGCCCACCAGCACCAGGGTCTGGGAAAAAGCCAAGCACCTATGTTAGGTTCCGTTCCCATGGCTGAACTATGAGCTCAAGGAGTCCCCCCCACCCCTTGAGAAGCTTGCTGCCCACCCCTTCTCCTGCCCCTCCCACCACTGGACTGTCCTCTGAATGAGCTCGCAGAGTAGAAGCAATACTATGAAGCCATTGTGGGAATCCAGATCTTCCCACCCTCTCATTCCTCAGGTCATCCAGGTCACCAACCCCTCGGACAGTCCTATGTGCCTATAATTTGAATCCTGGTGCTAGTACCTTCAGGGTGTTAGGGGTGATGGTATAACCATCTTCCTCAGGAATTTCCAGTCCAGGTGGGCAGGGCAGAGTGAAGCTGTCATGCAGGTATCTTCCACTCATGGCACTTTCTAACAGCCTGTGGAGCAAAGGGTGCAGGATGCCTTATTGAACATGGTTCCTATACCGTCTGCCTTTGTTGTCCTCCTGCCTTGCCACTGGGGAGGAAAGGGAGCCCAGGCCTGAGGGCAGGAGTGCACTGTGGCTTCCCAGCCCCTGGCTGTGTCTTCAGCTGGGGTCAGGAGCTAGAGGGACTACAGGATTTGGAAGGGAACTGGCTCCTGGGGTGGCTTCTCCCACATCACAAGCTGCCCTCCCTCTGACATACGGGGCTGTACCTACCTTTGTCTTTCCCTAATGTCCACTGGACTCCACATGGAGCCATACAAGGTCAGCTGCCACTGCTGGAGGATGCCCAAGTGGAGTGGCTCATCACCTAGGGCATCAAGTGGGCAACCTGTGAGCAATCCCCTCTGTTGGCCATGCCACCCTCAGAAGCGCAGCCACTCAAGGCACTCAGACCACAGTGCAGTGTAGTTAGTGGCTGTCCCACTGAGACCCTCCGGTTCTGCAGAAGTGCTTTGGCACAGGCAGAGAGCTTGAAAGGCTGAATTCAAAGCAGAGTTGTGCCTTTATCCTCTATTTTGGGATTTCAGCTGGGATTTTCTTGAAAGAAAAATGTTTTTCTGCCAAAGTAAAGAAGGTTTGAAAACCACTAGTTGGTCTGGCAGATACATAGTTTGACTAGAATTAGGGAGGCAAGGGCAGGTACAATTTCTAGTCTCTTCACTGGTATCGCAGATATTCAATAGTCACTGTTACTGTGACCTTATAGGGCACTTCAAACTTCTGGCCTCAGTTAAAAAAAAAAGGTGAACATTAGTCCTGACCTTACCTGCCTACCAGGGCTGGCTGAAGAATCGCTACACGTGAAAGGACCTGGTTTTACTTCTCCAAGGAATAGAGATGACTAAGTGGTCAGCTTTAGGGATTAATGCCCAGGTTTAGGTGCATCCTCCTTGGCATCTGCCCTTGCGCGTGACACTTTCTGTGGGGACTCTGAGATCCAAAGGGACAACGAGGGAAGGCAGGGCCCTGGGGAAAGGGCGGGGAGGCTCACCTACATCCCTGATGACCAGTCTGTAGGTGCCTTTTGCTCTTTCCCCCCAGCACCGCACAGTGGAGAAGGTCCAGTCTTCGAAACCATTGGGATCTCTGGGGAAAGATCAAAGGCGCGGAGATGAAAGGAACAGCACAGAGAGCTGACCCCTTCCCAGAAACATTTAGTTCCTCACTGCAGCAGCCACAGAAATGAGCTACAGCCATTTGGGAAGGTGCCAGAAGGGGACCCAAGTGTGCTCCTCACCCCAGGGATCTCAGGGAATGAGGGACTTGTGGCCCTGAGGTGTATGGGAAAGGCCTAGGTGGGGAGGACACAGACTTGAAGTCCCACAGATCTAGGTTTACTCTTCTCAGCAGTTACTAGCTCTGTGACTACTTGTTCACTCATTTGTAAAAGGAGGTCACAAAGTCTACTCCAGCTGGTCCTTCAATGATTAGAGGATGCATGTATGTAGAGCACAATGCCCAACACATTGTAAGCACTTAAAGCAAGCATGTGATCAGTGGCTTCCAACTTCCAAGGACAGTCGGTGCCATGGTTGCTTATGACAGAGCCACTATCCTCTTCAAAAGATCCTTATTGCAAAGACAGCTCAGGAGGCCACAGGCAGGTGTACGTACGAGTCCATGCTGCGGGGGGCGCCGATAAGGGACACCATGCCACTGGGACAAAAGAGTTTCAGTTCCAAGCTGCCTCGGCGTGGGTGAGCGATGGAGACCGTCACTGCTACATGCTCCAGGGTCTTCAGCCCCGACATCTCCAGATCCATCCTGCTGACTGTAGGAAGTCAGGCTGGGAAGCTGGGAAACCAGCCCATAAACACTTACGCCCTCACTTTATCCCCACATATACAAATGCACAAGCTTCCTGAAGCCACATACAGGCACGTACAGCAACCTCAACACTAGTGACTAAAAAGCAGTGCCATTTAGGGTCTAGCTAGGAAGGCAATACATGGCTGAGACACAATGTAAGAACCCAACAGAGCAACTTCAATTACTCATTCACCTAAAAATTACCTACAAGTACCTCCTAAATCTTAGGCACCTAAGATCTAGCTGGGTGTGGTGGTGCACAACTATAATCCCAGCACTCAGGAGGCTAAGGCAGGAGGATCACCTTGAGTCTGAGGCCAACCTGGGGTACACAGTAAGTTTGAAGCCAGCCTGGACTACATGGTGAGACCCTGTCTCAAAAATACAAAATTAAAAACAAAAATTAGGCACCTGACGAGATAATGGCACTATATAGATAAGTTGGGCATGGTACCTGTCTACCTGAAGACAAATGGAAAATGATTTGATACGTACAAAACTGATAAGGGAAGACATGCTGTGAGACACACTGACGAAGGAAAGGAACACAGATTGGTAGAGAGTATTCTAGAAAGGAGAGATGATATCACAAAGACAGAGGTGAAATGAACAAGTCTCATATATGGGAGACAATGCCAAATTGCTTTTGAAAACCACTGAAGTGGGTAAGTTTCGAGGAAATTATGCTGAGTGAAAAAAGCCAATCTCAAATGGACACATAATGCATGATTCCATTTACATAGTTATTTATGAAATAACACAATCGTAAAGATGGAGAACAGTTAGTGGTTGCCAGGGGTTAGGGATGGGAAAAGGTGGGTAGCACAATTTTTATGTGTTAAATGTATTATATTGTTAGAGGATCAATAGCATGGTGGGCTGGGCGTGGTGGTGCACACCTGTTATCCCAGCACTCGGGAGGCTGAGGCAGGAAGACTGCCATGAGTTCAAGGCCAGCCTGGGCTACATAGTGAGTTCAAGGTCAGCCTGAACTACACAGTGAGGCCCTGTTAAAAAAAAAAAAAAAGAAAGAAAGAAAGAAAGAATAAGAGGTATACAGGAGGGTCAGTGACATGTTATAGATCAGAACAGAATCTGAAAAGAAACCCAATCAAAGAGGAGTGCTTGTCTGTATTCACGATATGCTACAACCTTTTTTTTGTTTCTTTGTTCATTGGTGTGGGTGGGTACTTGGGTGGCCATATGTGTGAATATACTAAATTATTTCTAGAATTTCTAGTAGAATTAAATGTATCAATATTTAAGGATGTTAAGGGGCTGGAGATGTAGCTCAGTGGTGCTGCTGCCTGCCTCGTACGTGTAAGATCCTGAGTTCGATCCCTGGAACTGAAAAAAAGGCTTAAAGAAGTTAATACTTAGTAGCGTGTGGTACATAAAAAACACCAAGTTGGAGCCAATGATCCTCACTATTATTATTTAGACTTTAGGGTCTTTCTACTCCAGAAGATACCAGGGCTTTAGTTTGCCCATATTCTAGCTATGATAATCTCTATCCTTCCCACTGGTGAGGTATCACAGTAAGAGATTTAGATCTAGAAATCATGTGTGGAAAGGTGGCAGCAAGTCATAAACATTGAGAGAGGACAAATCTTTTTTTGTTTTGTTTTAGGAGACAGGATCTCAGCTCTGTATTTCAGGCTGGTCCTGAACTCAATACATGCCCTGAATTTGTGATGATCTTCCTGCTTCAGCCTCCCAAGTGCTGGGGTTACAGGCATGCACCACCATACCTGGCATGAGGACAAATGATCTTGGATCAAATTCTTAGATTTTCAGGCTAGGCACTAAATGAGCAAGTGAAGAAAATGGGAACCTCAGGTACAGAGCGAGGCCAGAAGAGGGTTAAGCAGTAAAGGGGTCACAGAAGCCAGAGGAGAGGGCCTGCAGCAAAGGTCTAATTAATAGGGTCAGAACATCAAGAAGGTTAAGAAGGATGGACTCTGAATCAGCCCTGGATGGAGTTAGGGAAGAGGCATCATGAATAATGAAGCGAGTGTTGCGGAGGAAATGTGTGAAAGCAGAGCAGTGGCTGCAGTTAATTCATCTGAAAGGCTGACGGGAGGCAGGAACATTAGTTGGAAGGCAGAAAGAAGAATAGGTAGAGAGGGAAAGAGGGGGCTGAGAGGGCAAAGAACAGGACTCACTGCATAGGCAGAGGGTTAGCCATACACTCAGGGTACAAACCAGGAGGAAAAACAAGTGTGAGTAGGTGCCCGGGAATCTTCTAGTACACAGGCTCTTTTGCGCAGAAGATATTCCTCCCCAAATCCCATCCCACCTCACACCCTCTTCGACAGATTTTGGACCCAGTGTCTGCTCTAAAGGAGCTGGGCACCCTGATACACTCTTCCTCCTAACTTCCTGCTGGTGGGGGAAATGAGTCTGTCAGGCTCTTCAGCTGTAGTGTTTAATAGAGCAGCTACCAGTCACATGTGATTACTTAAATTTAAATGAACTACAATTAGATAAATTCAAATTCTGTTCCTCAGTTACACCGGCCACATTTTAAGTGTTCCATAAAATTATACAGCATCATGGATCTAGAATATTCCCATCATGGCATAAAGTTCTATGTGACAACTTTGCTCTGGAGTCTTCGAGGATTTTCACCTTCTCTTCTACTGTAGGGATGCTCAGCTCCCTCTACCTTAGTAAAAGTTCCATATCCTTCTGGAAAAACACTACAGCATGGCTATAGGGGCTGAGTTGCTCAGCTCTGTCCTACCTAGGCTTCCTCCTCTCAGCCCTCAAGCTCTTACCTTTTCTGCTCAGGGGTGATGGAGTCCTGTCAGAGAAGTCACTTTCACTGGCCTCTGAAATGTGCAGCACGCCTGTTTGCTGCCTGGGTGCAAGACTCCTCTGGCCCCACTCCCTGGATCTTTCCCTCCTCATCGCTCCCACGCTCTTCCTACACCACCTCCCAGTTTCCTCTCCCCAGGACAACTTGTCCTCCTTTCTCTTGCTTCCTAGTGACAAACAAGTCATTGGCAGAGCCCTCAATACCTAAGAAAGTTTGTCAGACACCCTGGGGCAACATCCCTTGTTAGAGGAACCAAAAGATGACAAAACTGGAGAGGCTCCAATCCTTCTAAGTCAACTTCCCTCATCTGACAGATGTGACGGGAAACAGTCCTAAATGGGAGATAAAGGTTAGAAAGCACACAATACCCAAGACTGTGGGTGCAAAGTCAGGGGCTTCTGACAGAACCACATTCCTGGGCATGTTTCTGAACTGCTGTGCCTTGGCTAATGCATTATGCCCTTTCCAAGATAGCATTCCTTTTACGGAAAATATAGTGACTGGGCCTAAGGCTCCCTTCACATACAGGGAAACTGGCAGGAGTTGGACCTGCTTAGGCAGAGGGTAACTCAGCTCCTCCAAGTAAAAACTCCACCTGAGAGAGACTGCCCCTCCTGCTGCCTGAGGTCCTTCCTTTGGCCATTCTTTCTACTGCTAGGGCTCTGGACTGAATACTTTTGAGGAGGACAGAAAAAGTGAGGACACAGTTCTGGTTTGGGTACAGAGAATGACACACTTCAACCTTCACAGAAAGTAGTGAATATCTCTGCTTGCCAAATTCCTCAAAGGAAAAAAAAAGTCCCTGAAAGCTGGGAAATGTGCAGAGGGGCTGGGAGAT
Organism: Fukomys damarensis; assembly: GCF_012274545.1. NCBI lineage: Eukaryota > Metazoa > Chordata > Mammalia > Rodentia > Bathyergidae > Fukomys > Fukomys damarensis. The sequence continues at coordinate 65,150,420 of NW_022900928.1, forward strand.
TATCCTGGAGCCATATGCATCACCAGCACCAAAATAACACAATAACAATAAGAAATTGTGTATAGGTCCTCTCACAAAAACACATTTCACCTCTGTGCTCAACATACACTGCATCACTCACTTAGATGATAACTGGCTCCCCCTTCACACAGCCTAGCAGCCCCAGGCACCATGGGGGCAGGCGTGGAGGGCAGGTAACCCTAATCTAGGGAACTTCTACTCATGTCTGTCCCACCCAATAGGTGGTATGTAGCTCTAGGAGACAAGCCTGAGCATCAAAGGAAAGAGTGCTCAATTCCTTTACTTCACCTAAGGCTACCTGGCCGGGTAGTTGTCTGGCAGGATCTTAACATGGAGGTCACAGACACTTCTTTCACACCAGCCTGCTCAGTCCTACACCCGCTCCACCCACCCGCCTTCCTAGCTGGTTGCTCAGCAGCTCCTTTCACTCCTAGGAGCTCGGGAGAAAGGTCTTGTTTAAGCAGCCATGGGGCCAGCCAACTCAGAAGCAGCAACATGTCCTAAAATGGTCAAAGAAAACTCTACAGGTTTGGCTGGAGCTCAGCTCCTGAAGGAAGGGGGAAGTCAGCAGGGAGGCAGAGTCTAACCGCGCACATCCATCCAGCCCAGGACTGAGATACAAGATTAACCCCTCGGTGCTGACTACTTACCATTCCACAGGACCTCCAGTGAGTGCGGGGACTGCAGAATAGCCTTGTTCTCTTTCAGCACAGGGCTGATGTAGGAAGCTAAGTAAGGGACAGACGTCCAGATCTGTTAAAGGAAAGGGGGTGGTGTGGCAAAGCAATGAACAAGGCTGATCACACTCACATTCCCATGTGCGTAAGCACTCACACACACTCATCCACATGATCTGTAAGCCCAGCTTTCTATTTTTCCTCTCATCATCACCTTCCTTTACTCCCAAGGTTCTGCTGACACCCTGGAGTGCTCCTCAAGGCACCAAGTTAAGGAAGTGGAAGAAATGGCCATGCCCAGGTTTGAAGATGAGGATGAGACCCAGCTGTACTCAGGTCTCATTTTCTCCCTAACAGTTTGGGACCTTCCAAATTATGGCTCTGCACCTGAGTGTTTTCATGTATAAAATGGCTATCAGCTTACTCGAGGGTAAAAGTGGCCAATGTACTGACATGAATGAACATTTCTGAAGTGCCTATGATGTGCCAGGCAACGTTTTGGACATGGGACGCCCACTTGGTCACCCTGTCCAGCCATGCCCACACCTGTTCACCTTGGCTGCATTGACGAGTCTCCAAGCATTGAGCAGCCCGAAACCATGCTGGTGGCTGTGGCTGAAGCCCGCCTCATTGGTGAGCCAATCTGCATGGCGATCCTCATACTGAAAGGACAGGAGCCCATTAGTCTCACACATGGCCAGTGTCACAACAGCCTGTTGTCTTCTGCTTCCCTGCTGGCCGATCCAGTCCAGTCCAGGGGTCACTAGCAATGGATTCCCCCAGGACAGCTGGGACAAAAGGTCACAGCCTCATGATGTCACCACCGGAGGCTTGCTTCCAGAGAGGGAGTCAGGAGGCACCAGTGGCAGAGTAAAGAGGCCTTGAGGGCATCCCTGTATCTGTTCTTTTTTTTTGTTTGTTTTTGTACAGGGGTCGAACTCTGGCCCTTGCACTTGCGCAGCAGGCTGCGGAATGACTGAGCTAAATCCCTGGCCCTCCATATCTGTTCTTTACACGTGCCACTCTGGGACTTGGTGCCTAACATTTGGGACATTTAGAATCTGTAAGCTCCTGATACCCAAACTCTGGGGCAGGCTGGGCCTGGCCACCTGTCTACCTGATCTCACCTGGGTGGCTGTGAAGACAATGATGTGCTGGACGTCGCGCCATGTGAGACAGGGCCGCACCTGCAGCATGAGGGCTATCATGCCAGCTGCCAGAGGTGCTGCTGCGGAGGTCCCTGTGTGGCCCTCTGTGCAGCCGGTGCCTTTCTGAAGGTCCCAGTCGGTGGTCACCTGGGAAGTGGAGTGCGGAGCAGTGAGGGCGTTAAAGAAGAGCTCTGAGGCAGAGAGAAGAGGACAGACCTCAGACCCAGCCTCTCAGGGGGGCCTGCCTTCGTTAGAGCTGTGTGCCTGACTAGAGAGGCCCACGAGCAGGGCTAGACAAGGAGAATTTGAATCCTTCTGGCCTCCTAGAGACTTTTGCAGAATTAAAATGAGAGTGACTACTGCTTTCTGTCTGCCCTGCCATGGACTATTTCTCCATTGCCAGGCCACGCTGCCTTGAAGCCAGCTGACTATGAAGTGAAATCTCTACAATCTGTGAGCTGAAATAAACCTTTCTTCCCTTGAGAGAGAGAGAGAGACAGACAGAGAGAGAGAGAGAGAGAGAGAGAGAGAGAGAGAGAGAGAGAGAG
>NW_022900928.1:65152901-65164269 GCF_012274545.1 Fukomys damarensis
GAGAGAGAGAGAGAGAGAGAGAGAGAGAGAGAGAGAGAGAGAGAGAGAGAGAGAGAGAGAGAGAGAGGCTTCTGAGGGCAAGGTTGTAGGGGCAAAAAGATGGAGACATGCCAGGGGACTTGGGTACTGCCTACGTTGCTGCTTCTCACTACTTTAATTTTCCTGCTTCCATGCCCCCAATTCTGTACCCAGTCCTCCCTCCCCTCTCCAGTGCCCTCAAGGGGAAGTGATCAGGAAGCTACTGGGCTTCAGCTGCAGCTGGGACAACAGAATGGCACCAGCTCCAACTTGGCAGCTCAGTGTTGTGTGCACTCAGCTGCCCTGGGGTCAGCTCAGTGTCTGTGCGGCCTGCTTGCCCTTGCTCTATTGACCACACACAGGATGAGCTGCCTGTCTGCTCTGGCCGGTGTCTTAGGTGGGTTTCCAGGAGCAGCCCTTTCCCACCTGTGGTTCTGAGGCAAGATACGAGTGGCAGAGATGGCATCTGCCTGGCATCAAGTTCTTTTCATATCCCATTGATGCCAGAGCCTGAAAGAGTTTGGCTGAGGAGGGCTCTGCCTCAAACTGCTCCCTATGTGGCACTTGGATCCTTAGACTGCGATGCTGGCGCAGGTCCGGAGACTTCCTTTCTTTCAACTTCTCTTCTGGGTCAGATACCAGGGTGCCAACTTCTGCCAAGAGCTGCCTTTTCTCCATTGTACTCATTGCTTCCCTCCTAGCTGTTATAGCAGCTGCCAAGAGATGCAGTTTTCACCAACACTGTGTACTCCCAGAAGGAAAAGGAAAAACACTTTCCAAGTTGCAGTCTTAACGAGAGTGGGAAGCCGGGTCTGTGCCAGGGAGCAGATTGATTTTTTCCTGTTAAGGAAACGGGCTCATGGTAACAGTCTAGTGTGCGGCTGTGAACTTGCCCACAGTGGCAGGAGCCCCGTGAAGCCCTAGGGAGGCCAGGCGAGCTCTTAGGTGGCCATACTGTGGGAAGCATATGTCCTGTCTCTGCCCTCAGAGACAGCTCCACCCAGCTGCCCAGGGCATCAGGCAGAAACTGGCAACAGAGGCTCCCAAAGCAAGGCTGTTCCAAAGATGGGAACTTGGCTACGTAAACTCTTTTCATTTCTGGCCAAATTATAGTTTGGATGGAAGGCTGGGGAGAGGGCGAGAAGAGGAGCTGAGTTTGGAAAGGAAAAGATAGGCACTGCGGAGCAACAGTGACCATTCTTTTCTGGAGCCTTCTGAGGGGCTGGAGCATGGGTGAAACGGGACCCTTTCACCAGGGAGTGAAGATGAATACTTCCTGCTCTTCCTCCTCTCCAAGGCTGACCCAGGCGCCCTGGCTTTTCACTTCAGTCCACTCCCAGAGGCAGGGAAGGGTGGGAGGGAGCAGGGAGTAGGGGTCAACAGGCACAGAGCCTTGGAACATTGTGTTGACCAGAAGTCATTTACTGGCATAACAAAATTTTAGTTTTGGAAAATGAACTTGACCCTGCAGGAAGACAAAGCAGCCTAAATCCCAGTGGCCCCAGAAAGCCCTCCCAACTCAGTCACTGGAGAAATCTGACACCAGTTGGTGGCAGCATAGCTCTTGCCTGGAGTCTCTGGTCCCCAGTTACTCTGCTGTGGGCCACAGGAACATATATGGAGCGCCAGTTCTGAGGCCCAGAGACTTGGCTTAAACCCGCTGGGATGGAGCCCAGCATAGGTAGGTTCCAGGCCTCCAGGGGTTCCTGCTCCAGTCTCCATGCCATGGCTCCAATTATAGCTCTAGGCAAGAGCTCTGCCACACTGACACAAGCCAGTCCTCTGGTTACTCTCCCGCCTATCCCGTAAAGACAACTAGCTACTCTGCTCCTGAGGATAGACATGACAGGACTCAGTACTCACATAAGCTTGAATAGCAATGCCATGAGGCTCTATTTTTAAGTCCATAGCAAGAAGCCAACACCCAGATTCTACCATAGGAAGGCATTTCAAAGGAGCTGTTAAATCACTGTACTTGTTTCTATAACAATGTGTGTATTTGTTTCAAGTTAAAAATTTTGAGATCAAAGTCATTCGCACAGTTTATTCAGAGCCCTCAGTGGTCTCCCAACAGAGGCCTTAAGAGGTTCAAATCTTCCATGGCAGAGGAGCAGAGGGGCACGACAGGGAAGCAGGAAGGGAAAAGAAACACATTGATGCCTAAGAGAAGACCTCTGGGACAGGGCAGGGTCACGAGGCCCACAGCACTTACAATGCTCCGGAGCATCTTGTCCCCACCACTGAAGGTGACCGCCAGCATGGAGGCACACTCTTCCGCATAGAAAGGCATCCGTCCCTCCTCATCCACAGCACCTGGCACCAGGAAGGAAAGTGGGAGCTGAGATGACAAGCTGATTCTGCAGTAGGGACCTAATGACATTGGAGCTGGCTGTGACTCTCTCTTAGGGGCAGCCTTGAGCTTAAAAAGTAGTCTGAGCTGGTCAGGCCTGGTGGCACATCACATTCCTGTAATCTCAACTACTGGGGAGACCGAGGCAGGAGGACTGCAAGTTCAAGGCCTGCCTGGGCAGCTTAGCAAGACTTTGTCTCAAAAAAAAAGAAAACAAAACAAAACATGTTTTGAGTAGTTTCCAGGACAAAAGTGAAGGCTTTCCACCTCTATACTTAGTCTTTTTTTTCTTAATATTTGCTAAGCATCTGCCATATGGAAAATGCCACGTATTGATTTCAAGGAGTCTATAGTCAGGCAGGAAGTTGGGTAAGTAAATAATTATAGATGGAGTGACAAGTCCTATGTCTGGGAACAGAGGTAAAGGGCACTCAATCTAGGCTAGTGAGGAATTAGGGAAGGCTTCAAGCAGAAGGCAAGGGCCCCATAGAAAGAGAAGCCACAACAAAGACCTGACTAGTCACGGTGGGGATGGAAGCAGGGAATGGTTCAAAGTGTTCCCAGAGAAGTCTTGAGATCTTGGAGAGCAGGCCTAGTCCTATTCCAGCCCAAAGTGATGCCCTTTTGCACAAGTATTCAGTTATATGAAGACACACACACACACACACACACACGTCACATCACTACCTATGGTTACGGTGTAGATGGAGTTGGCATAGCCATCATAGTTGCAGTTGTCATTGTGTTGGCCCCCATTACCACTGGCCACCACGAAGATGCTCCCAAAGCCCTGGCGGCCAGCCATCACCCCGTGCTGCAAGGCAGCCTGTGGAACAAAAAAGGCGGGGTATAAGATGACAAGCTCATGGAGAGACCCCTACCTACCACACCAGTCACTCCTGCCACCCCTTCTAGAAAGCAAAAGGAAATAAAGTTCAAAGGGTACTGGGCACTGGGGAAAGGGATTCACAGAAGGGTTCAAGATGGGGAGGGAGCTTAGAGTTGAGCAAAGTTGGATGGATGTACTCTGCTTATCACACGAGAGTGGGGCCAGGAATGAGAGCTAAGAACAAGATCCAAGGGAAGCAAGCTGAAAACATGACTCCATGTCCCACTCTAAGACCTGTGTCCACCACCTGCTGGCCCTGGTTCGGTGTACACTTCCGGAAAGGAGGCAGCTGGGGGAGGGGTGCAAAGAGGGATGGCCTTGTAGGAGTTTTTCTAGGGCCAGGTCTCCTAATCTCCATCCAGTCAGTTACCTTTCCAAGTTGGTGAGGGCCATCTACTGTCTTCCCATCATCATCTGGACCCCAGCTGTGGAGAAATAGCCATAGGGAAGAACCAGAGCCAGGGCCCCTACCCACCCAGGGTCTCCCAGTCTCTGCTGGTTACCCTGTCTGTGGCTCTTACTCTCTTCCCAAGGGTTTCAGTTCAGGACTGCCATGATTTTTTTTTCCTTTTTGTGGGTGCTGGGGACTGACCCAGGGCTGCCAGCACACTACCTCTCTAAGCAAGCAGTCTACCACTGAGCTACATTCCCTGCACTAGGATTCTGTTATGGGAAAACATAGGCTTCCAAGGTCTGGCCCTTTTCCAAACTGCAAAATAGAAGACTGCACTAAAGCTCTTCCTTTCCCTGGAAATGTTCCCAGTGTAGGACTTCTTTAATCTGACCTTTATTCTGACCCTGAGCTCTGATGCTCAGGTCCCACTGACAAGAGATAGTACATAGCTATAGAGCAGAACGGGGTCAGTCCTAGGAGACCCAGGGATCACCACTGGGTTTGATGGCAAGGCACCCATGAAGGGATGCTCTATATGGGTTAGTTCTTGGTTCTCAGGCTGAGGAATTCTGTTCTTTGAGAGGAAATGCCTTGTAGATGATATCAAGGATATAAGAGGTAGCAGTTCGGGGCAGGAACAATACCATGGGAGCCACCTACCCCAGTTCCTCCTTATCTGGTCCACCAGAGCCACAGCCTGAAGTTGCAGGCCGCAGGGTGGTGGAGACTGGCACTGGGATTCAGCTTACCTTGGTTGAAGAAAGCTTTGTGAGTTTAGAAAATAAACAACTGTGTGACAGGCTGGGGCACTCTTGTGGCAACCCAATTACTGGGGTGACAAAAGTTTAAGACTGAGCACCCAGTGGTTGGGGCTCTAGAGAAATGAGGGCAGTGGCCTTATTAGCTGAATAAGGGGCCCATGTGGACCTGCCTGAGTCAGTCCATCTTGCTGTCCTTGTGTTGGGAGGATTCATTCCAGGTGCTCCACCCTCTTGCCCTCTCACCTGTGCTGCCTCACCTGCAGCTCTGCCTCACCTGCAGCTGTAGATGTCATTGATCTGATAGTGCTTGTTGAATGCCACAGCCTCCATGCTGTCTGTGAGTGGCCCGTCCAGTACTCGGATGCCTAGGCATTGAAGACACCAGATTCTTACTAACTGGCCACCCAAGAAAATGGTAACTTTGCTGGTCCCCCAAGTCGGGGACTGGGTGATGGGAAGACTTATTTCCCATTTGTTCTTTGGTCCTTTTAAAGTTATACCACATATATGTGCTGTTTGAAAAAAATTTTATTCATACTGGAGCTTAGACTGTAATGATTCTGGGGCTGTGTGGGAAAAATAAAGCTAGAATGTAGGTAAGTGATTCCCTTTTTATCTTCTCCCCTAATCATGTGAACCATCTAGCACAATACCTAACACATAAAAGATGTTGGGTAAATGGTTCTCATTATACCAGTGGTAGTCCCAGAGATGCCTGTTCCCCCTCTAAAAAGGGGAGGGGAATGTCATGTCTTGGTGACCACATAAGGACAACTGGGGCTTTCAAAAGGGGATAGGAGCTGGACATGGTCACACAGGCCTATAATCCCGGCCCTGAGGGAGGCTGAGGCAGGATGATTGTAAGTTTGAGTTCTTCCTGGGCTACTCAGCAAGACCTTGTCTCAAAATAGAAAACAGAAAGGGCTGAGGATGTAGCTTAGTGGAAGAGCAGCCCTGGGTTCTATCCCCACTACTGATGAAAAAAAAAAGGGACTTGAACACTAATGGTTTACAACCCACTCTGCAATCTCATCTACAGAGGACTGCTGCTCTCTGCTGGAGAATGAGAGGAATGCACCCAGCCTACTGGATCCACAGGTTCTCAAGCATTTTGGGGAATCATTTCCAAGGGCTCCGCCTTCATTCCTTTCACTTTCTGCCCTGATGGACAAAAATTGAAGAGGAACCGTAGAACCGTTTCCAGTGGGGGACTGGGCCATGCAGCTTTCTTGAATGGGCTGACAGGGGGCTGGAGAGGTGAGCCTGAGAGAGCAGTTTGCACAGATCCATGGGGTAGAAGAGGCACCAGAGTGTTGACAGGCACTTCGTAAACTACGAAAACGCAAGTACAGCATAGTCAAAGGGAAGGAGATGTTATGATGACTTGGGTCACAGATCAGAAAAAGGGAAGAGGAGACTGGAGAGGTGGGGCTTGGGGACCTCCGGCCCACATAAAGAGCATTTCATCTGTTTTATAAAGTACTGCTAAAAATATGTTTGAAACATCACTGCACTGAAAAACCAACCAGCTAATTGTCCTGCTAGGAGTTTACCCTTTAATGAGGCCATGTGTGTAGGGGGTGGGATAAAGAACTTTCACAATGGGGGGGGTGTTGGGGAACAATTACTGTGCCTGGCCTGTGCCTCCCAAGTTCATTTGGCAGCTACCTGCTATGCGGCTCCCATAGGCCACGCCTACTGCACAGAAGCTGTTGTTGGGCACAGCAGCAATCTCGCCTGCACACCGCGTACCATGGTGGTTGCCATTCTCCACGTCCGGGTGGGGCATGGGATCAGGGTCATTCGAGTTGAGGTCATAGCTACCCTCAGGGCTCTGAAATATTGAGGGACAATGGGTAAGTCACTCACTGGTTAGAAGAAGTCGGGTCCTAGGGGTGGGGGGAGAAAGGACCTGGGAGTTTGGGATTCCAAGGCAGGGAAACAAGCCCATCACTCTGCAAAGCACATGGGCCACAAAATAAGAGCAGCAGACAGTGGGGTAAAACTGGGAAGCACTGTGGCTCTTGGCAAATGTCTCTCATGCATATTACAGGAATGGACCCTCTGCACAATGGCTTTGGAAGCCCAGGATAAGAGAGATTTCGGGACATCTAAATATTTAATTTATTTTTTCCAGTACTGGGGATTGAACTCAGGACCTTGTGCTTCCAAGGCAGGTGCAGTGCCACTAAGCTAAATCCCCAGCCCCACATTTTATTTTTATTTTCATTATTTTTTTGGAGACAGGGTCTCACTATGTAGTTCAGGCTGGCCTACGTGGCCCAGGCTGGCCTCAAATTCATGGTGCTCCTCCTGCCTCTGCCGACTGCTGGGATTACAGGCATGTGCCACTATGCCCGGCTAAGATCACATTTCCGAAAGAGTGAAGTATCCAAAGCTGTGGAGAGGGAAGCTGCCTACGGGGGCCGCTCCTTACTCCACAGAGAGGGAGCAGCAACAGGAAGCAGGAAGTTCTGCTGAGGTTGCTCTCCCTGGGGGCTGCAGCACCTGTTGTGTCCTAACTGCCAGGCTGGAAGGCTAGCTGGGAAAGGGTAGGAGAAAGCACCCCACCCCACGTCCCAGGCTATTTGGTTTGGCTCAGTGCCCACTTGGGAGTGAGATAAGACTGAGGCACGGAAGGGGCTCAGACGTGAGATGGGAGTGTGGTTCTGGGCCACTTACATAGTTGGGTGCGATGTCCTGGATGGTGTGCTGCACACCGTCGTCTACCACCACCACCGTCACCCCGCGCCCAGTTACATTGCGCTCCCACACGCCTGTCACATTGATGTCCCTGCCAGGGCTCCGCCGGTTATTCTGTAAGAGACAGGGTGGGAATGAAATGACACACAGTAGATCCCAGAGAGAGACAAGTTAGTTAGCAACCCCTTTTCATTTTGGCTTCCACCAAAGAGCCAGGGGGCTGGGGATTTAGCTCAGTGGTGCCTTTGGCTGCCTTGCAAGCACAGGGACCCAAGATTGATTCCCCAGTACCAAAAAAATAAAAAAAGAGACAGGGAGATGCCATGTACCAACAGGTCACAGGTAACAGAGCCAAGAGGGTCACGTGAGAGCTCTGCCACAAGACGTGGGCTCCAGGAACATTTGGCACCACTCCTGGGCGACTGGGGTGAAATGGTGGCTAGGTTAAGAGTTGGACAATATAGCTATTATGTCAATGTTTGTAGTTATCACGTATGTAATAGAGCCCATAATGTGTCAGGCACTGCTATAAGCGCTTCATAATGTATTTTTATATGTACTTACCCTAACCTGAATTCCACGAGGCAGGTACAATTATAGGCTCCCTTTTACAGGTGGGAAACTGAGGCACACAGCGTGAAGCAGAGGCACGAACTAATAAGTGGCCTATTTGTAGCCAGAGTGCCTGAAGCACCGCAGAACAGTGACTTTCTAGGCAGAGGACAGGGAAAGTAGAGGCTGAAGGCAAACTACCACCCAGGCCCCAGAAATGTCCCTTCGGGGGAAGGGTGGGGTGGCGGGAGAGGGATTTGGTGAGAAGCCCAGTAGAGAAGTGCAGCAGAACCCACCCACTGGAAGCAGAACTGCAGAGCTGAACTCACCAGGTGCCACTGCTGCGGGTACTTGGGGTCATTGAAGTGGACACTGCGCTTGGCCCGCTTTAGCAGCCTCTGCTCCGAGTGCCAGTGGACAGCTTTGTGCCCAGCTAACACGGCCTCGACCTGCTGCCGGACAACCTGCACCTCCATGGCCTGCCTGAGCCCAGCTGGCTGCACAAAGAGGTAGTGGCCCCGTAGCTCTCCGATGCGCCCGGCATTCATCAGCCCTGCTGCCTGGGCCACAGCATCTGCTTGCTGCTCCAGATGCTCTTCCTCCCGATCACCTTCTGGGCTGTGCAGATGCACAGCCCAGCTGAGGCCCCCTGGGCCTTGGGCATTGGGCCCACCTGCCCCTGCCAAGCCCATGACCCAGGGAAACAATAAGAAGAGCCCGGCTAATTCCAGCCAGAGGCAGATGGGCAGGCCCAGGGGGGCATCTAAATGTGGCACTTTCTGCCTCCCCTTCGGCATCAGAGCAGCAGGCTGCAGACAGAGAGAAAGGACAGAAAAGGGACAAAAGAGTGATGACTACAGGAACTGAGAGGGTGACTTTGGGCCATCAGGTGTGGCCCCATGGGAGACCCTCAATCTGCTCCTTTTACAGCGCTCAACCCTCGATCCTCTTTCTAGTCACATTTACTTCTGATCAACAAGGCAGGGCAGCAGGTGGAGTGTGCGCCGGTACTGATGCTGATGCCTTCCCATGTACCACAGTCCAATCCCTAGTACACCAGAAACCCAGCCACGCCCAGCTGCTCACTGGCACCACGCTGCTCTTCCCGCTACTGTTGCTCACAAGGCTGGAAGGACACGCTATGCCCAAGAATGACTGGCAGCAATGACTGTCCTCTGCCAGAGTCCCACCCCCTTATTTCGAAGGGACAGAAATCTTATCCCAGCTGACATCTCAGTCTGGTTGTCCTCAGCAGGCCCCATGCCTACCTGGGCTCTCTGTGACGTGGAGTTCCTGGTCTGGCTAACTGCGTTACACTCATTTTCTGCAACTGAAGCAAAGGTGTCACCTTCGCTGAGTAGTGTTGATTCTGAGCATAGGCTGTAGACCTGTGGGCCCCAGGAACAGAAGAAATAATGTCTTACCAAAGCCAGTGGATCAAGTAGAGACTGGCCACGAGGCCCAGGACCAGCCACCACAGAAACCGCCTGCTGATAAGTATCATGTATAGATATCTAAATCAGGCCACACACCTGAGCCTGGTGCATGCCTGCAATTCTAGCACTTGGGAGGCTGATACAGGAAGTTTGCCACAAGTTCGAGGCCAGCCTGAGCTACATAGCCAGTCCCTGTCTCAAAAAACCAAGAAAAATAAAATAGTCCATCTGGAACATATCTGACACAGTACGGCCAAATCAGTGTAAAATCCAGAGACCTTACTTCTTGTCCTATTATGCTACCTTTTCTCATTTGTCTTTCTAGTGGCCTAGCTGAGGACTTAACTGTCACTAAAATCCCTCCTGCGAAAGTAGGCAATTTGGAGAAGTGCAGGCAGCCAGCAGTGAAAGAGGAAAAAGCCTGAGTGGGTGGGGATGTAAAACTGAGCAGGAAGTGGCAATGACAGAGAAGATAACCCTAACGATAAAGTCTAGAGAGAGAGAGAGAGAGAAAAAAAAAAGAAAGAAAAGAAAAAAAAATAAAGATAAACTCTAAAGAGCTATCCCTGTAATTAACTTGACAGGTGCCTTGGGACTGAGGCCCAGGCTCCAAATTCAGTCTCAAGTCTCCAACTGCCCACGTTCCACGGACCCAAGGAAGTACCTGGTCCTCGGAGCCCTCAAAGAACAAAAAGGGCGAAATCTGAGCTGGTAGGCAAACATGGAGACGTGGACAAGTGAATGTGAGTGTCTGGGCTCTGCTGTCTACTATCTCCACCCCGAGTACTCAGACACACACTGAAATGAAAACAACTCAAAGCATCCTAGAAAAACATCACGAATGCTCCCTTGGAAAGGGAGGCGATCTACGCCACATCCTTCCAAAATTCCCCATCCCGTATCTTTTCCTCTCAGGTTTCCAAGCATATTCTTTAAATTTCTCCCTACCTGCCAGGAGCCAGCACTGCCCCGAAATATGCAGGTGTCTTCCCCTTTAGCCATTCTGTTAGAAAGGTAAGCAGGCAGCCTCCTTCCATCTCAGTAGAACCCACCATAGATTTGAGGAAGAAGAAACCTAAGATCTTCCTGTTTACAGGATCAGAACAGTATGGTTTGTTTGTTTGAGACAGGTGGTTGCTATGTAGTTCAGGATGGCCTTGAGCTATGTAGCCCAGACTGAACTGCAGCGATCCTCCTGCCTCAGCTTCCCCGGGGCTGAGATTACAGACATGTTACATCACGCCCGGCCACAGTAGCACTTTTATCAATCTGGCTTCCGGGCATAGAACTTTAAACTCCACCACTCCCAACTGCTAGGCCTATCTCTGCAGCTTTGAGTGGTTAAAGAAGAAAGGCAATTCAAAGTCCAAGAATCTACTCCCGAGTGACTGTCCTCGAAGCTTCCACACCCTGAGCCAGGTCATGGACCCGGGCTAGTTTCACTGATCCCCCCTTCCGTGGCCTCCACGGCTCCGTGCACCGCGCTCCCCTCTTGAGGACCCACACAGTCCTGGAATCCCAGACTCTGGGGTTCCGTCCCGCGGGGGTCCCCCATATCACGACCAGAGGCGCCCTCTGTGTAGCGCCCTCATCCTCAGACACCGGTTCCCCCGACTTTTGGGACGCCGGGACTTCCCACGTCCAACCCCAACCTAGTTCCCAACTCACCGGCCGGGCCGCAGCTGCCGCCGCCGCCTCCCAGCGGAAACTCGCGGCTTCCCGGGAGCCGGAGCCAGTGACAGCGGCATCACTTCCGCCCGGCGCCGCAGCCAATCAGCGGCCGGTTCTCGACCCGACTGTCTGCCGGAGCAAAGGGCGCTCGGGACAGCGCCAGGGCGTGCGGGGTGCTGGGTTTAGCTTAGATGCCGAGTCTTCTGGGCATCTTCAACAGCGTCCCTCCCTGAGGCATCTCCTTCATGGCGTCCTCTGAAAAGGGCATCTCGGTTCCGACCTTTAAACATACCATGTTCCTCTTCTCCCCCTGACTGCCGTGGCCCCGACTCTCCCTGTGACCCTCCCAGAAGGGCGCCTGCATCCATCAGGCCGCCTTTCTTCTCGCAGTCACACGTTTCTCTTCTCTGCGCCCCCGCAGAGGCCATAAGACCTTAGGGGTCTATCACCTGATCCGCCTTCCCTAGGCAGTGCCGGCTCTCGCCGCCAGAGGGCGCTGTCGGAGGCGGCGCCGAGCGTCGGGGCCTCTCCTTTCTCTGGAAGAGCCTCGCCCCCTCCGCTCGTGCCGCCGGAAGTGGGAGGTGTCGCGCGCGA
>NW_022900928.1:65164673-65165689 GCF_012274545.1 Fukomys damarensis
TGCCGTTCTACCCGCGGACCCGTCGCTGCCCTCGTCGCCGCCACCGGGGTGGCCGCCGCCGGGTTGCGGGATTCCTGCAGGCACGCGCCACTCTCCGGCCAGATGTTTCTGTCCCCAACGTCCCCACCCCGCAGCCCATCTTGTTCTGTGGCTTAGTTACCGGGCACCCCGACTCTGGACTGTCGGAGCCAGAATGTTTGCGCTTGAGCAGTAATGATGGGGTCCATTTTCGCCTGAGAGCGTTGTGTAATGAGGGAAACCGAGGCGCGGTGCTGCGTCTGAAGGGTCGACGCCGCCCGGCCCTCCCTATGCTCACCCGTCGGAGTTCAGGGTTGCCCCTGTGATGCTGTCAGAATAAAAATAATGTAAACAGCCTATATTCATGTCCCACCTCCACATTTTTCTTTTTTGTAACCATAAAAGGCCCTGAGTTTGTCCTCCTGCAAAAAAGGATGACCTTTTGACCTAAAAAAGAGAAAGTATTTTCCTGAGTCCTCTTAAATCACGTTTTTCAGCTTCTCTTGCTCTTGCTAGGATAACTAGGTTTCATTCTTTTTGGCATCTCTGTGGTAACTTCGAAGAGTCTGTACTTTGCCCAGGCTTTGTATATCAGGCTTTTCCCATCTGCGGGAAGGGCACACATTGAGTAAAAGATGCATATTGGGGTTGCCCAATTTTGTATTGTTTGATCTTGTAACCACTTCCAAAAAAATTAATGAAGACTTCTTTGAATATAACACCATAAAATGACTTAACATACCATGTTTATACTAGGCCAGAAAATACATGTTTTGTAAATAATAGTAGACAAGGTAAGTATTTGAATCAATTGGAATATTCTCCTAGATTATGATCTATTTTAAATAACTACTTGTGCCAAAAGAGAAAACAAGCTTTGCACAGACTCCTAGATATTTATATAAAGAAAGTGAGTTGGGGATTAGTCCACTGGGACCTATTGCATTGCCGTAGTTCTTTTAATACCTTACTGTGGAATACTCTTTTTTTTTTTTTTT
>NW_022900928.1:65165821-65170778 GCF_012274545.1 Fukomys damarensis
CCTTTCTGTGGAATTCTCTTTTTTTTTTTTTTTTCCTCTCTCCTGGAGCCCAAGTTTTTCTTTTTTGTATCTTAGAACAATGCTGTTGCTGTTGAGGGGGAAAGATCCATTGATTTAAACTTTTAAACTTGCAGCCTGTATTTTGTTTCTGAATATACAGAGCATGATGGCTGCATCTGAGGCAGCTGGTGGTGTGGCCAATACTCCCAGTCCTCCGGAATCCTCTTCTAGTTTATGTGCTTCCAAATCCGATGAAAGCCTCCCAGATGGTCTAAGGTAATGTGTAGATTCTTTAGGGTAAAGGGGTGTTGAGATGGGCCTCTGTGAACTGATTTTTCCTCTTTCTGTCTTTGTGGCACTGCAGTAGATTTAAATTTTTAAAGGTAGGGCCTCAGCAGATGTGCTAAATAGTTGTTAACATAGATAGTTTAGGAGTGGGGTTAGCTCATCAAAAATGCTTTACTGCGTAGATGTTCAGGATCATGTTTATATATTATATTCATTTATAAGATACTTATATATACAGATAATTATACAGAGATATATCTGAGCATATAGAAAAATGTAGAGATATATGCGGATCTATTTAAATAGCCTTGTTAATATGCTGTGCCATATATTGTGCTTTCCATCCAAGCTCTTGAGGGCAGGCATTATAATTACCCAAACTGACATCTTACAGTGAGTGGCCAGTGTATTGCTTTGTGCAATGTTGACCTGAATTGACTAGAGTACTTGGGACCTATGTAATAGAGAATACTCTACTAGCAAATGTATTAACACATTTGACTCTCATAACAGCCCCAGGAAGTAGGTGCTGATATTGTTCCCATTTGCAGATGAGGAAACTGAGATACAGAGAGGCTTGTAACTTGCCCAAGGTTATCAAGCTATGTTGGAGTCAAGGTTGTCTAAATCCAGAGTACTTAATAAATGTTTGTTTGAAAGAAGAGGTATTTGTTAAGGAGTGGGTAATGGGGGAAGATGTTTTATAAACGTAACAGTAGACTTGAATTTTTATGCTTTTATTCATTTTATAATAAACAATGTATTGCTAGTTATAATAATTACAGCTAAGGGTTACTGAGTATTTCTTGTGTGCTGGGCCCTCTACTGAAACTCATGTAATCCTCAGAATAATCCTGTGGTAATATTTCTATTTTAAAATGAAATAATTTGCTAGACTCAAACTGCTAGCAAATGGTAAAGATTCAAAACAGGCACTGTATATACCCAGCTTTGCAATTAAGTTACCCACCATGTGCTGTAGTTAACTCCCAGCAAAAAGGAATCAAAAAGAATATCTTTATAGTCATATATACTATGTCCTAGATACTCTTTCATTTGTTTTAATTTGGACAAATCCTATTGAGGAAGGAAAGACACATTGCTTTAAAGCCTCAGCCAGTGGTAGTTTGGGATTTTTAAGGGGTCATTTGACAGAATCAGGGTTTTTAAAAAGGGAATGCAAAGAGATTTAACATAGATTTAATTCCTAGGTAAAGACTTACAGCTGTGAATGTTGGCTGTCACTGTAAATTTGTTTTAAAGATCTTTTTTAAAATAAAGTACAATGAGCCAAAGATGGGTGTGCATACCTATAATGCCAGCACTCTGGGAGGCTGAAGCAGGAGTATCACAACTTCAATCCCAGCCTGGGCAATTTAGCAAGACCCTGTCTCAAAATAAAAAATATAAAAGGCCAGGAGTATAGCTCTGTGCAAAGACCCTAGGTTCAATCCCCAGTACTGGAAACAATAGCAACAAACCCCCAAAACAATACATTGCTGGGAGGCTGGATGGTAGCTTGGGGGAGAGTGTGCTTATCATATATGAGGCCTTGGATTTGATCTCCAGCACTGGCAGGGTTGAGGAGGGGAAGCAATGCATTAGTGTGTGTGACAAATAACAGAATAACTATACTGATGTTAAATATACATGCACTTGCTGTCTGTGATAAATTTTTTTTGTTTGTTTTTTTCAATACCAGAGATTAAACTCAGGACCTTGCTCTTGTGAGGCAGGTCCTTGTGCTTGTGAGGCAGGCACAGTGCCACTGAGCTAAATCCCTGGCATGTGATAAAATTTATATTGAAAATTTTAGTTTGGGATTCAAAATTATACTTTAGACAACTTGAGGTAATGCTATCCTTTTGAAACCTGTTGAAGAACTGATGTAGTTCCAGTCAAAGCTCTGTTTAATAATTTTGAGGGAAGTTTACTTTGTGAAATAAAAATAGTATTTCATAAAAGAAATAGTATGCATAACTATTCTAAAAGCTATTTTATCTGTGTCCCCAAAGTTTACTCACATTGGTTCTCAGAATTTTTTATATCTTGAGGATTATATCAAACATTTATGTTTGGGCATTTACTATATAGATTGTCTCCAGAAGCCAGCTTTTCACCCATAAGCAAGACTCCCTGAATGTGGAATAGAAACTAAGTTCTCTTTCACTCAGATTATTGGGAGGGTTTATAGTCTAGTTGTTTTTCAAGGTAATGTTGAAAGTACTATTGTAATTGTCTTTAAGTCTGGGTGAGAGAGAAATTTTTGTTTTCGGTGGTGGTGCTCAGAATCGCACCCAGGACCTCAAACATGTTAGGCAAATGCTTTACCACTGAGCTATACCCGAAGCCCAGAATCTTTTTATCTTTTGTTTTCAATAGCCCCAAAGACCCCGCAGAGAAGCAGAAGAACTTGCCTCCGTCGAGTGTAAGTAGCCAAACGATAACCAAGGAGAATAACAGAAATGTGCATTTGGAACACCCAGAGCAGAATCCTGGTTCATCAGCAGGTGACACTTCAGCAGCGCATCAGGAGGTTTTAGGAGAAAACTTGATAGCCACAGCACTTTGTCTTTCTGGCAGTGGGTCTCAGTCTGATTTGAAGGACTTGGCCAGCACAGCAGGAGAGGAGGGGGACACGAGCCTCCAGGAGAGCCTCCATCCAATCACTCGGTCTCTTAAGGCAGGGTGCCATACACAGCAGCTTGCCTCCAGGAATTGCTCTGAAGAGAAATCCCCACAAGCCTCCATCCTAAAGGAAGGTAGCAGGGACACAGGCTTGGATTTCCGACCTGTGATGCCTCCAACAAATGGGGTTGAAGGAGTCAGAGTGGATCAGGATGATGATCAGGATAGCTCTTCCCTGAAGCTTTCTCAGAACATTGCTGTACAGGTCAAGTATCAAGTTTCTACTACTAAAATGGAATTTGGGGGGTTTTTTCGAGGGTAGGAGACCTTCATATGTGGTGGAGAACTACGCTGTCTCAATTTTGTTGTGTTCATACAATGCTATGCAATTACTTCATTCTGGTGTTCCATAAATAAAGCCAGTAGCCAGTATCTAATCTTATGGCAAGTAGGGACTTTATGACCTTCATATAATTTCTTCGCTGAGTAATTGATGAATGCAGGTCATTAGCATTCATATTTCCCATCTTTGTCC
Organism: Fukomys damarensis; assembly: GCF_012274545.1. NCBI lineage: Eukaryota > Metazoa > Chordata > Mammalia > Rodentia > Bathyergidae > Fukomys > Fukomys damarensis. Next base: position 65,169,273 of record NW_022900928.1, read on the forward strand.
TTACAGGAGGAATCCTTCTTAATTCTCTGACTACATCTTAAGAAGTACAGTGTATCCTGCCTTCTAGTGACTGGTGTGCTCTGTCATAGGAAGAAGTATGGGCACAATAGGTTGTAGGGGGCAAAATTCTCATGTCAGATTTGAGGCTTTCTCTCAGACAAATACTGGGTGTTGTTCAGGTTATTATGTGGGATAAATGACTAATGTGATACAGATATTGGTATCCGTTTGCCAGAGCTATGTTGCTTCTCTTGCTACAAAGATGATAAGGAGAAAACAAAAAGTTTGCTCTGTTAGTTGTGGTCGATCTCCAGGTAAAAATACTGTAATAATTCTGTATCTCTTAAAATGACTGTGAACTGTTCTGAATGTACTTGTTTCTTCCTTCATAGACTGACTTTAAGACGGCAGATTCAGAGGTGAACACAGATCAAGACATTGAGAAGAATCTAGTAAGTATTTAATGTGTTGTTGTTATGTGAAGCCATTAAAACAGAACATCTACAAGTTTATCATCTCAGTTGGAGAACATTTCAGGAATCTCCTAGCAGATGATCAGCTAACTTCTACTTGATCACTCAAGACAAGACTCTTCCTACCTCATATAGCCAACTATTACATTTTTTAACAATAGCTTTTATTTTCAGATTCTGAGCTAAAGACAAACTATACATTCTAGTATAGTTCTCTTGAATTTTCTGGAGTAAATCTGACTCCTCTTTGACTTATTAGCCCTGCATATGTTTGAAGTTGTTCTGTTTTGTTTTTTGAGACAGAGTCTCACTATGTAGTTCAGACTGCCTTGGAACTCACTGTGTAGCCCAGGCTGGTCTTGAACTCACAGTGATCCTCCTACCTCAGCCTCCGAAGTGCTGGGATTACAGGCGTGCACCACCATGCCCATCTTGTTTGAAGGTTTTTGGTTTTGGTTTGGTTTGGTTTTTTGTTGTTGTTGTTTGTTTTTTGTATTTTTTGGTATTGGACATTGAGCCTGAGACCTTTGCATCAACCTACATTTCCATCCTTTTTAATTTTAATTTAATTTATTTTTTTGGTACCCAGGATTGAATTTGGGTCCTTGTGCTTGCGAGGCAGGCACTGGAACCACTGAGCTAAATCCCCGGCCCTCCCATCCTTTTTTAAAAACAATTTCTATTTTAGTCTCCTAAGTTGCTCAGTTGGGGCTTGAGCTTCTGATCCTCCTGCTTCAGCTTCCCAGAATGCTGGTGTTGCAGTTGTGCACCATCATACCCAGCTGTATGAAGGTTTTTTAATGCCTCTTTAATCCTTCCTGTCTAAACCTATCCAGATGAAACATTCCCTCATGTTTTTGGCATTCTTCTTTTTTTTCATATATTTTTCCAGGTCTTCCATTTTCTCATCCTGGTTACTTTTGCCTAGGCATGTACCATTGGTATTTCTTTTAAAAACTGATCTCAAGAATCAAATGAGGGCCGGGGATTTAGCTCAGCGGTTCGGTGGCCTGCCTTGCAAGCCAGGACACGA
>NW_022900928.1:65170920-65181255 GCF_012274545.1 Fukomys damarensis
AAAAAAAAAAAAAAAAAAAGAATCAAATGAAATAGTCCAGGTATAATTCATAGTAGAGGAAATCTCTCAGTCTCTCATTCTAGACATTATTTCTTTGTATGCTGTTAATGTCTAGTCAAACTCCATCAAGTCTTTATCTTTCTTTTCTTTTCTCTCTCTTTTTTTTTTTTTTGATTTTTCAGTCCAGGTCTCCCTTTGTAGTTCAGGCTAGCCTGAACTCACTGTGTAGCCCAGGCTGGCCTCAAACTTGCAGCAATCCTCCTGCCTCAGCCTCCCAAGTGTTATGATTACAGGCATATGCCACCACCCCTGGCTAAGTCTTTTTCTTATGTATTCTTTATTCCTTTTTTCTTTTGGTACTGGGGATCGAACTCAGGTCCCTGCACTTGCAAGGCAGGTGGCGGAACCACTCAGCTAAATCCCTGGCCCCTTTTTTTTTTTTTTTTTTTTTTTTTTTTTTCCTTTTCTTTTATTGAGTTTATTGGTACATTTTTAGGTATACAGTACAATTACATTCGTTATTGGGATCTTGTACTTTTACATGACAGGTCTTGTTTCTCATTTTTTCCCCTTGTATGTATTCTTTATTGATATCTTTTCCACTTTATCCTTTGGTAGTTGTTTGTAACACTTAGATGGGGAATTTTGTCTTTGTTAAAATCCCTTTCTCTGTTCCTGGCATTATGGTTAGAATTTCTACCTTTTAAGTAAATGGACATTTAAAAATATGTACAGCTTATTTTTCTGTTTTTGAGATGGGATCTCACCATGTTGCCTAGACTAGCCTTGACTCTTAGGCTCAAGTGATCATCCCTTTTTTTTTTTTTTTTTTTTTTTTTGGTGGGGGGTTGTTTTGAGACAGGGTCTCACTGTGTAGTTGAGACTGACCTGGAACTCACCGTGTAGCCCAAGCTGGTCTCGAACTCACAGCGATCCTTCTGCCTCAGCCTCCCGAGTGCTGGGATTACAGGCATGCGCCATCACGCCTGGCCTCAAGTGATCCTCTTGCTTCTGCCTTCTGAGAAGCTGAATAAATGATTTTTCTTTTCTTTTGAGACAGAGTCTCGCTGTGTGTTTCAGGCTGTCCTTGAACTCACTATGCAGCCCAAACTGGCCTTGAACTTGTGGCAGTCTTGTTATCTCAGCCTCCCGGGTGCATTACAGGCATGCACCACCATATTCAGCTTTATGGGTTTTCTTGTTTGTTTTGTTATCAGTACAGGTTTACAGTACATAATGATTACATTTACTGTAGGGTGTTGGTACATGTGCATGACACATCTTAATTCTTTTTCCCTCCTCCCTTCATCTCTTGGTCCCCTTCCCATTTTCAAAATATCTATCTCCCTATTTCCTGTTATCTATCTTTTATTTTGCTCCTTAATTTTCTTGTACTTTAGCTTTCTCGTATAAGAAACCATGTAATATTTAAGCTTGTGTGTCTGATTTATATCACTTGACATTATGGTCTCAAGGTATGTTCAGTCTTCCTAGTAATGACAAATTTATCCTTTCTTATAGCAGAGTAGTCATTGTGTATAAATGCCACATTTTATTTATTTATTCATCTGTTGATTGACATACAGGCGACATCCAAAATTTAGCTATTATAGTTGTGCTGCTATTGACATGAGTATGCATATATCACTGTAATGTGATGTCTTTAATGGTTTCCAGAAGATACCTGGAAGGGGAATAGATAGGTCAAATGGAATTTCTAGGTTTAGTTGTCTGAGGAATCTCCATACTGATTTCCATAGTGATTGTATTAGTTTATACTCCCACCAACAATTTCCCTTTTTCTCACAGCCTCACTATATGTTATTTTTTTATTTCTTTTCTCTTTTTTCTTCTTTTTTTTTTGTGGTACTGGGCATTGAACTCAGGACCTTGTGCTTGAGAGGCATATGTGGCACCATTGAGCTTAATCCCTGCCCTTGTTATTTGATGTCTTAATGATGGCCATTTTGTGGCACAGGACAGTAATCCCAGCAGTTGGAATGCTGAGGCAGGAGGATCATCATAAGTTTGAGGCCAGCTTGGGCCACATAGTAAATTCACAGCCAGCCTGAAATACAGTGAGAGCCTGTCTAAAAAAAAACAAAACACCACCACCACCAAAGAAACATTCTTTCTAGAGTAAGATGGAATCTCAGTGTTGTGTTTGATTTGCATTTCTGTAATGGTCAAAGAGATGTTGGGTCTTTTATTTTGGGGGATTCTTTTTTTTTTTTAGTTCTTTGTAGATATTAGTCCTCTGGCCAAGGTGTAGCCGGTAGAAATTTTTTCCCATTTTGGAAATAAGAGTGTTACAGGTTCTAGATTCTATCTTCGGTAGCATGTGTATAGCCAGTTTTTCCAGTACCATTAGCTAGAGAGTCTGTCATTCCTTTGGTGTGTGATTTTGGCCCCTAATCCTAATTAGTTGCTTCATAAGATATCCTTGTGGATTTTTTTGGGGTGATAGTTTGGTGGTCTTGGTTTCATAAGGTGATCTTTGTCATGGAATGACCTTATTTCTCCATTAATTTTGAAAGGTAGTTTTGCATGATATGTCAGTCTGGGTTGGAAGTTGTTTTCTTTTAGGGCTTGAAACACTTCACTCCAAGTTCCTCTGGCCTTTAGGGTTTATGTTGAGATGTTTGCTGTAATTGTAATAGATTTACCTTATAAGTGATTTGTTGCTTTAGCTTTCAAGATTCTGTCCTTGTGTTGGACTTCTGGGATTTTGACTTTGATGTATAGTGGAGTCTTATCTTGGCTATTTGGGGTTTTATATGTCTCACTTACTTGTATTTAAATTCTTTCCCAAAATTTGAAAAGTTTTCCACTATTATTTCTGTATATGGGTTTGTTGTGTCATTTGTGCTCTCTTCTGATTTTTTTAAGTTAATCTTGGATTAATTTTGTGTCACCTACCAGCTGTTGGATCTATTTTTCATGTCTTCTTTCTAAGGTATCAGAGTAATGGTCACCATGTCTGTAAAAATCAAAACTTTGATTTCTCATCTCAGTAAATCACACATGTACATGCACTTGTTCATGCACACACTCTCCCAATTGCAGAGTTCAAAGATCTTCTTACAGCTATCTACAGAGCTGAGGTTGAAATGTAATGATAAGGAATCAGCTGTTTGGGGTGCTATCTTCACAATTCAGGCTGTGTCCCATTAAAACTGTTCTGTTCTGTTTTGTGTTTTGCAGTATAGGGGGTTGAATGCAGGGCACTGCATTGAGCTACATACCTAATGCCCATCTCCTTTTAATTTTTTATTCTGAGACAGAGTCAGTCTTGCTAAGTTGCCCAGTTGCCCAGGCTGGACTCAAACTTTGGATCCTGATGCCTCAGCCTTCCAGAGCACTGGGATTACATGTATGCGCCACCACACCCAGCTCATTAAAACTGTTATTTACACACGTATGCAGTGGCTAGATTTGGCACATGTACTGTAGGTTGTTAACCCCATCTTAGGGTAATGTTCTATAATAGAACTGTCTATAACGATGGATATGTTCTATATTTGTGCCATTTGTTGTGGTAACCATTAGTTGTATGTGGCTTTTGAGTACTTATGATTTAGCTATGCAACAGAGGGCCAGATTTTTCTATATTATTATATTTTAATTACTATTAGGTTACATAGCCTCATATAGTTAAGTATTGGACAGTGTGTCTATAGAGCTCTGCATAATGTCTTGGACAGGCACTTGGTGAGTGTTTTTTGTGATTAAATTGGGAAGTAAACTTTTACTGTGTTGTTCCCAATAGGACAAAATGATGACGGAAAGAACCCTGTTGAAGGAGCGTTACCAGGAAGTCCTGGACAAACAGAGGCAGGTGGAGAATCAGCTCCAAGTGCAATTAAAGCAGCTTCAGCAAAGGCGAGAAGAAGAGATGAAAAATCATCAGGTATTTTGCTTGTACTGAAATTGTCAGACTGGGTATATATCTCATGGTAGATATTTGCCTTGTACATTTGCCTAGCATGTACAAGGCCCTGGGTTCAATCTCTATCACTGCAAAAAAGAAAAACATGTAAATAAATTGTTGAGAAGTAAAAACAACAGTCCCTGATCATACTTTAATTTTTTTTCCAAGTCAGTAGAAAAAGAAAAGCATTATTTACTTTTTAATGGTTTCCATAGAATTTTAAGAATAAAAAGAACTTTTGAGGCCGTCTTGTCCAATCTCTTACTTTTGTTGTAGTTCAGAGAAAAAACGATCTCTATCTGGGAAACATATATATGTAATGTCCTATCTCATATTATATGTATAATTCTGAGATTAAAAGTCTACATATGGGGCCGGGGATTTAGCTCAGTGGTACTGCTGACTGCCTTGTAAGTGCAAGGACCAGAGTTTGATCCCCGGTACCCCCCCCCCCAATGTACATATAAAAACTAGAAAAAAAAATTAAAAGAAAATTTAAGAGAATACTTATAAAAGCTCATGTGGCAAGAAGTCACTTGAAAAAACCCATGAAGAAAAAGATCAACCAGTTTAATTACATATAATAAAAACTACCAAATAATGGAAAAATCAGTTGAAAGATTGTTAGACTGAGAGAAAATATTTGTAGCACATCTGCCAGAGGATTTAATTAATATCTGTTAACATTCTGAATATTTCTACAAATGCATGGTGAAAGTCAAACAATCTACAGAAAAGTCAGGAAAGGTTATTGTGTCAGGGCTGGGGTTGTAGCTCAGTGGCAGTGTGAATGCTTAGCATGCACAAAGTCCTGGGTTCAATTTCCAGCATCACTTAAAAAAAATTATTGTGTTAGTTTCCTATTGCATATGTAACAAATTACCATGAATTTAGTGATTCGAAACCTTCCAAATCTGTTATTTTATAGTTCTGTAGTCAGAAATCTTACGAGTGTCACTGGGCTACAATCAAGACATTGGAAGGGCTGTGTGTCTTTCTGGGGGTTCTAGGGGAGAATCTGTTTTCTTGTCTTTAGCTGTTGAAGCTGCCTGAATTCCTTGGTTTAAGGTACCTTCTGCACCTTAAAGCCAGCAACATTGTGTCTATTAGGTCTTTCTTCGATAGTCACATTTTGCTGTGATCACAACTGGGAAGGTTCTCCACTTTTAGGGACTCAGGTGATTAGCTCAGGCCCACCCATATAATCAGGATATCACCTCAACTCAAGGTCCTTGCCTTAGTCACTTGTACAAAGTCTCTCTTGCCATGAAAAGTAACATTATACATGGATTAGAAGGTGGATACCTTGGGGAAGGGTATTATATTCCCACCAGTTATAAACAGTAATTTACAGGCAAGGAAAAGCAAAAAGATTATACATATTTGAAAAGAAATTCAGTCTCATTGGTACACATTCATTTATTCTGAACATATCTTTGGAGTACCTAATGTGGGCTGTGGCGGTTTAGTGATGAACAAAGCAGTCTATTTTGAATGCTTGTTCTAGTTGAAGACAAACAGTAAAAACAAAGTTAAGGAAATGCGTATTAAAACTATTAAATACTATTCCTTTCCCTTGTCTTCCTCCCCCAGTGATCAGCAAAAATTAAATAAATTTTGAGTGGTGAGGTAAAGTGAACTCTTTCAGAGACTACCAGTAGGTGTGTGAATTTTGATGACCTTTTCATTTGTTTTTGTTTTTTTGAGACAGGGTCTCACTATGTAGTTGAGACTGACCTGGAACTCACTGTGTAGCCCAGGCTGGTCTCAAACTCCCAGCGATCTTCCTGCCGCGGCCTCCTGAGTGCTGGGATTACAGGCGTACGCCACCACGCCCAGCTTGATGGCCTTTTTAGAAAAGTTATTAGGAATTGTCAGTTAGAGTTTAAAATATACATATAATATGACCTAGCAATCTTATTGAGTCCATTCTACAGGTAGAAGTTCTTGTGTGAAAGTGTAGACATACAGAATGTTTGTTGCAGTATTTTTAAAAATTAAGCCAAGTGTAGTGGCCCATGCCTATAATCGCAGCACTTGGAAGACTGAGGCAGGAGGATTGTGAGGCCAAATTTGTCCTAAACTACACAGCTGATCTCATCTCAAAAAAGTCAAAAACAAAACAAAATAAAAATTAGATTAGAAATGTAATTACAAAATTGTTGTAATCAACCTGAGAAACTTATTAACAGAGAGTGGTTGAAAACATTTGACATCTCTGTGTGATGTCATATCATGCAGCTATTTGACTTAGATCTTTATTGATATGGCGTGTTCATGCCAAGTGAAGTAAAACAGAATACAAAATAATTTAAAATGACCTCATTAAAAAACAAAAATAGGGGATTTAGCTCAGCTGTGTCATGCTTTCCTGGCAAGCACAAACAAGGTCCTGAGGTCGATCCCCATACAAGAAAAAAGAGAGAAATAGGCTGGGGAGTATAGCTTAGTGAGAGAGTTCAGGCTTTACATGCACAACACCCTGGGTTTGACCAAAAAAAAAAAAAAACAAAAACAAAAAAAAGACAAATGCATACATTGTAGCCGGGCGTGGTAGCGCATGCCTGTAATCCCAGCACTCGGGAGGCTGAGGCAGGAGGATCGCTGTGAGTTCGAGACCAGCCTGGACTGCATAATGAGTTCCAGGTCAGTCTCAACTACATAGTGAGGCCCTGTCTCAAAAAACAAAACTAAAACCAAAAAGAAATACATACATTGCATCTGTGTGATGTGAGATTGAACAAAGTGTGAAAGCATGATACAGCAGTTACCACATTGATTATCCTTATGGGTGGAGGTGGTATGAAGTTGGGGGTAACTTAACTCTATCACCTTTGTGTTATTTGACTTTTTATTTCAGATGTATGTGCATATGTAGTAGTTGATGTTAAACAGTAAAAAAGGCAAGCAATCAGAAAACCTCCATACAAAATAAAATAGAATAGAACTATAACAAAACAAGACCATATTTGTTGGATGCAGTAGATTCCCCCCTGGAGCAAGAACACCTTTTCAGCATCCTTAGCAGCTGTTTCTTCAGTCTTTACTTGAAGAGCTTAAGAGAGCTGATTGCTTCACGAGGCAGAACATTCTTTTTTTTTGTTTTGTTTTGTTTTGTTTTGGTTTTTTGAGACAGGGTCTCACTGTATAGTTGAGACTGACCTGGAACTCACTGTGTAGCCCAGGCTGGTCTCGAACTCATAGTGATCCTCCTGCCTCAGCCTCCTGAGTGCTGGGATTACAGGCGTGCACCACCATGCCCGGCTTTAGAACATTCCATTTTTGAACAGTGTGAGTGTTAGATCTTTTTCCTTCTGTTGAGTTTAAGTCTCTTGTTTTTGGAACTTTCACTCTGAGTTTTGGGAGCTACTCATCAACCAGATTCTTTGAATTCAGTTTGAATCTGCTAAAATCAGTATATGAATTTTTCAGATTGTTGAAAATTACTGTCAAATTAAAAGAACTAACTTATTTCCTTCTTTATTTGTGTGTGACTGTAATCATGTGGGATTTAGGAGATTTTAAAGGCTATTCAGGATGTGACCATAAAGCGGGAAGAAACAAAAAAGAAGATAGAGAAAGAAAAGAAGGAGTTTTTGCAGAAAGAGCAAGATCTGAAAGCTGAAATTGAGAAGCTTTGTGAGAAGGGCAGAAGGTAAATGATGCTGTTAAGAATGAAATCCCTTTGTGTATGTGTATCTATGTGCATAAGGGGCCAGTCCTATTTGTATAGTTTTTCTTTTAGTCTCATTTTTATTTGGAAAACAAGCACACAAGTAAAAATTTTCCAGTGCCTTGGTATTCTCAGTGTTCTGTATTACACTTAATGGAGAAAAGTCTGAGAGATTTCATACTTGGAAATTATACAGTTAAGGGGATACAAATATAGAACATGTGCTTAATATACATAAATCCCTGAGTTCAGTTGCCAGCACCAAATGAATGAATGAATGAACGAATGAAGTTAAATGTAAAGTCCCAAATACAATCAAGGTTTTGATATGCATTTATTTCACTTGCTTTATAAGCTGAGATTTTTTTTTTTTTTTTATTGAGTTTATTGGTACATTTAGGGATACAGTACAGTTACATTCATTGTTGGGATCATGTACCTTTACATGGCAAGTCTTGATTCTCATTTTTTTCCCCTTACCTCTGCCCTCCCTTCACCCCCTCCTCCCCTCCCCATCTACAAACACTTTATTTTCATCTTTTCATTCTCTCACATTTTTTTCTTTTCCCTTTTTGTTCTTCCCCTACGTATGAGATTTTTTTTAACAAGCTGAAGTTGTAAGAATATTCTGAGAGATTAACTTTCAAACAATAATATTATAAACTATTTATGAAAGAATTATCCAGTAGGTCTTTGAACTTTTCTGGGTGCTGCAGCAAGAGCAAGGTGGGCATAGAATTTACTCAAATTCTTTATTTTCCAAGTTTCTTAAAATGAGCTATTTGGAAATCAAGATAGCTGTGAAAATTGATAATTTTACTTAAATTTTATTAAAATGCATTTTTATGTATTAAATCTTGATTTTGCAAAAGTATTAGAGTGGTACATAAAAAGTAGTGAGCTTATGTGCTGAATCGTTTTCTAAATCTGAGAGATTACTTGTGGAAGCTCCATATGAGGATAAATGTCCAGGAGAAGGGCTGAAGGCCAGTCCACTGTTACATTGAAAATCTAGTGATGCTGCATGATTCGGTGATGAGTCAGTTGTCCATGGTACTCATTTTCTAGCAGTTATACATACTTGGAGCAGAACACTGTCCTGGGCATTGATAGTGATCAGAGCCACTACTTCCCACCCTGTGTCCTTGCCGTTGTCCTTGCCTTCACTGTTAGTGCAGGAAGATGACGCACAAACCTACACGTAGAGCAGCTTAGCAGCAGGTATTTTAAATAACAGATGTTGGGAAAATGAGTCTGTAATTGTATTAGGCCCTGTGAATAATTTCTTTGGCATGCGCAGTCTTTACATACGTCTGTCTTTTTTCTACCTGACTAAATAGCTACAAATGGTGATTGAGCTGGGTTTGATGACACTCCAGCACTCTGGGAGGATGAGGCAAGAGGATCAAAAGTTTGCGCCTAGCCTGGGGAACTTGGTGACCTAGTGAGACTGTCTCAAAATAAAAAATGAAAAACAGGATGGGGATGGGGATACATCTCAGTGGGAAGGTCCTTGTGTTCAATCCTAGTACTGCCATAAATAGATAAACAAAACAGAAATTGATACCAAGTTTTGCTGCTTGTCATAGTAAAGGTCCTATTTTTATTTTTAGTGTATGGTGTGAATTTCAGAATGATGTTTTCTATCATTTTTTCTGATAAATATGTGGTTCTTGGGCCGGGGATTTAGCTCAGTGGTTTGATTGTCTGCCTCGCAAATGCAAGGTCCCAAGTTCAATCCCTGGTACCCAAAAAAAAAAATGTGATTCTTTTTTTCCAAAGTAGTGGAAAGAAGTCTTTTGTGTCTCTGTTTTAGCTGTGGTGTAGATATTGTTTGGCATTCTGTTATCCACGGAGACTGTGGCACAAAGTTTTTTTTCATTGTTAGTCACCCTGGGCTTCCATAACAGAATACTACAGACTAACTGGCTTAAATAAGAGAAATAAATGTTCTCATAGTTCTGGAGGCTGACAGTCCAGCATCAAGATTCTGGCCATCTTGTTTCTAGCGAGGACTCTTCCTGGCTTACAGATGGCTCCTTTTTTTTTTTTTGGTACTAGGGATTGAATTTAGGACCTTGCTCTTGCAAGACGGGTGGTGAAGCCACTGAGCTAAATTCCCAGCCCTACTCCCTTGATTTGTTCTCTGTGTGTGAACACTCATGATGTCTCTTTCTCTGACAGGGACATCAATCCTGTGTGGTTCGGGCCCCACTCCTGTGATCTCATTCAACCTAGATTACCTCTTTCAAGCCCCTTTGGCCTAATACAGCCTCATTCTGGTTTAGGGCTTCAATATAGGGCAGGGTATGGCACAATTCAGTCCATTTCATGTTCATAGCTATTTCATTTGTTCAGCCAACATTTATTATTTCCTATGAGCCAAAAAGTATGGGCCTGGGGAATAAGTCCTCCAGGTGCTTACCATTTATTAGAGAAGAAAGATAAGTAGAGAATTATTTAGCAATGATGTTATAGTAATGCTGGTATAAAAGCATCTAAAAAAGGTATGTAACCCAGACTGGGTAGGGGGAGCCAGAAAGGATAATACAGAGCCAGAGGGTAAGACACCAGAATTGAGTCCTGAAATACAAGGGGGGAATGAACTAAGTTAGTTAAAATAATGCTGGCCAGGGCCAGGGATTTAGCTCAGTGGTTCTCTCGCCTGCCTTGCATGTGCAAGGCCCTGAGTTCAATCCCTGGTACCAAAAAAAAAAAAAAAGCCGGGCAA
>NW_022900928.1:65181312-65232934 GCF_012274545.1 Fukomys damarensis
AAAAAAAAAAAAAAAAAAAAAAATGCTGGCCAGAACTAAAGTAGTCAGTGGGGATGAGGGAAGTGAGTAGTTGGATAGTTTGTAAGACAGGTGAAGCAGCACTGGCCAGTGTGTGTGGATGAAGAAGAGTTAGGAATAATAACTCCCTGTTTTTTGCTTGGAAAGCTGGGAAAATTATGCAATTCTTTTTTAATATGTCTTATCCAGCGATTGAACTCAGGACCTTGTGTTTGTGAGACAGGCATGGTGTTGAGCTAAACCTCTAGCTCTACATCTTAAAGATTTTGAAATAACTTAAATTCTATCTCCTTTGTGAAATCTTCCTTAGCTGTTTTGTCCTGAGCTGAAACTGAATTTTTAAAAAGAATTTTTAGGGCTGGGGATTTAGCTCAGTGCTTCTATGACTGCCTCACGTGTTCAAGGTCCCCAGTTCAATCCCTGGTACCAATAAAAAATTTTTTTTAAAAAGCACAATTTTTATTCTTTTGTGTTCTCTCATGCCACTTAGCTCAGTGCTGCCATGTATATCTGGTAATATTTGATAATGAACTGTTAGATCACTGGATTAGAAATTAAGAGAATTTCACATTGATAATTTGTAGGGATAAACTTGATAGAAATCTAAGTGCTTTGTACTATTTGGAAGTAGTCACTTGGTATTTCTTTCCTTTTATTCTTTGTATTTCTTTTGTATTTAATACAAGTTTTAAAGAAGACAACCTGAAGTGACCAAATATTAAAAGATCAAACAATTCAGTTTAGTCATGTATTTGATTTTTTTTCTCCTGGACATTTGGTGCTTTGTTCTGGACATTTGGTGCATTTGGTGTTTGGAAGTTGTCATGCTTTAGTAGGGACACTTTCTAGTTCCATCTTGCATCCTGCAAGGCCATCACTGGCTTGCGAAGGTGAAGCTTCCATGCGTGTGCTTGTCCATAGTTGGACCTCTTTTAAGCTCCCCACCTCTAGCAGTGACTCATTGAGACTTGACAGCATGTAGGGAGGGCTATGGTGAGCTTGTGCTTCAAAGGATATCATCAAGCTGGGAGTGGAGCTCAGTGATATGCTTGCCTAGCTTGCATGAGACCCTGGGTTCCATCCCTATACTGCAAAAAACAAAAGACAAACTGGGCCTTGTGGAACATTCCTGTAACCCCAGCACTTTGGGAGTCTGAGAGACAAGGATTGAAAGTTAGAGCCCAGCCCACGTAACTCAGTCACTTAGCAAGAACCTGTTTCAGAATATAAAAGGGCTGAGGATGCAGCTCACTGCTAAGGATCTTGGCTTCAAAAGGGCTGAGGATGCAGCTCACTGCTAAGGGTCTTGCCTTCAGTCCGTAGTACTGAAAACAAAACAGACAACCCCCACAGAAACAACACCCATCAAAACTAAAGGATATCATCAGCTGATTTATATATTCTCATAGCATTTCTTGGGACAAGTAGGATAAAAATTACAATTAAGGGCCGGGGATTTAGCTCAGTGGTTCCACCACTTGCCTTCCAAGTGCAAGGTTCCAAGTTCAATCCCCAGTACCTCCCCCGACAAGACTACATTTAAGCAAGATTCTCTTTAAGATCCTCTGAGCTTGCCTGATGAACTCAGGATAAGTGACAGTAAATAGCAGATCTATGGAGTTATTGTTGGAAGCATTACTGTAGATGTGATATGAGTCTATGCTAAATTAAAATTGACAAGGAGCAAGAGGATTCATTTTGGAGATTTCTTACTAAATGCAGTTGTACTTCTAGTATGCTTTAAAGTACTAGTAGTTTGCCCAGCAGTCAGTAAACCTAGTGAATATTTCTTAGGTGGAAAGCAGTAATATAGGTTGTTGCAGCATCATATATTTTGATCATAGCCTTCAGTATTTCCAGCTTTTTGCCTCAACCCCAATCTACACTTTGACTACCTCACGATCTTTTTCTCATTCTGTGACCTCACTCCACTCTCTGCCAGTTTTTCAACTGCCTGGAAGCACTTCTTTCCTTAGTCCATTGCTCATCATTAGTAGTAGCAATTCTCTTAATACCTTGTTCTTTTCTTTCATTTTTCTATAGTATATCAGTCCTGGACCAAGTGAGTCTCCTGACTTCTCCATTCTCCTGTCTTAGCTGCTCAGAGTACTGGAATTACAGGCATGTGCCCCTATGCCTGGCTAAGAGTTAGATTCTTTTACCTCTACCCCCACTTTTTTTTTTTTTCCAGTGCTGGGGCTTGAATTCAGGTTCTTGCATGTTTGTGGTAGGCAAGTGCTTTACCACTAAGCTATAACCCTAGCCCCTTCCCATTTTATACTTTTTTTTTTTTTTTTTGGTACCAGGATGGAATGGAGCTTAAGACCTTGCACTTGTGAGGCAGTCAGTGGAACCACTGAGCTAAATCCCCAGCCCAAACAGTACATTTAAATATATTTTCTTTCTGTTTCCCTTTTTTTTTTTTTCTTCTGGTACTGGGATCAAACTCGGGACCTTGAGCTTGCGAGACAGGCAGTCCCATTTTATACTTTAGTAACATGAGGCACAGAGAGGCTGATTTGTCAAAGGTTGTACCAAGTAATAGGGCCATAACTTGAATTTAGAATAGTTTGGTTGCATACTATTTTATTGGCAGTTGATCCCAGAGCCTTGCTAGTGTTAGAAGGCAGCTACTCGACCACTGAGCTACAGTCCCAGCTCTTTTTCTTTTTTTGTACCAGGGATTGAACTCGGGCCCTTGTGCTTGTGAGGCAGGTACTGGAACCCCAGCTCATTTTAATTTTTATTTTGAGATAGAGTCTTACTGAATTGCCCAGCCTGGCTCTGAACTCAAGATCCTCCCACCACACAGCCTTCTAAATATCCAAGATTACAGGCTTATGCAATGATGCCTGGTTTAGACATAAAATTTTAAAAGTTAAATATATCCAGTGGGTTTACTTTGCTGAAATTTTTGTTTGTTTGTATGTTTTTTGAGACAGGATCTTGTTATGTACTTCAGGCTGATCTTGAACTCATTATGTAGTCCAAGCTGCCCTTGAACTTGTGGTGGTCTTCCTGCCTCCCAAGTGCTGGAATTACAGGCATGCTACTATACCTGGCTTGCTAGGGATTTTTTTGAAATCATCTACTATGGGGAACTGTTTTTTGTTTTGTTTTGTTTTACGATGGGTTGCAGCTATAGTTGATTATATTTTAGTGAGGTAAAAACCTGATGCTTATGTTATAGGGTAGTTAGTATATGATAAGGCTGGGTATTTTCATAACTTAACCATTTATTTGTGGTAGTTTGTAGTTCCTTTTGTCTTTTTTGATACCAGTGAAGCAAATATGGCTAAATGCCCAGAGAAAGAAGCTATTTCTATGTGTGAATATGTGGAATTCTGCATTGCCATAAGATTTGGTGGTGGGGAGTTGTTTGAGACAAGGTCTCACTATATAACCCAGTCTGGCCTTGAACTTATGGCAGTCCTTCTGACTCAGCCTTCGTAGTACTGGGATTCCGGGCATGCACTACCATGCCCAGCAAGATTTTTTGATATAGAGCCAGGGATTTAGCTCAGTGGTTCTGCCACCCGCCTTGCAAGCTCAAGGTCCCAAATTCAATCCCCAGTACCAAAAAAAAGGAAAAGATTTTCTAATATAAGTGTGTTTGTAGTTGATAAATATATTTGAAAGTCAGCTGCTTATTAAGCATCTGTAATCTTCAAGGATAACATCAATCACAGAATGCAGCCATCAATCATATTTTCCTGTAATTATCCCATTGTCAACAAATGAATAGCAAGCTAGGTAGCCAAGCGTGTTAGTACACGCCTGTAATCCCAGCGCTCGGGAGGCTGAGGCAGGAGGATTGCTATGAGTTCGAGACCAGCCTGGGCTACATAGTGAATTCCAGATCAGTCTCAACTACATAGTGAGACCCTGTCTCAAAAAACAAAAACAAAAAAGTAAGCTAGGTGGATTACTGATGGATTTCACATATTCTTACACTGAAATGATTCTGATTTCTTGTATGTCTTGATACTTAAGCTTTGCTATATTTTAGCAGGAAAACAGCCACCTATTAACCTTTGTCTAAAGAACTACTAGAGCATTGTCTCTCTGGCAAGAAGTTAATTTTTGGAAAATACATAAAGATTAAGGAAGGAAATGCTCATCTGCTTGTATCTGTTAGATGAATAGTCCCTTTGAGTAGAGAGCAGACTTAATGTTAGTGAATGGATGAATGTGTAGTGTGCACACCCATACCCAGGATCTATGCTAGAGCAGGGATGTGTGGAAAATGGCGTCAAAAGAAAGAATGTATGGGCCAGGGATTAGCCTAGTGGCTCCATGCCTGCCTGACAAGCACAGGGTCCTGAGTTCAAACTCTGATACAAAAGAAAATAAAGTATGTGAGGGGAAGTGGCCTCAGAAACTTCTGTTAAATGAATTGCTCCCTTTTCAAATATATATGTAAGGTTACTAAATATGGAAGGGGAATAAAATTATTTCTCTTACTAAAGAGAAGTGGGAATTTTTAAGATGTAACTTTTCTCAAGCTATTCCTTTATTTTTTGGAACCAGGGATCGAACTCTGGGCCTTGTGCTTGCAAGGCAGGCAGCGGAACCATTGAGCCAAATCCCCGGCCCCTTTGGGCCTTGTGCTTTGTGAGACAGGCAGCAGAAGCACTGAGCTAAATCCCTGGCAAGCTATTCCTTTTTTAAAAAAAATCTTTTTAAAATCTGGCAAAAATAATTAGACATTTTCACACCATTCTGTCTACTGATCTGGGTGATCAGTTTTTTGAGTTTAAAACTTACTATAATCAAGTATAATATAAGGAAATTATTTTGCTGGCCCTGTTCCATAGTGGCCTCTTCAATCCTGAGTAGGGGGATCAGCTATCCCAATTTTAGCACAGAAAACCCCATATCTTAGGAAAACCCTCAGTACTAGGAACACTGAAACAGTTGGTCATCCTTATCATGAGTGTGAAGAGTATACTGTAAGAAAGGGAATTGGTGGCAGGGAGTATGTAAGAGGAATAAACAGAAGAAAACAAGGGCTGGGGATTTAGCTCAGTGGTTTTGCCACCTGCTCTGCAAATGCAAAGTCTGGAGTTCAATCCCCAATACCAAAAAAAAAAGTGGGGAGGGGAGCTGGAGATTTGGCTCAGTGGTTCCGCCGCCTGCTTTGCAAGTGCAAGGACCTGCGTTCAATCCCCAGTATCAAATAAAAATAAAAAAAACCTAGAAATCCTGAGGTAGAGAATGTATTTTCCTTTTGCAGAGTCTTTACTGTAGCTTAAAAAAAATGTGGAAATCAGTAAGCCAGTATATGTGTGCTTGATTGCTACATCAGAGATGAATATTAAATGGACCCCTGTGTTTGGGTGTATATTCTTCAGCACTCATACTTAAAGACAAAGTGGGATGAAAAAAGGAATGCCATAAAAAATTTGAGCCCTCTTGGACATAAAACATTCTACCTTCAGTGGAAGGTTTGGGTTCTAAGAGACACTCTTTTGCCTGCTCTGGGTAACATTATTTTAACAAGTGGGAATGTGGACATTTTTACTTTGAAATGTAAGGCCTTTATGGAATAACAGACCACTCTATATTATATTATCTATGTCTGTAGTGAATACTGAGAGTGAGGTGTTCTGTGGCATACCTGACTGATCAATTTTGAGTTTTCTTTTTGTCTTAGTGTTTTTGAGCAGGCTTATCTTTCCTACCTTAATCTTGGCTTTTTTTTTTTAATTTATTATTTTTATTTTTAATCTTATAGAGAAGTATGGGAAATGGAACTGGATAGACTCAA
The DNA here is from genome assembly GCF_012274545.1 of Fukomys damarensis. Classification (NCBI taxonomy): domain Eukaryota; kingdom Metazoa; phylum Chordata; class Mammalia; order Rodentia; family Bathyergidae; genus Fukomys; species Fukomys damarensis. The sequence continues at coordinate 65,187,101 of NW_022900928.1, forward strand.
GAATCAGGATGGTGAGATAAATCGAAACATTATGGAAGAGACAGAGCGGGCTTGGAAGGCAGAGGTGAGAAGAGCTGACATCTTGAAAGTTTTGGGGCTTCTAGATGGTACATTTTTTGGTGTAGTATTAGAAGAGCCATGAACATTTGTTTAAACTCTCTAGAGATAGCTTTTTTTATGCAGAATTAGTAAGGTGTGAGCATACATGTGTGTTTTGCTTGTGTACCATTTCCTTAGATCTTATCACTAGAGAGCCGGAAAGAGTTGCTAGTATTGAAACTAGAAGAAGCAGAAAAAGAAGCAGAACTGCACCTTACTTACCTCAAGTAAGTACCTTGCCATTTTAAGATTTAGTGACATGTATATGTACCAATTCTCCAAGATGGACATAATTATTATATATCACAAACATACTGATAGAAAAAAACTAAAAAAATCATAAAGGGCTGGAGATGTAGTTCAGTGTAAAGGCCTTGCCCATATTAAAGAAAAAAAAAGATTTAGACTGGGTGTGCTGGCATATACCTGTAATCCCAGCACTCTGGAGACAACCAGGAGGATTGTTGCAAGTTCAAGACCACTCTGGCCTACATAGTGAGTTTGAGACCAGTCTGAACTGCATAGTGAGACTGTGTCTCAGAAAAAAGACTTAGTAAGGGCAAGGCCCTGGGTTCAATTCCCGGTACAAAAAGAAAAAAGATTTCATGACCTGGTAGTTTACTTGTTTTGTTTTAGGTTTTTGAAACACTAGGCCAACAGATCTTGTAGTTATTCTGTCTTCTAGAACTTTTAAGGCTGTGTCTGTGCAGTAGTAACTGCTCAATGATTTCTTTTTCTACATTGTAACCTTCCTCTATCTCTTTCCCTCCATAGTTTTTTTTTTTTTAATTTAAAAAAATATATATATTTTTTGGGGTACTGGGAATCAAACTCAGGACCTTGCACTTGCCAGGCAGACATGGCACCACTGAGCTAAATTCCCAAGTCTGCCTGTTTAGTTTTATAGTTTTGTACTACTTGGGTTTTTTTATTTGAATAAATGGTATCTATTAAACTGTCAAAGCATGACAAAGGTCTTTGGAGTTTTTTGTTTTTTTTTTTTGAGACAGGGTCTCACTATGTAGTTGAGACTGACCTGGAACTCACTATGTAGCCCAGGCTGATCTCAAACTCACAGCGATCCTCCTGCCTTAGCCTGCCGAGTGCTGGGATTACAGACATGTGCCACCACACCCAGCTTGGAGATTTGTTTTCTATTTTTGGTACTGGGGATTGAACTCGGGTCCTTGCGCTTGCAAGGCAGGCCACCGAACTGCTGAGCTAAATCCCCGGCCCTCGAGATTTGTTTTCTAATGTGATCGTCTTTCTTCATTTTGTCATGGAATTTGGAGGATCCCTATTGACTCCTATAGCATTTTTCTGACAGACAAGATTCCTCTTATTTTCAGATACTTGGCTTAAAAGATGATAGAGGTAAAATTGAGGCAAATGACAGTCTTGAGCTTCTCCACATCTGCTTAAGACCCATTGCTGGGCTGGGGTATTTAGCTCAGTGGCATGGTGCCTGCCTTGTAAGCACAAGGTCCTGAGTTCAATCCCCAGTACCAAAAAAAAAAAGACCCATTGCTGAGCTACTGTTTTGCTATCTCAGAGTGTTAGGAATTGGTCTGTCTTTAATTCTGTAAATTCCTGTTGTTTTCTTGAAAGGTCAACTCCTCCAACATTGGACACAGTTCGTTCCAAACAGGAGTGGGAGACGAGACTGAATGGAGTTCGGATAATGAAAAAGAATGTTCGGGTAAGCTTGGTACCATAGTAGGTACAATCATTCACTTGTGCTTAACATTTGTGGCAGGAGGTAGGTAACCATCTGTGTTTGCTGTTAAGGCTATTTCCACTGCTCTTTTTTCCTGAGAATGGATGATGTACTTTCTCCAAAGGCTCACTTAGCTAGCAATAAAAGATTATCCTGTCTTTTCCTTTTTTCCAGGACCAATTTAATAGTCATATCCAGCTAGTGAGGAATGGAGCCAAGCTGAGCAGCCTTCCTCAAATCCCTACCCCCACTTTGCCTCCACCCCCCTCAGAGGTAAGATCTGGCTTTGGGGAAACCACCATTCTGTTCTGACTTAGCCAGAATCTTGCATTTATCCTTTTTATGAAGATTGGGACCATCACTGTTTAAGGCAAAAGTTGCTCATTCATGTCTGTTTCAGTTTCCTAAATTGTCTTCCTTTTCTCTCTTGTCCTTTACGGCTTCTCCTCTGCAGACAGACTTCATGCTTCAAGTGTTTCAGCCCAGTCCCTCCCTGGCTCCTCGGATGCCCTTCTCCATTGGGCAGGTCACAATGCCCATGGTTATGCCCAGTGCAGATCCCCGTTCCTTATCTTTCCCAATCCTGAACCCTGCTCTTTCCCAGTCCAGCCAGCCTTCCCCACCCCTTCCTGGCTCCCATGGAAGAAATAGCCCTGGCTTGGGTTCCCTTGTTGGCCCCCATAGTCCACACATGCCCCCTGCTGCCTCCATCCCGCCTCCCCCAGGCTTGGGTGGTGTGAAGGCTTCTACTGAAACTCCCCGGCCCCAACCAGTAGACAAACTGGAGAAGATCCTGGAGAAGCTGCTGAATCGATTCCCACAGTGCAATAAGTAGGTATCTTTCAAGATCAGTTAAAACACCTTCATCAGAGCAATGCTTATGGTTTGAAATAGGGGAGGTTTCATGGATATCCCCCAGGGTTATAGCATAGAATCTCTCTCTCTCTTCACACTTTTCTTTATTAGGGCCCAGATGACCAACATTCTTCAGCAAATCAAGATAGCACGTACCACTATGGCAGGCCTGACCATGGAGGAACTGATCCAGTTAGTAGCTGCACGACTGGCAGAGCATGAGCGGGTGGCAGCAAGTACTCAGGTAAGAAGAGCTGCGTGCAAAGGATTTAGGCTTACTGAGGGTTGGAAGAAGAGGCAGACTTCAGAAGAACGGTGGGTAAGAAGACACATTATAACCACAGATATCCCTCTACTTTTTTGCTTTGCTATACTGGGAAGTCAGTGATTTCTTTTCTCTCTCTCTTTTTTGTTTGTTTGTTTGTTTGTTTGTTAATGATTTCTTTTTGCTCAGTGCTTGCTACACTCTCTTCCTTTACTTTGAACTTTTTTCTGCCCACAGCCACTTGGTCGGATCCGGGCCTTGTACCCTGCTCCACTGGCCCAAATCAGTACCCCAATGTTCTTGCCTTCTGCCCAAGTTTCATATCCTGGAAGATCTTCGCATGTAAGACTCTTTTTCTATTAATACTGGGATATGGAGAAACTGAGGGTGAGGAGGGAGTGGGTTTACTGGTGATGTGAATGAAGAAACCATCATCTTGTCAGCTAGCTTGTATGCACCCTTCCAGGGAATATGCATGTACTTTAGGCAAGAGTCTGTCTTTGGGCTTTTATATCTTTTGAATCATTTTGCTACATGGAAGTAATAGAAGAGTCATGGGCATTAAGAGGCAAGGTGACCCAGAGGTTCTTACTGTGTGACCGTGCCTTTTCTGTGTGCAGGCTCCAGCCACTTGTAAGCTGTGTCTTATGTGCCAGAAACTTGTCCAGCCCAGTGAGCTGCATCCAATGGCTTGTTCTCATGTGTTGCACAAGGAGGTGGGTACTACATATCTTCCTCATTTTATGCTTTTCTTTGATGGCAGAGATAAATTTTCTTGAATATTTTATTGGGTTGATGCTCATCATTAATATCTAACCATACGGTTTTCAGTAAACTGGGGCTTGAACATCAGCAGAATTCAGAATACTGCAGTGAGGATCTCCCCACTTCTTTTTATCCCCTTCCTTTTAAAGAACTGGGTAAGCAGTTCATACTAGAACATTGGAAGTCACTTTCTTAGAAAATTGACAATAAGAGGTAATCCTGTATTTCAAACATTTTTTCAAATGTTGCATTGCCAAGAGACTTTGCTTAGAGGAGAGGAATGGAATAAAGTGCGTGAATGTGAGATTAGTTACTACATTAATGGACTATCCTGATGGACTACGTAGGAGATTATCTCTATTGATTCACAATGGAATTGATTCGCTTAGGTTAGTAGGCAGAGGTAAGTCTCTCAGCAGCAAGGTTGATTCTTTCATAGCTATTTGGTTTTGTTTATTTTGTTTTTCCATGAGGTAGAAACTGAATTGATAACTTTTTTTTTTTATGAAAAAGTCCTGATTAAGATTTAAAGGTGATGAGTGTTAGATGGAAGGAAACTCATTTCAGGTCAAATGGGTCATACAGAACAAGCCACATTTGATAACTCAACAAAGAGGAGCCTCTCGTTACTGTAGCTCATTGTTTCTGGTCCTAGTAAAATCAACAGGTTCACCTGCTCTGAAGATTTCTGTGGATAAGAGCCAGTAAAATAGCCCGTTTGGTCCCCCACAGTGAGAACTTTTCAGGCTTTGTTCTTGAGAACCTTAATGGCATTCTTTCTTTCCTTCCCTTTTTCTTCTCAGATAAACCTGAGGTGTGTCTCTCTTTCTTTCCAGTGTATCAAATTCTGGGCCCAGACCAACACAAATGACACTTGTCCCTTTTGTCCAACTCTTAAATGACGGACCTGACTGGGGAGGAAGAAGAGGAGAAACTGATGTGAACAGGAAGTGCGGGTTCAAGATTTCTAAAACTCTATATTTATACAGTGTCATATACTCATGCCATGTACATTTTTATTATATAGGTAATGTGTGTATAGAAAGTCTGTACTGAAATGTTCGTAAATGAAAGTATGTATATAATGCAGGAACACTCTGTCCCCCACTTATCTTGTAGTTCTTTTGGGGGATACAGATTGTAGGGAAGATACTGTTTAGTTTGGCCTTGAAATTATATCCTTGCCTAGGGCTGTTTTCAAATACATGTAGGAAGCTGCTGTTGCTCTAAGGCCATCCTGCTTTCTTTTGGCTTAGCCTCTAATCCATTTCCTTAAGGCTCATGTATGCAGATTTGAAGCCTGGTGCTCACCTGCTGTCCAACCAGCTGCCTTGCTTATTGAGAGCCTCCAGAACCCTCAGTATTGTTCTAGCCACTCCACTTCAAATGGATAAAATAAGACTGATTGAGAAGAAAAATGTAACCCTAATAATTTGACTTTTCATTGAGTATTTTACTGTTAATGTTCATTATACATAGACATTAGATTTACAGAATATTCTGCTTTACATCAGTAAAATTCACAGTCCAGGAGTAACAGTATAACCAGATCCCATTTCCCCTACAAGTCTACCCTACTTCCTGGATAGAATGAGCATAACTCAAGTTTTTCCTGGGCCAGTCATCCCTTGCTACCACTGGCTTGGCTTCTAAACAAGCTCTGACAGGTCAATCTTGTGAAGTCTTCATCTTTTCTCATTCATTCTGATCTAATCTAGCTAACCCCCTCCCCCTGAGGTTAAGGCAGTTGGTTTACAACCAAGTTGTTTGGTGACCTTGGGTGAGTTCCAGATAGGCACTGGGGTAAAGTAATCTGTGCAAAATTACTTGCAGAATGACCTTGGGATGCTGCGTTTTAATTTTTGAAGCAAGAAAGCTATGCAGACATGTATATTTCTTTCCCTGGGAAAAGTGATCAATGTGATATGAAGAAGGGAGGTGGGATTTCAGGGTTATAGATCATCTGTGCTCTGGATATCTATGTGGAACTAGATCATTTTCCACCTTTGCTAATTGAGCACGTCTGGCTTTTAGGTTTTATACATAAGAAGGCTGTGACACTATTGGACCTTTGACTTTTTTTCCCCCTATCCTTTTGTCTTTCTTCCTATAGGAAATGGCTTTAGCTCCCTCCTTTTTTGAAATTAAATTTAAAAAACTCACTCCAGGGCAAAGACATTATATTACTAACAACTGAATTGTTCCTGGGATTGGAAATGCATATTGATACTGACAGTCCCTATCAGGGTGGCAAAAACTTTTCTATTTAGATGCAACTAAACCCTCTGCTCTCTGTTTTTGTTAACTGGTTTCCTTCTTTGTCTTTCATCCTTGCCTGTTAGCTCATAGAAGAATACTTTCTCTTTTCCCCTTGCCTTACTTGCCCAATTTTATTGACTAGAATCAATTCAAGTAGCTGGATTTCCTAGGATCTCCTTGGCATCTTGTAGGAGTGGCTTGAGTACTCAACTCTTTAGAGGTCAGGTGGCTTACTTTCTTTGGTCAGTGAAATATTAGTGTCTCCATTTGGTACTGCCATAAACAGGAAAAGTGGACAAATAGAAGACTGGTTTCTTAGTTCTTTTCACTTGGGGGGTTCATTTTTTAATCTTGTAGTTTTTTTGTTTGTTTGTTTTTTGTGTTTTGAGACAGGGTCTTGTTAAGTAGTGCAGGCTGGTCTTGAACTCGCTATGTAGCCCAGGCTGGCTTCAACATATGATCCTCCTGCCTCAGCCTCCTGAGTGCTAGGGTTATAGGCATGTGCCAACACATCCAGCGATCTTAAGATTTTTCTCTTTCTTCAACTTTTTGGTAGCCTTGGGCTCCCTATAGTATCTTTCAATGTCCTCTGAAAATTTAGAAACTGGAAAGGATACAAAGGATATTATTTCTTGGTTTGAGGCCCTGCCCTGCTCTATCCAAAGCAAAATTACAGACATTTCAAATTGCCTGAAGAGGAAAATTTATGTATATATTATTTTCCAAAAGTCTTTGAACCCAAAGGAGTAGAGAAAGAAAAACGGAGGAATGAGTAGGAAGCTTATCTGCATCCTGGTGAAAGATCCTGAATAGCCAACCGTAGACTAAGGGTAAGTGTTCTGCAGAGCTGTACATGGGAGCTGGGGCCTCGTCACTGTTCTTTACCTTGTTCAGGAACAGACAGAAGTAATACTTAAGTTGTGGCCGCCCCTGTTTTCCCTTCTCCCTCTGCCTGACCTACAGTGGTATTAACCACACAGACCATAAGCAAGGGTCCCCGATGCAGTGGGTAGAAAATTTTCAGGAGTAAAATTTTAAAATAGAGCTATATAATACATATTTTTACAAGCAAGAAGTTGTCATCAAGATTTTTTTTTTTACTTAAGAGTTTATAGTTTCAGGGTAGAAAGGAAGTAACCGTAAAAAGAAAATAAGTCCAAGTTTTCGCTTAAAAAAAAAAAATAGGACATGAGACTTACTAATGAATGGGTTGAGTATTAGGCCCTGGAAAAGACTGAGGAAAAGCCAGTTTTCCCTAACATGAGTAGAAATTATAAAGCAGAATGGTGCCATTTTCATTTCATGGTAGTAATTCTAGAAGTTTATTTACACTTAAAGTTCTGAGTTGGAAGTGGACAGTCTCCAGTCTTCCTTTCAGTCTTTATAGTTGTGAGGTGTTCCCAATCAGCCAAAGCAGCACCAAGTGCAGTGGGAATGAAGAGAACCCAGATAAAAAACCGTAACTTAATATTCTTGTTTTATTGGTTTATGGCTTATGGGCAGCTAGCTAAGGCCAGCAACTCCAGAGGCCCTCCTTGTATTTCCTTCTCCTTTATCAGGCAATTCCATACTTGCCAAGTCCCCTACCTGGAAGTAGTATGTAGACCAGATAGGATTAGGATGCAGCAGGTAAACTGGGAAAAATTAGCTCTTCCCACTAACACTGGTATCACAGCCTACTGTGTAGACCTGATAGAGAGGAAATGAACTTGGCCACCACTCCCTAGCCCAAGAACCAGCCTGGGTACCATATACATTAGGAGTGGGATACAGAGGACAATTTGGGAGAAGAGAACAGCCTCCAACAAGAATGGGGGAGGAAATAAGCCCTGAGGCTGCTATCTTTTCTCCAGGTAGCCTTCCTACTGAAGGCAGTGACAGCCAGAAAGCCCTGTGTTTCTGACATTCTCAAAATAATACTAGCCAGTGTTTAATGCCTTAGCCAAATAAATGGAGGAGCCAGCAGAGATGGTAAGAAAGTAATGAAACCACTCAGTATTATGTAAAGATCTTACCAGTTATAGCAGAACAGGAAGAAATCTAGGCAGAAGTATAAGGCATCAACCCTATACCTGTTGAATGAATCTACAGGATTCTCCTTGCAGGGGTTAGGTAGGAGAGGTCTCATCTCTATTCCTTTTAGCACCTTGGCTGCAGAGCTCCAGAGAAATAGGGGTTTGGAGGAAGGAGTGAACAATGACCAAGGAGATAGCGCCCAGCCCTGCTATATTCCGATTGCTCTCCCATAGGGCACCTAGGGCCTTGGGGGTTGGGATGTTCCAGTGCCACCTATCATATATAGAAGAAAGGGTTCAAGTAGAGACAAGTAGAATTAATAAGACAGAAATTCATTTGTTAAGTGGAACTTCATGGGCACCTTTCTTTCAGATGAGCTTTAAAATGAGCTCTTTGGCTAAATAACCCCTTCTTCCCATCTCACTTTTGGTAAGCCTGCCACCATAGAAACATTAGGAAATGACACCTATTTTATAAGATCTCCATCTGCCTTGGAGATGAGGTCTAAAACTGGGACAGGTGAGTGGCCGTTTCTGTTTTTCGTATCATCTTTAATCCCAACTCCCTGTCTTGGTACTGTCTCCTCTAACTGCCCCATGTGTACAAAAGATTTGAATTGCTTTTTGTATTTTCTTTCTTTTTTTGGTACCAGGGATCAAACTCGGGTCCTTGCGCTTGTGAGGCAGGTGGTGGAACCACTGAGCTAAACCCCCGGGCCATTCAAATTGCTTTTTGTTTCATTCAAGAGGCAGTCTTTGCACCAGTGTTAGGCTTGCTTACACAGTCCCTATCTCTGAAGCAAATAGCAAACTATGTATTGTATCCTGCTGACTTTGGCCAGCAGGAACATGAGGTTGGCTTTTTCTCTGCCAGGATACCACAGAGACACACACTGGGGTAGCCTGGGTGTGATGCCAGGACTTCTGGAAGTAAGGAAAGAATACTTTGGGCTAGAGAATCTAAATGGATGGTGGGCAAAAGTTCAGGGCTGAAGGTTCAAGAAGTAGAATTTCCAACTCAAGTTTGGAGTGACCAAGAGTATTCCTACCACCAGAGTGCTTCTTTCTTTCCTCTCCTATTGCCTATAGGTGCAAGCCCAGTGACCCACCTTGTTGGCTTTTCCTTTTCTGTCAAGGCAGAGGCATTTTGTGGGTGGGTGAGGGTCCTGAGGTGCTCTGGCCTCAGGTACCATTCGTGTCTTCAACTTGAGACTAAAGGGAACCACCCAGATGTGGTCCAAGGGAATCTCTGTTTTCCACCCATGGGCCTCTTCACTTCAGCAGGGAGATGTCATCTGCAAAGTCATCATGCTGATGGCGGAGGCAGCGGAGGCAGCGCCACTGACACACCATGAGGCAGAGTGGCAGCATGAAGAGGGCGCAGATGGCAGCCATGACATAGGCTATGGTCATGAGGGTCGATTCGTCTGTCTGTGGAATGTTGTAGCCACAGTCTTCCATGTCTAGGGTGACGAAAGGGCCTTCCACTGCTGCTGTCCTGAACTCATCGTGCACTGGGAAAAGGGCGGATGTGAATGGACAGCTCTTACTGTCATAGAGCAGTTTGAGTTACACAACAAAAAGAACTTCCCAATAGTGACACCTTGAAGTCAGGCTCTGTGAAAGTTGTTTAGTCCTCATGGAGATATTTAGGAGCAGGCAGGAAAGCCAGTGCTGGGCAAAGGCCTGTCTCCCCTCTCATAGCCCTAGGAGCAGCACCCTTCCCTGTTTACATATCTAGTGGAAATGAAACCCCTGTCACCTTTCTGCAGGAGCATTTACTGTACATTAGTGCATTTGACAGGCAGCCTGAAGGTTCAGACCACTGCCCTTCTATTCAGGGCTTCCTAAGGGGCCCAGGCAGCTCTTGCTGCAGTGGGTTCCCAGTAGAGCATTCCAATCCAGGCACGGGTCATCAGGGCGGGCAATACCATAAATAAAATAAAATAAATAAATAAATGATGAACACTGACACCAGCCTTTGCACTGTGCTGACTTTAGCTTGAGGCCACTGTCACTGTCCCCCAAACTGACAGGAGCCCATTAGCCTAACTGCTGAGAGTGGGAATATGGAGTGAACCATCCCCTCCTTCCCATACTCTTACCATGGCAAGCACTGACAGCAAAGCCAATTCGTTTTCGGGCCCGATCAAAGACTACGTAGAAGCCCTCCATGATAACAGCTCCCATAACTGTGCCAGTGGATGACTGCGAGATGGCGAACTTGTAGCAGTCATCTTGGGATGTGGCCACATCTTCCACAGGCCGCAGGTATTGCTAAGGGTAAACAATTACAGGTTGACAGGGTGTCTTCCTTGCTCCATGCTTCACCACATCTCTGCCCTCTAGGTATGGTTGCACTTAGGTAGCTCTTCCCTTTGCCATTCCTGAGCCCCAAGAGGTTGGGCATTCCAAGACCTCTTTACCATTGGGCACTCATCTATCTGTCTTCCAAGATCTGGGAAGCCATGCCTCCTCACTGTCTTCTAATTTATATTTTGTCCTCTTCCTGGGATCCCTTTGCCTATGCTTGGGGACATACCTGTGGAAGGATGGTGATACGGAAGGACTGATTGGTGACCTCACCCATGAGGTAGAGCGAGATGACTGGGAAAATGTTCCAAGGTGTGGTGCCTGCTTGCCAGCACACCAGCTGCTCCCCTAGCCAAAAACCATCTGGGAACTTCTCTGTCTGTGTTGACAAGAAAAAGATAATAATGAGGAATTGGCCTCCTCCATCATGCTTTTCTATTTTCATAAACATTGGCCCCTATACTTGCCTCTCTGGGGAAATATCCAAAGCAGGGGAAGGTAAACTACAACCAAGGATTAGGGGTTGAGAGTAGAAGACTGAGGGCAAAAATTTTTACCAGAGGCATTGTGTGATAAGCAAACTGAGAGCCATACAGGAGACCAATTTTTTAAGCGCTCTTAAGTGAAAATATCTAAATGTAGTCATCTTGGCTCTTGCTGAGGGATATGATTGTCACTGACTTGTGATACCATGTCATCTCTTGTACCCTGTCCTTAGTGCACTGACCGAGGAGGCTGCCTTGATGGATTTGACTGCAGCCTCAAATACTTTCTTGGGAAGACGAAGGTTGGTGGTGCCACTGTCCACGATGCTCTTGTCATAGTTGTACTAAGAAGGAGAGGAAAGGGTTAGAAGAGCTTTTTTGATGCCAGCCTATGGGCAGAGATAGAAGGGTACATTTGACTGCTTAGGGTACTGTCAGGCTGGCATCCTGGTTTTGCCTCCTTGTGTATGTACCTCCTTTGGCAAGTTAATGAACCTCTGTGCCTCAGTTTCCTTGTCTAAAAATGAGGATAATAGTATCTACCTCAAAAAATATTATAAGGATTAAATAATACATTGAGTTAACACTTAGAATGATGTGTCGCAAATAAAGGCACTTTAGTAAATGTTAGCTCTTGGGTGGGCAGAAATTCTCCAAATCTTAAAATAAAAAATACCTTGAATAGTGCTTTTAACTTCAAATAGTACTTTTACATCTGTTCGGATTTAGCGTACACAAGAATCAAGGGAAGGAGGCCCAAATTGTTAAGCCAGTATTTGTTGGGTACTGCTAACCACAGGGATAAACACTTTGTTGTCTCTGACCTTTTATACAATGTTTGGGAAATTTGTTTTTACCTCTGTTTGTAGACAGGAAACTGAATCACAGAATAACAAACCTGAGGCATACAGCTAGTAAATGGTCTTTGTGACTCCAAAGCAGGACTCTTTGTAGTACATCCTGTCACACTGCCTTGCAAACAACTTGCCCAAGTCTGTGAAGCAAGGCAGTGACTAAAGTCCAGACAAGAACTAGTTCCATGCTTTTTTTTTTTTTTTCCATTCACTTTACTATATAAGCCCATGGTCCCTGTGAAAGTGCTCTGCCAGTTCCTGGCTCCTAACCTCAGGTCCTGCTCTGTGACCCTTAAGCTGACCCCAGCCCCCACCCCCTCCACAGTCCTATACTGTACTTCAGCCTCATCCTCCCAATCTCACAATGTGAGATCTCCCCTCATACTGTGGTACCTACCCCCTCTTTTCTCCTTGGCTCCCCCTTGGTTTTATTACCTCCTTGCAGTCCATCTTCAGATCTTGTCCATTGATCTCCACCCGCACAATGATCACCTCATAATACCACTCCCGCCGGATGGGTGTGTACCAGAGACTGCCTGTATATAGTGAGTGGTCGATACCCCCAATGATCTAAAAGAAGGAAATAGGCACCCATGTGCCAGCAAGAGAGCAAGTCACAAAGAAAGTAAGATCAGTCACATCTTGGGGTGGCAAGGCCCTCTACGTATAACCTTTTTCATCTTCTTGCTTCTAGTCAATCACATCCCAAAGTGATTTATTGTCTCAAAGTGTGTTCAGGAGAAAAGACTTGCTAGGATCCTAATTATTTGTTTCAGAATCACATAGCCCTTGATATAAAGTTATTTAAACCTAAGCTGGCAAATAAATGTTGAACAAATTAATTATTGCTTCTAAGTTTTATTGTCTTTGCTTGGAGAACCATTCTTCATTGTCCTAATTAATAAATAAATAGACTTAAACTCTTGACATCTTTGCCTTCTGATTATTAGACTGAATAATCTTAATTCAACAGGTTTTATTCTCATTTCCTTTGAAATGGTTCCTACTCATTTCTGATCCTTTGCAAGGTTACCATAGATCCCTTGAGTCCTGTTAAGGAATAACATAAGGAAGAGAAGAATGGAAAAGTAAAGTAGGAATGGGGAATATAAAGAAGTTTCTCTTGATTTGAAGTAGTACAGCTAAGACCATGTTGCCCTAAGGGGGTGGATTGGGTAAATGGCACCCATGTCACTCCTAGTCCCCGGTCCTCTACTCTCTAAAGCTCTACCTACCATGCTCCCTCCAACAGAGGCCACGGCCTCAGACTGGTTGAGGGGGAAGCCTGCACCACAGAGCTGCAGGGAGAAGAGATTTGGAACATGGGTCTGCTTCACCAAGGAGTCAAAGAAGGGCTCCAGCGAGTCGTCAGGCTGTGGCAGAAAGAGACAAGGAGTAAATCTTCACAAGGAGTGTCCTGCTGGACAGATGCTAGATTTTTACTTACACTGGAAGGAAAAAAGCAAAAACTTGAGGATATTCTTTAGGAATCACCATCTTGAGTTACTAAATTCTGACAGAGGGTTAGCAAGAGACAGTGGCCATGTAAAGGGAAGTATGGCCCACAGAGTCATAGGAGCTTTTTATTCCCATATGCCCAACCTGCTTCAGGTTTGTGAGAGCGCCTCAAACATTTTAGGACACATACCAAAACAAAACAAAAAGAAATAATTTAAGCTGGGTGTGGTAATGCACACCTGTTAGCCCAGCACTCTGGAGGCTGAAGCAGGAGGATTACTGTGAGTTGGAGGCCAGTCTACATAGTTTAAGCCCAGTCTCAACTCATAGCACTATACTGTCTAAAAACAAAATAACCAAAAGATCTTAGGGTGCACAGAAACTGCAGCCTTTTCCTTACCTATCATAGCTGCTCTCACTATAGTTCTGCCTTCTGAAGGGCTAAAGTTCAGATTACCAACTTGCCCCTGAATATGAATAACCCATCAAAGTGATGTTTCCCTCCTTTAGCCCGATCTCTCCTCCCCTTAACTCCTTCCCTGTGTAGCATGCAGTGTGCAACGTGCAATGTGTATAGGGCAGTCCTTGTTCCTCTCACCCTGGCGATCTCAGCATAGGCCAGCCCCAGGATTCCCTCCCAGTTGGAGCCATTGATGAAGAACTTGTCTGATTCAGTGATGGCAGCGATGTTCGCACGTACAGTGACGTTGGGACCATGAGGAATGCTCACCAGGTCAGTGCCCAGCTCCCCCTCCCACTTGCCCTGGGTATAGGGCACATACACGCCCTTCCGGAGGTCCCGGTATGTGCTGGACCTGTGGAAAGGAGGCAGAGTTCTGGATGCATAAACATGACAGCTGGTATGGAGACCCATCATCAAACATACTCCCAAATGCCACCTAGCTAAGGGGCATCCTAAAAGTCTGCTTTCAGGCTGCTCTGGAGAACATACCTTAGGCCTACTGCCCAGAACAGAATGTAATGGGACCTTACAGACGAAGGGGCTCACTGGGGCTCACCCATCTGCAGAGCTCGCATTCCTAGCTCAGGCCCGTGAAGAACAAGCTAGGCTTTGTGCATTGTGCTTGCTGCTTCTGTGGGGACAGCTAGCCAGCATCTCTTCCTTTGCCTGTGTTCCAACAAGCTCCCAGAGAAAAGGAGCCATTGACTAGCTGCCTTGGGACCTGGTGGTACCATCTGAGTGGTGGAGAAGGTTCCAGGCAGGGTGAATATGGAAGCTCTGCAGCAAGTTTTTCTAGAGAAGAGATTTGCATAAGCATCTCAGTAGAGCAGGTGGGTAGTGCATACCATTTGGCAAAGCACAGTCATCAAAGTGCTGGTGCCCATTTCTGTTTATCGTGCCACTAACCAAGGTTTAACAGAAGCAGTGATAGAACTGGGACAGACTGTGAATGAATGCTCTTACACTGATCCTGCCCGCACCCCACTTTCTGTTTCTTTAGAATGGATGCTGATGGGATTGGGGTGGGGTGGGGAGAGTAAAGAAGTCAGGAAAGGGGGTTGGGTTTGTAACTGCCTAACAGTCCGAAGTTAGGATACAACTACTCACACACACAGACAACTCGGGTATTAGATGGCTTCTCACCACTTCCTCATCCTGCTGTTATGCAAAGAGGGCTTCCAGATCACCCCTCAGTAGTTCTCATCTAAAAACTCAGTCCAACTCTTCTTTCACCAATAAGCTAAACCCAGCTGGTGGCACTTGGACTAATGCAGGGAAGACACTTTAGCTTTCAATCCCTGATAATGGATCTAGGCAATGGGGGTTATAGAAGTTTCCTTCTTGTCCTTGGACCGTGGAAAGCCACCTGGAGTGGCCCCAGGGTAAGAACACAGCAAAAGAGCTATGGATTCAGCCTGTTGGCCTACCCTTAGCTGCTATTAGAAAACAGCAAGCACTGAGGGCATGTTGATGAAGTCCCCTCGCTTCCCTATTTAGGTAGCAAATGAGCCATGGAGATAGCACTGGGAGCCAGAGGCTTCATCCCTTTCATGGAGGCTGTGCTTCAATTTACCCTTTACCATAGTATGGCTCTCAAATACCTCCTCTTCACCTTCCTTTCCTGGCTACTCTCTCCTTTTCTCTTTCCTTTCCGCATGGGAGAAAGGACCTGGACATGAGGACCAGGCCTTTCTCCTCCCTGTGCCCTTCCCAGCTCTCCTTGGATTGGCACTCCCCTGGGCCCTCTCAGGACTCACCGCTGCCTTTGGTAGTAGCGATGCAGGAAAGGGTGGGGGGCAGCCCCCACTGCAAAGTTACTGCTGCCTGTGTCCACGAGGATGTTGAGCTGTCAAGAAAGAGCAGAGAAAGAAGACTTGGCGGTTAGCTCTGCACTAGCAGCCTAGGGTCCTTCACCCCATAGCCAGTCTCCCATTGGAATGTCCAGTGGCGGTTTCCATGACATGACCAGCCAGGTTGACACTTGCTAATGCCATAACCACAGACAGAATTTGGAGTCCTGTGGTACTCTCCACACTGTAATAGCACTGCAAAATGGAGCTTTAAAAGTTAGGTTTTTGGGCTGGGGATTTAGCTCAGTGGTTCCAGTGCCTCCCTTGCAAGCACAAGGACCTGAGTTCAATTCCCAGTGCCAAAAAAAAAAAAAAAGTTGGATTTTTTTTCCTTTGGAGTCAAGTGGCTTCCAAACTTCCTTAGGCCTGACAAACCCCCACACACCTCTCACTCCCCACCCCCAGAGGAATAGACAAAATATGCACATCTATACCAGGAAGTAATGCTCAATTTCATTTCCTTAGGCAAGGGAGAGAGCAGTCTGGGTCCAAGGGAGGGAGAGGAAAGGATGGAACTAGCCTGAAAATGTCTATTGTTACATTGTATTCCTTCACTCACTGTTCCCTGTTATAGAAGACCTAATATACCTACCTATATATGGTGAGATGGTAGTTTGAAGCAATTAGCAATCTGGGAGCTAGATTTGAATAAATCTTTTCTCCTTTCTACCCAAATATATGGTCTCCTTTGATTTGGTCAGCATCAAGTGGATGAACCTGAACATAGAACCTACGTGGCCAGTAACAACATGGCCTCAGAGACTCTTTCTGTTTGAAAATCCTAACACTTTTTATGACATCAGAGCTCTGTGTGTATGTGTGTGTGATGTGGTCACTATTCCCATTTCTCTCTACCATCAGATGGCTTTTCTCTTTGTGCACCAAACCAATTGTCTTCAGAGCCAGCCCCTTCCCCTCCTTTTCTTTTTCTCCCTGGAAGGACTAGAGTATCCTCCTGCAGGTGAGAGAAGAGTTGTTCTAGGAGCTGACAGTGGCGAGGGGAACATCAGTGACCATGTATGTGTATGTTTGTCCTCTGTCCACCAGAATGTGGCTCCCCTTTTGTCTCAGAGTTACATATACCTATGTGTCTTTCTGTCAGAAATAATGAGGAGGCAGGAGTCCTATTATATCCTGGTGAAACCCAATTGTCAGGTGTCGCGAGCATCGATTTGAGAATCGGATCCCAAGCTGGGAGCTCTGAAATGTCTCCCTAGCTCCGAGGTAATGAAAGCTACAAGTGATGTCTTTTAAGGAATTTTATTGTCACACAAGCAAAGTAATATCAAAGCAAAAGCAAAGTAATATTAAGGCAAAATACCACAATAGCACTCAAGAGAATGAACAACAATCAAAGGAACATTCCAGTCTACACGATGTAACAGGACCATATCGTGTGGACTGGAATGTTCTCCCGATCGCCAGTGTAACAGGACTATACGACCTGAGTCCGTGGCACGGAGTGCGAGGCTGTCGAGCAGAGGTTCGAGCTGCGACGTGATGTTCGGTCTGGATTCTGGCAGAGCCTCCGGCAGCAATCAGTCAAGTCGCGAGGAGCAGCGACGTGTGACAGTCAGGTCGGGTCGCGGTGGACGACGACGACTGGTCTTGGGTTCGCTGCTTTTATACCCTGACCACTCCTTATCGTTCAGGCCATGTACTCAAGGTGGTCGTAAGGCGGGAGGTGTCCAGCCTTATCTGAGTTAACGCCTTGACACTCTCCATTACCTCACTTCAAACTCTTAGTCATATGTCACAGCAAACTCTTATCTGTCCTGACACTCAGCTCCCAGGCTGTCAGCTGTCAAGCTGTCAGCTGTCAAGCTTCACTCAGTTTCACTCTAGTTTTATTTTGCTTAATTCTACTTTTTGTGGGGTCACAAAGTCCTATGTTTTACATGTTCACTACATCAGGGCCCTGGTTTTGGCTAAGTGACTAGGCATTTTCTCTGTATTCCTTGCTGTATATATAACTCCTTCTAGAATCTCTTCTACCTTGTCCTCCTTCCTTCTCATATAATCCAGGCCCTACAAGGAAGAATCATTGTTCCCCCTTGGGGCTCTGGGTGTATCTTAGTGACACAGCACTTGCCTTGCATGTGTGAAACCCTGGGTTCAAGCCTCCAGCACCAAACCCCACCCCTAAAACCAAAACCCAAACCACAGAATTTCCTTTCTCTTAAGAGGCTTCAGCCATTGCCCCCACCATCAAAATTAAAAAATGAAAGAACATTTTCTTTCTTTTAAAATCCAGGGAAGGGCTGGGGATTTAGGTCAGTGTTTCTGGCGCCTGCCTCTCCGGTCCCAAAAAATAAAATAAACCCACTTGCTTTTAGTTGCTGTTTTGTTTATTGTTTTTGTTCCTTTGGTACTGAGAATTTAACCTAGGGCCTTCATACTGAGCTATGCTCATCCTTTTCCTTTTTTGGTACTGGAGATCGAACTCAGGACCTTTGCTCGTGAGGTAGATGGCAGAATCACTGAGCTAAATCCCTGGACCTCTTTTTCGTATTTTTTTGACACACAGTCTTATTTTATTTTATGGTTTTTTGAGACAGGGTCTCACTATGTAGTTGAGACTGACCTGGAACTCATTATGTAGCCCGGACTGGTCTTGAACTCACAGTGATCCTCCTGCCTCAGCCTCCCAAGTACTGAGATTATAGGCATGCACCACCATGCTCAGCTTGAGACACAGTCTTTTTTTTTTTTTTCTCATTGAGTTTATTGGTACATTTTAGGTATGCAGTACAGTTACATTCATTATTGGGATCTTGTACCTTTACATGACAGGTCTTGATCCTTATTTTTTTCTCCTTGTTCCTGCCCTCCCTTCACTCCCTTCTTCCCTCCCCATTTACAAACATTTTATCTCCAATTTTCATTTTCTCCATTTTTCTTTCCCTTACCCTTTCCACTTTCCCTACACCTTTAGCCCTTTTCTTCCTATTTCACATTGTCATTTATCTCATTAGGATCTTGGTACTATTATAGTTTTTCACACCAGAGAAACTATTTGGTATTTACACATGTGACCTATTTATTTCACTTAGGAGTATAGCTTCAATATGTATCCATTTTCCTATGAATGAATCTAATTTCTCATTCTTAATGGCCGAGTAGTATTCCATTTTATAGAAAAACCACATCTTCTTTATCCAGTTTCCAACTGATGGGCAAATGGGCTGTTTCCAAGTTTTAGCTATTACAACCTGTGCCGCTGTAAACATAGGTGTGCATATATCACTGTGATATGATTCTTTTAGTTCTTTTGGAAAGATACCCAGCAGAGGGATGGCTGGGTCAAATGGAACCTCTAGTCCTTGCTCTTTGAGGTATTTTCATATTGATTTCCATAGTGGTTGCACTAGTGTGCACTCCCACCAACAATGGAGAAGGGTTCCTTTCTCCCCACAACCCCGCCAACATTTGTGATTGAGTAATTTCTTGATAGCAGCCATTCTTTGTGGGGTGAGGTAGAATCTCAGTGTTGTTTTCATCTGCATCTCTAGAATGACCAGTGATGTGGAGCATTTTTTAATATATTTACTTGCTGCTTTTACTTCTTTGTCTGAGAAATGTCTGTTCATTTCAGATGCCCATTTTTGAATTGGGTCCTTATATTTGGGGGGGCTGATAGTTTTGAGTTCTTTATATATTCTAGATAATAGTCCTTTATCTGAGGAGCAGCTGGTAAAAAATTTTTCCCACATTGTAGGTTGTTTCTTAGTTCTGTTGATGGTTTCTTTTGCAGTGTGGAAGCTTTTTAATAAGATGAGATCCCAGTTGTTGATTCTTTCTGCTAGTTTCTGTGCTACTGAGGATTTGTTCATAAAGCCATTTCCTATGCCAGTGTCTTCAAGAGTTCTGCCTAACTTATCTTCCAGAAAGTTTAGTGTTTCTGTTTTAATATTTAGATCTTTAATCCACTTGGATTTTAATTTAGTTCGTGGTGAAAGATAAGGTTCTAGTTTTAATCTTTGGCAGGTTGAGATCCAGTTTTTCCAACACCATTTATTAAAGAGGCTATCTTTCCTCCAGTGGAGATAGTCAGCTCCTTTGTCAAAGATGATGTAGCTAAGTGTATCTGGAGTTGTTTTTGTGTCTTCCAATCTGTTCCACTGATCCTCAGGTCTGTTTTTTTTCCAGTACCATGCTGTTTTTATCACAGTGGCTTTGTGGTATAGTTTCACAATGGGAATTGTTATACCCGCTGCCATGTCTCTGTTGACTAGGATGGCTTTTGCTATTCTAGGTGTCTTCTGGTTCCAAATGAATTTTTGGATTCTTTTTTCTAGTTCTGTGAAATATAGTGTTGGAATTTCGATTGGTATTGCATTGAATCTGCATAGTAGAGTGGCCTTCCCAAATCCGAGACACAGTCTTAATAAGTCACTAGGTGCTAAGAATGGGCTTAAACTTAATAGTCCTCTTGCCCCAGCCTCCTAGAGTCCTGGGATTACAGGTGTGCATCAACCACATCTTTATCTACTTTTTTTTTGGTACCAGGATGGAACTCAGGACCTTGCGCTTATGAGGCAGGCAGCGGAACCATTGAGCTAAATTCCAAGCCCACCTTTATCTACTTTTATCACTGATTTGAGAAGTCATTAACTGAACAATAATGTAATAGGGCCTTGCTAATTTTCCTAGAGATAACACCTCTGACATATGGTCAGCCATCTTCATATGTATTTTTTTTTAAAGGGACTTGGAGATAGCCTTGTATGGCTCAAGGTGGATGAAACCACCAACTCACTTGGGCCTTCACAAATATACAATAGGTGACCTTTTGCATTAGAGGCCAAAAACTTCATCCATGGATCTTACTAATGCTGCCATTTTCTGAACATGCCTTCTATAAAGATCCATGAAGTTTGACTACACACATGGAAATCACTGATTACTTCCTCTTTTCCTGCTTCCAATCACCTTTTCTCATGATTTGTGTTAGCTTTCCACAGCTGTAAGAAAATACCTGAGAAAACCAGCTTAAAAGCTGGAAAGGTTTATTTTGGCTCACAGTTTAGATGGTTGCTTGGCCATATTGCAATAGCACAGCACATCATGTTGGGAATGTGTAGTTGAACATTTTGAATTTTTTTTTTTTTTTTTTTTTTGTACCAGGGATCAAACTCAGGTCCTTGCACTTGTGAAGCAGGAGGCGGAACCACTGCGCTAAATTCCCAGCCCAGGGAATGTGTAGTTGAGGAGACTGGTCATTTTACAGCAGCCAGAAGCAAAGAAAGGAGCCAGGTCCCAAAGGTAACCTTCCAGGCACATGACAGGGACCTAATTTCTTCCCACAAGGCTCTACCTCCTAAAGGTTCCATCATCTCCCAACCACCCAACTAAGAATCAAGCTGTTCACATATGGATTCTGCAGGAAATTCCAGATGCAGCCTTCCCCCCTTTTTTCACTTTTCTTTTTTGGTACCGGGAATCAAACCCAGGGCCTCGGGCTTGCTGGGCAGGGGCTACACCACTGAGCTACGTCCCTGACCTGCAACCCTATTTTTGACCCTATAAATATCACTAAACTTTGTCCTCCATGTGTAAGATTTGAGTCTGGGAACTCCCCATCCTCACCTTTAACTGCCTAATGAATAACTTCTCTTTGGCAAAACTTATTGCTTCAGTGATTGGCACACAGCGGGCCTGGTTCGGTAACACCTGATGGCTTGATCTTTCCCTCAGTCAGACCAGAACCATGGTTTTGCATCTGCTGTATTCTTATGAGCAAAGAGAAGGCAGAACACATGGTGATCTGTAAATCCAATCTCCCTTCTTACCAACTTTCTGTGTCCTTCATCTCAGCTTTTGTACTGACCTTCTATATCCTTTTTCCTCAGTGCAGTGAAGTCAGCTGAGCTTGGGTTTGGTGCAGGCTCTGACCCTGTCACCTTGAGCAGGTCACTGTGCTTCTCTGAGCTTTGATTTTGTCCTCTGCCAGATCCTGTCTGGCTCCTCCCTGCTTTCAGTGATGCCTCTGTGGCTGGGCTGACTTCACCTGCCTGGATGCCTGCTGAGGCTTTCTGACCTCCTTCCTGTCCCCAAAGATCCCTCTGCACCTTCTGACCTCCAACCCTGCCTCCTTTCTCCTTCCCAGCCCCACGCTCCTGGCAGGCTTCCCATTTCCCTCCCTGCCCCCTCTTCCCTACCTCTACCCTTTTCTCTCCCTTGTCTCTGGGCAGCCACCAGCTCCAGCTGCTGGGCTTTCAGAGAAAATCAATAGAGACAGGAGGCTCCACAGTTCAGATTTCAATCAACCAGGTTAATGATTAAAAAAAAAAAAAAGCTTCACCCCACCACCGCTCTGTCTTAGGTCCCAGGACTTAGATCCCAGCACTGGTGGAGAGCCTTGAATTACATATGCCTGGACTCCAAAGAAAGGTCATCTCAACACCATCCCTATAGCCTGTGCCAGGGAGAGGCCACCTGGAAGGTGTGTGCCGGGCCTGCTCTAGCAAACAGGGCCACTTCTTTACACTGAAGTGGAGGTTCAGCTGGGGATCCCTGTAGCCACAGCCTCCTTCTGCTGCCCCATTCTCCTCCTCTCACTCCCAGCCAGGAAACCCTGGGTACTCTTGTTGCCCTTCCGGCCCCAGCCTTTCTCTTTCTACTGAGAACATTCTCCCCGCTTCTACCTCAGAGGAGGCCAAGCCCAGGAAGAGAGGGCCCCCACTCACTCCTGTCACCCTCACCTGTCCCCGTCCCAGGACTTCAGGTTCCGACTGCTCTCTACTCTCCCCTCTTCATCCTCCACAAAACAATGGGAAGCCAAAATAAACACCTGAGATTCCCTCCACAGCAGATGTCTGTTTGCCCTTTGCATGTGTTCCTGCTGCTGAGAAGTGATTTCTGGTATGGTCCTTCATCACCGCTACCTGAGCCTCTGGGCAGCTGCTCTGCCTTCCGGCTCTCTGCCTTCCCGGCTTTCAAAGGTAGGTCTGAAGCAGGAGAACTGAGTTATCACACTCATAGAACAGACCCATTAGGGGCAGCCCAAAAAACAAGGTGATGGAAGCCTCACCTTTTAGTTCATTAGATGGGCTATTAAACGCCACCACTGGTCACACCAGTCCAAAGCCCATCTTTTTTCCCTCAGCCCTGCCTCCTCCGGACTGAGGCCCCAGCTTCTCCCTTCTCTGACAATTTTCCTATTCGTGATCCTTTTTCTCTCAGGTAGATCTAAACAGCCTGCTGCTTCTCACCCCGCGCCACCCGCCATCAAATCTGGATTTTTCCCACTGGCATTTACAAATGCTCGAGTCTCTTCATTAAAAAAACAACAAAAACTTCCTCCATCTCACACCCTGCCTCCAGCTATCTTCTCTCTCTCCTCTCCCTTCACAACCAAGATCTCATCCAAGCTGTCTTCATTTCTTCACCTCCCACTCATTCCTCAATCCATTCTAAAACTAGGCTTGTCTCATCCCTTCACTATCAAACAGGCCTTACTACAATTACCAATGACGTCATGTCACCAAATACAAAAGATTTCACATCAGTCCTTATCTTCTCAGGTCCTCTCTCCTTTCTCCTTTACAGGCTCATGTCTAGGCTTGGGCTTGGGCGGCTTCCTCTGGCACCACCTCTCTGCCTACACATCTCACCTGGAACCCAAGATCCTAAAGCTATTCATACTGGCTCTCTCCACTCCTTTGAACTCCAGACGTACGGGAGTTACACATACTGAACTAAGATATCTCAAAGCCAGGATGTCCAAAGCTGACCTTACCAAGTCCTGCCCATCTATCTGGTTGTCTCCCAGGGCACCTTCTATCAGTGAATGGTGTCACCATCCAGCTGTTCTGAAAGGAAGAAACATCACAGACTTCCTAACCTCTTCCATTTCTTTCCAGTGCACCAACCAGTGCCATCCAGTTAACCTCCTTCAACACTCTTAAGTGTGTTTATTTCATGTGATCTCCATTGCGACTGTAGCCTGGCTGCATCCTAGCTGGCATCCTCTCACCCTGGAGTGTTGTAGTGGCTTCTCAACTGGTCTTGGCATATCCACCCTTGACCTCTGCCATCTGTTTTTTGTGCTGCAGCTGGAGGGATCTTTTTAAAGTGCTGACTTGACCAGATTAACCTCCTGTCAGTGGTTTCTTTTTGTTCTTACAATGAAAACTTAAAGCTTTAACTTTTCCTACAGGGCCTTCAGTCTGGCCCTACATGAATACCCAGTCTATGCTTGTCTTCTATTCCCCTGAGCTTCTGTGACCACAAGCCCCTATCAGTTCCTCACAACAGCAGTGGGCCTTCCCCGCAGGCTGTGGCTCTGGCCACTCCCTCTGCCTGGACCATCTTCCTCTTACTTGCAGTCTTATCTACTCATCCCCTCCACTCTTCAGTCTGATCTCAAAGGAGGCTTCCTCAGGTGGAAAGACTAGGCCATATTCTCTTACTCAGATGCTTCCATAGAACTTGCCACTGTGTGATTTCACATTGACTCTACCTCCTTTTATACTGAATTAAAAAAAATCTTCAGTGTGTCCCCAGTGGATATCATAGCACCTGGCAATAAGTATTTCATGAATAAATGAGTTGTTAAAGGAAAGCAAAAGTGAAAGGGCTGATCCACCTTTTTTGGGAGGGTGGTATGTGAGTGAAGGATTCCACAGTGGCACCCAGACAGTGGCTGTTTTAGGTTACAGGTATGGCTGGAGCTCAGACCTACCTGCCTTGTTCCTGTGGCCCCCTGGGTTGACTCAGGAGGCTTGTGTTTGGGCAGTCTGATGCCGAAGCCATCTTCTTTGTTCCTGGGCCTAAGCAGACCCAGGAGTCAGATGCCCAGGGACTGTAACCTGGGGTCAGGTCCAGGTCAATGCCAATCACTTAATAAACAAATGTGCCCCTGGGGGCCTTTGAGGGGAGGCTTCAAGGGAAGTGCTAACAAGCCCCACAGGGAGAGGCACACCTGCCCAATTTACTGGCACTCAGGAATCATCTTGAATGATGAGATAGATAAGGAGCAGGTGAGTTTAGTGTGAGCCCTTTGTTTTCTAAATTCCACCTGGCTTGACCCCAGCTCTTTCCAGCAGTGACAGCTGAGATTCTTGCAGATGAAAAAGCCATTGGGAGGCATCTGTCCAGTGGCCTGGAGAGACAGGGGCTCTTTCCAATCTTGAACAATCTATAATTGTGAAGAACCAACAACTGAGTCTGGGGATGTAGATCAGTGACAGAGCTTTTGCCTGGCATGCACAAGACCCTGGGTTCCATACCCAGAACCACAAAAACAGCAAAAACTTCACAGTCTTTTTTAGCAGCCTATCCCAGGCTCTTGCAATCCTCTGGGGACAAGGGCTCTATTTCCCCAATTTTCCTACTAAAGAAGTCTATTTCCTTCTGTATAAGCCTCTGAGTTGATGAGGGGAAAAGCTCTATATTTTTGAATAAGGATTCTTTTAGCTAAAGCTGAAATGTAGAAGCCTTCCATTTTATAGAGAAAGTAACAGACAGAGTGAGTAAGAAACTTGGCCAATCTTACACAATAAGCAATAAAGCTAGGATAAGAATCCATTGGTCCTGACCAGCCTCAACTGTGGTCTTTCATCTCCTTGTGTCTCCCATTTGGAAAGAAAGCATGTGGTAGATTGTGACACTGATGAGTCATACACACCCATCTCCATGCCCTTGTGGGAAGCCCTCTTTACACTGATACTGAGCTCAGCGCTGTGACTTTCCTTGGCCAGCGGGACATCAGGAGGCCTGGGGATTGCCCTCTTGGAATGTTGCCGAGGTTCTTTGTGAAGCAGCTTAGTCTAGCCTCATTTAGGGTGAAGGATTTCACAGAGCCAGAGGCCTAGCAGGTGTGGATTATCCAGCCCCCAGGTATCATGCCACCTGACTGCAGCTACAGGAGTTAGACCAAGTAGGACATATAGAAGAACCACAAGCCAATCTACAGAATCCTGAAAAATGATTCTTGTTTGAGCCACTATATTTTTGCATAATTTTTACCCAATATCAGACAGAATTAACTCCCAGGACCCTTAACCCTGGGAGTATCTGGCCAACCATAGGTCAACTCCAGCAAACATCTCTTGCCATTCTCTCCCTTCCTCACTGCACATCTTATGAAGTTTCCCAGTGGCATAATCTCAGCTATGCACCATTGCATACACTGCTTCCTTTGCTGGGTGTGTTTTCCCCCTGTGTTGCCTAACTCCCTTTTAACTGTCAAGTCACAAATATCCTGCCCCTAAGGTCTTACCCTGATGCCCAAGGCGAGATTAGGTTCCTTTTTCTTTTCTTTTCTTTCTTTTTTGATACCGGGGATTGAACTTGGATCCTTGTGTTCACGAGGTAGGCGCTGGAACCACTGAGCTAAATCCCCAGCCCAAGTTTTTGGTTTTGTTTTGTTTTTGGTACCAGGACCAAACTTGCGTACTCGCGCTTGCAAGGCAGGTGGCAGAACCACTGAGCTAAATCTCCAGCCCTAGGTTCCTTTTTCTACAGGTCCTCAGTAGCACCTGTCTGGGCTTTTCTGATTGATACTCACCTAATTTTTTTTTTTTTTTTTTTTTTTTATTTTTTTTTTTTTTTTTATTTTTTTTTTTTTTTTTATTTTTTTTTTTTTTTTTATTTTTTTTTTTTTTTTTATTTTTTTTTTTTTTTTTATTTTTTTTTTTTTTTTTATTTTTTTTTTTTTTTTTATTTTTTTTTTTTTTTTTATTTTTTTTTTTTTTTTTGGTACCGGGGATTGAACTCAGGTCCTTGCGCTTGCAAGGCAGGCCACCGAACCGCTGAGCTAAATCCCTGGCCCCAATACTCACCTAATCTTTAATCATTGATTTAATGTCTGTTTGTCCCACACACACTATGAGCTCCATAATGGTGGGGCACCTTTGTAATCTTATCTCCTAATCCTGTGGCCTCCAAGTGGGCGATCCACACTGATTTTTTTTTTTAACCAAGAGTAATTGCCTCATCCTGCTCTTGGTTCCCTGTGATCCTACAGATTCCCGCTCTCATTTCAGCCCCAGGGTCTCTGCAGGGGTGATTCTCAACTTGGTGCTGAACACAGTGACCATGATAACTGAGGCCTGCCAAACCATGGCACAGTAACTGAATGTCCACCAGGGACTCTTTGGTTCTTAGAGGCTTTGTGGTGGCTCCAGGGTTCCTTGATCCTAGAGTGGTTTGAGTCAGATTCATTGCTTTCCTAATAAGCTCAGACCTGAGCTTGCCCCAGGCTTGGAGGAGGGGCAAGGTAAGATACAAGGATCCTAAAGTCAGCAGCTGGGGGCTGGCTTATGGCCAACAGCTCCTGCCTCAAAGTGAGTCCAGCAACTGGGTCCTGTCCAGGTTCCCTCCACCTTGAACAAACCAGTTGATCCTATACAGATGTATCTCTGCCTTCCACTTTGTTCTCCAGTCAGTAGCTGGTAATGGGTACCTGGGAGCACCATTTACCCTACCCCAGGCTGAGTTTTAAAGGAATCCCAAGGGGGCTAGGTCACCCCAAATCAGACTAACAGGGTGCACTTCCCTCTCTGGCCAGAAATGCTTTCTCCCCAGTGTCCAGCCACGCTCAACTAGAACTTATCAGTACTTCCTAGTTCAATGAGATGATGAATGTAGACAGTTCTAAGACAATGGCTTTCAAACTTTTGGGAGGGGCCTTTTGCATTCTAACCACATGCTGTACCACTGAGCTACATATACCCTGAATCCTTGTGTGGGCTCTTGAGACCTGCATTATACCATCAGCCTCTACAGAAACCATCAGGAAAAACCTTGCTCTACAAAGTATCACAACAGCTGTGAGGTACCTACTTCTCATTATCAGGCAGTAAGTCTCTCCTGTTGTCTAACCTTGTCCTACCCACAGCTTATCGTGGCTTTAATCTTCTGGTCTGTCCCCTGTGGAAAATGAAGCCAATCTCTGGCACATGCTCAATTTCCCCTCATGGCACCTGGGCCATGCTTAGCACACAGGCTTCTTTGCTGCAGCCACTGGGAAATGCTAGAGCTCACTCCTTGGCAAAATCTTACAGGCACTGGAAAGGAATAAGTACTGGTGTTCACTGACTCTGAAAGGTTAAGGAAGGAGATCTTTGGCCTTGATGCAGTAGAGCTACAGTGGGCAGCAGAGAAAGTACCAGCCACAGGGTAACAGCAGCTCAGGTTTGAGAGAGGACAAGCTGGTATGGCAGAAGTACAGTTTAGCCTGTGTGCTCTGTGGCTTTTCTGTTTTTGTACCAGGGATTGAACTTGGGACCTTGCACTTGCAAGGCAGGCAGTGGCACCACTGAGCTAAATCCCCGGCCCGCTCTGTGGCTTTTTAAGTCTATGAGGAAAGCACTTAGGCATCTCCACTTGCTGGGTCAGGACCACCCCCAGCACTAGTGATTCTGCATTCTCCTCAGAACACCTACCTCTCCCCTTTTAGGGACCACCTAACTACAGTACCTAAGGAGAAGGAGGCATCAATAAGTGCCTTCCAGCCTCTGCAACCACATCCTGCCAGGAGAATCGCAAGTAGTTCCAGAACCAGGACAATGGTCTGGCCTCTTCCTAGAACTCTCAACTGCCCAGGCACTCAAGGGAGATGGCTTTCAGCTGAGAGAATTTATGGAAGCTTCTCTGGAGATGTTCCTCTTTCTGGATTTCCAACCAGAGTTTCTGCTTTGCTCTTTATTGAATGAACATGCCCAAGTACGGCTCTTGACCCTCTATTTCAATGAGAGGACACTGTCTTCTTCAAGCCTCCTCCACTCCCAGATAAGCTCATCTTTACTGAACTCAGGAGGCAGAGAATGTGCAATGAAGAGGGGCTCTAGCAAAGGCCTGTGTGCCACCTAAGAGCATAA
Source organism: Fukomys damarensis (assembly GCF_012274545.1). Taxonomy (NCBI): domain Eukaryota; kingdom Metazoa; phylum Chordata; class Mammalia; order Rodentia; family Bathyergidae; genus Fukomys; species Fukomys damarensis. The sequence goes on from NW_022900928.1 coordinate 65,215,326, forward strand.
AGTTTTATGAGGGGGAAAAAAAGTTATAACATTATGATATATGTGGTACAGAGTATAATAAGCAAATATTATGGGGAATGGAAGAAGACTGCTTGTAATAAACCCTTCTCCCCCAAGACAATGGCATAATAGGGAGAACAAGGAATGAAACAACGGTTCCAGTTTACCTACTTGCCACTAGCCAATTATTTAACCTTTCAAACCCCATTTCTTGTGCTAGAAGCTCTGAATAATAAAGACCTTTTATATATATTGAAGGAATTTCTGTAAACAATAATAGTACCTATAGAATGGATAAAAGAAACTTTGTATATATTCCAGTAATAAACACATTTATAGTATAGCAGCACTACTAGATTATGCCCTGCTACCAATTTTCCTATTCCCACAAATACTCTTGTTATCTTCCAAATCTCCCCAGATCAGAATCTCAAAATCACCTTGTTACCTTCTCTAGTCCCTACACCAATATCACAAGTCCTGCCCAAGTGCCTGACAGTGTTGCTGGCAACCTGGTCTTCCATTACTTTTCCATCTTACAGCCTCATGCTGTCCTTGTCACATCATCTAGCACCTGGGCAATTGTGACAGATCCTCCTGCCATCTGTATATCTATCCCTTTCTAAAATTTAGCTGTCTCTTCCTAAAAGATTGCTTTCTCTGTGTCATTCCTCTGCACAGATGAACACAGTTTTCCCCTAATAGTTGAAGACCAAAATCTAAAACTTTATAACTTCACATTTAAAGCTTCTGCTAATTTGACTTTATCGTATTTACCCAATTTTATGTGGTCTCAGCACAAACCTATAATATTAACTGGTCTGAGCTTTTGCTTGTCTCCCAAATAAACATGCATAAGCCCAAAAGACACACAGCTCATTCTCTCATTCATTGTGCCCTCTCCTAGGCTAAAGCAAGTAGTATCGGGAGGAGCAAACATGGAAAGACAAATAAGGTACAATTACAGTGCACTGGGATAGGTGCCATTTCCTTACAGGGAATGGCCTCCCACTCCTCTCCATCCTTCAAGACCATGTTCAGGGAATACCTCCCCCAGGAAGCCTCCCCTGATTAATTCATGACCCTCTGAACACTTAAACCTCACTCTTTGTACTCCCACAGATCAGCGCTTCTCAACCTTGAGACACAATTGGCTGGGTCCCACCCCTAGAGATTCTGACTTGAGTTTAGGGTGGGGGCAGAGTATTGACATATTTTTTTGGGCTCTGATGAGAAGGGTCTGCAGACCATCACTAGGCCAGTCACTGCTACGGATGACCTTGGATGTGTACTTATACTGCACTTCTACTCTTAGGTCTTAACAGGAAGAAAACACGTGTTCTGTCTCTGTAGATCAGCCCACAAACATAAAAAGTGCTCCCCAGATTTCACTTTTACTTGTTCACAGTGCTGGATGGCCTTCTCAAAGACTGCTGGTGAGAGGATCAAAGTCCCACAGCACGTACTGTCTGGCACAGGCCCAGGTCAGGAGTCACGGTACAATCCACACAGCGTGGAGTGTGCCTGGGAGGGCTGCCTGGCAACTTCTAGTCCCTGCTCTATCTTCTAGCAGGAGGATGGAACTTACAGACAGTGAACAGTTACTCTGCCAAATGCTGGGCTGGGGGATGCACACAGTACCTCAGGGGATTACAGCAGTACAGCAGTTAGGCCCTTAATTTCACATGTGTACAACACAGAACCCAGACACCCAAGTTTTTCTGCCCTATTGGATAGTACAGAAGAGGCAGAGGGCCTTACCAGTTAAGGAGATAGTGAGATAATATTTACTGGGGGTCAACTATGTGGCTAGTGCACTGTTCCCCCTCCACGGTTTCATTTAATACAATTATCTTGCAAAAACAGATCTCATTTTATTCACTTTAAAAGTAAGGTAAAAGCCTCAGAGAGGTTATATAATTTGCCAAAGGCCACACAGCTGGGAAACCAGAAAGCTTTGGGCAGTAGATAGAGCCTCAGGTGATCTGTCTGACTCAAAGGCCCTTGAGGGTTGTGCAGCGCAGCTCTGTCCTGTGACAGGTCACAGCGTGTGTGCACAGTTTGCACAGCACATCACCAGCAGAAATGAGAGAGTAGGTCTCAGGATTCCACATGCCTCCAGATCCCTGCCAAAACCTAGCATTTTGTTTGCTCAGGCTTTCGGGGTCTGATCCCCGAAGACAGATCTGACACTAACTCTAAGGAAGTTCTAGTGCACGGGAAGGAAGAGGGGTAACGGGTGTGGGTGGAGCCAGGACCTTGGATTCTGGGAAGCAGGCCTGGGTGGCATGGCCCTAGGAAGGCTAGTTTCTGTCAGGTAATTGGAAGGTGAGGGTTTGTGGTTCAGCGAAGTGTGACTGTTCCCTCCCTCACCCCACCACACTATCACTTTACTCACTCTCCATGGACAGGCTTTCCAGTCAGGGACATGAACACAGATCTGGGGGCAGCTCACAGAGATGTGCAGGATCAGATTCAAGGTGACACACCAGCATATGCAGAACTGTACTGCATCCATGCCCAGACTCACTCACAGAGCAGGCAGACACACACAGAGGTCAGCCAAGCACCCCGTACAGAGTGCTGCTCAAGCCCACACTCTCACAGCCACACAGGGTGTGGAGGGCACAACCTCCACCAGACACTTTTGAGGTACCTCTACCTCAGTGATTGTCCAGAAGGATGGGGACAGTGGGGAGTGTTTTCTTCATCAGTGCCTTTACCCTTCTACCATGAATGGAACCCCACTGTTAGGAGGGGCTCTGGCTCCTTTCCCATAGTTTGTTCTCTCCTAAGCTCAGTTTGGTTCCCTTCTGACCAGATCTTAGAGGCATGGGGTGTAGGAGGGGCTGGAGTGCAGGGGAGGGGCGAGAAGAAGTGGGTGATCAGGACAAGGAAGCGGGGTGAGATGGAGGAGGACCCCTCTCAAACTGCATGGTGGTCAGGAGGGCTGTGACTTCACTGTGTTTTAGGCAGCCTAGACTGTAGGAGGAAGGGGCTGATCCAGCTGATGCCAGGACTCCTGGTCCTCAGGAAATGAAGGTGGGGACCTCAGCATCCCTGAAAAGCTGGAGGAGGGGAGAATTGGGTGGTCAGCAGCCAGGGTCATAGAATTTGGGAGACTCAAGCTTGGCCAGCATCAGAGAGGGCTGACACCTGTTATGGTGCCCCCACGAACTGTCCCTTCTTCCCCAGGTCAGGTGCCCAGACAATCCTTACTGAGGGACACGGCAGGGTGGGAGTGAAGGGGGGCGGTCTGCCAACTGGGACGGGGGAAGCTAGCCAGGGAAAAGGAGGTGGGAAAGGGGAGTTTTGGCGATGGCTTCAGCAATTTGACCCCAGAAGAATAGTTCGGGTGAGGGTCCCGTCTGCTGCCATAGTTCGGGTGAGGGTCCCGTCTGCTGCCCCCAACCTGCCCATCTTAGTAGAGGGCAGCCTGCTGCATTCCCGCCCAGCCTCCCCTCTGAGGTGCAGGAAGGGGGCCAGCGCCTGCCTGACCACCTTACCGTCTGTGGGGGGCTGCCCACGGTCATCTCCACGTAGTAGCCCTGGCCCGACTTGCCCCTCAGGTTGTCCACCATCTCCACGAAGCTGCCCCTCCTGCCGGACTCCTCCTCAGTTGGATGCCGTGCTGGGTGCCATGGGCAGGCAGCACTCCCGCACCCACACACAGCAGGAGCCAGGGCAGGGCTTGGGCCATCGTGGGCCCGGGCCTTCTGGGTTCGCTCGGGCCCACGTCCGTCCCTGTTGCCTGTCCCCAAGTCTGGATGGTAGTGGCTTCTCTCAGGAGAGGGGGCTTGGCGGCATCAGGAATCCAGAGCCTGCAGGCCCCCTCAGCCAGCCCCCGGGTCCAGGCGGTGCAGAGCGGGCAGGAGAATCCGCAGTGCAAGAGAGGAGAGCAGCCGCTGTGATCCGGGACCCAGCTACATCTGGACGGTGGCGGGCAGCCTCAGCGGCGGGCTCGGGCCCCTCTGGGGCTGGGAGGGGCGGGCATGGCAGGGTGGCGCCGGCTGCAGTCTCGGTTCTCCTGGCGGGGATGAGGAAGTGGGAAGGGGCCGGGGCTCTGGGTTCCTGTGGCTGCGTTTGCTGCTCAGGCCACCATAATCCAGCTCCCAGCTCCCAACTCCCAGCTCCTAGGCTAGCAAGGGAGGCGGAAAGACTTGTGGCGGTGGCTGTCAAAGCCAAAGCGTTTTCGCTTTGCCCTGAGATTGCTGGGAAGTGTAGTCTTCCCATAACAGGCAGCCCTCCTTCCGGAGCTGGAGAGGGGTCTGGGATGCCCTCTATCGAGGCGGAGTCCACCCTGCAGGATACTGTCTGGGAAAGAATTCCCAAACCCAGGCTGGGCGGGAGGAGCCCTTCAGGTAGGTGAGGAGTGACTACTCACCTCTCACCTGCCAGTCCTTTCATTGTTGGGCATACCTGATGCATGCCACCCACTCTGAGAGGCACTGGGGCCACAGAGAGGAGTAAAATGGAACACACCATCAGTGAGTTCATACAGAAGAATTAGGTGATTCTTGCCACAGTGGGGTTACACACAAATGACGTAGCATTAAGGAGCAGGGATTTGGGGTGCATTTTGGGGATCTTGGTGGCTTAATTTGAGCCTCAAAATGGGTAATATTTCCAGGGGCAGAAACTGGGGGAGTGTCTTAGTTACCTTTCTCATTGTTGAGACAAAATACCCGACACACAAAGTTAAAGGAGGAAAGGTTTATTTAGTTCACAGTTTGTAGAGGTTTCAGTCCATAATCTTCTGGCTCCAAGGCAGGGTGGCATGGAAGACAGGCATCACAGAGTTTATGGTGGGCAAAAAGTGAAAAAGCAATAAGGGAAAGCTGCACCTCTTTCTATCCCTTATATCTTATCCAGACTACTTAGAGCAGGTAGCAGTCATATTTTTAATCCTAGTACCCTCGATCCTGCCATTATACCATGAATCAATACCAGCATCACACACTCTAGAGCCAGCTCTACTAATGACCACATGAGGCTTTGGGGAGACATCTAGATACAAGCCATAACGGAGAGCAAGATTAAAGGGATGGAAAGATACTCTGGGCAGCAAACAACATCTAACAGGGACATGTGAAGTCTGTTTTCATCAGAGTTGGCTACCTGTGGGAGTTAAGAGCTGGCCAGGTCTTTTCTGTCTGAATCTGTTTGGGTCTTTGATGCTCTCTTGCCATGAATCCTCAGGACCCCTGATTCCTGCACTGTCAAATTGAGGATAAAGAGCTTTGAAGTGTTATTCCAAGAAGTATCAGTGTATTAATTGGTAACAGCTTGAAACAAAAAGCTGTAGAGCTCTAATTGCTTAATAGAGAAAGCTGCACAATTATTTCATCGTATTATTTATCAAGCATGGAAAGTCCTTGATAAAATTTAGTAATCATTCTGATAATTAAGGGGAGGGCTGGGGATTTAGCTCAGTGTTTCCACTGCCTGCCTCGCAAGCTCCAGGACCTGAGTTCAATCCCCCGCACCATTAAAAAAAAAATAAGGGAAACAGGGCATGGTGATGCATGCCTCTAAGCCCAGCTTCTCAAGAGGCTGAGGGAGGAGGACTGAGCATTCAAGGCCAGGCGAGGCAACTTAGTGAGACCCTATCTCAAAATAAAAGATTAAAAAGGATTGAGGATATAGCTCGGTGGTAAGAGTCACCTTTGGTTCAATCTCTAGTACTACAAACAAAACAAAACAAGCGAACAAACAACTAAAGGGAAATTTCTGGAATAAGGTAACAAAGTGCTGAGAGTGTGGCTGAATGACAGAGCCAGTGCTCAGCATGTATAAGCCCCTGAGTTTGATCTCTAGCACCAAGAGAAGGATTAAAAAAAGGAAGAAAGATAGGAGACAGAGAGAGAGGAGGAGGAAAGAAGAGGAGAGAAAGAAGGGAAGAGAAGAGAAGGAGAGAGAGGAGGGGGCAGAGAGGAACTGGAAAAAAATGAAAATCAATAGACCCATGTATATATAGGAATCATATATAGATACAGATGGCATTCAATACATGAAGAGCTTCCACAAATCAATAAAAACCCTCAAACAATGTGATAGAAAAGTGAACAAAGAGTGTGAACAGGTAATTCATAGAAGATACTCAAATGGCCAATAAATATATGAAAAAGGTCAACTTTATTATTAGTAGAAGGATATAAAGTAAAACAGTATTTCAAGTACCACTATCTTTCCTCTCTCTCTCTCTCTCTCTTCCTTCTTTCCTTTCCTTTGTCTCAGATTGCTAACATGTTGGTGCTGGTGAAGGTACTGATTGGATTGTAAATTATTCTGTCTTTTGGAGAGTAATTTGGGAATGCCTATTAAAATATGAAAATGCAAATCTTTAAGCATTGTCATCTTGAGGACCCTATTATACAAAATAACAAAAATTCTGAAGTGTGTACAATATTAAAATTTTGGAAATAGCTGGGCATGATGGCTCATGTCTGTAATCCAGCACTTGGAAGGCTGAACCAGGAAGATCTTGAGTTCCAAGCCAGCCTGGGTTACATGTCTAGTTCAAGGGCAGCCTATACTACATAGCAAGACCTTGTCTCAAAAACAAGCTAACAGAAAACTAAGAAACCAGGTAAATGATCATAAGTAGGAGCCTGAGACTTTGACATTTAATCAGTGACATCCTAAATAACCATTAAAAGTTATAGCTTCTTATGAGAGCGCCGAATCCTAACCACTAGACCACCAGGGAGCGTCTATAGCTTCTTATGAAATGAAGATGTTTAGAACATGTTAAAGTACATTATGATCCCATTTCTTTAGAAATCTTAAAGTATGTATTTCTGCTTATATGTGTATACACACGTTTTTATCTACATAAACATAAAAAAATCTGGAAGATAGAAACCAATGTGCCAACAATGGTTTCCTCTGAAACAGACGCATTTGTTTCTTTCTTTACTGAATCCATCCATTTAGTGAATGTATATTGAGGGCTTCTGCATGCAAAGCACTATTTGAGGCACTGGATAAATCGATAAATAAAACAGACAAAATCTCTGACCACATGGAGCTTGCATTCTAATGCAGAGAGACAGAGAGCACACAAATGGACAAACAATATTTCATATGTGAATGTACTATAGGGAAAAATAAATCAGAGAAGGGAGCTGAAAAAACAGTTGGTAATTTTTAAATAAGATGGACTGAAAGTGTAGAAGAAACATTTGACAACTTTATATACCTTTAACAAAGTGGTAGGCTTAGTAAATTTTCCTTCCTTATTTTCATATGAGTGGTTTTCTCTATATTCCAAATAAACAGTATGAAAAGAGAAGCAAAATTCTAGCAATGGAATTTCTTCTGACCTAGAATTAGAGGAAAATTTGACTCCCTCATCCTTAAAAAAATCACCCCTAAATGTTTATCTGAAACTCTAGAAGACAAGCAACAATGAGTGAAATTGCCCTCCTCACTGATTGCGTATACACAGTACTAGTATATCAGTTGACGTGTCATAGTTGTTAACCTCTCCCCAAAAGACTGACTCTTAATTATGTTTACCTGAGAACATTTGATAAACGGGTTTGCATTTCTGAGTACAAACCTACGGAAAAGCCTAACACAGCGCAGATATTTTATCTGTGTGAAGATAATTCCATCAATTCGACTGTATATCTTATTTTAGTAGCCCTTCCTATCAGCTGGGGATCCATGTTAAGGGAAAAAAGTTAAGCATTTTGATGACAGTAGACTGATTGCAAGTTCTTTGATGTAGGGAACTAAAAATGGCATTTTAAATCCATGTTCTGTGTAGTCTGATTGATGAATGTGAGCCTTAGAGTCTTTTCCTACTCTGGTCTCTTTGGCTCTTCAGTGAACGGAGAAGGGAGAACAATCTTTTTTTCAGCTGCAGTGAGAATAAAGGATGTACACATAGAACTTGGGCAGAAAGATTTAAACATGGGAAATATGTTCTGGCCATCTGATTTAGGATCTACAGGAATAACAACCTGAGTTCCTCATTGTGCTATCAGGGTCTAAGTGTTGCAGGGACTAGTTTCAAGTGTGTGTAGGAGCCAGGCACAACTTCAGAGCCTACTGGTGTTGCTCCAAGTGTGAGGCCTCAAAATCTCTTCCTCCCTCCCTCCCTTCCTTCCTTCTTTCCTCCTCCTCTCTCTCTCTCTGTCTCTTTGTTCTTTCGAGACAGGGTCTCACTATGTAGTTGAGACTGACCTAGAACTCACTATGTAGCCCAGGCTGGTCTCGAACTCACAGCCTCCTGAGTGCTGGAATTACAGGTGTGGACCACCACACCCACCTTCTCTCCTTTCTTTCTTTCTTTCTTTCTTTCTTTCTTTCTTTCTTGCTTTCTTTCTTTCTTTCTTTCTTGCTTTCTTTCTTTCTTTCTCTTCAACTCACTATGTAGCCTAGGCTGGTCTTGAACTCAAAGTGATCCTCCTGCCTCAGCCTCCAGAGTGCTGGGATTACAGGTATGTGCGCCCAGCTCCTTCTTTTTCTATTAGCAAAATCTCTGCTTTTTCTGTTCCCATTTTCCCATTTATGGGTGGCCAGAGGAGTCTCTGCTCCACTTAACTTCTCTAGGAGATTGGCAGTGTAGGAGAGAAAGGAATATTTGTTTTCCAAGTAAGCAAAACTAAAGCTCTTTGGAATTATATTAATACCAATACTTCTACTAGACTAAGTGTATGCAGGGACTACACATTATGTCACCTGTTGTTTCTTCTTCCTCAGACTCTGAAATAATTATGACAGTCGTTACCATCCTGTATAGCAGAATGGCAAAGTGATCCCTGTGCTCTGATGAAGAGATGGAGAGTAGAAACTAGGTCTCTTTAATTCCCGGTCAGGAGCTCATTGATTTAATTGAAACACAGAGCCAGTTTTTTTTTGGGGGGGGCGGGGAAGTCGTGCGGATGGAAGGAGGATCTCCATTACCTTAAATTCACATTTTTTGTCTATTAAAGGATCAGTCAATGTATTGAATGTTTTTTTTCCTCATTGAGTTTATTGGTACATTTTAGGTATACAGTACAGTTACATTCATCCTTGGGATCTTGTACCCTTACATGACAGGTCTCATTTTTTCCCCTTCTCCCTGCCCTCCCTTCACCCTTTCCTCCCCTTCCCATTTACAAACACTTTATTTCCATTTTTTCATTTTCTCCTATTTTTTTCTTTTCCCTTATTACCTTTCCCCTACCCTTCCCACTTTCCCTACACCTTTATTTTTTATTTTTATTCTTATTTTTTGTTTTTTTGAGACAGGGTCTCACTATGTAGTTGAGACTGACCTGGAACTCACTATGTAGCCCAGGCTGGTCTCGAACTCACAGCGATCCTCCTGTCTCAGCCTCCAGAATGCTGGGATTACAGGCATGCGCCACTACCCCCGGCTTCCCCCCTACACCTTTAAATGGATTGATTGTTGATGGTAACTTATTCAACTGATATTAATCCCATGATGACCAAGAGATTGCTTATATTATTAATATTTTTAATGGTCCTTCCCTACCCTGGAAGAAATTCTCATATCTAAATGAAGGTCTTTTAATCACTGTGGAAGCCCCATCAACTATCATGAACTACCATTCCCATCGTTCAACGGGTTACATTCATCACTCTGCGTGATCAGACGGGACCTCGAACCAATCCAATGCCAAAGCTCTCAGTCAGTGACCTATTGGCTCCGGGTTAGAGGCGGAACTCTTAGTTGCTAGGTTGGTACCCGTCCGGAAGTGGTTTTTGGCCGCTGCAGGGCAACACCCCGGCGTCCCTGGAAGCGGGGAGCCGGGGTGGTGCTGGCGAAGCGGCGCAGTCATCGCCCAGAGCCTGTCGGGTGGGGGACCGGTGAGGATCTTCTCGGGGAGGGGCGGTGTGGCGTGGTCGGGAAAGAGGGGTTGCGGGGGAGTTGAGGCAACCTGGTCGGCCAGCGAGAGGGATGTGCGCGAGTGAGGGCGGGAACTGGGAGAAAAGTGAAAAAGGAGCGGCCGAGGGAGTGTTACAGCTTCAAAACCTCTGGTCGCCCCCTCGCGATGGGCAGTGGGGCTCTGGCGGGTGAGTGGTTAGCTGCCGGTACAGGAGTGGGGGCGCCGGCAACGTGAGCGCCCGCTGCAGCGGTCTTTCGCTCGTCCTGCCTCTGGGCAGCGTGTGAGGCCCGGCCTTCCGAACCCTGCTTGACTTCTTCTCTGGTGGGGAGCCCCTCCAGCCCCCCTCAGTATCCCAATCCGGGGCTACCCCAACCTGATACCATCTTTTGGCCAGCTGGGGAAGTTGGGAAGTTTTTCATTTCTTTGCACTGATTTAAGACCTCACTTGGCTTCCACGACCCCCTCTCTGCGGAATCTCCTAACTGAACTCTTTGTAGGCCTCTCCTTTCTATTCATCTCATTCATCTCCAGGTGACTGCGCGCAGACTTTCAGTTGCCATCTATTCAGCAAAATTCTTTCCAGCCAGAACCCTTTCCGGAGCTTATATTTGCTTACTGATCCTCTCCAACCTTCCTTGGTCCCCCGGATCTGTTTCTTTTCTCGTTGTATTTCTTATGTCATCTAAAGACCTCTCAGTCAGCTACGTCTACGTTGGAATTCATAAACGCAGGAGACAGTTGTTGGGCATGTCCTGTATTCCAGGCAGTATGCTGGGGCTTGCCAGGACCTAGAATCGCTGTATACTGGTTAAGTGCTATAGTTTCTCTCCTCCATCACCCCTTACTTACTGCTGCACAAGTCAGGACGTCAGGTCCTGTTATTTTGCCTCCTCTTCCTCCTCGAAGAACCTGGCCTTTCTTTTCATTCTCACAGTCTCTTTTCATTCTCAAGTCTCACAGACTTGGTTCATAATTTCTTGCCTGTACTTGCAGGTTAACTTCCTAGGTGGCCTTTATGCCTCTGTACTTGTCTCTCTCTAAGTAGTTCTTATGAAGCTGTCAGAATCATCTTAATAAACTATAAATCTTATCATGCCAGTTTCCTTTGTGAAATCCTGTGATGTCCCCATTATGTACCTCCTACAGCTCAGTCTTGCCAAGCCTCTATAATATTCTTGCCTTCCATTCTGAATCTCTCTTGCCATACCCCTCACTGGCCTTTCCTTTCTGGTCATGTCAGAGTGGTTAAGACTCAGGCTTTGGAATCAGATAGAACTGGATGTATGCATATTATGCTGTGTAATTTACTAGTTGTAAAACCTTGAGTGAGATTTTATTTTATTTTTATTTATTTTTTGTAGTACTATCCTGTACGTTTTAAAAAAATACATTTTATTTTATCCCATTCCCCTCTTCCTTTAGACCCCTCCCCTATCTATGTACAAAAGCTTTGTTTCCGTTTTTTCCTTCTATTTTCACTTTTTTTCTTGTTCCTTTCTTCCTTTCTCCCTACCTCCTCCCTTGCTCCCCTTCCCATTTGAACGTTTTCTTTCCACTTCCCCATATTTATTATGCATTTCAGCCCTTATTTCCACTTTTGGTTTCTCACCCCAGAGAAACAATGCAATATTTAAACATTTGTGTCTGATTTAGAGATTTTAAAAACATTTTTAAAAGCTGAGTGTGGTGGTGGTGCACGCCTGTAATCCCAGCACTCAGGAGGCTGAGATAAGCAGATCCCTGTGAATTTGAAGCCATTCTGGACTCTGTGGTGAGTTCAAGGCTAACCTGAACTACATAGCAAGACCCTGGCCCAAACAAAGAAGAACATGTTTTTAAGATGTTTTTCAAAATGCTAAGTCTCAGTTTCCTTATTTGAAAAGTAGGGATGATAGTCTGTGTAGCTGGAATTCTCTAGGTGAGGTGATGTATATGAAACTTAGTACAACTCCTGGAGTTTAGGAAGTATATAGTCAGCATAAGGCTTTCTTGTCATAAGTAATTCTTTGCCCCTACTATACTCTTTTTTGCCTCTTTTTTTTGGTACTGGGGATCGAACTCAGGACCTTGTGCATGTGAGGCAGGCGCAGTGCCACTGAGCTAAACCCCTGGCCCACCTCTTTGACTTTGTGTGAACTATTCCTTCTGCTTTAAACTTATTTGGTGGTCTTGTTTATTCAAGAACCATCTCAGTGGCTCTCTGCTCTGTGATGCTTTCCCTCATCTTCCAAAGTAATGCTAGTTGTCCTTACCTTTGTGTTCTGTAATATTTTCTACTATTTCTCTTAATGTGCTGAACACATGATAAAGTCACATGTTTACATATCTGGCTTCCCAGTAGCACATTCAACTCATATTCGGGGTCATGTGTAATTAGGTTTGTAGCCCCAGCACATACTACTGGCCTGATCCAATTCCATGGTAGGTGTTCATTGAGTGGCTGTTGCATGTTTGAATGGCCTTAATTTATGTTCCTTGGTGCTAGATCTGTTCTGTGGAGCAATGTAGAATAGATCCTCTTATGTAAATAGTAGTGATAATAATAGTAACATCTAGCATTTATTGAGATCTTTTTTTTTGTTGTTGTTTTTGTTTTTTTTGAGACAGGGTCTCACTATGTAGTAAGACTGACCTGGAACTCCCTATGTAGCTCAGGCTGGTCTCGAACTCACAGCGATCCTCCTGCCTCAGCCTCCCAAGTGCTGGGATTACAGGCGTGCGCCACCATGCCCGGCCTATTGAGATCTTATATATTTTAAACATTTTACATTGAATCATTTAATCCTCACAATGCTTTGATATACATTTGTTTATTTATTTATTTAATTTTATTTTGTGGTGCTGGTGTTGAACCCAGGACCTTGCGCATGTTAACCATGTGCTATACCACTGAGCTATACCCCAGCCCAAGATATTATTATTTTTATGGTAGTAACATCAATAATAACACCTAAATTTACTTAACATTTACTGTTTACCTGGGACTGTGCTGGGCACTTTTCAAATATTATCTTGTTCACTCTCAAATAGTCTTTTGTCAGATTATCATGATTGTTTGAATTAGACATGTGAGGTTACTGAGGCTTAGGTGAAATATATCTCTTAAGGTCATACAACTGGCAAGTAAGATCTGGATTTTGAATCCAGATTTTCTGTCTTAAAAGCTAATGCTCTGACCACTATGCCCTTTGTCACTTAAAGCACGGTGAGGGAATATTTAGAATAGAGAGGCAAATTGGACTAACTACGGGCTTTTCCATCTCCTGGTTTTTTTGGTTCTGTGTTAGTGGTTTACAGCATTAACTAAGCTCCTACAGTTTATATAGGCTCAATTTGGGCTTGGTTGACACATTTAAGAGGAGGAGGCCTGGCTCTCAGGAGTTTGTGCTTTAACAGGAGAGGTGGCCTGTAGTCCCATGAGAAGAGTCATATTGAGAGAAATGTGCTTATGAACATAAGAAAAATTCCCAGTGCTGAGCTGGATCTGGGTTGGCAGGAGGTTAGCTATGGAAGGCTTCTTGGAGGAGGCGTGTGAGCCACTCCTATTCTGTTAGATTCTGGGATTGGCAGGAACGGGGAAGGGGACATTACCTGGACCTCTGCCATGGGTCCTGACCAGTGAGCCATCACAACATAAGGCAAATTCAAGAACAGACAGAAATGAGACTTAGGGTGGAGAAGCTGAGTCTTGGGACCTGATTAGTGCTCATGATGGCAGCAAAGACAAAAGTCCCCAAGCACATCCAGTATTCATTGAATACAACTGTGGGAAGGAATAGGGAGCAAGGTGTGCTTTGAAGGCATCTAGTGAAATACTGCCAAAGACCTGTCATGATGGCACCAGGCAGTGCTGTTAGGGAGTAAGCACTGCTTATCTTGCTTGGACAGAACAAACTGGTACTGGAACTGAGTGCAATTAGGACGCAACCCATTGGGTCAGTGAGAAGCCATAATTCAGGGGAAAGAGTTTTAATTGGGATCCCGCTGACCTCAGTCAGCTGCATGTAACTCAGCAGAGTCCCCCACTTCACAGACCGGGGCCTAGGTTTCCATGGCAGCCTTTGAGGGAGGGGCTATACTTGCCCAGTCCCCTATCTGACAGGCCCATTTGAGTCACACAGAGCTTTGGTCTGACTTCTGATATAAAACAATATACCTGAATTATGGAAAGCAAGAAGCAGGTGCCACTCTTAGCCCTGTAGTACTGGGCAGGGACGTCTGCTACAAGAGACCCTCCCCCATAACTCTGGCATATAGGGGGGCTTAGGCTAAGTGGCAGGTAGATCTTACTGGATTTCATCTTATCTGTTGGTAACTGCTCCATGGAATACAATGTGGTAGCTTTTGTTTGACTAGAATGTTCCTCACAGTCACAAGCCTGGAGGAAAATATTAGGCTATGTGCCATTTATTTGCCGTAGTACATCTAAGGGGTGTCTTCTTAGGCTCTCACCCTCTCTATTACCACCGTAGCTCAGTTGCCACCTTCTCTCACCTAGGCCATCTCATCTTCCCACAGTTGCTCAGCTTTTCTGCTTTTCTTCTCTCCTCTCCTCTCTCCTCTCCCGCCTTTATTTTTCTGAGACAAGGTCTTGCTGTAAAGTCTAAGCTGGCCTTGAATTCTTGATCCTCCTGCCATAGCTTCCTGAGTACTGGGATTCCAGGTGTGCACCACGGGGTCTGGCTCTTTTTGCTCTGGTTTTCTTCTTTCCTATCTGACCTCTATTCCAGTCTGCCAGGGCAATTATTTTCAAAATGTATATCTGGAAAAACTCTCTTGGGTTCCAGTTCCCTTATGGTAAAGGCCAAGTCCCTGGCATGGCCTGGCTTCTGCATATCTACCTCCACCACACCTTGGTTTCGGGTGTTCCCTGCTAAAGGGCCTTTGCACATGCTGCTGCTCTGCTGTTGGAACACATTCCTTCTCTCTGAATACTTGCGGATCCTTCAATTCTCAGCGTAGGTGCCATCTAATTGGGCTGTCTCCTTCAGGCTCTTCCCCTATTAGTAGTTATGCTCTTACCTGGGCCGTGTACGTTGTCAACTGGTGCTCTAGAATACCTGCTTCTGCACCTGCTCCTTGTCTAGAATGCTTTCTTATTCTTCAGTGGGAATTTGTGACTCCTGTCCTAGTACTCTGGAGGAGAGTTTTATCCCTTCTCCTGTTGCTAAAGTAGTGTGTGCTTTCTCCCCTGAACTGCAAGCTTCCTGAAGGTATTACTGGATTTAATGGTGTGACTATGCACTGGGTTTTGGTGGTGTGTGGGGGATCTGTTTTGATGTCACAGGGTTTGTCTAATTGGAGGTCCTGTACTGTAAGTCTTTCAACTGTTTGAAGTTAATCTCTTTAGGGAGCCAGGCATGTAGATCTTTTGTGGTGCAGGTATTCAGCAGCCTTTGGGAGGTGCACCTCAGTGAACTTTCCCAGGTACAGAGCCTGTGGATCCTGAATTCTGAGCTGTTGTACTACTCTCACTCCTGTGCCTGGTGCCTGCAGCATTGCTGGCCTGCAGGGTCTGGTCTGACCCAGATCCTCTACCACCCAAGCCAGTTTGCCCCTTCTAAGCCGGGTCACTGATTTTCTCTGTGGATGGGGGTCTCTGGGATCTAGGTGTTCAAGCCCAGGCCAAGCATGGCTGGACCATCCATCCGCATGGGGGACCAGCTGGTTCTGGAGGAAAATTATGACGAGACCTACATTCCCAGTGAGCAAGGTAAGAGGCTTGTGGTATATTGTTCACATTTCTTCAGGGCAGTGATTATGTTGAATTCATCTTTGTTCTTTCAGTGCAATGTGTGATACAGGAAAAGGCTGCCTGTAGATCAGGGGTTGTCATATTACAGTCTACGGGCTTAACTTGCCTATTACTATAAATAAAGTTTTATTGGAAAATGGCCACAATTATTTGTTTCTGTATTGTCTGTGGCTGCCTTCATGCTATGACTAGTGTGTCACATAGTTATACAGACAACATGTAACATAACCTACATATAGTTTACAATATTTACTGTCTAGCCCTTAATAGAAAAAGTTTGCTGACCTTGGGTTAGATCGATTAATATATTTTTTTTGTGGGGCTGAGGATTTAGCGCAGTGGTTCTGCCACCTGCCTTGCAAGCGTAAAAACCTGAGTTCGATCCCTGGTGTGTGTGTGTGTGTGTGTGTGTGTGTGTATGTGGTGCTGGGAATCAGAACCACAATGATTAGTTTTAAATGAAAACGTAGTAGGGGCTAATATGAAATACAGCATGTTCTGAGGCCAGGGCAAACCCTTTTTCTTTTTTGTAGTGCTAGGGATGGAACCCAGGGTCTTGTACATGCTAGGCAAGAGCACTACTTCTGAACGACACCCCCAACTCCTCAGTTTGTTGAGAATAAACTAAACTAAAGCAGTTTTTATAAAAGAAACCAAGAATATTATTAATAAAAGTAATAATGTTATTTAGTGCTGCTGTGTGCCAGTCTCTTTTTTAAGAACTTTATATTTTTTATCTTTTAGCCCTTGCTGCTACTCCGTGAGTACCTCTTTTACATTGAGGAAATCAAGGCACAGAAAGGTTAAATAATTTTCCTATAGGTATACCAGTTCTGCAGTGGTACATGGGATCCTTACATATGTGTTCTATGTCCATGGCCTGCTCTTTTAAATGATGCTATTTTTTTGGAGTGAAATTTTAATTTTGCAGAGTTATGGACCTAGACACACACATTTTCTTTTGCAACTCAAGTGGTCTGTGAACCTCTGAGAGTGGGGTGAGAGCCCTTGAACCCCTGGGGGCCCATTATCCCACACATTAACCTTGGACTTTATTTATAATGTAGTATGTTTGTCTGATTGATTGCTGTGTAGAAATTTTTAAACTTTTTTTTTGTTTGTTTGTTTTTTTGTTTTTTTGAGACAGGGTCTCACTATGTAGTTGAGTCTGACCTGGAACTCACTATGTAGCCCAGGCTGATCTCGAACTCCCAGCAATCCTCCTGCCTCAGCCTCGCGAGTGCTGGGATTATAAGAGTGTGCCACCACACCCGGCTTGAAATTTTTAAACTTTTATAATTACATTGCTTTAGTACTGAGGATTGAATCCTGGGCTTTGCTCATGCTAAGCATAAGCTGCTGTACCATTGAGCCATACCCTCAGCCCTAGAATTTTAAATTTTTGTGTTAAATCTATCAGTCCATTCTAATATAGCCTCTGTAATATGTATCATAGTTAGAAAAGCCTTCCCCACTCCAAGGATAAAATACTTCTCTCCTATTTTCTTCTAGCTTTTCTTCTGCCATTAATGGGATAGCCAGTCTTCACCCCACTGACTTGGTGCTGAGCATTTGGGTCTACTTTCTCTTCTTCTCCACTGGACTATTCATTCATATGTCACTGCTGTACTCTTAATAACTGAGGCTCCATCATAACTTCTAATGGCTAGTAGGCTAAAGTAATGCCCTCATTGCTTTTTAAAGAGTTTTTCTTGGATATGGTTATCTCCCCATGAAATTTGGATTCACCTTGTCATTTCTTGGTGGGGTTTTGTCTTAGGGAAACTGTTGGCATTTGGAGAAATTATGTTTATAATTGAACTAATTTAGGAAGGACTTTCATCTTTATGAAATCTTCCTATTCAAGAACAAACATTGTATTCCTTTCCATATGTGTCTTTGTTTTGCTCTTTTGGAATGACTTTAAGTTTTCTTTATATTGGTATTAATGCATTTCTTGCTCAGATCCTCACTCCTTTCCTCTTGTTCTTCTTCTCTTCTCTCTC
>NW_022900928.1:65233026-65237442 GCF_012274545.1 Fukomys damarensis
TTTATTTATTTATTTATTTATTTATTTATTTTAGAGACAGGGTCTCACTGTAGTCGAGACTGACCTGGAACTCACTATGTAGCCCAGGCTGATCTTGAACTCACAGCGATCCTCCTGCCTCAGCCTCCCGAGTGCTGGGATTACAAGTGTGCGCCACCACGCTTGGCTTTATTTATTTACTATTTACTTATTTACTTACTTGAGACAGTCTCCCTATGTAGTTAATAGGCCTTGAATTCATGTTGATCCTCCTGCCTCAACCTTCTGAGTGTAAGGATTATAGACGTGTACTACCGTGCCCAGCTCTGTTTTTATTTTGAGATAGGGTCTCACTAAGTTGCTGAAGCTGGCCTTGAATTTATGATCTTCCTGTCTCAACTTCCCAGAATGCTGGGGTTACATTACAGGCATGCACTACCATACCTGGCAGAATTTTTTTTTTTTTTTTTTGGTATTGGGGATTGAACTCGGGTCCTTGTGTTTGAGAGGCAGGTGGTGGACCACTGAGCTAAATCCCTGGCCCTGGCAGACTTTTTTTTAAATACATATTTAGCAGTTCTAATCTCAAAACCCGTTATTCAAAATGCTCCAAAATCTGAAACATTTTGGGTGGAGCATTTCTGACTTTGAATTTTCAGATCAGAGATGTTCACATGGTAAAATCTATGCAGATATTCCAAAATCTGAAAAAAAAAAATCTGAAATCTGAGACACTTTTTCCCCCTCTGGTACTGGGAATCAAACTCAGGACCTTGCACTTGCCAGCCAGGTGCAGTGCCACTGAGCTAAATCCCCAGCCCTGAAATCTGAAACACTTTTGATTTTGGAGAAGATGTACAAAACCTGTGTTATTGTCTTTTTTGGTTGCTATTGCAAATGAGGTCAGGATTTTTTTTTTTTTTTTGGTACCGGGGATTGAGCTTGGGTCCTTGTGCTTGTTAGGCAGGCAGCAGAACCACTGAGCTAAATCCCCAGGTTTTTTTTTAAAGATGTTTATAACTTCTGCTCCATCAAAGTTTAGGTGTTCTGATCTCAAGCCATCATTTTCTCTTCTTGTACATCAGTAGCTTTCTAATTTTAAGCTTACCCCTTATCCTTTGGCCCTTGTCCTGTCTGTGTGGCATCTAGTGGCCAGAGGGATCATCTTACATATAAAACATATCATTCTTGGACTCTGCTTTTGGTACTGTTCCACTTTGTCACTGTAATAACCTTGGTGGGCTTGCAGGGGTCTTTGTGACCTGGCCCTTCCACCTGGCAAGGCTCATTCTGCCAGTCATGTTGACTTTCTGGAAATCTGAGGTAGGCTAAGCTGCATCTTGCTAGTTCCTTTGCACTTGTTCTTCTACCTGGATACACTCTTGCAGTGCTTTGCCCAGTATTCTTTGTTTCCTGCATGTTTCAGTTTAGTATCTCCATTGTGGAGAGTCTTTCTGTGACTGTTTTAGGTAGAAGTCCCCCTCTACCTTGTCATTCTCTATCTTACACTTCATTTCCTTGCTTCATTGTGTTTGTTGGTAGCTCTGATTCCTTGTGTGTTTATCTGTTTACTTCCTTGCTGTTCTCTTCTATCAGAATGTAAACTCCATAAGGGTGGCAACCATTTCTCTTTTATTCATAGCATATAGTGATTGGCATATTGGAGGCACTCAAAAAATATTGGTGAAATCAATGAATAAATCAGTCCCTGGCCAGCCAAGTTCCCACTGGTCATTGAAAAAAGTGGTTTTTCTTTCCTAGTCTTCACATATGTCAGTTTCTCCAAATTCTCCACTGAGATGACCCATATTTGTGATCTTCTCTGGCCTGAGAAGATACCAACTTAAGCATTGATGCCCCTTGGCTATTTATTTTATGATTTCTGGGGCCTCCAATGATGTCCCAATGGTCATCTTACCCCTTTTTTCCTAAAGATGAGATAGCTCTTAATTCAATATCTGTATCTCTCTTGTTTCTCCGGATCTCTGGCAAAAGAACTGTTCTCAATTCTTGATTCTAGGAGTATGGCAAAAGTATTAGGGTCTGAAATACGTAATAAAATTGGAAAAGAATTACCTCATGGGAGAGAAGACTCAATGAGTGGGAAGAAGGCTGAGTGTCATCCATTTTCTCAGCTCAGGTGTCTCCCTGTGTCCAAATAGAGTCAGTTGCTGCCTGTGCTCCCAGGGCATCCTGTCTGTGTCACCGTCACAGTGTATATCACTGGTTCCTCCCCTCTTTGTGTGTTTCTGAGATCCTCAAGGAGCCTAGTCATCTGCAGTTATTTAGTACATGTTTGCTTACTGAGTGACAAACACTTTTGTACCAAGCTCTTTCAAGTCTTGCGAGAGCTTATCTCCTTTTGGTAAAGCCACCCTCTTCCTGGATGGTTCCGGCTGTGGCTTTGGGGTTCCTCCTGAGGTCCCTGCCATGGTGAAGTCTTGGTTTTTGTCTTTGTTATATTTGGTTTTAGATTATATCGTTGGGAGTAGGGAGATAGCATGTCTTGATTCAGGTGGGTCGTTTATAAATTGTTTCACACAGAAGGAAATAATTTGTATGTTTATTATTTATATTTAGAGAAATAATCGTTCCTCACTGAAGAAAATTTGGAAAGTAGAGGCAAAGTAGAAAATGGATTGATGGTGATTTTTTTCTGTTTTCTCTTCATTCTCCTCTGTCCCCATCTTTCTTACCTTTCCACCTCCCTGTTTCTCCTTGCAGAAATTCTTGAATTTGCTCGAGAAATTGGTATTGATCCCATGAAGGAACCGGAACTGATCTGGTTGGCACGGGAGGCCATTGTGGCCCCACTGCCTATGCATTGGAAACTATGGTAAGTTAGCAGGGGTGTGGCCCCTTACCTTGGTCTGTTTGAGGCAGAGGGACCTGACACTGGAGATCAGTTTTAATGGGCCACCTTTTCCAAGCCTTTCCTGCATAGTCAGGGACAGCACTATCATTCTTCTGCTAATCGTTTTCCTGTTTCAGGCCATTGCATCAGTTGATTTGATGGTCCCCGTGATGGGTTCTGGCACTTATTCTGGGACCATGAAACTGCTGCTCTTGCTCAGGTCCTCTATAACCCACCTGAGGTGTCTTTTCTTTTTCTTTTTTTTGGGGGGGGCAGACAGTAAGGTTTATTTATTTATTTATTTATTTGGGTACCGGGGATTGAACTTGGGTCCTTGTGCTTGCAAGGCAGGCACCGAACCACTGAGCTAAATCCCTGGCCCTTTAAGGATACATCTTTTCTTTTTTTTCTTTTTTTTTGGTGCCAGGGATTGAGATCGAATTTGGGTCCTTGCGCTTGTGAGGCAGGCGGTGGAACCACTGAGCTAAATCTCCGGCTGTAATTTTATTTTTTGTTTTTACTTTTTATTAGCATGTTTGCAATACATAATAATTGCATGCCTGAAGTGTCATTGTGATTCCTTGCAGACTGATCCTGAAAGTGACAACTACCTCCTTAGCATGTCCAGAATGGGTGCTGTTGCCACAGAGGTTTACAGTGAGGCTCTGTAGACTGCCAGTGGGTTTTGTCTCCCTTAGCAGTGCGTGGCTCTGCCATCCTTGAATTCGTGTAACCCAGTCATGAGTAGGTTCCCATTTGTTTGTTCATTGATATTTTCAGTTTCAGTTAGAGCTCTTTGGATTATGAGGACAGAGAGCCATTCAGAGTATCTCTGGGAAACAGATTGATGGTGAAGAAATAGGGGCTGAAAGTGGCTGCAGTCACTGCTGCTGACAGTCTGTTTCCAAGGACTGTGTCATCTCCTGCTCACAGTGATGGTTTTTTGCACTGTCCTCCTCTTTTTACTTCCCCTTCCTCGTCCCCTGTCCAGTGCACTCCAAGTTGTCTTCCTAAAACGAGGGACATAGTTTACTTCCTACCTTAGAGTGGGGTTTCCTATGTTTGTACCAAACTATACCCAAGATGCCTTGGGAGGGATCCCTCTCATGCTGGTGAGGTGCAGTTTGGTGGGGTAAGGTGTAATCATCCTGTTCTTACACCATTTAATGTGTTGGCTGTTCTTCAAAATGACTGCAGTTGTCATCTTACCCTTCTCAGCTGAAGATTCATAAGTCCTTTTAGCTTTTCCTTATGTGGTAGTCTCCATGTTTTCGTGATGTTTTTAGATGCCTTTCCTTGGATCTTCTCCAGTTTCATGACATCTTATAGGAAGGAAATCTGTCAGCAATTTACATAGTATTTCAGGTGCTGAGGACTCATGGGTGTGTTTGTAGAGTGAGCTTATAGGAAGTCATTTTCTGATACCCTGATGAAGGGCAGGACATTGTCTTTGGCGAAGGGCTAGTTTTATGCTAGTTTTCTTCATTTACCCACTAGTGCGGCTAATACTCCCTTGTCCTATAGGGAGAACATGAACTATTACAGCTTATTTATATATGAAATCTTTTTTTTTTTTTTTTTTT
>NW_022900928.1:65237586-65241825 GCF_012274545.1 Fukomys damarensis
AAATTTTTTTTTTTTTTTTTTTTTTTGTATGGGGGATCAAACTTGGGACTTTGTGCTTGCGAGGCAGACAGTGATATATGACATCTTTTACTCTACTTCCTTTCCCAAGAATGATTACTGTTAATTGGAACGTTACTTCCAGGTCTTTTTTGTTGTTGTTATCATTTGTTTTTTTTAAAACAGGGCCTCACTATGTAGCTCATGTGGCCTTGAACTCACTATGTAGCCCAGACTGACTTGAACTCACTGAGATCCTCCTGCCTCAGCCTCCTGATTGCTGGTTTTATAGGCGTGTACCACCATGCCCAGCCCTTCCAGATCTTTTCAAACACACACACACACACACACACACACACACACACACACACACACACTTTAAAAAAAAAACATAAGTGCTACATGATATATGCTTTTCTTTTATGTCAGTACATGTAGGGCTGGGGATTTAGCTCAGTGGTTCTGCTCCCTACCTTGCAAGCACAAGGACCCAAGTTCAATTCCCAGTAAAAAAAAAAAAAAAAGAGAGAGAAGTACATGTAGGTCTATCTATTCTTTTTATCAGGTGTATATTTTTCTTTATATAGATGTACCAATTTATTTTTTTCTTTTTGTAAGAAATTTAATTCAGGGCTTTGCACATGCTGGGCAAGTGCTCTGCCACGAAGCTATATCCCCATCCCAGATGTATTACTCAGGACATTTGGATATTTCTGAGACTATGTATGTAAGGGTCTGTTTCAGGATTCTCAGCACTTCTCCATTGATCCCTATCTGTATTTATACCAGTGCCATTCTTTAATTACTGTAGCTTTATAATAAATCTTGAAATCATTTAGTGTAAATCCTTCAACTTTGTTCTGTCTAGATCCTTTGTATTTTCTTATGAATTTTACAACTATCTTGTCAATTTCCTGTTAAAATTGCATATAAATTAATTTGGGGAGGATTGACTTTTTTTTCTTTTTGTGTTAGGATTTAACTCGGCCTTCACACCGATCTACATTCCCAGCCTTTTTAAATTTTTTTATTTTGAGGCAAAGTCTTGCTATGTGGCCCAAGCTGGGCTTGAACTTTCACTCCTGGCTCAGCTTGCCAGGGAGCTGGGATTATAAACATGTGCCACCATGTCTGACAAGAATTGACATCTTTTTGTTTTGTTCTGTTTTTTTTTTGGGGGGGGGTACCAGGGATCAAACTCAGGACCTTGAGCTTATGAGGCAGGCAGCAGCACCACTGAGCTAAATCCCCACCCCACGTTCTGTTTTCTTGAATCAGGGTCTCGATGTGCAGTTCAGGCTGTCTTCGATCCTTCTGCCTCAGTCTCCCGCGTGCTGAGATTAGAGGCACTCACCACCATGCCCTCTAAGCATTGACATCTAATGGTTGGATCTGTCAGCTAATCTACATAGCTATGGATATAGCTATGGACTTAGCTATGTTAGCCCATGGCTAACCCTATTTGTTTCTTTTTTTTTTTTTTTTTGGTACTGGGGATCGAACTCTGGACCTTGTGCTTGCAACACTACTTCTGTCTATTCTGTATTTCTTTAATTTCTCTAAGATATGTTTTGTAGTTTTTTTGTGTACATGTCTTGCCTATCTTTTATTACATTTATCCTTAAGTGCTCAGTATTTTTTGATATTTCTGTGTTATATTTCCAATTCCCAATTGTGTGTTTCTTCTTTTTATTGGTACTAGGGATCAAAATCAAACTCAGGACATTGTGCATTTTTTTGTTAAAGAAATGTTTTATATTTATTTAGTTCTGGTACCAGGGATCAAACTTGGGTCCTTGCGCTTGTGAGTCAGGCGGCGGGACCCCTGAGCTAAATCTCCAGCAGGACCTTTGTGCTTTGGAGGCAGGTGCAGGCACCACTGAGCTAACTCCCCAGGCTGGTGTGTTGCTTTTATATAGGGGCAGGACCAGTGGTGCTGAGCCTGCCTCCTAAGCACAGGTCCTGAGTTTGATCCCTGGTACTGGGAAAAAAAATAAAAACAAAAGCTAATCTTATATAGGGATAAAACTGATTTTTGTGTGTTGATCTTGCAGTGTGCAGTTTTGCTAAACTCAATTATGTGAGGTCCAGTAGCTTTTTAAAAAAATTCCATTGAATTTTCTATAGGATGATCATGTCTTTGGGAATAAAGACATTTTTACTTTTTCCTTTCTAATCTGGTTGCCTTTTATTTCTGTTTCTTACCTTCCTGCATTGACTAGAGACTTCAGTTTAATTAAATAGAAGGGGGTAACAGGATATTTTTGCCTTTTTTCTGATCTTAGGGCAAAGTAGTCATTTATCATTAAGTAGATGTTAGATGTTTCTTTCTTTTTTTTTGGTACTGGGGATTGAATGTTAGACTTTTTTACAGATGCCCTTTGTCAGGATGAGAAAAATTTCTTCTGTTCCTTCCTTGCTAAGAGTTTAAAGTAGGAATGCATATTGGATTTTTATCATTTTTTTCCTGCATCTGTTGATAAGATCATATGGCTTTTCTTTTTTTGGTCTGTTCATATAATCATATTGATTTTTCTAATGTTAAACTAACCTTATATACCTGGGAGAAACTCTGCTTGGTAATACTGTATTATCTTTTTTTGTATTTTGTTAAATTTGATTTTCTAAAAATTTTTGAAGTATTGTTTAGGGTCTGTCCATGGGGGAAATTGGTCTGTAAGAGTATTTGTTTTTTGTTTTTCTTTTTTTTTGGGGTTCCAGGGATTGAACTCAGGACCTTGTGCTTAGCATGGTGCCACTGAGCTATATCCCTGGCCCCATATCATTTTTCTTATAATGTCTTTGTCTTGTTTTAGTAACAGGTTAACACTGGCCTCATAGAATGATTTGTGAATTTCTTCCTTTTCAGTTTTTTGAGTTTGTATAGGATTAGTGTTATTTCTTCTTTAAATATTTGATAGAATTTACCAGTGAAATCATGTGGCCTAGAGATTTTTTGGGAACAACTAAAACTTTTAACACAAATCAAAATCTAACACAGTGTGTGTGTGTGTGTGTGTGTGTGTGTGTGTGTGATTATTCAGGCTATTCTTCTTGAATGAGCTTTGGTAGTTTGTGTCCTCAAGGAATTTGTCCATTTTGGCTATTTTTTTTCCTTTTTTTCCACTTTGTCAGTGATGGGGATCAAACCCAGAGCCTTTGGGCTGGGGATTTAGCTCAGTGGTTCTGCCGCCTGCCTTGAAAGCGTGAGGGCCTGAGTTTGATCCCCGGTAACAAACAAACAAACAAACAAACAAAAAACAACCCAGAGCCTTTATGCTAAGCAAATGCTCAACCACTGAGCTCTATCCCTAGCCCTTTTTATTTTTGAGACAGGGTCTCATTAAGTTGCCCAGGCAGGCCTTGAATTTGCAATCCTCCTGTCTCAGCCTTCCAAGAAGATGGGCTTACAGGTGTGCAACACTGCATCTGGCTCCTTATCCTTTTTTTTTTTTTGGTTGTTTTGAGACAGGGTCTCACTATGTAGCCCAGGCTGGTCTTGAACTCCCATCGATCCTCCTGCCTCAGCCTCCCGTATGCTGGGATTACAGGCATGTGCCACCATGCCTGGCTGTTTTTTTTCTTTTTTTTTTTTTTTGGTTGTTTTGAGACAGGGTCTCACTATGTAGTTGAGACTGATCTGGAACTCACTATGTAACCCAGGCTGGTCTCGAACTCCCATCGATCCTCCTGCCTCAGCCTCCCGAGTGCTGGGATTACAGGCATGAGCCACCACACCTGGCTCTTATCATTCTTATTATTGGTTATTTATATTCATTCATTCTCACCCCCCCCCATTACTCTGGGAGCTCTGGGTTCATTTCTCAAAGAATACACTTTTCTTTTCACCGATTTCTCATTCATTCTTTCTTGTTTCATTGATTTCTGTTCTGCTTTTTATTATTTCTTTCTTTGGTTTATTTTGGGATTAATTAGCTCTTCTGTTCATACTTTCTTAGGGATGCCATACTGTGTTAAGTTCTATAGCTGTAGAATATGAGTTAATGTAGACTAAACCCTTTTTAATATGATCTTTGATTTTGCCTTGTTGATTTTTTTTTTTTTTTGGCACCACGGATCAAACTCGTGACATTATGCTTGCGAAGCAGGCGGCTGAACCACTGAGCTAAATCTCTGGTCCCACCTTGTTAATTCTTGATCTTTCATTCTTCCATGTGAATTTTATTTATTTATTTATTTATTTATTTATTTATTTATTTATTTATTTATTTATTTGCTACC
>NW_022900928.1:65241870-65249385 GCF_012274545.1 Fukomys damarensis
CTGAACCACTGAGCTAAATCCCCGGACCTTTTTTTTTTTACTTTTTTTGTTTTTTTTTTTTTGTTCATGTGAATTTTAGGATTGGTTTCTCAAAGTCTGCCAGAAATTCTTGGGATTTTTAACTGGAATTGCATCTATATTTTATAGATTAATTTGGAACTAATTGATTTCTTTGTTTTTTCTTTTGTTTGTTTCTTTGTATTGTTAAATTTTGTGATTTGTGAACTTTGTGTGTGTGTGTGTGTGTGTGTATAAAATGATTTTTAGATGTAAATTAGGTCCTTTAAAATTTTTTTCACAACAGTTCTTTTAAAATTTAGTGTAATACATTTGACCCAACCATCCCTCTGCTGGGTATCTTTCCAAAAGAACTAAAAGAATCATATCACAGAGAAGTATGCACACCCATGTTTATAGTGGCAGTTTGTAATAGCTAAAACTTGGAAACAGCCATTTGTCCATCAGTTGGAAACTGGATAAAGAAGATGTGGTTTTTCTATAAAATGGAATATTACTCAGCCATAAAGAATGAGAAAATAGATTCATTCATAGGAAAATAGATACATATTGAGGATATACTCCTAAGTGAAATAAATAAGACACACATGTGTAAATACCGAATAGTTTCCCTGGTGTGAATAATGTGCAACAATGCATAAGATTCTAATAAGATTACTGACATTTAGAAATGGGAAGAAAGGAGCTAAAGGTGTAGGGAAGGTGTGATGGTCAGGGGAAGGGTAAAAGGGAAAAGAAAAAAATGTGAGAGAATGAAAAGATGGAAATAAAGTGGTTGTAGATGGGGAGGGGAGGAGGGGGTAAAGGGAGGACAGGGACAAGGGGAAAAAATGAGTACTAAGACTTGTCATGTAGAGATACAAGATCCCAACAATGAATGTAACTGTACTGTATCCCTAAAATGTACCAATAAACTCAATTAAAGCTGAACAACAACAACAAAAAAAATTTAGTGTAATGTTTATTAGATGCATCCCAGAGTGCTTCAGTAGGTTTTTTTTTTTTTTTTTTTTTTTTAGCTTGCTAATGCAGACAGGATCTTTTAAAATTCTTATGGCAAGGCTGCGGGTTTTGCTCAGTGGCACCATGCCTGCCTCTCAAGTGCAAAGTCCTGAGTTTGATGCCTGGTACCCCCCCAAAAAAATTCTTATGGCATTTCTAATTGTTATTAGTGACTAGGAAGACTAATTTTTTGTGTTTAGTTGTTTTGTTTTTGTTTTCTGAAGTTTGCAATGTGGTCTTGCTATGTTGCTGGGCTAGGCATAGGCTCAAGTAGATCCTCCTGAGTAACTGGGACTACAGGTGTACATCACCATGCCTAATTACACTATTGACTTTCATTATTGATCGTCTATATTTAGTTACCATCCCTGATGTTTTTTCTAATAAATTTGTAGACTCGTAAGTGCAGAAAAATTGTGTAATCTACAAATAACAGTTTTATGACTCCATTTTCAGGATTGAAGTTTAAATTCATTTCTTTATGTTGTTACTTTGGCTAGGATTGCCTTTGAGTAGTTCTAATGAAAGAACCATGTGCATAAGTAGATTACTGCCAATTCAAAAATATTTTCTTTGTAGTGCTGGGGATTGAACACAGGGCCTCATGCTTGCAAAGTAAGTACTACATCACTGAGCTACATTCCCAGACCACCAATTCAGTATTTTTAAAGCCACGGATCAACTCAGGCCTTCTGTGTCTGCGGCACCACTGAGCTAAATCCCCGGCCCCCTTTTGTGTCTTTTTAAATCAGTTTTAGTAAAACGTTTTTCTGAAAAGTTGTTCTTTTGGTCTAGATTTTCAAGTTTATCATTATCAGTTCTTAATTTCCTTTTATGGTTTTAGAATCTCTATTCAGTTTATAGTTATGTCTTTTTATTCCTTATACTTTTCTTTCTTTCTCTTTTTGAGGGGGAAGAGGGGATTGAACTCAGGACCTTGTTGCCTGCAAGGCAGGCGATGGAACCACTGAGCTAAATCCCCAGCCCCCTTATACTTAAGGGTTTTTGTTTTCTTTTTTGAGACACATTCTCATTTTGTAGCCCAGGCTGGTCTCGAATTTGTGGCAATCCTCCTGTCTCAGCTTCTGGAGTGCTGGGGTTACCGGTGTGTACCAACATACCCCACTTTTCCTATTTTAAAGATCACTTTATTACTCATATTGCATTCTGGGTGATTTTCTTAGGTTTGTTTTCTAGTTCATTATTTGATTTTTTTCTTCTGTGTTCAGTTTGCTGTTTAACCCACCCCTTTTAAATAACTCTGCCTGTTCCTACAAATTTTGTTTTACAGAATTTGTTTTTAAATTATAAATTCTACTCCTTTCATCATCATCATCACCATCATTATTATTACTATTGTGCTAGGGGTCAAACCCAAATCTTTGTGCATGTTAAATAGGCATTCTACCACTGGGTTACATCACCAACCCCTATAATAACTTGAAGTGTAGTTATTTTTAGTCTTCTTTTTTTTTTTGGTATGAGGGATCAAACTCAGGACCTTGCGCTTGCGAGGCAGGCGGCAGAACCACTGCGCTAAATCCCTGGCCCTTTTTTTAGTCTTCTTTTGATTGTTCTACGATGTCACATTCCTTCGTGTGCTAATTCTTCTGTTCATTTTGTATTCTGATTTTCCCGCATGATGAACTGCTGCCTTATATGGGCTGTAATTTTTTATTGTGAATTTTGTGAATTCATATTCTATAGGGATTATTTTCTGTGAGAATCTTATTCGTAGGTTGCTGACTAGCTTTATAGTTACACTTGCCAAGGTTTTTAATGATTTAGGACTGTTTTTATTTTATTTTATTTTTTTGGTACTGGGGATCGAACTCAGGTCCTTGTGCTTGCGAGGCAGGCGCTGAAACACTGAGCTAAATCCCCAGCCCAGGACTATATTTTTTATACTATGTTCCTGACTTGGCATTTACGTTTTATATTTTGGACTCTATGTGTCTTTAAAGTTCACTTTTTGACACGATTTTTGTAGATCCTAGAGTGGCTGACATGCTTCCATGGCCTGCTAGGTCCTTTTTTTCATGGAGCTAGTGATCTTAAGAATCCCAGAAATATACGAGGTCTCATTTCCAGTTACCAAATTCATGAAGGCCTAAGGCCTTGTGTTAGTCACTTTCCCATTGCTAGGACAAAACACCCAATATCTAAAACTTAAAGAAGAGGTTTGGTCTGGCTTACAGTTTCCAGTGGGTTCAGTCCTTGTTCGTCTGACTCCAAGGCAAAAATAGCATGGTGGAAGGACGTGTTGGAGAAAGCTATTCAGTATGTGGCAGCAAGGAAGCAGAGAGAGAGGGAGGGAGCCAGGGAGAAGAATACACCCTTCTAGGTCACACTCCAGGGACCCATGTCCAACCACGCCCCACAACTTACAGCACGTTCAGCTAGGAACTCATCAGTGGATGAATCCATAGTTAGTATTAGTGCCCTCATGGCCCCGTCAACCTTGTAAACACATGAAATTCTGAGAACACTTTAGATCTAGACCATCACAGGTCACATTTTATGTCCTTGAATTGGCATTAAACCCCAGTTTCCCAAGGCCTGTGTCCAAGTCAGATACCAACCTTGGCCTCTCAGTTCTGTACTTTGGCTTCATATCTTCTGTTTTTGTCACCTGAGAATTTTTCTTTCTGGTTAAGTTTGGAAAAAGCATTTTTGTTTTGTTGTTATAGTTGGCATTTTATATCAGTGTAGTATTTACCTTTGTTAGCAGAGGATGAAGAGTGGTCATGTGTTTCCTTTCGTAAGCATGTTGCCTGAAGTTTTTGTATGTGCTTCTTTAAAAACAAAATTTCTGGGGCTGGTTATTTAGCTCAGTGGTTCTGCTGCCTGCCTTGCAAACTCAAGGTCCCAAGTTCAATATGCGGTACCAAAAACAAAAACAAAAATCCTGCAAAATTTCTAAAATTTGAATTGATATGTTAAAGAATGTACAGAATTTCAGTGTTTCTGATTAATATCAAATATACTTTGCATTAAAGTTTAGTGGTCCCACCAGTATTACATATGATTATTCATTTGGAAATATTATGAATTAAAAGACTGTCCATCTCAAATCTGCCAGATCAACTAGTCCATCATTATTCACATTGGTCTTCTATGAAGCTCCAGGGCAGGACAAAAAGCACCCAAATTCTGTGTAACTGTGTGACAGTGGTGGCCTTTATACTTCAGCTTTTGGTTTAACTGTCATTTCCATCTGATTTGCCTTGTCTCCTTATCTCAGAGACTACCAGAATCACTCAGCAACCTCTGCTTATAGTATCCAAGTCTTTTAAAAGCCTGTTCCTCCTCTTCCGTCTTCTGACTGTTAACCAGTTCCAAAGCTCCCTTTACATTTGCAGGTATAGTTACAGCAATAACCTCACTCAGAATAGATTTTCTGTATTAGTCTGTTTTATATCACTGTAGTGAAATACTCAAGGCTGGGTACTTTTTTTTTTTAACTTCACTATGTTTCATTGAATAACATTGAAATTTTGCTGGACAAGATTTTCTGTGTTTAGTATTTCTCATTTCCACATTACTAATTTTCATTATTTTACGTCATAGTACTGTTTCACTCTAAAGTTTAGCTTGGCAACTAAGCCCCTTTAGATTTGGAATTTGAAATATCTGGATTCATTGCAAATCTTTATCTGCTGCTCACCTACTTGCATCTGACTCTGGGAGAGACAGTTTCACCTTCCAATGTTACCTTATCTCTTAAAAATTGTGAATGCAGGGCCGGGGATTTAGCTCAGCGGATCGGTGGCCTGCCTTGCAAGTGCAAGAACCCGAGTTCAACCCCCGTACCAAAAAAAAAAGAAAAAAAAAATTGTGAATGCAATGCATGGACTCAACAAATACATATTGAAAATTTTCTGTCTTCTAGATGTTGGTTCACTTGCTCATTTGTCATATATTTATCCCAGACATTCTTATCATTGCTCTTAGTTTTGTATAAAGTGATTACTATAAAACTCAGTATAGTTATATAAGTGTTGAGTAAGCTGTCATCATTGTTACTACTCTAATTTCTTCCATTCTTTTTTTTTTTTTTGAGACAGGGTCTCACTGTGTAGTTGAGACTGACCTGAAATTCACTATGTAGCCCAGGCTGGTCTTAAACTCACAGTGATCCTCCTGCCTCAGCCTCCTGAGTGCTGGAATTACAGGTGTGAGGCACCATGCCCAAATTCTTCCATTCTTGAGAAAGAAAAATTCTTTTTTGTTTTTCATTGTTTATTGGTACATTTAAAGCAAACAATACAGTTACATTTACCATTGGGATCTTGTACCTTTACATGTTATCTCTTGGTTCTTGTTTTTTTGTTATACCCCTGCCCTCCTCTCTTCACCCCCTTCACCCTTCCCTATTTTCAAAGACTTTGTTTCCATTTTTTCATTTTTTCTTTTCCCTTATTTCTTTTAGGGCTTTATAAAGAAAAGAGCCTAATTTAGCTCAGTTTTAGAGGTTCAAGGGTACGGTACCAGCATTTCACAGCCCTGGGAAGGCCTGAGCGCAGATGTCATCATAATGATGAGAGTGTGCATGCATATGAGAGGAGATGTGAGAAAGGAAACTGAAGTGTGAGGGGAGACAGCCTTGCACTCTTTGTGTGTGTGTGTGTGTGTGTCTGCGTGCACGCATGTGCACCTGTGGTATTGAGGATTGAATGTAGGGCCTTTGCACTGACTCGCATTTTTATCTCTAGCCCTTTATTAATTTTTATTTTGAGACAGGTCTTTGAGAGTCATTAAGTTGCCCAAGCTGGGCTTGAACAAACTTGCAGTTTTTATAGCAGTCCTCTTACGAGAACTAGTTCAGGGGCTCCATGAGAATTACCTTAATTCCTTCTGAGAGTGATGTCCCCAGTGCTTTAAGGACCTACCACTAGGTCTCATCTTGCAAAAGTTTCACCACTTCTCTTCTAACATGTGAACCCTGAGGGGACAAACTATGTCCAAACCATGGAACTCTTGATATTTTCCTATTTCTGCTCATGTTGCCTTTTATTTGAATTAATATTCAGTTTGTTAAGTTCATAAGGAGTCTGACTGGGATTGTATTGGATTTATACATTAATTTGAGGATTATTGGTATCTACAGATTTGAGTCTTTTTTCTTCAGGAACATGGAATACCTCTTGAACTGTTCACTATTTCAGTAAAGCTTTGTAAATCCTTTATACATTTTGGACTTATTTTTGTTTATATTGCTACTGTGAATGGGATTCTTTATCCTGTTAGCTTCCTAGTGGATTATTGTTTTGGTAGTGCTGGGGATCGAACCCAGGCCCTCACACATGCTGGGCAAGGGTCCTACCACTGTGCCACACCCCAGCCTTTCCTAACATTATTGTTAATGGTGGATGGGATGAACGGTTTACTCTGGACTTGTCCATGTTAAAATACAGATTCTCCTACATTATTTTCTTCTGCCATGATCCCTACTAGTTTGGGATTCTAAGCTTATTAGTTTGGTATCTTTTGCAAAACCAAAGCTTTTACAATGTATTTTTTTTCTTCACACTGTTCATTGAAATACTAAGCTAGGTCTAGCCTAGCTTTTATCTTCTAAGTGCCATAGTGTTTTTACTTCTTCATTTAAATAGAACAGAATTCATTCCTACTCTACAGTAGCACAAATTTCCAGGAATTCTAATAATTATGTGCCTCTTTATGCATCTCAATCTATTGTTGTATATCTAAGCCAACCTCTATTGTTATCCATATGGTACCTTTTAATTTTGTGTTAATATTTTTTGCTACCAAACCCCTTCTTCCCCTATCTTCTCTGTGTCCTACCCGCCCCTGCCGCTTTCTTTCTGTTTTTGTCTAAAGTAGCTTTGGACCTGAGCAGGGACTAACTTCTGAACTTTGCTCATTCCCAGCCAGGACATCACAGGTAATATTTACTATTTCAACTTTGCCAACGGGCAGTCCACATGGGACCATCCATGTGATGAATTCTTTCGGAAGTTGGTGATCCAAGAGCGGGGGAGACTGTCAGCTCCTGGGGCAGTTAAGAAGAAGGACAAGAAAAAGAAAAAGGAGAAGAAAGACAAGAAGGACAAAGAGGCCTGCAAAAGTCCACTGGTGAGTCAGTGGATGCCAGCTCTGAGAAAGGCCAGGGCTGAAACCTGTGGGATATTGGGAATCTGTAGGTGTGCATAGCCAGGAGGTTACAAACAACAATAATACATTCTTTCTTTTATTTTTTCTTGCTTTTTTATTTTTTTAGTTTTTTGAGACAGGGTCTTACTATGTAGTTGAGACTGACCTGGAACTCACCATGGAGCCCAGGCTGGTCTCAAACTCACAGTGATCCTTCTGCCTCAGCCTCCAGAGTGCTGGGATTACAGGCATGGGCCACCACGCCTGGCACAATAATACATTCTTAATAGTATATTGTCTAAATTTTTCTTGTCTTCTAGCAGTTGTTACCATCTCAAAACAGTTCCACTTCTTTCTTTTTTTTTTTCTTTTTTTTTT
>NW_022900928.1:65250828-65281112 GCF_012274545.1 Fukomys damarensis
GCCATGCACTAAATTAAAATCCAAATGGATTAAAGATCTAAATATTAAAACAGAAACATTAAACTTGCTGGAAGGTAAGTTAGGCAGAACTCTGGAAGACATTGGTATAGGAAAAGACTTTATGAACAAATCCTCAGTAGCACGGGAACTAGCAGAAAGAATCAACAACTGGGATCTCATCTTACTAAAAAGCTTCTGTACTCCACTTCTTTCTTTATGGATCATGTGTTGTATGATCGGACTAATAAGAGAGCAGCACGGCCAGTGGTAGAGTCCCTCAATAGTCTACATGATGGCATCTGCCCCCTGGAGTGAGAACAGGAGGCGGTTGCTGGAGGCCAGTGAGAACTGCATAAGCAAGTGTGCTTTCCTGTCACTGGGTGTCTGGCTGTCCTGGTGTGGGCTTGGTATTTGCTTAAAGTAGTTTGAAGTCAGTTGTCAGAGCACCAGTACCTTCAAGATTGAAAAGAAAAGTGTTGGGCTTTATTTTGCTGCTTGGGTTTTCTTTGTTACCAGTGTCCTTGGTTAGTGGTGGATAAGAGAAATTTAATTTCAGTGTGGTTCATGGTGGTGTTGAGTAGCTTTTGTATTGAATTCAAAGTGGTCTTATAACCACTTTTTTTTTTTTTTTTTTTGTACTGGGGATCGAACTCAGGACCTTGTGTTTGTGAGGCAGATGGCAGAAACACTGAGCTAAATCCCTGGCCCCATTGTTTTATTTGTCACTTTAGCATCTCTGAACTTAGGAGGTGGAAATTATTGCCCTCATTTAGCAGGAGCAGCTTGGGAGGCTTAGGGAGTTGAGGCCCAGACTGGCCCACATGTAGGTGTTGTAGGGACCAGGCCTTTTTCTCTTCACTCAGGCATGGGGCTGTTGGGCGTGTTGAGGAAGGGAGGGCCAGAGTCACTCGGTTCTGCCAGATGAGGAGCACTGAGTATATTTTTTCAACCCTCTCAATGGTCCAGGTTATTGTGTCCTATTTTTGTTTGTAGTCTGTTTCTCACCAAAGCCTGGCACTTTTTTTTTTTTTTTTTGGTACCAGGGATCAAACTCAGGACCTTGCACTTATGAGGCAAGCACTGTGCCTTTGAGCTAAAACCCTGGCCCCTGGCAATGAAAATTTTGTCCATTTTTTTTTCTTTTGCAGTGCTGGGTATTGAACAGGACCTCTCATGCTAGGCTATCCTCTACCTTGGAAGCACCCTCAGCCCTGTCTTTTTTCCTATGGTGTCATTTCTGGTTTTGAATAGTTGTTGATTAATTTAGCCTTTTTATCATGTTCAGCCTTTGTTGATACTCTTCCCTCCCTGCATGTAACTCATAGATCTGAGAAATATGACAACAAACCCATCTCTCTGGATAGGGAAAAGAGGGCAGGTAATTTCTAAATAGGTTGAATTTTCTGATATTATGTGTTTGAAAAGTAAAAGGTGGCAGCTAGGCTTTTCACTAGCCAGGAATTTATAAAGTGATACTTAAGTTTCTAGTAGGCTCTGGCATAGTCTGGCAAGGTATGACATGACTAAAGGTAGGAGAGGAAATGAAGTGAGGGTTCTGGGGTGCAGGGTGTGACAGACACATTGAGTAACTGTTAAAAAGAATTTCTTCTCTACTTTTGGAAAATGAGGGCAAGTGGACAGCTGTGGCTGTCAGTCTGGTTTTTGGACTCAGGACAGTCACCTCATGCTTGAGTTTGCCTGGGGGACAGGCCTGAACAAGGTGGCAGTTTGGGCCTCCTAGAGTTGTGCATTCCCAGCTGGATGGCGTTTAGTGTGAATGTTTGCAGGAGCTATTTGTTTTTTTATGGTGTCTTCTGTGACTGTTTAGGTATCTCCCAAGCAGTAGCAACTTGTGAGTTTGTTAGAAGACATTGGAATGAATTTCCAAGGCTCAGGCCATGCGTGTGTGTCCCTGCTTTTCTCTCTTGTCCAAATCTCTGAGAGTCCTTGATAAAAGGGGGATTTTATAAAATTAATGAATCACAGAATCTGAGAGTAGTACCTTAGGTACACCTGGCTACTGATTTTCACACTTTTGTTAATAGCAGAGCTCGGCCTTCAGATCAGTTTCCCTGTAGAGGTAACAGCTTATAAAGAAAGAAATGGAGCTGCTTTGGTTGAACCTGGGAGTGTGGGCCTTGATGATGTCTCTTCTCTGTCACATGTCCATTTTATAGGGCCCTCCTAAGCACTGAGTCCCCTAGGTTCCATGGAGCAAGATCTGCAGTCTGTTGATTTAGTCCAGCCTCCTCTTTATAGAGAAGGTACCTGGAGCCTAGAAAGCAGCTTATTTTCAAACCAATGGAAGTTCTAACGTTTCTTCCCTTTTTGATTTCTGCTTTAAGTGGAGGGTGGGTTTCTGCTAAGAACTTGCCAAGAGTTGAGGTAGTAAGTAAAAATCGGAAGTGTTCTTAGTTTTCTCTGCAAGTTTATGTACCCATCCATAGGAAACACAGCCTGCTCAGGGACTTCT
Source organism: Fukomys damarensis (assembly GCF_012274545.1). Taxonomy (NCBI): domain Eukaryota; kingdom Metazoa; phylum Chordata; class Mammalia; order Rodentia; family Bathyergidae; genus Fukomys; species Fukomys damarensis. The sequence continues at coordinate 65,253,302 of NW_022900928.1, forward strand.
GGCTTCCTTTCTCTGTGGCCCATCGCCTCTCTCAGCACCTGGGCCTGCTGATCTGGACCTAGACCAAGAGATCGAGGCTAGAAGTGAGGGACCCTTTAAGAAAGGAAAGAGTCCATGCATGTTGAGTGACACTCCATGGGCTCCCATGGGTGTCCTCCCTAGCAAGCTGCAGCCACTGTCCAAAGGCCAAGCTTTCCAAACCCACCAGATCTTTGCCGACGTGGAGAAAATCTTAGGCAGGGCTCCAGCCCAACGCAGGACAGAAATAGCTGATCAGCAGGGTTTGGAGGTACCTCAGAAGGCAACAGAAAAAATCTACCCAGGATCTTCAGACCCTGAAATAGAAGAGCTGGAAATGAGGACCAGACAGCAGAAGCTTGGAGCCATGAGCCCGCAGAACACTGGGCCTCTTGAGAATGGGCAAGATGTGTTAGAAAGCAGGAGCCAGGCCCCTGTTCACGCTAAGCTTTCTGAAGCCAGCAAGGGCCCACAGCTAGGAAGGGAGAAGCATAGCCACAGCATAGCCACACTGAGCTCCACTGGCCCTGGGGGGGACAAGGGTCAGAGCCGTATTCCCTTGCCCTCTGCTGAGGAGGAGTCCTCCCTGTCCCTTTGTTCTTCTGACCACATGCTACCTACCAGGAAAAGTGAGCTGTTCTCAGTAGACGGTCACTTAGCTGAAGACCTGAGCTGGCGGGGAGTTCCTGGGGAAGGTGAAAGCCTGGGCAGGGGGAGGCGAAGGAGAGAGCCCCTAGGACTGTGGGAAGGAGAAGTCTCCAAGCTTGTCGACAGGGCCTCCCCCAGCAGCTTCAAGGAAACAGAGCCCCGTGTCCCCATGGCTCTGGAGGCCACAGCTGCAGATCCACTGCAGGGACGCTTCCTAATACGACCTGATACCTTGGCATCAGAATCAGCCCAAAATGCCTCTCCTGAGGCTCCAGCCATTGACAAGAGCCACCTCCCAGAGTCTCCAGACCCTCCCAATGAAGGTAGGAAGCCCAGTGTGACTGGAGCTAATCTGGAGAGCTGCAGCAGTGGCAGTAGCAGCCGGGACTTGCCTCTTGGCTTGCTAATCCCTGGTGAAGTGAACAGCTCCCTTGGGGGCCTGCAGAGCTCCCGAACATCTGTGCTGGCGGTGGATCATTCAGGCCCAGGGCCCAGAGATTCACACTCCTGCCCCTACCTGGCATCCCAGTTGTCTCACATGCAGAGCTCTGCTGAGGCGCAGTCAGAGAGTGAAGACTACTCTGAGGATCGGAAGTTCTACCAGCACATTCTGCAGAAGGTCAAGCTCTCCAGGAGGCTGGAGGGTCTGGGGCTGTCTGAGAGTATGCCGGAAATGCCATGCAAAGACAGTGCCGATATGGTCTGTTGCATGGCTGCTGAGCCTTTCAGGATGTCTAGTGAGGGTGAGCACGAGGCTATCAGAATCATGGAGAGGAACTCGAGGTTTCTGTCGTGGGGGCCACAGCTGCCGGAACACCCTCAGGAGGTGGCCCCTGCAAGGGCAGGGCAGGAGGTTCCTCAGCAAGCCTGCTGCCAGCCAAGCAGCAGTCCCCTCATGCAGGGGCTAGTCGAGCTGAGTTTCAACAGAGGGCTTGCTACAGAGCCGGGTGAGATACAGCTTCTCAACCAGGTAGGCTGCTTAGAGAGCATGGCCTGAGGCTTCAGGTCAAGGTAAATTTATCTGGGAGGGAGCAGGTGGATTACATCTTACCGCAGCCCTCATGTTTGCTTTCTTCTTACTTACCCTCCCTTAGTACTATTTTATTTTATTTTTGGTACTGGGGGTTGAACCTGGGACCTTGCACTTGTGAGGCAGGTCCCTTAGCACTATTGACCCCTTTACTTAAATGTCTGTCTTGTGGGACAACATGTATTTCAGGTTTCTTCTACCCTGTCTTTTGCAAGATAGGGCATTTTTGACTTCCCATCCCTGGATATAACTGTTAATTCGTGGGTGGTTCACATGCTTTGAAGGTGGTCAGTACTGAGAGTGGGCAAGGTGGCACTAATGCTGGGGATCACACAGGATATAGCCACCTTCTGGGGTTTGTGAAGCCTTTCTCATAAACTAGTTCTGAAGAAGGGTCCTTCCTAGGACGCACCCTACATCAAAGTTCTGAACCTGTTCCTCCTTAGAGGCATGCGGGGCTAGAGAGTTTATATCCTCATGAAGGACTGAGGCATGCAGTCTCCTTGTGCTGGCCAATGAGCTGTTTCTACTTCTTTCCTCTTGTGTCCCCAGAAACCAAATAGCTAGATTGTGTCTTGCTTATGCAGACCCTATTTGTGACTTCACTTCTTCCCCTACTGGGATTTGCCAAAGGGCTGGGCTGGCCCTGTCATTCTAATCCTTTGTCCCTGTAAGAGTCACCACATTCTTCATTCAGGAGAAGTCAAGTTGGATGGATCAGAGACCATGGAGATCAGTCTGAATTTCCTTGATTATTTTGCTCTGGCCCAGCTGTGGCTTTACCCAGTTGTTCCCTCTGGTTCCTAATTGCTGACGTGCACTGTTTCTCTGTTAGCTTTAATAACTACTATAGTATTATAGATATCAGATAAGCTGCAGATTATCCTGAAAGTTTTAATTAGCCCAATGGCAGCAAGTTTATCTTCTCCGAAGGACAACGCCACGCAAAGCCCCACCCTCAGAGTTAATGGCTATCTATAGAAGATGATCAGCTAGGAGTCAGGAATGTATAATTTCCCTGCTAACCATTGATTTAGTAAAGGCCCAGGAGAACAAAGCCCTCAGCATGCCTGTCTCCCTCCCTCAAGCCCCCAGCACGTTAGCAAATTAGCCATGTTAGGAGTCTGTAATTTTCCATAAATACAGAGTGCGAAGAATTTGCTTGCTGATATGCTGAGGCTGGTTGGAAGGGCTAAAAGTAGGAGGGGCAGGGCCAGATTTCTCATCGTTCACTTAGAGAACCTCTTTTTTCTTTTTTTTTTTTTTTTGCAGTACCGGGGAGATCAAATTCAGGATCTTGCGCTTACAGGCGCACGGTGCCACTGAGCTAAATCCCCAGCCCTGGAAGGGGTTCTTGATCTCACCAGTCTCCATTTGCTCAAGGGGAGTGTGGGTAAAGGCAGAGCCTGTCTTGGGTTGTCATGAGAGTAAGATGTGACATTACATATCTGTGGTACATTTTGGCCAGTTTTATGTGTCAGCTCTTTTTTCTCCCTAACAACGATACTCTACAACAGTCTAGATGGTTTGGGATCTGCAGAGACTCAGGGGTGGTTCTCACCTCACCTTTCAGCCAAGCATCCAATGCCTGCCCTATGCAGAAATAGGACTGCCCTTGTCCCTGGCTTCTAGGCTGAGGCTGTGGCTGAGAAGATGGCCAGTCTGAACTTCCTCAGCCTGACCTCTTCTGGGTTCTTTGTTCTTCATTTCCTGTGGAATTAGAGGTTAACAAGACTTTTGCTTTTTATACATTTTAAGTTTGAGAGAAAAAGAGCTCTTTGTAAATTGTCCCCAGAATGCTGATTTGGCCTATGCTTTTTTTTTTTTTTGGTACCAGGGATTGAACTCAGGACCTTGTGCTTGCGAGGCAGGCACAGTGCCACTAAGCTACATCCCCAGCCCTCTTTTTTTTTTTGAGACAGGGTCTCACCACGTAGCTCAGACCAGCCTTGAACTCACTAGGTAGCCCAGGCTGGCCTTCAACTCACAGCAACCCTCTTGCCTCAGCCTCCTGAGTGCTGGGTTTGCAGGTATGTGTCACCATCCCTGGCTGGCCTGTGCTTCTGTAAGACCAGGCAATTATAATGGGAATCCGAGCAATGGTAGCATCCCGTAATATCCAGGTGGCCTGGGCCACTCACAAAGGGCCCTTACATTCATCATCTTGTTTGAGCTGCTCAGTAAACCTTCTCTGGGGGCATAGCACCCACCCTCTTCATCTTGCAGATGAGTAAACTGGGAACCTGAGAGTCTGTCGGTCTCACACCTTCTGCCTCAGTCTAGTTTCTTTCTCCAGTCCTGGCTGGCACAAAACCTTTGTGAGAGCAGGGTGGAAGACCTTGCTCTGTCCACTGCAGCTCCTTGACAGGTCTTTTCTCAGCGCCTTCCTCAGCAGAGGAGAGGGGAGAGAGAGTTCTTTTGTTGTTTGTGCATTTTTTTTTCATTTTCATTAAAGTACTAGATGCCCATAGTTTAAAAAAAAATTCCAAACCAAGTGAAATAGCACCAAAAGGCGTATGACAAAGTACTGCAGTTCTCCAGGGTGCAGAGCCCTCCCGAGAGGCGGCCACTGTTTTCTGGTGTTTACTTCCATCTTTGTCAGTAATATGCTGAGATTGCTTTTTCTGTACTCATCAGTTTTAAGCTCTATCTGTTGAGACTTCTATCGGGTAGATGAGGGGTTTGTCTCTACCTCCCTCTCCCACATACTTCCTTCATGGCTTCCGAAGGGAGAAGAACCCAGTGCAGCATCTGCCAGATGTGAGAAAAGTTTATGTGCGCTAGCATTCAAGTTATTAGAATCAGGAAACAAGCCTGTGATTTCTCACACAGTTGGCACAGTGGCAGTTTCTGGATGTTGTGTTTCATTAGCATCCTCCAAGCGGAGGTGGTTTAAATTTGAGTGGGCAGGATTTAGATGTTTTATTTTTGTATCTGTCTCCGACACTCTCAGAGCCATGTGGTTTCTTGGTTTTGTGACAAGATGTTTTCCATTGCCCAGGCTCTGGGTTCCTCATTAGCCCCGATCCATGTTCCTCTCGGGGGCCTGGCTCCTTTACGAGGCCTCGTGGATGCCCAACCCTCTGCTCTTCGTGGATCTCAAAATGTGAGTCCGGGGAGCTCTGCAGAATCTGGTCAGCTCGAGGAATTCCCACCGGTGAGTACTTTGCTGGTGTGCGGTGTTTAGTTATCGCCAGGCCTTCTAGAACCAGGGCCCATAGATGAAGAGTAGAGAGAACAGCCTGAGTCCTCAGAATTCATAATCAGTGCAGGAGCTCAGTCACGCCCATGTGACACCGAATGTGGATGCTGGGCAGTAGAGGACAGGTCACGGCAGAAGGTTACCAGTGCTGACTTCCTTGTCCACGCAGCCAAGCAGTGGGAGGTGGGGTCCCCAGGTCAGCTTCCTGGACAAGGGGGCACTTGATCTGAGGGATGTCTACACAGAGAGTAGGAAAAGCATTCCACAGTCAGTCTCTGAGTCTTCCTAGTGAATCCTCCCTAATTTCCCTTCTCTATTTTGGAGCCTCCACAGGGTCTCAAGACTTCTGTTTCTACAAAAGGTCTCTTGGGCCCCATCCATGAGGATAAGAATGCTGTCAACCTCTTGGCTTTAGGGGAAGAGACCAATGAGGATGAGGAGGAGAGTGATATCCAGGTAATGATGAAGTCCTCTTCCTGGCTTATGAACCTTCTATACAATTTCGTTTTCTAGAAAAATTTTTTTAGGGGCTGGGGATGTAGTTCAGTGGCACTGTGCCTGCCTGGTAAGCACAAGGTCCTGTGTTTGATCCCCAGTACTGAAGCAAAAAAAAAAAAAGGAAAAAAAGAAAAGAAAGATTTTTTTTTATTGCTGTGGTAAACTATGTATGATGTAAAATTTGTTGCTATTATTATTATTATTATTTTTATTTATTTATTTATTTATTTATTTATTTATTTATTTATTTATTTATTTATTGTTTTGCAGTACTGTGGACCCAACCCAGGGCCTTCACACTGAGCAACATTTTCAGCCCTTTAAAAAAATTTTTATTTCAAGATAGGATCTTGCTAAGTTACTGTGTTGCCCAAGCTAGGCTTGAACCTATTTTCCTGCCTCAGCCTTCCAGAGGGCTGGGATTATAGGTGTATGCCACCATACCCAGTCATTTTAACTATTTTGAAGTGTACAATTCAGTGGTCTTAATACCTTCGCAGTGTTGTACAGTCATCACCACCCTTTATTTCCAGAAGTTAGTCATAATCCCAAATAGAATCTCCCTACCTGCTGGGCACGGTGGCTCATACCTGCAGTCCTAGCATGTGGTAGGCTGAGACAGGAGGATCACCATGAGTTCGAGGCTAGCCTGGACTATATAATGAATTCAAGACCAGTCTGAACTACATAGCGAGACCCTGTCTTCAAGCAAAAAACAAACTCTTTACCCATTAAACAATCCCCTTCCTCTCTAGCTCCTGGTAACCTCCAGCCTAGTTTATTTCTCTATGAATTTGCCTATTTCTAGATATTTTGTTTAAGTGGAATCATACAGTATTTGTATTTTTCCTTTTGTGTCTGTCATCTTTCATTTAGCATGTTTTCAAGGTTTATGTTGCAGCATTCATGTGAATGTAATTCTCTTCATTCTTTTTGAAGGCTGAATAGTATTCCACCACATTTATACCACATTTTTTTAATCTCTCATCTGTTAATGAATACATGGGTTGGTTTTACCTTTGGCTGACCTCTTTGCTATTTAAAAAAAAGGAAAAATGATTTTGTAGCCTACAGTTTCATTTTTTTTCTTTCATTTTTTTGGTTTGGGAGATCTAACTCAGGTCCTTGTGCTTGTGAAGCAGGTAGCAGAACCACTGAGCTAAATCCCTGGCCCCAGTTTCATTTCTTGATCAGTCTGTATGTATCCTAGGTCTGATCCTGAAGACACAGCTGAGGAGCTTCCTGGCTATTTTCTTGGCACAGAGAATTGTTCACACTGGATAAAGGACTGCTTAGTGGCTCCTGCTCTGAAGCTCTGGCTGGGCTCTGCCTGCCAGCTTAGCAGGACCCCACTCTCCCTCTGTGTGTCCCTCCCCTGGGCTGGCCACAGACTTATCTGGTCCCATGATCATTTTTGTTTCTAGAGTGTCCACAGCTCCAATGAGTTTTTTAAGAACCTGCACCTGGATCTCGGGTCCCTGGGGGAGAACTTTGAATATGAGGTAAGAGCCTGAATCCCCTGCCGACAAATGCCTCAGCCGGAGATCCCTCCTTCCTTCTGAGGCCTTTTTGTCTGTGGATCATATTTGGAAAGATACCCATTTTGTTCCAGTCTTATCCAGGATTTGTGGGGTTTAGAGAAAGACAAAAGTAGCAGTTTACTTACTCATATATTAAATAACCATTTCTTGAATGTTCATGCCTGGGACACTTCACTAGGTGCTGTAAGACCTGTGAGCATAAAGGAAATCTGCTTATTGCTATCTCAGATTCTGCAGTTTCAAAAACTTAGGGAGAAGAAATTACCCGTCTGGACATCGGGGCAAACTTGGTAGAAGAAATAACTTATGAACTGAGTCTTGAAGAGCCACTGAGTTTTAGACATGGTGGATTTGAAGGAATATTCTAGGCAGTTGAACAATCTGAGTCAAGGTTCAAGGGCTGAAAAATGCAGAATGTAAATGGGAATAGCTTCGGGAACACCCTCCCCAGTTCTGATCCCCTTCTCTGAAGTCTGTCCTCTTTCCCATGAGAATGTTCTTTATAAAGAAGAAAACAAACAGCAAAACTCATCGTGATTTAATGCCTATGACCTCCAATGTGTATTTGCACTTGGAAGGGAACATCTCCTACTATTCATTCTTTGTCTAGTCTGATTTATTAATTTTTAAACAACTGAAATTTCTTTATTCCCAAAATATTTTCACAGCCAAAGGATCATGAAGTCAATGAGTTTGACTTACACAAACATTTAAATACCAGCTGTAGGCTTAATCATTTAAACTTTTCATAGGTCTAGTTTATCAAATTCTTTAAATACCTTAAACACCTTAAAATCAAACCAATCACTCACACCTTATTAGAATGATCACAAAACAGGCCAGTAAAACAAAAGTGCCGCTATCATAAATTTAAATTTGTTTCCTTATTATACCTTGTTCTGTTTTTTTCTTTTCTTTCTTTCTTTTTTTTTTGGTTGATATTGGGGATTGAACCCTGGGAGCACTGAGGTACATCCCTAGTCCTTCTTATGTTTATTTTGTATTTTGTGACAGGGTCTTGCTAAGTTGCCCAGGCTGGCTTTGAACTTCTGATCCTTCTGCTTCAGTTTCCTTAGCTAGGACTACCAGGCTTTCTCCCTTATTATTTCTGACTTGGTTTTCTTGGTGTTTCTCTCACCTTCAGAGCCAAGGGACTGTCTCAGGCCAGCTGAGGTTACAGATGTTGGCTGACAGGCCCTGATTTGGCTCTTGAGACCTGAGCTAGACCTCCCACCCCTCTCTCCCAAGGGCACAGCTCTATCTGTTGGACAGGACCTTCTTCTTAGGTTTTTGCCTGCTAGAGCAGATGTTGTCCAGTGTTTTGGATCTATATAGTCACATAAGTTTTCTGCAAAATGTGGCACTTTTTTCTGAGTGTCCCATCTGTTTTATTGACCTGGTACATATGTACTTTGAAATGGTTCCTTCTGAGTGGAGCTTAGTCTGGTTGGGTGCCCCAGAGGCCTTCATTCTGTTTGATTCCCTGCTATGACAACTTTGTTCCACCCACACCTACCATTAAGACCTGCACTGACTGATGGAGTCAAAGGGGCTGCCCTGTTTTGCTTATAGGACAGTGACCTTGAGTAGTTATGAGAGTATCAGGCAGACTTAGTTGCTTTTGGAGGAAGAGGATAGTTTCCTAGAGACTGAGCAAGTTGAGGGTGGATATTCTGCCTATTCATATCTGTATTTCAGCACCGTGCCCACTGCTTGGAACATAGGAAGCCCGCGGGGATGTTTTGTTAAACAATGGAGAGTGAATACATGAATGAAGGAGTTATGCTGGGGTGGGGTGGGGGATATCTAGGCAAGTTGTACAGTGTTTTTTTCTTCCCTTGATTTTCTTAGGTTCTGGGTAGAGCGGTATTTGGTTCTTGGTATCAGCTGGTGGATCACGTCTCACTGTGATCTTTAACTATTTAACTTTTACTTTGTAGTGGGTTGTAGATGTCAACAAAAAGGCATTTTCATTTTTATCATGTCCTGAATTTCTTGAAGGTTTTCTTTCTGATGATTATGTGCTTTCAGTGGGGGGAGTGGGAACTCGCAAACATTTTATAACCTCTTTAATATAAATAGGCCCCTCAGTGTGACGGGAGAAATGTCTGGAGTGGGTAGTGTTAAATACACCTCCCACCCCTGTCTCTCTCTGCCCAGCAGATTGAGTTCTTTTTGCCTCATGGGGTGTGGAATTCATATGTTCTAACTTCAGGCAGGAATTAGGGCTTTTTCTCCTAGGAAAACTGGTAGTGGGGATGAATGATGGTTTTAGAACAGGCAAAGCTGCCTCTGCTTGGGCCCTGGCCTTTGAGAGTGCCTTTTGTCTCAGCTTATAGTCCTTGGATCCTTGGAAATGTCCACCTTTCCCTACTGTCTGGCATCCCGGGCAGCCTTTTCCTAGAGTGGTTCTTCCTGGCTTAGCTCTGCCTTGTCTCACTGAGCTGTCACTTTGCTCATGATTCCATGAGAGGGCAGTAGGTGGCAAGAATGCATTTTTCCCTCTGTCTCTTGATCCTTCCTCTTCTGTCTTCCAATTTAAACCCATTTCTAGTCTATCATAGACTCAGAAGGGAAAGAAAGGTTCAGGGAACCAGCACTGAAAACTCATATGAAGAAGGTGGGAGAGGCAGAAGAGTGGGCGAAAAGGCAGTATGTGGCCATGTGGGGCTGATGAAAAGCCCATCAGCAGATCAAAGGAGCAGGAGGGAGCCTGGGCTTAGAAATAACAGGATGATGTCAGTGTGATTGGAAAGCGCTAACTACACTGGGGAGCTGTGCAAAGAGTTGAGACCAACTTGGGGGCGGTGGTGAGACCAGGAAAACAAACTGGACTGATGTTTGGCCTGGTGGTTGGTCTCTCCAGGCAGATCAGTGCATGGACATGGTGTTCAACCCCCCACCCCATATGATTGTAGGAGTTCCTGCCCTTGTGTTCTGGTCAGGAAGTGGAGACTGTAGCCCTGGAGAGTTCTGGCTTTTGGGAGAGGGTGTCAGATATTCATGAAATGGTTCTTATATGCGCTCTTTGCAGGCCTCTCCTCATGCAGATGGCCTTGTGATGTTCAAGGACCTGGGGCAGTAGCAGCAGGAAAGGAGTGTAAGCTCAGGTGAGCTGAGGGCAAAGCTGTACACCCACAGAACCCAGGGCAGGAGACTGCACAGGCACCTGAGTGTACATGCTGGGTGGGGACCTGCGGGATCAGGTCTGGTAACATGCCAAGGAGCAGCCACTGGGAGAAAAGAGATGGGTGTGAGTCAGTTGTACTCAGCTCTGATTCTCCATTTGTGTAATCTCCTCTGCTTTCTCCACCTTCAAGGTGTGCCTCTGGCTGTCCTGTCATTGGAGTTCATTGACAAGGTGCAGAGAATGCAGGTCACTTATTTTAATACCAGCCATGTTTTAATACTTAGGTAGACAGACAAAGATCAGCCCCATCATATGAAAAAAATCTTTGTGTTTTGGGGTGCTTTGGGTTGAACTCAGGAGCTTGTTCATGTTAAGTACACACTCTATACTGAGGCACGCCCCAAGCTGAAAATCTTCTTTTGAAGAATTTAAGGTGTAAGACTTGGTTAGACAGGGCCAAAGTTATTATGTAGTCTACTTGTAGTCTCTCATATATGAGAACGAGAATCTCAAACTGTATCTGGTATTTTCTGATTTTTGATAGGTTGCTGTTTTTCCATCACTTTGAATAATTAAATTAATAGTGAACATTTATTTGTTTGGTATTGTCCACTTAATAGGCACCATAACTACTATATCGTCTAATCCCTGCGTGACCTTGACAAATAAATATTACATCTCCATTTTACAGTGTAGGAAGAGAAACATCAGTTCCTCTATCTGCACAACATACCTATATACTTAATGATTTTTTTTTTTTTTGGTGCCAGTGATACTAGTTTCGTTGTTTTTACAGTGTAGAGAGAGAAACATCAGTTCCTCTATCTGCACAACATACCTATATACTTAATGATTTTTTTTTTTTTGGTGGCAGTGATACTGAGGATTGAGTGCAGGGCCTTTGCACTAAGCTACATTTCCAGACCTTTAAAATTTTTTTATTTTGGTACTGGGGATCGAACTCTGGTGCTTGTGCTTGCAAGGCAGGCGCCAGAACCACTGAGCTAAATTTTTTTATCTTGAGACAGGGTCTCATTAAGTTTCGTAGGCACTCAAACTTATTTTCCTCTTGCCTCAACCTCACAGAGGCTGGCTTGATTTTTTAAAAAATCCAGTCAACAAGCCTTTATTGAGCATCTGTTATGTGTAAGAAACTGGGTACTGAACACAATAGAGAGCAAACCTGGTGAGGGAAACAGACCAGGAAGCCAGCATTTATGACAGGCATTATGGAAGAGGATGGGGAAAGCTGATGTCAGGTCAGCTGGCCCAAGACCAAGGAAATCTTCCTGGAAGAGGTGATGTGAGGACCAGGGAAGTTTGTCAGAATAGTTTTGTGTGTGTGTGTGTGTGTGTGTAAGAATGTGTATGGCAGGGCAGAGGTAGTTCAGTGTTAGAGTACAAGGCCCTGGGTTCTATCTGCAGCACACCTCACCAAACAGAAAAGCATAGCAATTTAGAGAAATACCATGGTTTTATGTGCATGCAAGAGAAGAGAATGTGACCAGTCTATGGCTGGAGATGAGCCATGAGAAGCAGGCTGGAACTGGCAAGCAGGGCTGTAGGCTAAGTGAGAAGGAGAACTTCATCCTCATCTTGGAAGCAGTGGTGCTGCCAGGGGCCTGACACTTCCCTGTTACCTGGCATCCCTCTTTGGGCCAAGTTTCACTCCCAGCTTTAAGCAGGAGAACCTTCCTTAATCCCAGATGAGCCCAGCCAGGATGGATCAACACTACTTGCTGAGGGAGGGCATGTGGCCGGCCCCTCTCCTACCCTAAGAAGCTGTCACTTTGGAGCCTACAGAGCCCCACAGACCAGTCATGGAGCCTTTTCTGAGTTCTGGCCACTGCTGGGAAGTGAGGCCTAGCTTGTCTGCAGAAGAGGAGCTCTTTCCCCTTCGCTCAACCTAGGGATCATGCAGATTATTTCTGTATGATCTTGGAATTCTTGAGGCGAGGGAGAAGTAACACTAGGTAGTACCCGTGTTCTCCAGTTCGCCTTCTGCTTTTCTTCCAAGTACAAGTTGGGGCTGATGTCAGGGTCACCCCAGCATCTGGTGTTCCTTTGCTTTGGGCAGTAAAAGCTTATAATGAGGCCCATCTGGGACATTTTGCTTTACTTGATATTGGCTCAGTTCCCTGAGGGAAAGATGTATGTCTCAGTTATGTTTGGTTCTTCAAAGTAGTGTTTGCATATAGAAGGTGCTCAGTGGATGAATATGTGGGTCTTATCATACAGTACTAGGTAGTATTTACTGAACACTCACTGTATATCAGAACCCTTCTAAAGTTCTGTAACCCACTGAATCAGTGTTAACTCATTTAGTCTTGTGGGCACTGTTATATCCTTGTATTTTGGGGGAGCAAACTGAGGCACAGAGAATTTACCCCATCTAAGGTCATACATTTGAAAGGTTGGCGCCAAGATTTGAGTCTAGGTTGCCTGTCTCCAAAGCTGAGCTGTGTACTGCTTTGCTTTACTGCCTGTCTTTACCATCTTTGGAAAGCTTGGGTTAGCTTATCATTAGGCTGCCAGACCTGCAGGTGATGGTCATATCTTTGGGCTGAGTAGATGCTTTACCAGAGTGCTCTCATCAGTAAATGCCATGTTTAGGGCTTCTCCTTGGATCTTTTGATTCTTGTGGCAGTCATCTTCTATCACAGCAGTGAGATATCTGAAGTAATTAACTTGTGAAAGAGGTTTATTTTGGCTGTGTTCCCTGATGAGTTACCCCATTGTTTTGGGCTGTGGTGAGGTAGCACACCGTGGTGGGCACACGTGGTAGAGCAGAACTGCTTACATCTTGAATCAGGGAGCCCAGAGAGGAAGGGACTAGGGCCCCGCAATCCCCTTCCAGGGCATGCGCCCCAGTAAGGACCTCCAACTAGGACCTACCTCCTATAGGTTCTACCACCTTCCAGTAGTTCTACCTGGGGATTAAGCCTCAAACACATCAGCCTTTGTGGGTCATTCGAGATCTAAACTATTTAACACAGTCATCATGCTCCTTGTTTGAATCTTCAGAGTAGAGAAGCAGAAAGTCTTATAATTTCCTGGTCAGGAGTTGTTCAGCCTGACAGCCCATGTATTAGTATAGATGTTTTCTGGAGGGAGGTCTTTGCAGCCTGAGCCCAGGAGAGAGCAGTGGGTAGATTTCCAGAGAAGGGTTTTGTCCCTCTATTTTGGCCAACTTGAGAGAATTCAGTGGAAGTGGTCATAGATTTTTACTTGTCTTTAAATGAGGTTTGTGTGTGAGAAGCAGGTGTGGTTGGTCTTGAGGTGTGCTGCTCATATCTACTTATATGAGATCCTGCTGAGTGGAACTTAGATTGACAGCAGCCAGCTGCTGCCCTTTTGTACTCCCTGGTTTATGCCTTAAACCATGCTTCCTCTTGGTGATAGGTAACATGGGTTGAAGGGCAAGGCTATTCCCGCCTGAGTGCGGTCCCTTTAGTGATATTCTGCTGGAACGCTGTACTGGGCTGGACGTCACTTCTCAGAACTATACTGTGCTTCCTTCCATCTCTCCTGTCTTCCTTCTCCCCAGGAACCGGTTCAGAGCTGCATCATGTTCTGAAAGGCCTCCCTGTCTCCTTTATCCCAACAGACATTTCCTTTAATAGATCTTTTGTACATCTAACCCCATCATGACATCTGCTTTCCAGGGGACCCAAATTGACTGTCCTGGATGGAGGAAACTGTCTGCAAAGTTGTCAATGATCAGCTTGTACAAGGGAGGCTTTGGGGAGGAAGGGAACGCTCTTTGGTTTCATCTGCTGCCATCTTTCTCTCGTGATTTCTTATCATCATCTTAAATGAATCTTGGCTTCTGAGTTTGTAGTCTTTTGGCTAACGGGGCTGGAAAGAGACAGATTTATTACTAGAGGACGTGATAGATGATGGGAGAGTTGTGTAGTTCAATGCAGTGATTTCTAAGCCCATCAATGGATAGGAGTCCAGTTGGACATATCCAATCACCATAGAAATTCCAACCTAGTAGATTTGAAGTGGACAGGAATCTGTGTTAGGTGTTGGAAACTTGGGGTGAAAACCCAGGCACTAGTCCACGGGAGTCAGGAAATAGCAGCTCTATCTTGTAGCATGTCTCTAAACTGCTTTTCTGTATTCCTCATGTTTTCCTTTTCTGACATCATCTGTGGTCCCTAGGAGTCTCCAAGAACAAGTCAGCCAGTGGAGAAGGACATTTCTCTTGATTCAGACATTGCTGGCCCCACTACTCCTGGAAAGCTCTTCAGACAAGGTGCAGACAGTAGTCTGAGCAGTGCTGATGACAAGGGACCACAGGACAGAAGGTCAAGCTCTTGGCTCCCAGGAAAAGAAGAGAATGAGAAGAGTGACCCTGTGGCTTTCACATGTCCGGTGACTCCTGGAGTCGACCCTGGGCTTGATCAGCTTGCCAAGGCCTCTAAAAAGGGCTCTAAAGAGGAACTGATAGATATAAGAGAGAAAGGTTCCTTGACAGAAGAAGCTGCAAAAGAGCTAAAGAAGGAGGCTTTTACCCCAAAAGAGAGCAGATCAGATGCCATCGAAGTAAGTCACTGTGGTGTCCCCTAAGTACTGGCCACCTGTACCCTCTGCTGCTGTCTCTGACCCTGTGAAACTTCCTATCCCCACACCTTCATTACTGAGTCAGAAGCTTCATTTGAAGGCTTGTACTGGGCTGTCAGCATCAGCCATAAGCCTTAATTGTGACAAATATACCCAGACCCAGCAGGCAGTAAAATCCTGAGTGCAACTGCAAATGTGCTGGCACTAGAAATTTAGAGCAGAAATGAGCTTTTCCATTGGCCCCCTTCTGGGATGTTCATGTTCTTCACTGCTCCTGCTTACTTCTTCTTTCCCTTCCCTGCCTCTCCCTCTACTTCTAGTTTGGTTTACTGCAATTTGACTGAATTCCTCTGTAGAGAGAGGTGTGTGTGTGTAGGGCGAAGGGTACCATAGTTGATAGTGTTCTGCCCCAGCACAAGTAGCACAAGTATATTAAGTTACAAAAAAAACCTTTTTTTGGGGGGGGGGCACTGGGGATTGAACCCAAGGCCATTGCATTGAGCTACATCTCTAGTTATTTTTAAATTTTTTTTTAACCTTGAGACAAGGTCTTGCTAAATTGTTAAGTTGCTCAAGCTGGGCTTGAATTTGTGATCCTTCTGCCTCAGCCTTCCAGAGTGCTGGAATTACAGGCTAGTATTGTACTGCAGTCCTCAGGATCCCACATCCTGGGATTACAGGAGTGTGCTGTCATGCCTGGCAAGGAGACTCTTCTGCTTGATTTGAATGGCTCTTTCTGAGGCAGCACAAGACATGGAAATGGTTGCTTTTACCAGACTATGCCCGTGACTATAATGGACAGAAATATGTCTTTGGATAGCCTTTGGAATTTTAGGTTTTCTAATCCTTTGGTTCTCAGGGCAGAGGGAATTCATTTAGCTTTTATCTACTTCCTGGAAAAGGTATCCTTTTCCCATTTTTTAGTATAGCATCAAACTTCTGTATTGCCAACTTTCTAATCATCTCCACTGCACTTGCCTCCTCTCACATGTGACACTGGACTGATCTGATTCAGAGCATGGTTGTCTGCACTCAGATGGGCCACTCAGCCCTGGCTGGGCGTGGGAGAGAGATTTGTATGTGTGTCTGGAGAGAATGTCAGGGTCTTTGCAGTTTTAAGAAGAGGTAGATTTCAGTTTGGCTTGATCCTCTGCTCTGCTCTGCTCTGGGGATTTCTCTGTGCATCTGTCTCCTTAGGACTTGAAGATTAGTGAACGTATGAAGGAACCACAGCTCTCAGACTCCATGGCTTCTGACCCCAAGTGCTTCCTTGGCCTGGTGAGTTTGCAATAAGAGGCAGCATTGTGGGAGACAAGAGCATGGATTTTTGGGTCTCCTGGGTTGAGTAATTTGTCTGGCATCACAGAGGTAGTAAGTGGAGAAGTTAGGACTCAACATTGGGCCTTGTTAGCTCCTATCTCTCAACCTGTTAACTACAGATAAGTGTATCTGTCTATATATTTGCTAGGAGAATAAAGTGAGGTAGAGAAGTAAAACATGAGCCTTTCGACATTAAGTAAATGTTAGCTGTTATTACTTTTACTGTAAGTGAATTGTCTATGAGATCATGTGAGCTTCTTGTAAGCTCTAGCTGGGATGCTACCCAGGTCTAGAGGTTGTGTTTCTAGTACCACTGAGCAATGAAGCAAGGTACAATCTCTAGGTTTTGGCTGGGAGGGCTGCTATGGTGAAGGTTTTGTCCTAGAGTACAAGCATCCATAGTTTTTTTGTCCCAGACCCTCTGCCCAACCTGCAGTATTCTTAATTTGCTGTGTCTGAGTCTAAGGGGAGTAGTTGGGGTACTTTTGGGCCAAGTATTACCTCTGAATACCTCCCTCCCATCTGCTTGCAGAATGTAGATGAAAGGCAAGAGATTAGTAGGCGAGGGTCAAGGATGAGCAGTGATGATATGGAACAGGGGGAAGAGGAATTAGGAGGCTGTGTGCTCTAGGGGAAAGATGGCAGATACAATATGTGGAGTGGAATTCAAACTGAAAGATGAGTGTCACCGAAAGAGCAAACCCCACAAACTAGGGAGGGAGACGAAAAGTTATTGTTGTTGGCAAAAACCATTGGTGAAGAGTAGCCATATCGTGTTCAGCCAGTATCACTGATCTGGAAGCTAAGAATCTGGCCCTCCAAAGCAGCCACCATGTGGTGAAATGTGCCTGTCATTCCCCTGCCACCCCTCTATGGGATAGAGGGAGAAAGCCATGGACAGCAGGACTAGCCCTTGTCTGGGTGTGCCGCCATTTATTGGGGCCGATGGCAGAACTGTCCCCATTAGCATGCTGTTGGACAGCAGTCCTTAGCCCAGCAGGATCTTGACTTCGGTGTGAGGGTGGTCCTGTGACAGCCAATGGGCATTGAGGAGCTGGCCCTGGGTTAGGCATTTGCTGCCTGTCCTACAGAGAAGTCTGCAGAGAAAGCACTGTTAATTAATTCCCATCATCCAGAGGGGTGCTTATAGGTGAAGGGGGAAGGCTTGAATGAGCTGGAAGTTGCCCACCAAACTTCATTTCCAAGCTGCCCACAGGTTTTCTGGCACTTGTATTGCCCTGGTTGGGCACTGAGGGGGAGAGACAGCTGGAAAGTGACATGCTTTGCAGCACATATCCTGGAAAGAGCTTGGGTTTTGGAGTCAGCCCCAGGGCCTGTCTGACCCCCAATCCCTTTGCTTATCAGTTGTGTGACCTTGAGCAAATTGTGTGTGCTTCCCAGCCTGCTTCCACATCTGTGATTATTTCTGCCCGTGATTTTATTATGAAAAATTCAAACATCTGGAGAACTTAAAAGAATTTTGCAGTGATTACTCACATACCACTTAGCATCTACAATAAACATTTTTCTATACTTGCTTTATCACATCTGTGCTTCTAGTTGGTATTATTTTGAAGATTAAATTAGTAGATGGCCACATATTTATTTAGCACAGTACCTGGATGCTTTTCTGGAAGGTTGACATTAGGGGTAGAGGAGAGGCTTTTGTGAGTCGTATGACAGAGACATAGTTGACTTTCCTATCTTCATTGTCTCTAGGAATTTGGTTTTCATAGCCGAGTCACAGAGGACCTGCTAGATGGTGATATGCTTTCCCCAGACCTCCACGATGGAGTCCACTGCGAGGTAAGTCTCTCTGGGTGCAACTGGGCTAGGACCTCATTTTCCATGGCAGCCACTTTTTGGGATAGTCCACAGTGATTCTTGCCCATCCTGGCATGCTCTTCTGAATGTTGTTTCCCTTTTAATTCCTTAAGGCATGGCTCTGACTGTACCTTTGATGGGGCTTCTGACTGTTCCTACTCTGTTGCTGCTTTGAATTAAACCATTTTCTCTATCTATTTATCAGTTTATTCATTCATTGAGCAACTGATCATTGACCACATCTGCTTATGTGCGAAGTGTTGTGGAGACTGGTTTTAATGGCCCTTCCCAGCTTGGGCCATACATCCATCCTTTCCAGCTTCATGCTCAGCCCGCCTGCCCCATCGGCTGAGTCTGCCCTTCATCCTTCTGAGTAGCCCTTCCACCTCAACTACTGCTGGGCCTGCTGCTTTCTTCCCCTTCTGCTACAGCAGAACCCTTCTGGGTTTGGAGGCCCACCTCTGAAGCTCCCTCCTCCAAGCAGGATGAATTGTTCCTTCTCTTTGCTCCCTTTAGGGCTTCTTGTTTTGTTTTATGGTTATGTGTCTTTCCTTGTCAGATGTACCCTCTGTGTGGGCACCAGGACATTTGACCCAGGTAGGCTATAAGGGTGACTGAAACAGAGATCCTGTCCTTGAGGATTAAGACAAGAGGATTGGTCTTTTTCCCCCTTTCTGGGTTGATCAGAAAGATTCTAGCACATGATCTCTGCAAATTTAAGGAGCATTTGGTTTGAGTGAAATAGAATTTTATTGGGTAAAACAAACAAGCAAACATGCTAAACATGTTTAGTATGAACCCAACCTGGGAGTCCTTAGTGAAATGCTGGGACAGGCTAGAGTTTTTAGGTTGATTGCATTTGAGTCCTTCATGTTCCTCCCATGTGTGGCTGATGCCTTCCTGGGCTGTTGTCCTTCCACCAGGTTTCTGCTAGACTTTGGTCACCCTATTTGTGGTACTTGAGGATATAAAAGTACAAACAAGGGCAAATTGGAAGTCAGGAGGAGTTTGTGGCAGGTAAATTGTTAGGCCCCTTTGGCAGCAAGTGAGTGGGAGAGCTGCTGAGTTGGTAGGATGTGTGTGGGTAGATTGGAGTGAATTCAGTTGTTCTGGCTCAGAAATTTGGCCAATATTAGAATTATTTGGGAGCTTTAAAATTGGCAGATTTCTCTGTCCTACCTAAGACCTAAGGAGGCCAACAGCCTCTTTTTGTCTCCTACCACTTGGTGTAAAGTAGTAGCAGAGCTTGACTTGGCTTTGCTTCTCAGGAACTGCCCCCTACCTGCATCCCGAGTCAGCCTGCCCTTGCACAGGAAGCCCTAAGTTACACCTGAGCCCAGCCTGTTGAGTGGTAGGCAGTGCTGGTTGCTCAGGTTGGCTCTTGGTAGGGCTCAGCCTTTAGCTCTCTTTGTATTCAGGGTATGTGTGGAGGGTTGAGCAGGCAGGTGGAACCAGAGGAATGAGCAGCACTCCTTTTGTGGGACAAACAGAACCCTAACTGCAGTCTCCTTTGTGCTTCTTTTGGGCTTTGGTCCATTTTGCTGCATTGTCTCTTGTCCTCTTCCAAGGACACAACCACAGCAGAGGCTTAGATGTGAGCAGGCCTAGTTTTTGTTCATTTAAAAAATGTTTCGTGGAGGGCCTGGCATTTAGCTCAGTGGTTCCACCGCCTACCTGAGTACCAAATCCCCGGTACCAAAACAAAACAAAAAAATGTTTTGTGGGCTAGGGGGTGCAGCTCCAAAGTAGAGCTTGCCTAGCATGCCTGAGCATATAGGTTCTATCCTCAGTACCACAGGCAAGGAAGAAAAAGCTTTGTTGAAATATGAACTTGATTCTTTCCACAATTCTAGTCACAAACTGAATTGGACAAAAACCAAATCAAATTCAGTTGTTAAGTTCAGTATTGACCTTATGGGGAAATTTGATTCATTTTTTGTCAAGTTTGGTTTGCGACTAGCGTCATGGAGAGAATTGAGTTCGTGAACTGAGGTACCACTGTGATTCAAATAAAATAAGGTTAATGTTCACAGTTTGATACATTTTACCACACGTATGAAGTACAATAAAAAATATGATAACTGTTTAAATTAAAAAAAATTATTACAGCAAAAGACACTTTGCCATTAATCCCCCTCAAAAGACTCCCCCCTCAGTTTGAATATGCTTACCCAATCGTTCTTTTTTTTTTTTTTTTTTTTTTTTTTTTTTTTTTTTTTTTTTTCCATACCAGGGATCGAACTTGGGACCTTTAGCTTGTAAGGCAGCTGCAGTGCCACTGAGCTAAATCCCCAGCCCTACCCAATCATTCTTGCCAGGAGAATTCTTGTGAAGCAGTTCTAGAAGTCTTCGTTCATGAATGTCCTTACTTGCACTGTCATGGCTCCTCAGCGCCTGAATCAATTTAGAACAGTTACTTTTCATGGTCATTTTGACTTTGAAAAAGAGCCAGAAGTTGCACAGTGCCAGATCCAATAAATAAGGTGGATGAGAACACACTGTAATGGTTTTATTTGACAGAAATTACTGTAAATGTTTGATTAATGAGGGATGATCATAAAATATAGTGAATACGTTAAAAAATTATTACTGTAAAAGACACATTATCACTAGCCCTCTTGAAAGCAGTCAAAATATTCTCCCTGCTTTGAACACATTTATTTCATCATTCTTGGCAATGTGTCTTTTAGTTTAATAAGTTTTTAAAAAATTTAACTATTCACTATATCTTTCAGTCACTCCTTGTATAGTATATTCCTTTGAAACTTATCATAGGCAAGATGAATTATAGACAGTGAATTTTAGAATAAATCAAAGAAGTGATCATAATGCAGGTCAAAGTCCTGTTTCCTGCAGCCTTTATTTCACAGGGACTAAGAATGGTTTCCATTTATGTTTTTCATGTGCCTCTCTAGAAATGTACGTGTATGTGTAATTTGTTTTTGTAACTTCTTTTTGCTTTCCACAGAAAATTGAGATTGTGTTACCAAAAATGCTTGACAATATGTACTTTAAATTTATGAATTGACTCTGAATTATTTCATATAGACATACCTCTCTTATTTTTTTTAGTGGTTGCATAGACTCCTGCTATATGAATGTGCCATATTTTGTTTAGCTGAGGCCTGGGTTTTAAACCAAGCCAAACCATGGAGCTGACTTAAGGATGGGGGTGCAGTGTCTTGAGAATTCTTGAGCATTCAGCCCAGAGGCCCAGGATGTGCTTGCTGTCTCACCTTTCTGAAAAATGCTTTGCTTCCTTTTCTGGGGTGTAAAGGTCTAGGAAGCAAGTAAAACTCCACTCAGAGAACCTTCTGTCTGAGTATACTGCCAAGGTTTCCATTTTCTGTGGCTGGGGAACTAGTTCAGTTTCTTATAAAAATATAGACGGTGAAACAAGAAGGAATGAGGCAAAGAGACTTGGCCTGCGGCTCGCCTCCAGTGTGCCTGCCTTTTTCCTCACAGTACTTGGCTTATAGCCCTTGAGTCCTTCCTGACTCAGGGCTCTGTCCCTCAATTACTGTGATCACTGTACTTTGTTAGTTTGTTAAATGGAGTTGACCTGTGCCATTTTTTTTTCCTTGAAAAGTGAGAGAGGGAGATATTTGATGAGTTTGGTGTGGTTTTCAGAGGAAGACACGTTGTGAGCTGAGTACTGGAAGCATCGGGGGGCTGCATGCCCCTGTCATCATCTGCAGGCTCTGCCTAGGCTGATGCGATGAGGAGTGGCAGCCCTGGCAGGGAGCCCTTCTGCTGCAGGCACCATGAGGCACTCACATGCAGCACTGCTATTTTTAATATAATTTGGGGGAGCTGGGTGTTAGCTCAAGCCATGCCCTTCCTTGCCCATCCAGATGGCAGAGTTGGCCACAGCTGCTGGGGCTCAGGCTGCCAGTGGAGAGGTGTGTTGGGGGTTGGGTACAGGGCTGGGAACCCCACTGGGGAAGATAGAGTGAGCTGTCTCCTGCCCTTCTCCCTGTTGATCCTTGTGTCCTAGAACAGACGGGGCTCCTGTTGGGGTGACAGAAGGAGTACAGGTCCTGGAATGGGGACTGGCACTGGCAAAGGCTTTTGTTTTTCTTTTCTTTCTGTGTTTTGTTTGCCTCAGTCTTGGGGAGAGGAAGAGGCACATGAGAAGAGGAGCTCACATTCACGGTGCCTTCTCTGGGCCAGGAGTTGGGCTTATGTACATGATCTCATCTGATCCTAAGCAGAAGCCCTGGGTGCTGTGGTTCACTGTCCCACTGCACAGACTTCCCAGGCAGAGAGTGCTAGCACAGACCCCAGGCTGACTGCATCCTATACTCTGGGAAACACTTGAATCATCACAAATAGTCTTTTTTTTTTTGTTTTTTTTTAAACCAGTTTGCTAAATTCGCCTAGACACCCAAGCTTTCAGATAAGATTTGGGGGTTGTTTTTGAATGGATGTTAATCCCTGGCTGAGAGTGGGTGTCATTGACCTGGCATGGGACCTTTGTACCCAGCAAACCCCAAGTGGAGCATTCGCAGGAGTGCCAGAAGGCACCCCTTTGTCCTGAGGCAGATCCTTCTTTTGCTCCACTAGTATCCCAGCTCCCCAGGATCCTTCCTTTCTGATATACTCTCCAGCTCCCCTCTATGCTGCCTACTTAATTTCAGCAGTGTCATTGGCACTGCTCATCAAGACCTCAGTGGATTTGAGTAGTCGTGGATCGCGCTGCTTTCTCTTTGCAGGTGGCAGTGCAGGCTTCCAGCACTAGGAGGCAGGTTTTGTATTTCTTGTGCATTCTGTTTGTGCCCCCAGGCCCCTGGCTCTGTGTGTAGTGGCTGGGGTCACTTGTTTCCTCCTCTACTATGAGGCTGGGGCTTAGTCAGGGCTCAGGAAGCTCCATCACAGGAAGGCTTTTGGTTTTGTGTCTCATGTGGCCCCTGTCCTCTTGAGAGCCACCCATCAGTGCTTTCTACTAAGCATGGAGTCAGCAGGAGGGGGAGACCTCTGCAGTGCAGACCCTGCTAATATATACTTTCTACTGCTTCTTGTCTACAGACTCAGGGGTTAGGAAGAGGAGACCAGGATGGCAGCCAGTCCAGCCGAGAAGATCTCCAGAGCAAGCAGTGCAAAGGCTCGGAGAGGTATAGTATGTGGGAGGTTGTTCTCTCCCCACTCTCCAAATGGAGGGCGTGACACTGCTGCTCTGGCTCACCTAACCAGGTTGTCTCCTCTGCTACATGGGGAGTGGCCCCAGAGTCTGCTTCATAGCCAGATCACTGAAGAAGACCCTCCAAAGCCTCCTGAGGGGCAACCTGAGTGGATGGAAGCAGGGGAGCCTGAGGAGGACTCTGTAGCCAGCCCCATCCTGCCGGTGTCCCTCCAGAGGTAAGGGTGAGGGAGAAGCACACCTGGGTGGTGGTGGCCCCTCTGTGTGTCAGCCCTGCTGCTGAGGGAGACAGGAGTGGAGTGGACCTGGAGGTGGAGGCTAGAGCCAGGGTGGGAGCAGCGGCAGCAGCAACAGGAACTGGAGAATGGGGAAATCTACTTCATCTTTGTCCTCATTCTGCAACTGAAATTGGGGTAGCCAGCCCGATAGGAGAGCTTGGAACTCTTTACTGAAGATTCTCTTCTGTCCCTGTGGCCTTTCTGCCAGGGATTGGGACAGAGACTTTGCCCTGGCTGCTCCATTCTTGCCAGGAGGGCCCTTTCTCCTTGTCCCCTCTTCACCTGTCAGCAGTCTGATCACTCAGCACACCAGCAAGAACCCTGCTAGGTCCAGAGAGGGAGAGTTGTACAGACTCATGGCCCGCTGAGAGAGCTGACAGAACCTTCCCATTCCAGCCTGGTCCAGAGTCCAGCGTACGTTTGCCAGTGCCTCTGTCTCCTGGAAAGAGGAAGATGCTGGTTTTAGGATTCATTTGGTTGGGATGAGCCACTGGGGATACTGAGTAGCAATGATGGTCAATCAGCGCGTCCACTGAACACTTCCTTCAGAGCTTCTCTGCGGATGTCGCAATGACTCTGCTTCCCCTAAAGGGTGTATTGTCTGGTCTTCAATGCACACAACTCAGCAAGAGGCTGGGAGGGAAGTGGGAGGTTGAAGTTCTGAGGCAGGGAAACTTTGTTGGGGCTGTCCCTCTTGTCCTATTGCAGGTCTTTGGCCCTGAATGGTGTGCAAGTCAAGCCTTTTGCCTTCCCACTGGCTTTAACACAGTTACTTCCTTATTGTTCTCAAGGGAGCAGGCCCCAAGCCCAGCAGCTGCCCGTGAGAGAGGCCAGGCCAAGGATCTGGGCCCTGGGCAGAAAGCGACCGAGGAGCCCAAGGAGAATGTGGCAGTCAGTACTGTCCCACCAGTCTCTCCGGAGGTGTAAGGGCCTGTTTTATGTGTTTGTCCCTGTCCTCACTGTATATAGATTGCTGAGTGCCCACTCTTGGGTGATGGAGAGGGGCTGCTCTGGCCCAAGGGTTGGAGTTCAGGGAGTGATGGAGTGCATCCCTGGTGCTCTTTGTATAGCCTTGAGCGCCCTATTCTCTCACAATTGTAGATCCTTGCATGGGTTAGGTTAGATACTGGGGCTTCTGGCCTGGACCCTAGGTGTGAGGTAGATAAGTGGGCACCCTTCTGGTTCATTAGCAGAAATCATGTTCCTTTTCTACCATGCACTTTTTTTTCTTGTTGAGGTATGCACGTTTGAAGTGTATGAGTCAGTGTGTGTGTGTGTGTGTGTGTGTGTGTGTGTGTGTGTTCCTGTGCATGTGTGTGTACCACATAACCACCGCTCAGATCTGACAGAAAACTTTTCCTCATGTCCCCTCAGTCCACCCACTTCAGGTCTCCGCTCTTGTGGCTTCTATCTGTAAATTTATTTTTCTTGTTCTGCACTTTTATATAAACAGAATTATATAGCATACAGAATATATCTTGTGTGCCTGGGTTCAGAGCTCAGTATGCTTTTGAGACTCTTCAGATAAGGAAATGGAGGCTCAGAATGTGGAGAGCTGGCCAAGGTTGAATCACTAGTTAGTTACAGAGTTAGCATTAGACTGTCATCACTACAGCCCCAGACTTCTGCCTTTTGCTTTGCAGCCTTTTCTCTGGATGGAGAAAGACAGGTGCCAGGATTTATGCATTGTTCCCAATGTGAGTTAGAGGAACAAAGGAGTTGGGGCTGACTGTGAGCAGAAACAGGTTGCTGCACTGATGACTTACAGGCAGTGTCACCCTGAGCTGCAGGGCACCTGAGCTTATGATGGCATGTGATTGCTGTAACCTTGCAGGAGGTGTGCAGGGGAGGGGTAGCCACAGGTTTCAGATGACAATATACTGTACTGTGAAACCGTGACCTGGGAATCATGTGGTCCTCCCAAGTTTCCTTGGTGGCTATGACACTCAGAGCAGGGTGCTTTCTGAATGTTATTCAGAGAGGAAAATCTAAACAGGGGTCAGAGGGACCTCTCCCTCTGACCCTCCCTCTGGAAGAAAGCCTGAGGCTTTCATTCCCTGCTGTGTGCCTTGCTGGTTGATGCCCCAACTTTCTGTTTTTCTCCCATCCCAGCAATGCTGCCTGGGCTGGGATCTCAAGACTCTCCTTGAGTTTCAGGCTCAGGTACATGGTCCCCTCAGGAAGTGCCTTCTCTTCCTTTCCTGAGTCTTTTCAGTTTTCATGACTTCCTGTTAATTAATTTTTCTAGCCATGCAATGCATCTCTTGGTTTTTGGGGTATTGTGTGGAGCAGTTTTGTGTCTGACAGCAGGTCAGAAAGGTTAGACACAGAAAGGTTAGGTGTGAGAGAGAGAGAGAGAGAGAGAGAGAGAGAGAGAGAAGAAGGGAGAGGGGGACAGAGGCAGGCTAGAAGGCTGGGCCTGGGACACAGGGATAGCCTCTCCTTTGTCTCTTAATGTTTTTTTGTGAGGGTTGCAGAGAGATAGATGGGAAGTGAATTAAAACCACTGGGTTGAATGTGATAGGACATGTGATCCCTTTAATTCTGATCCCAGCTTTAGTGGTAGTATGGCCACTTCAGAATGTTTCTGGAGTGCCATTTCTCTTGCCTTCCACTCTGTCTCCTTCTCTGCCTTCCTCCCTTGCTTTCCCACGAGTGTCCCCCATGTTCCCAAGTTACTGGGTGGCCAGCCTGAATTGATTATACCCCACAGAGCCTTTCCTTTGCTGTTGGAAACTGGGTCTTCCAAAGGCTGACACCCGATGGGCTGGCCTAGAAATCAGACCTGCCTCTTCCCCTGGTGTCTTCAGCTTCCCAATCATTCCCTTGATCTTGCGAGCATTGTTCACTGTGTTTGTTGGACCTAAGAGAGGCATTCTGGATACCCTGGGGAGGCAGAAGAGGCCCAGTGAAAAACAGCCCCATTTGCCTACCTGCCAGGTGCATGAGCAGGCTCACTGGTGCGTGCTGCCTGGGCATGTGCTGCCACACGATCTGATGCCCCATCTTCCTGCAGCATCGGTCCCTGGGGCTCCACATAGCTGTGCAGCCCACAAGGGAGACAGACATTAAGGTACCATGGCAGGGAGAAAAGATGTTTTCAACCAAGGTTGGAAATGAGTTGGAGGGTTGATGAGGCGGAGAGCTGCGGGGGGAGGCTCTTTCGGAGGGCAGTGTTCTCAAAGGAGATGGCGGCCATGCTGCTTACATCTGCATCAGTCAGACCATCAGGGGACTGAGGGGAAGCCAGAATCTGGAAGGGGAGGACAGGGAGCAGAAAAGATTTGATGGCACGGCTCAAGACTGATTCTGGTCTGGTTCTGATTTTTAGGAAAGAGGGAAGGATGGGTCTCGATGGTGTGTCAGCTACTTCTCTCCTCTCTCTGGTATCAAGGGCTGCAGTGGGATTCCTAAGCCCCGTTTTCTTGTGCTGTTCTGTTCCCGCCTGCTGTCTTCCATCTGGCGTGTAGAGCTGGAGGGAGAGGGGGCTCTGAGTCCTCAGTGGGGGTGGTGGGGAGGGCAGGACGTGACGGACTAGCATCTCTGCTTGACTCTCGCTGGCTCCTCTTTGATTTGGGTTCTGCCCACACGTTCCTGCTGAGGTGGACTGAGCTACTGTGTCAGGGCTGCTGAGACAAGTTTCTGTCTCATGGCCTAGGTACTGGGGAGTGCAAGGGTGGACTGGCCTTAAAAAAGTCACTTTAGGAGGTGAAACACTATCCTGTTTAGGCTTTCATTGCTGGAAATTTTCTGACTTTCACTTTGAATATTCCTTGAAGAACAAGCAAAACAACAACTCTCGTTACTCTGTAGACATCTTATAAACTAATAACCAATGTATCTTGCCACCTGTGCCTGCATTCAAGTTAGCTCTGAATTTCTTTCACCCATTTCCAAACACTAATAAACTCTGAGCAGATGAAAACCTGCCACCACTGGGGAAACAGCATAGAGCCCCACTTTTGCTACATTTTTATCTCAGAAGGATCTCCTGCCTGACTCCCTTAGAGGTGAGGGACGGGGGTTACCTGTTCCTTGGACCTCCATGCTGTTTCCCCCCCAGAAGTGGGAACTGAACCCCGAACCTTTGCACTGAGCTACACCCACAGATAGATAGATCCTCAGTTTTTTTTTCTAATTTTGAGACAGGGTCTTGCTAAATTGCTCCAGCTGGGCTCGAACTTGGGACCCACCTGCTTCAGCTTCTCAGAATGCCCGGATTACAGATGTGTGCCACCGTGCTTGGCTTAAAGGACTGTGGCAGACTTCAGGACTGCTTTTTTCTGCGAGTTTGTGTACATTGATGTTAACTCAGTTTGGGAGGCAGAGAGCAATCTCTGGGGACTGTTCCCACATAGCTGGTCTGAATCTCACAGAGCAAGCAGAGCCCCAGTGGGGACATGGAAACAAGGCCCTGAGCCACTCTGGGTAAAAACCCACTGGGGACAGCACTCTTCCTGTTTCTGCCAACTCTTGAGCCAAGCTTCAGGTTTTGACCTCAGGCCACAACCTACCAGCTGTGATGAGAGCCTTGCCTTGGGTTGCTCGTCTCTTTGGCCCTTTGGCTTTATTCAGCCACAGTGGGCTTATCCTATAGTACAGTTGTTGGCTGC
>NW_022900928.1:65281233-65282850 GCF_012274545.1 Fukomys damarensis
TTTTTTTTTTTTTTTTTTTGCCTGTGCTGTGTGGCCTGAGTTGGGAATGTGGCTCTGACCCTGGACCCTCCGTTAGGATTCTCTGTGGGATGTTTTGTGTCTGCCTGGAACTGAGTGTTGAAGGTAGATGGACAGTAACTCCACAGTGATAAGCTGTTCCTCTCCTGCAGGACATCCACAGAACCTGCGGGTCCCACAAAGCAGTTCTCAGAGCCTGCACTAAAGGCCATGGAAGAGGCAGTAACCCAGGAACTTGAGAAAGACCAGAGGCAGCTGCTGGAATTGCAGCAAGAGAAGATACAACAGCTGCAGGAAAGACTATGGCAAGAGGAGGAAGAGGAGATGCTCCAGCTTCACCAAAGAAAGGAGAAGTCCTTTAGGTCCTTGGCCTCCCCTGTAGCCTGCTCTCTTGGCTATGCAGGGCCATGTGGATTGAGGGACCCCCCTTTCCTGCTTTGGATACCACTAGGATGCCATGGTCCTGCCAAGTCTCCTCCTAGAAACTTTACCCAAAAATTTCTGCTAATGTCTTATGGGTTATCCTTAGTTGCAAGGGAGATTGGGAAAGCAATCCTTTAGCTTCCTGAGGTGCTAAAATAAAATCAGCGTTATGCTAATAAGAAAAAAAGGAAAGAAATACTACAGAATGGGGAAAAAATGTGCCATCTCTTCCTCAAGTATGAAACTAATATCTAGAATTTATAAAGAACTTAAGAAATTAGACCCCCTCAAAATGAAAGGCTATCAAAAAATAGGCAGTGGAGGGCTGGGTATTTAGCTCAGTGGTGCCACTGACTGCTTCACAGCTCAAGGTCCTGAGTTTGATCCCTGGTATCCCCCTCCCCAAAAGGCAGTGGAAATAAATAGATACTTCACAGCAGAAGAAATGCAAATGGCCAATAAATATATAAAGAAATGTTTAACATTGCTGGCCATTAGAGAAATGCAAATTATTATTATTATTGCTTTTGGGGTATCAGAGGTCTAACTTAGGAGCTTGTATTTGCAAGGCAGGTGGCTGCACCACTGAGCTAAATCCCCAGCCCAAGAAATGCAAAGTAAAACAATACTGAGATTCCATTTTACTCCAGAAAGAATGGCCGTCATCAAGAAATTAAATAATAACATCTGGAGAGGCTGTGGGGAAAAAATAAACCTTTCTGTATTGTTGGTAGAATTGTAAACTAGTATAACCATTATGGAAATCAATATGAAGATTATTTAGAAAACTAAATCTACAGCTAGAAATTCCATTTGGCCCAGCTATTCCTTTTCTAGGTATCTTCCTGACAGAGTTAAAGACATCCTATCATAGTGATACATGCATACCCACGTTTATAGCAGCACAATGCATAATAGCTAAATCTTGGAAGCAGCCTCTATGACCATTAACAAATGAATGGATAAAGAAAAGACAAAGAGCAAAATAAAAGATAGAGATAATAGGAAGTGGAGAGATAGGTCATTCCCAAATGGGAAGGGGATCAAGAGATGGAGGGAGGGGGAAGAGAAAGGAGCGAATGGATATTGAGAGATAAGTCTGTGGTGGTGAAGATGTTATAAAAAAGTTTAACATACTTCATTTGCTTGGCACTTTATTCTTTTTTTTTTTTTTTT
>NW_022900928.1:65282908-65359154 GCF_012274545.1 Fukomys damarensis
CTTTTTTTTTTTTTTTTTTTTTTTTTGCAGTACCAGGGATCCAACTCAGGACTTTGTGCTTGCAAGGCAGGTGTGGTGTCACTGAGCTACATCCCCAACACTTGCTTGGCACTTTAACAGATAATTTCTGTCCTTTTTGGCAGAACAAAGAGTAGTAGAGAGCTATTTTTAGATCATATATAGAAAAATACAATATGTACATATATACAATAATAGAATGTAATACTGTATTAGAATATAATAATAGAATATATAAAAATATATATGAAAGTTTTATGCTTAATTTGGAGAAAATAGGACAGAAAACTAACACCTGAGCATTTAGAGGGTTAGGGGGCAATCTCTCCCATGAGCACACACAGATCTGCAGACCCAGGGTCTGTCCTCCTGTCGTGGCCCCTTGGGTTCCCTGCTAGGGAACATCCCAAAGAACAGACTCTTCCCCCCGTACCCCCAGCATCCTATTCTAGTAAACAGAGATCGAGGCTGGGGCCTACCCAAGCAGTGTAGGCCTTCATTTACCTTAAGATGTAGGAGGAGGGTACCTAATTAGGCCTCCTCCTCTGCCCACCAGGCTTGCCCCTCTCCTGAGCCACCCTTGCTTGGCTGACTGTGCTTTTCATTCCTTGTCCTTGAACCTAGAGATCTGAGAGCCATCTTAGTTTGTGGTGAACAATAGCATCCTGAAAATGTCTGATCAGAGCCTGGAACATGGTGGATGCTCCATAAATGTTAACATTTGCTTTTATTTTCATTTGAAACTTCAGTTTCAGCCAGTCTTGACTAAATGATTTCTCTGTAAGTAGAGCCTTACCTGGCTTCCTTAGAGTAGTTCATCAAGAGAACCCTGTTTCTGTTTACTCTAGAGGTTTTCTATGGGTTGGGGCTTCCTCTTATCTGCTGGGAAACTTCCTCTGGGTAGAAGATTCTGGAAGCCACAGCTGATCCCATAACAAATATTTCTTGGATGAGAAGGCAAGGCAGAAGAAGACAGACAGGCTGACCCTCAGTTTCGTACTTGTAATTGAAAACATTGGACTTCACTGCTAATGTTCCTGCTAGCTCTAACATTCTGTGTTGCTTTTTGTAAATTTAGCTATGGGGAAAAGAGGAAGTGTTTCTTGGGAATCTAGAAGGAAGGATTTTTGCTTGACTCAAATTCCCTCTCATAATGGAAGAGTGTGGTAGTATTGATAACTTGAAATAGAAAGCAATGTTGAAGCTTTTTTTGGCTTTGTAATTCACTGCAGAGCTTTTCAAAGAAATTGTCTTTGCAATAATGTTGTTCTTAGGTTGAATTTCCTGAGTGTATAGTGTACATCCCCTGGTATTGTGGGCTGCATGGGAAGGTACCCAAAAGGACATAGTTTGTGTGAGCAGGGTAGTTTGTGTGCTTAGGGTGAAATGGTCAGTCACTGTAGATAGATGCCTTTCATGGGTTGTCAGGGCTTGCTTACAGTTTGGGGACAGGTGATGCTGTTCAAGTCCAGGACATGCTTTATGTCTGTTATGCCTGTGTGCTTTTAGGTTATAAGAGATTTTAAAATAATATTCTTGTTCTAAAGAAGCTTTCCAACTTGGAAGGAAAACAGATAAGTTATGATGTGTGGATCCGGCTGGCACGGGATAAGAAAGGTCGACAAAGAAAGTGTGGCAGGGATGTTGAAATGATGAACTTTGAGAGGGTTGGGAAGACATCGCAGAGAGGGGGAGCTGGGGGTTAAGTGGTGAATAGTTTTTCCAGGAGAAAAAAAAAAGGAGTTTTAGACAAAGGAATCAGCATGAGCAAAGGCCAAGAGGCAAGGAAGAGTGTGGTGGGATTTAGCGTTGATGACACATCTGATGCACCTAGAATGGTGTCTATAAGGGTAGGAAGTGGAAGAACCAGATCCAGAGTCGGGTTGGGTGGTTGTAACCTTCCTCGACTGAATGCCATAGCCAGGTCAAACCTGTAGGTGGAAGGAGCCTTTGAAGAGATGCTCTGTACTGGGTCCAAACAGCCTGAGATCTGCTTCCTGTGGTAAAGAGTGGTGGGGTTCATGGCCAAAGGAGCCATCATAGGGTGGCACCATGGACCCAGAGGCTGAGGTTAGATTTGCACTTAAGACTGGGGATGCCGTGCTGCTCTTGAAGGCTGAGAGGCAGGGAATACGAATAGAGCAGGAAATACTCTGGTCCCTCAGACAAACCTGCCTTTCTTTTCCTGCTCAGTTCCCTGAAGGAGCAGCTGCAGAAAACCACTGAGGAGGAAGAAGCTCAGATGAAAGAGGAGGAGGGTCGGAGGCTGGCCTGGCTCCGGGCCCAGGTCCAGTCTAGTGCAGAAGCAGATGAGGAACGAATTAGGTGAGTGCACACTGGGAGCTGTGTAGCCCTTCAGAGGGGACTCCAGAGCCTGTCCCTGTCCTGTTCTTTCTTTCCAGAGCTGAGCAGGAGGCATCCCTGGAGAGGCTAAGAGAAGAGTTTGAGGCTCTACAGAAGGCTGAGAGGGCCAGCCTGGAACAGAAAAGCAGGCGGGCGCTTGAAGAACTCAGGGAAGAGCTGGAGGCCTCGGAGGAGACAGCACGTGTTGCTTTGAAGACCAAGAATGAAGAGGCTTTGTGGCAACTGAGGGAGCAGCTGGAAGGGGAGAGGAAAAAAGTGAGCAAGTCAAATGGGGATCCCAACTGTTCGTCTCTGGGCTGTCTGGGGAGGGACTGAGGCAGAAGAGGAAGGGCACATCTCCAGTGAGTGTCAGGGTGGGGTACCAGGCACAGTGGCGTCATGTGCAAGCAGGCAGGCAGGTCTGGGAAACAAGGGTGACTGGGCCAATTACTCTTTGTAAACCTGACTCAGCTCTTGGCAGGGGCTGGCCCTGGTCTCCTTGGCCTGGCAGAAGATGCAGCAGGTGTCCAGAGGACCTGCAGGATCTGGTATTGTCAATGGCAGGAGCCATCAGAGGCTTGCTGGGGAAATGTCCTGTGGTTTGGGAAGGTTTCACAACTGACAGAATATCAGCCAGACCACAGGACTTGAGATAAGGGCATCTTGTCCCCCTCCCTGATGGGCAACCTCAGTGGCTTTTGGCTCCCTGCTTTCTTCTCCAGTCTTAGAATGAGAGGCCAACATCTTGGAAGGGGCTTTCTTTTCTGTCCTCACCTCTCTCTACAATCTAATGGTTTACTTCAAGGGTAGACACCAATGTGCCAGGCAGGCTGTGCCAAAATTTCTTTTACTTTGGTGAGGAGTGAATGTCACCTGTTAGACACGGAAAAACTGCGGCAAGATGAGGGGGTATCATTGTCTGCAGGTGTTTAGAAAGAGCATGCCATGCTCCAGCCTCCCTGGCTTGGACTTATTCACAGCCACCTCATCCTTTCCATGGCTCTCTCTGAGGCCAGGCATGGGAATGGGACCTGAGGCCTACTGGACTGGCCCTCTGCTCCAGCCTTCATGTTGTCCTGCCAGTCGCAGTCCCTGAGGGACTGAGCTATTTCAAAGGAACAGCAGTGTACTGCGATTTCCCTTAGTCCCTCATCTGGAGGAGGTTGGGGTGGTCTTCCTGACTGTGCCTTTCTATGGTCAGTATCTGGCCAGCGCCCCGGCCCTGCTTCCCTCACAGACCCTTTGCTGCTCCCCAGGCAGTGGCAGTGCTGGAGAGGGAGCACAGTGCTGAGCTGGAGCGGCTCTGTTCCTCGCTGGAGGCCAAGCACCAGGAGGTGAGATGGGGCTGAGGGTGCAGAGCCTGCACACCCCAGGACTCCGTCATGCTGGTCAGCAGAAGAACTCCCTATCCCTGGCCACTAGGGTGCAAGCTTCTCTCTCCTTCCAGGCCCCTGGGATTGGTGTGGGGGTCCTGAGAGTGAGTCTCCATATGGTGGCTCTACTGTGTCCCTGAGCGTCACACTGGCACCTCCTCAGGTGGTCTCCGGTCTCCAGAAGAAGATAGAGGCAGCCCAGCTTCAAGAAAACCTTGGGTGGGCAGAGCAGAGAGTGCACCAGAAGGCTCACCAGGTGATTGAGTATGAGCAGGAGGTAAGAGCTCGTCAGTGTCGCAGGCTGCATGGTAGTCTGCTTGACCGTCCTGGCCTATGTGCCCCCCACTTTGCTTGCATGGCTCAGCAGGGGTTGGCCCTTGGATTCTGTTTCTGCACCTACCTTGCCGCAGGGCCAGGTCCTCCTGTCCCCAGGACCTAGCCCTGCACCTGTGGGGAAGTGGTGTCGGAGAGGTGTGTGTGAGGTATGGGAGTGGTGTGGGCGGGGACGCTGGGAGGTGGCCTGGTGCTGCCCCTCTCAGTCCTGATGCTGCATCCCTGCTGTGCATCCCGCAGCTCAGCAGCATCCTGCGAGAGAAGCGCCAGGAGGTGGAAAGGGAACATGAGAGAAAGCTGGACAAGATGAAGGAGGAGCACTGGCAAGCCATGGCTGAGGCCCAAGAGCGGTATGAAGCCGAGGTAGCTCAGCCGCGTCCTTCACCCCTCCACCCACCTTCCCAGCCGGCTGTGTGTGTAGGAAGCAACCACCTGTGGTCAGGGATTGTGGGGGGTTTTCCTCCCTAGCACCCTCCATGGCAGGCTGCTGCTCTCAGGCAGGCTACACTCTCTAATGAAATAGAAGCTGACATTTTGGGTTTGGCACTGTGTGCCAGGCACTGTGCTAAGCTCTTTACTTTGAGTCCTTGAAACAGCCTTGGGAAGTGTATACTGGCATTATCTCAGTTTTAGAAAGGAGAACACTCAGTCTTGGAGAGTTCAGGTTACTTTCCCAAGATCGCACCATTAATTAGCAAGGGTGCGAGGGTTCCAGCACAGCTGTCCAATTCTGAAGCCCTCAGTTTTAGTCATTCCAGTAATGGGCCACCAGGACTAATGGAAATTTCAGGACACCAAGAAATAAACTGGGAAGAACTGAACAATATTTAGATATTATCGGCCCATCTTTGTCTTTGGCCTTGAGGTGGGAATGTTGGGTTACTTGAGTGATCACTAGCTGGCATGATGTGCCCATATTGGGGGTGAATAGTGGGTGGGGACCTTAGACCACAGCTGGGCTGGTGGGGGAGTTTTAGGCTCCTGTTTCAGTAGCTGGAATCCATACCCCAGATGACAGTCCTCTGGGACAGAGATTATAATCCCATGATGAATTTAGCCTCCTGTCTTTCCAATCCAATTCTGACCTGCCAAGGACTAGTATTCATTGATAAATGAATTTTCTTCCCTTAAAGGGAAGAGGAGAAGTTGTACCCAGTGCCAGAAAGGGCTTTCCTTCATGGTGTCTGGCCAGAGTGTGCTTCGTTTACTGGTGTTAGGGGGCTGGGACTGAGAGCTGGCCTTGGGGGTGCAGGTAGTGACCCCAACCTTACTGACCTGAGGCTGAAGCGGTGGAGGACAGTGATTTGGAAGGTACCAGGAGCCCTGCAGTTTCCTATCCACAGTTCCTCATTCCTTTACAGGAGAGGAAGCATCGGGCCGACCTCCTGGGACGCCTGACTGCAGAGCTGGAGCGGCTTCGGGGGGCCCATGAACGAGAACTGGAGATTGTGAGGCAGGAGCAGGAGCAGCAGCTGGAGGACCTGCGGCGCCGGCACCGGGAGCAGGTTAAGGCTTGGGTGGGGCCCCCTCGTACCTGTCTGTGCAGAGTGGGAAAGTGCTGGGAGTGGAAAGCTGGCTGTAGCAGGATGGGGCCCTGACAGCTTCAAGAGTAGGGGGTCTTTCTCTGCCCTCATTTTGTTTTTTGAGACAGGATCTTGCTGTATATAGTTCAGGCTGGCTTTGAACTCACTGTGTGTCCCAGGCTGGCCCTGGGCTTGTGATCCTCTGCCTCTGGCCTTCAAAGTGCTGGGATTATGGGTGTGCACCACCATACCCAGCTATCTCTCTGCCCATATTGAAGCTTGGGACCTCTTTACTCCTTTGTTTTCTGGGCCAGGGAAAATGCCCAGGATTAGAAGGGAAGGTTAGCCCCATTAGGATGTCTCTGCTTGTCCCTAATGGGAGTCAAGGTATGGTCCGTTCCTGGGAGGCGGCACGGGGACACAGGGAGGAAGCCAGCCTGAGCCCAGTGCAGAGGCTGTAGTGTGGTATGGTGGGTTTTGGAACCCCTTCCTCCCTTAGCTAATGCTTTTCACCCTTTCTACACTTACATCCTCTCTCCGCTATACTACTGGTTAGGAAAGGAAATTCCAAGACTTAGAGGTGGAACTTAAAACCAAAACCAAGGATGTCAAGGCCAGAATGGCTCAGCTGGATGTCCAGGTAAGGGGGTTGGAGAGGAGGATAGATCTGCAGGGGCTCTAGAGGGGCCATGAGGTCCCCTTCTCCGGGGGCAATGTGGGGGGGTGGCGGGCCTTACCCCTCATATCTGGGATCTTCGGTCAGCCCAAGGGCTCGTATCCCCCCACCCCCAGGAGGAGACTGTGCGGAAGGAGAAGCAG
Source organism: Fukomys damarensis (assembly GCF_012274545.1). Classification (NCBI taxonomy): domain Eukaryota; kingdom Metazoa; phylum Chordata; class Mammalia; order Rodentia; family Bathyergidae; genus Fukomys; species Fukomys damarensis. The sequence continues at coordinate 65,289,318 of NW_022900928.1, forward strand.
CAGCTGCTTGATGTACAGAGGCAGGTTGCTCTGGAGAGTGAGGTTGGTCTGCCTCTCTTGTCCTCCCTCCTTTGCTTTTCTTTACCCCTTACAGGTCCCCTTATGTTCACCTGCTGTGTCCTGGGCACTGGGACCCAGCCTGTGTGGGTCCCACTGTGGATCTTGACTCGGGAGTCTCAGGGTGTGGGCCGTGTGGGAGGCTAGGAACATTCAGACCTCTGACCCCAGAGACAGTGGCTTCATAGTCGCTGACTTCCCTGCTCATCTTTTCTGGCTTCCTTACTCTCAAGGGCTGACTGCACCCTGCTTTTTCCCTACTGTGTCTCTGGGTGCTTCTATCTTTCCTTCCACCTCCAGGAAGCTACAGCCACCCATCAGCACCTGGAAGAGGCAAAGAAGGAGCACACCCACATGGTGGAGTCAAACTGGCAGCTCCGAAGGATTCTGGATGAGCTGCAGGCCCACAAGGTGGAGCTGGAGTCCGAAGTGAATCTGCTGCAGGCACAGAGACAGAGGCTGCAGAGACACATCAGGTGGTGTGGGCACCCTGCACCTGGCCACCTGGCCAGCTCCCTCCTTCTTTTCCTCTGGCCACTGCTGCTCTCAGGCCCCGTCTCCTCAGGGCCCAGTTAATGGGGAGAGGTGGAGGGCCCAACTTGGAGGCCAAGCAGAAGGATGTGTTCCTGCTGCATTTTGTAGGGAGTAGCATGTCAAGGCTGTGAAGAGCAGGATCCCTGGTTCTACTGTTTATGTCTCAGGCCTGCCTGGGAACTCTCATGGAAATGGTCTTGACAGTGTGCTGCTTGGCCTGCTTCATGCTGTGACCCCGCCTCACATCCCCACCTCCCTCTCCCTTCCCTACTGCAGCAGCCTGGAGGCTGAAGCTCAGAGGAAGCAGAACATCTTGAAAGAGCTGGCTGTTGAGGAAAACAATTCTTCCACACATTTTGAGCCAGATCTCCACATTGACAACCTGAAGAAATCACTTGGGACAGTGAGCTGGGGCCTGGGTAGGGGGAGCAGCAGGAGGGCGGCCATCAGGAGGGGGCCCTGGCTCTGCTCTGATTGGGACCTGGCCTCTTTTTCTTAGTCCCAGCCTTTGGCCATCTCTACCAGTCAAATGGTACCTGTAGGTGAAGAGTGCCTGGCAGCTGGCAGAGCCATTTCCTTGCCCGCCCATTGGGAGGGGCTTCAGGATCCTTAAGCCTGTAGGGTGTCATCTTTTGCTGCATTCAATGGGTCTTTCCTACCATGTGTTCATAGACCCACACCCAAGAGATATCTTCTTGTTTTTCCCAGAGCAAGGAGGAGACCATCTTGTCCTCGGACAGGTGAGTTTCTGTATCCTGCCTTATTTCAGGTTGAGGGCACCATGAAGGGGTGAGTGAGAGCCTGTGTCACAGAGCTGAAGTGCTAGTGACTACCAGTGGGACTGAGTTCAGGGTGGCCCAGGGATGAAGGAGACTTCTCTGCCACGCCAAGAAGCAGCCCGCTGTGGCCCTTGACGTGGCATGCTGGTGTCTGCTGACCTCTGGTTGAGGATCAGACTGCTGGGAGTGTCCAGCCATCAGCTCGTAGGCTCCAGGCACATTCCTTTGACAATCAGGGTGGAGGGACTATTAGTCCTATGTGCCAGGCACTGTAGGTGTTTAACTGTGGTACCCTGCACACTGCCCAGCTGCCACTCAGCAGCTCCTATGTGTCCTAAGGGTGGGCATTTGCTGAGTAAGTGGCCACGGGTCCCAGAGCAGAGTCCTTAAAAGTCTTCTTTGCTTCTTCACTTCCCTTGCCTACCCATCCTCCTGCAGCGTGCGACACTACCTCTCTGCCGAAGGGGTGGCTGTCCGTAGTGCCAAGGAGTTCCTGGTGCAGCAGACACGCTCCATGAGGAGGCGGCAGACAGCCCTGAAAGCTGCCCAGCAGCACTGGCGCCATGAGCTGGCCAGTGCCCAGGAGGAACCTGATGACCCACTGGGCAGCAGGGTCCTAGAAGATGTGCGCAAGAACCTGGAGGAGGTCAGAGCCTGGAGGAAAACTGCAAACCCTGTATCAGGAGGTCTAGGGGTGCTAGTGGAATCTTTTCCTTAGGCTCTTCTTAGCTGATCATCCTGGGGACTCAAGGGGAAAGGCCACAGGAGCCCTGGGTTCACTCACATTTACATGGCAACACAGCATATGCAAACAAACGCCTTCTCCAGTAGTAAATCACTTGAATGTCACGCCAACTGTATATATAACGTGCAAGGTAGTACAGATTGAAAATCCTTTCAACGCGTAAAGACTATGCAAGTATTCTAGAGTCTGAGAAACCCCCAAATTGGAAGCACTTCTGTTTCCAAGCATTTTGGATAGGAGATACCCTGTATTATTACTCTCATTTTCTAGGTGAAGAGTAGGACTAAGGTTGAAAAAGTTTCAACTCCAGTGCTCTGCTCTTCCACCCTGTATCACTAAAGGCCGGATTTGTAAATGGAAATCTTTTGGATATACTCAACTCACAGACTGAGTTACTTCTCTGGTTGGCCTCTCTGATGGTTTAATTTGTGGTGATAAAGATTGCTAGCTGGTGTACAGATCTTTGTACCTGTTGGGGTCCTGGCAGGGTGGGCTCTCTTGGATCATACCTGGCCTTTGAATTCAGATGGTACAAGAACAGTTGAGGGCGCTTTGCTCTGCGGTCCCTGCGCCTGACTTCCAGGTGTGTGTACAAGCTTTCTCCATTGCCTCCTTACTGCCCTCCTTACTCCCCCAAAGGGTGGTGGTGACTGTGATGGTGACAAAAACTTGGAGCAGTAGCGAGAGCAACAACAACCATTTGAGAATTTACTAGGTGTGGGCGTGGTTTTAAGCATATCATAATACTCTGTCTCACTTAATTCTTTCAACCTGATGAGGATAGTATTTTTCTCAGATGAGTAACCAGACTGAGAGGTAATTTGTTCAAGACTGCTCAGCCAGCACATGATAGAGCCAGGGCTCCTGCATCTCTGTGGTTGATCATTTTTCCTCCCCTTCCTTCCTGGCTGCAGGAAATCAGGCACTTGGGTGAGATAAAGTCAGCCATGCAGAAAGGCCACGACCTGCTGATGCAGAAAGAGGAGAGGTTGAATCAGTTGGAGTCCTCTCTTCAGGAAGAGGTGTCTCCTGTGGCCCCATAGCCTGTTGTGGAGAGCCCTCCCTCTTCTGTCCCCTGGATTGGATTGGGTTCCTTGGTCTTGGGTTAGGGGGAGCTAGGTCCCTAGGACCCAGGATTGGGTGTTGGCTGTGGGCTTTTGGCTGGTGAAAATGGCCATGGCTCTTGATGTTTGTCAAACATGTCTGTGGATTTAGATGGTTGTGAGCAGTCCTGGCGCTGCTTGTGAAGGGTCATAGGGAATGGTCTCTGCCTTTCCCTGTCCCATTTCCTGAAGAGAGATATGACCAGCGTGTGTGAGAGTAGACATGGGTGACAGTTGTCCTTCCTTTCCCTGGGGCCATATACACTGGGCCCTGCATTCCAGGGGCTTGGATGTGGCATCAGCTCAGGTGGAGAAACACTGTAGGGACAGTGTGTAGGAGAGAATAGTGGGGTCCATCCAGTCCTGGTGGTCCTGTTGCCTGCAGATCTGGCAGTAGGGCTCTCAGCCTCACCTCTTCCTGAGGTAGCTTAACGTGGTATGCCTCTCCCAGGTGTGTGGCAGAGCTCGGAGCACCAGAGAAACCGAACACCAAGGCCTCGGTCCCACTCATCCGAAAGGCAGTGAGGTAGAAAGCACGCAGGAAAGGATAGCACTAATGGCCTCAGATGAGGACACTCTGAGAGGGGGCCCTGCCAAGAAGCTGGTGACCTTCGACCTCAGTGATACAGAAGACCTAAGCAGTGAAATATCCTCCATATCCTCCCCCTTACCTTATGGTGAGTGGTAGCAGCAGCAGGGAAGAGAGGGAGGGAGTGGTGAGGTGAAGCCCACAGTGTCTGAAGAGGGACAAACGTTGAGGGCCCAGCCACAGGCCCCTTCCCTCAGCCTGTGGGGTATGTGTCTGGACTAGGTACTTGGAAATGGTGGGGAGGAGTGAAGACCATCTGGGTCTGCAGTACCCAGTGCCAAAAGGGTCACGGTTGTGTTCTTAGTGCTGCTGAGTGTCCCTGTAGCCTTTTCTCTCCTAGGCCTCTGGGGAGGCCATCCACGCTCTGCTACTCTGGCCCGTAGGTGAGTGGAAGGCTCCCCTTTCCTTCCCTCCAGGTCCTGGGCCTCTGTCCCAGGCCCTACACTGTCAGGACCACAGAAGCCCTGCTATCCTCTGTCATGAGGCTGAGGGGCAGCCAGTGGGGGGGCTGTAGCACCAGCTGTGTCTGGAATGTTCCAGATCCTTAAAGTTGGGTCCTTCCCCACCAGCTTCTCCAGCCCTTGAAGCTGGGTCATGCCTCTTTCCTTTCAGTCACCTCAACCCCAAGTCCTGTCTTCTCCAGCAAGATCCATTACCTGAGCAGCTCCCTGCAGCGGATCAGCAGTGAGCTGAATGGTGTCCTTGGTGTGCTGGGCAGCCTCGGCACTCAGCCACCGCCACCGCTCTTTACCTCCTCACCATCCTCCAAGAGCACCTCTGTTCCTGCCTACTCCTCCCTGAACAAGGTCTCAGCCTCATCCCCTGCAGCGTCCATGTCCACCCAGTGGGCCTGGGACCCAAGGCTGGGACCCAGACTCTCCTCCTCTATGGAGCAAACAGTGGATGACTTCCTGCTAGAGAAGTGGCGCAAGTATTTTCCCTGTAAGCCTCCCTCTGGCTCTGGCTGAGCCTTCCTGCCTTCTTCTTCTTACTTCCTTCTACCCTCTTCTACTTTTCCTTTTTGTCTTTTTGTTTTGCCTACCTCTTTCCCCTACCCCCTACTTTGGTGCTTTGGCTTTGTCTGTGGATCCCTGGTGAAGATCTTGCTGCTGGCCCTACAGCTGGAGGCTCTGTTGTCAGGATGGCTTCCATGGAACCTGGCCTGCTAGGAGCCTTTATTCTGGATTCTAGAGTTGAGCAGAATCTAAAAGGTTATCACTGTCTTCGTCATAATGACTACCATCTTGTGCGATCATTATGGGCCAGGCATTACACACACACACACACACACACACACACACACACACAATGTATTTATGTGTGTGTGTATATATGTGTGTGTGTGTGTGTATATGTGTATATATATATATATAAATATGTTTTTCATTTACTCTATATAATCATCTGTGGTGGTAATTATTTATCCTCATTTTACAAATGAGTGAAATGAGACTCAGTGAGCTTAAGTAATATGCTTCAAGGTATCCAGTGAGTGAGTTTTGACCCCAGTCTCAGACATGAGATTCTGCTTATAACTCCTTGATGGTATAGCTTCCCCTTTCCTCTGGGCCTGTTGGCCTTCTTGGCGTCATAGCCATGCCGAGGAAAGTGAGAAGCCAAAAGACATAGTCATTTGCGCAAAAGTATATAAAAAACAAAAATAAAAAAACCCTCTTCTTTCCCAGACCCCAATTTTTTTTTCTCAACTCAAATTGCAGAATAATTTAAGTTTTAGGGATAAAATAGGATGGTTCCTGTCTATCACCTGTCTCTCACCTCCAGCCACTGAAATTTTCCCTGCTTTTGTGTTCATTGTGGGGGTGCTGCCTTCCATCTATTTCTGGGGAGGCAGGAAGTGCTGGTGAGCAGGAAGGGGGCTGCTGGGACCTGGGTCTGGCTCACTTGATGCACTGCTGTCTCTGAACTTTTGCCCTCACTCTTCTAGCTGGCATCCCCTTGCTCAGCAGCTGCCCTGGTCCCCTGAAGAACAGGCTGGGCTATGTGTCTGTCAGGTAAGCCTGCTTGGGTTTGGTGGGACAAACTGCTTGCTGTGCCCCCCTGAGGAGGTAGTACCTCCCGTTGCCCCAGGTGGCCAGGCAGGTCCCCAGTCCATAGAGCTGCCCTTGTCTTGCCTAAGTCTGAAGTACCCCTCCACAGCCAGGGAAAAGTCACATCCTTACTGCTGAGGTTGGGGTGGGGTCGCTGGGGCTGGGCTTGCCTAGCCAACTTCATGAAAAAGCCCATGGAGGGGCCGTGCATCCTGCCCCATCCTATGGAGTTTCTGGCCATGGAATTCGGAATTCGGCCTTTGTCTTTGCTATTAAGTTCTTTCTTTGTCTGCTTCCTATATCTCTCTTCTTCTGAGTCTTGCTGAGCAACATCTGGAGTGAGAGGGACACCCTGTGGGGGTGACAGACAGGCAATTATTTAAACCTGTTATTAATTTCCCATTCATTTTATTCCTTGCCAAATGTGCCCCCCACCCCAAGCTTCAACCATCTCTTTAGGCCAACTTGGGAGCTGAGGCCCAGCAGTATTTAAGCTGACAGAGGGGAGCTTCTTGCTAATGAGATTGCTGGAATAGGCCAGTGTGGGAGCTCAGTGTGGATATCAGTAGCAAACACCCAGGAACAGGTGGAGGGCAGCTATCACCTCCTCTTCAGAAACTGATGCTTGTCTTTTTGGAGGGCCAGCTTTGAGTTGCTCGAGAGATCCTAAAAAACTGCAGCTGGTACAGAGAGGAAGAGGGAGGAGGTGGCATGATGGCCTCCAGTTGGCTCTGTCACACATCCCCCTTCCCAGCACCCGGCCCACTCTTGTCCTCCTTCCACACTCTCCCTCTCCTTCCCCTTTCTAGTGAGCAGCTCCGCCACCTGCAACGGCCCCATTCCCGAGTCCCGGAGGTGGGCAGCACCAGTATCCAGGACATGATTGAAGCTAACCGCAAGTGGCTAGACCATTTCAAGAATGACCCCAAAGTGTATCCTTTTAGTGGGTCCCCACGCCCCAGTCCCCACTTGTTGCAGCTGACTGGTTGAGCTCTGCTGCAGGACCTGTGCTGAGCCTTTGACTCCTTCTTGGCTTCTATCTAGATATGTTAGGAATTTTCCTTCACCTCGTGACCAGACATCTCTTCTCCTCGGCGCCCAGGCCAGCAGCCACTTCAGAGGTGCTGCATCTGGGCCTGGATGAGAACAACAGACTGAATGTGTATCACTGTTGAGCCCCAAGGTGGGCTTGGCAGCTGGCTCCTCCCCAGACCAAGTGCCTGAGCAGCTGCCTGCACTTTATTCCGACAGAGGATGCTCCTGTCCTCTGCTGTGCCCCACGCGGGACTTGGAGGAACCATGAGGGGCTAGAGATGAGTGGAAAGGCTGGGATGATGGAAAGCATTAGCCACACTGTCTGTGACCAAGAACCTGATCTCGGGCTGAAATGCGTGGACTTACCTGAGCTCGTGCGTGGACTTGGCAGCACTGAGGAAGTGTGGCCACTGAGGAGCCTCAGGGACATGGGCACCTTTGGGATGAAGGGTGGCATTCATAGAGCTGCCTTGTAGGTCAAAGAAATCCCTCTGGAGTGGGATTGGTCCCGGGGACCAACAGGGACCTGCTGGGCTTCACCCTGCAGGACAAAGCCTCCCAGTATGTTTGTGCCCTGGGACCTGGCTCTTCTGGGCCAGCATCTATATCTGATACCTCAGCGTTGTTGAGATCACATCCTTTTTTTTTTTCTTTCTTCTTGAATGTCTCCTTTCTGGGGCATTCTACCTTTCCTTTTGACTGTCTCAGGACTGGGCTCAGCTGTGTGCAGAGCCCTGCTGGAAGCTGGAAGCTGGAAGCTGGCCCCAGGACGTTTGGCCTCTTCCCCTCTGCCAGCACTGTGCTTTCCTCAAGGCTGTTGGGAGTGCCCTCCCCACTCCACCCCACCCCTTCCCCGGGGCTCCTCTCAGCTAGTATCTCAGGTCTCACGCCCACTTCTTCCGGAAGCCAGAAGCAACAGGAAAGGATGATGGCTTCTGGCTTTCATCGAAGTTTTTCTCTTCCTGGAATACCTTGGGTGCAATCATGGCCCTGTTTCCGTCTATCTTTTCTACTTGTGCCACCCTTGTCTGATCCCAGAGCTTGGCATGAGGTCTGGGCTAGTGCCTGGCATTGGCATTGAGGGGTCTTGTACCAGGCAGAGCTGCCACTCTGCTGGCACAGCTTCCTGCAGACCCACTGCCCCTGCCCATTCTTAGGTTCCTTATGGGGCTTCCGGGAATGTTCTCAGACATCTGTTCTGTTGTTAAACAAAATGCCCTAGTTTTTAATCTTGAAAGCCATGGGGTTGCCCTTGTTTCCTCAGCCCTTAGAAACCAACTCTCACTGTCCCACCACTCATTTGTTTGACATGGAAAAAGACCTGAAGATCCAGTGGCTTTTTTACCCCTCTCTGATATTTTCTAGGCAGCACACAGAAGAAGTCTTTTGTTGTTTGGCTCAGCCTGTGTGCTTTGGGAATAGCTCATGTGATACGACCAACTCTGGTGACAATCCTGTTTTCTGCATCAATTAAATCTTTGCAGGTACATTTTCTACAAGGCAGTCGTGTGGATGGATCTCCTCTTTGGAGGCTTTGGCCTCCTGAGAAGAAGGGAGGAAGGGAAAATTAATATTTGCAGAACATCTTCCTGAATATCTGATTTAATCACCACAACAATGTAGATACTGATTTAGATATTTTCTGCTCCATTCTTATGGATGAGGGGAAACCAAGGGTCATAGACTGTTAAGTGCTTGGGGCCCAAGTAAAGTATAGAACCCTGCACACTGTCCCTGCTACCCCAGAGCACCCTCACCCACTTTGGGAGGAGTTGATATTCTCTCTCTCTCCTTTGCCTCCTCCTTGCTCCCCTCCCAACCACCTGAAGACCCATAGTGCCATTTCCCAAAGGTCAGTGTTTTCCCCCTCATGCAGGCAAATGAAAGATAAGCCTCCCTTTCCCAGGTCCTAAGCTGGCAGTTAGGTATCCTGTTCTCTGCCCCAGTGGTCTGAGCAACCTATGGAAACTTGTAGTCTTGGATTTGTAGCAACAAAATTGATAGGCTAACCAATTGAGCTGGCCACGATTCATGGATTTGCATACAGAAGACCAGCACCATGACAGTACCTACAAAACACCTCAGCCCAGTATCCATGCCACTTTCAAGGAAGGAAGGAATCTCACATTTGTTGAAAGCCTTCATGGACCAGGTGCTTTGCATGCATATTTTTTGGCTTGTTTTTTTTTAGCCAGGGTCTCCCTATGTAGTTCAGGCTAGACTTGAACTCACTATGTAAGTTCTAGGCTGGCCTCGAACTCACAGGGACCCTTCTGCCTCAGCCTTCCCAATGCTGAGATTACAGACATGCTCCACCACGCCCAGCTTTTGCATGTGTTCTTGCTTGCATACTTCACCTAATGAAGTTGGTGTCCTCATTTTATAAATGAGGAAATTTAGTCTCTGAGAAGTTAAATCACAATAGCTCTAGGTCACACAGCTAGGAGGCCCGGATTTGACTCCAGATCCATGACTCTCAAAGTTGAGTTCTGTTGCTCTTTGTCCCCCATGTCAGCATCTTTCATTTTCCTCCTGCCTTAAAGCTCAGTCTTGGGCAACTTAGTCTGAAGATCTGGGTTCCAGGAAGAGAGTGGCTTCTAGCTGGAGGAGCAAAATCTTCCTGAGGCAAAGTTTTTATTTTTTAAATAAATTTTATTTTATCCCATTTCCCCCTTCAAGCCCCCTCCTCTCCCTATGTACAAAAGCTTTGTTTCCATTTTTTCCTTTCTGTTTTCACTTTTTTTTCTTGTCCCTTCCTTCCTTTCTCCCTCCCTCCTCCCTTGTTCCCCTTCCCATTTGAACACTTTCCATTTCCCACTATCCATTATACATTTCAGTCCTTATTTACACTTTGGGTTTCTCACACCAGAGAAACACTATGGTATTTAAATGTGTGTCCGATTTATTTCACTTAAAAGTATGGTCTCAAGGTCCTTCCATTTAGCTATAAACGTCTAAAGCTCACCCTTCCTTATGGCAGAGGAGTACTCCAGTGTATAAAAAACCCCACATCTTTATCCACTCATTTGTTAATGGGCTTCCTGAGCCAAAGTTTACAAAGGAGGCTTTTCAGAAGACTCCAAAATTGGCCCATTCTTCCTTATGGATTTTAGAATTCAGCCAGGAAACTAAAATTACAGACTTTTGCAAATGAAAAAGGCTGACTTACTTTGTTTGAACTGCTATTAAAAACACCATGGGGGTGGGCCAGGGATTTAGCTCAGTCATGCTGCTGCCTGCCTCGAAAGCACAAGGTCCAGAGTTCAAACCCTGGTACCAAAAAAGCAAAAATATCCCCAAACCAAAAAACATGCACGCACACACCCTGGGGGCAGGGGATGTGGCCCAGTAGTACAGCATGTGCTTAATATGTGTGAGGCCCTGGGTTCCATCCCCAGCACTATCCTCCCCAAATACTATAAACAGTAGCTTTTAAACAGCAGACATTTATTTCTCATGTCTGGAGTCTGGAAGTCAAAGAACAGAGTGCTGTCAAATTTGTCATCTGGCGAGGGTCTGCTTTCTGATTCATACAGTGTATTCTAGCTGTGCCCTCACTTGGAAGGGTAATGATCTCTGGCCTATTATAGTTCTGTGTTTTGTTTGTTTGTTTTTGGTGGTGATGCTGGGGATTGAACCTGGGGCCTCAGGCATGCTGAGCAAACCCTCTATGATTGAGCTACCCCCTTTAGGCCCTTGTATGGGCACTAGTCCCATTTCATGAGGGCCATCTACATGACCTAGTAATTCATTAGAGTCTGGGCTTCATCATATGGATTGGGGAGGGGACACAAACGTTCCATCTACAGCTGCAGCCTTACAAATCTCTCATTCAGTCCACTTGTGTTAACAGTAGAGGCAACAACCTAGCAAGACTGTGAATTGTCCCAAATTAAGTAGTCAGTGTGTGGCAGAGGTGGGTCCGACTGTAAGAGGCCTGACTGCAGCCTGAGGAAAAGTTTTCTCTTTAAAGGATATTTATTTTGAATAGGCCATATGTTCACATATTCAAATGGTATAAAAGTCACTCTGTCCATGAGCCATCTGGTGCTTCTCCTTGAAGGTAACAAATATTACCCGTAACTTCTGGAGATTATATGCAAATAAGAGAAAAGAACACCTTCATTCCTCTTCCCTTTTACTATCGGTGTATGGGTCATTCCTAACACAGCATCATTTGATTTCCCAGAATTCTGTATTTCTGTTATGTTTGCTGACTGACTGTTCTTGTACAGTGTCTGTGTGTCTGTGTGTGGCAGTGGTGCTGGCAGTGGAGCCCATGGCCTCACATGTGCTAGGTGAGTGCTCTTCCAGGTGAGTGCTATATCTCCAACTCTGACTGTTAAGAAATAATATTGGGAATGATGATAGACTCCCACCATCCCCTCACCAACACTTTCACAAAACACAGCTATTTAGGGTGTCTTGGTTACTTTTCTTGTTACTGAGACAAAATACCTGACACGCACAAGTTGAAGAAGGAAAAGTTTATTTTGACTCACAGTTTGTAGGTGTTTGTCTACAATTGGCTGACTCCAAGGCGGGGCAACATGGCAAAGGGACCTGGTACAGGAGAAACAGTTCATGGCATGGCAGGTGTAAGGCAGCAAGCAGCAGGCCTGCCTTCTTTATCACACCCTCACTCCATATTCACACACTCTAACCCAACCGCCTTTGAAACTCCCCACCTATAAATACATGGGGCTTTGGGGGGACATCTAGACACAAGCCATAACATAATGTGTGGGGAAATAACGCTGGCCTTAGTATACACCAGTTTGCTTTTGGTTTTATCACCTACACATTCTGTCACTTTTCTGGTCTCAAGTCTTCCGTGGTCAAACTCTGAATGCACAATCCAGGGATGAAGCAGGTAGTTGCCTCGCATTTGCACCTTGGAGGAGCCTGCCTAGAGTGTGGAGTTGGCCTTGTTGAGAGGAATGCTGGAGAGCCACACTGGGCACGAATGGGAGCGGTGCAAGAAAGCACTACTGGTATCACTTGCAGACTTTTTTGAGGTGGGGTGATGGTTGAAAAATGGAAGACCTGCCATCACTGTGTCTTGGTGAATAAGTGTGCTTTTGGTGTGCTTTTCTCTTGAGTCTCACCAGTGGCTCCTGTCTGCCTCCCCCAGGGAATTTGCCCTGACCAGCAGGTGTATCACACAGAATGCCAAGTGAGGGATGATGCAACACTGTGTCATGATGAGCAGCCCCAAGAGCAGGAAGATAGGACCATCCTTCTCCATTCACCTTAGTTTGAAAATATAAGGAAGCACTCGGGTTTTTAAAAAATTAATTATATTGCCAGGCGTGGTGGCACACTCCTGTAATCCCAGCACTCGGGAGGTTGAGGCAGGAGGATCGCTGTGAGTTCCAGACCAGCCTGGGCTACATAGTGAGTTCCAGGTCAGTCTCAACTGTATAGTGAGACCCTGTCTCAACACCCCCCAAATTAGTTACATTGGTACATTTAAGTTATACAATATAATTACATCACTGGAAATTTGTACCTTTACATAATCCATATTGGTTCTTTATTTTTCCGTTCCCCTGCCTTCCCTTCAACCCCTCCATCCCTCCCTATCTACAAAGACTTTGTTTCCATTTTTTAATTTTCTCATATTAATTCTATTCCCTTCTTTTCTTTCCCCTGTCCCTCTCATTTCCCCCTTCCCCTTTGTCCCTTTTCTTCTTATTTCACATGACTTTTAGTCTGTATTTACACTTTCAGTTTCTCACACTAGAGAAGCTATTCAGTATGTACATATATATATGTGTGTCCTATTTATTTAAGTGTATCACCTCAATGTGCATCCGTTTAGCTATAAATGTCTCTTAATTTCACATTTTTTATGGCTGAGTAGTACGCCATTAAAAATCCACATTTTCTTTATCCAGTCTTCAGTTGATGGGCAATTGAGCTGTTTCCAAGTTTCAAATTGTGCTGCTATGAACATGGGTGCACATATATCACTGTGGTATGATTCTTTTAATTCTTTGGGAAGATACCCAGCAGAGGAATAGCTGGGTCAAATGGGACTTCCAATGCTAAATCTTTGAGGTATTTCCATACTGATTTCCATAGTGGTTGCACCAGTCTACACTCCCACCAGCAGTGAAGCAATGTTCCTTTTCCCCACAGTCCCACCAGCATTTGTTATTGGTTAATTTAATGGTAGCAGCCATTCTTTTTTGGGGTGAGGTGGAATCTCAGCATTGTTTTCATTTGCATCTCTTGATTGACCAGTGATGTTGAATATTTTTTCATATGTTTATTTGATATTTTTGCTTTATCTGAGAAATGTCTGTTCATTTCAGATGCCCATTTGGATTGGGTCTTTACATTTGGGGGGTCTGATTTTTTAAAGTTCTTTATATATTCTAGATAGACCCTGGAACAGCTGGTGAAAATTTTTTCCTACATTGTGGATTGTCTCTTCACACTGTTGGTGGTTTCTCTTGCTGTGCAGAAGCGTTTTAAATAAGACATCCCACTTTTGATTGTTTGTGCTAGTTCATGTGCAACTGAGTCTTTATTTGTAAAATCTTTTCCTATACCAATGTCTTCAAGAGTTTTACCTAACCTCTCTTCCAGCCAGTTTAGTGTTTCTCTTTTAATATTTAGATCTTTAAATCCACTTCAATTTTAGTTTAGTGCATGGTGAGAGATATAGGTCTAGTTTTAATCTTTGACAAGTTGAAATCCAGTTTTTCTAACACCATTTATTAAAGAGGTTATCTTTCCTCCAGTGAAAGTGTTTGGCTTTTTTGTAGAAGATGAGGTAGCTGAGTGTGTCTGGAGTTGTTTCTGCATCTTCTAATTTGTTCCAGTGGTCCTTGGGTTTGTTTCTTTGCCAGTACTATGCTGTTTTAAATCACAGTAGCTTTGTAGTATAGTTTCAAGTTGGGGATTGTGATACCCCATTCCTTCCTTTATTGCCTAGATTGCTTTTGCTCTTCTAGGTCTCTTGTTCCAAATAAATTTTTGGATTGTTTTCTCAAGGTCTGTGCCATATGCTGCTGGAATTTCAAGTGGGATTGCATTGAATCTATAGAGCAGTTTTGGAAGTATGGCCATTTTTACTATGTTGATTCTTCCTACCCAGGAGCAAGGGATGTCTTTCCATTTTCTGATGTCATCTTCAATCTCTTTTTTTCAGAGTGCTATAGTTTTCAGAGTTGAGGTCTTTGATTTCTTTTGTTAGGTTGATTCCTAGGTATTTCAATTTATTGGATGCTATTGTGCAAGGAATTGTTTGCCCCATTTCTCTCTCAGTGAGTCTTTTTTTGTGTACAGGAAAGAAATTGATTTTTGTGTGTTGACCTTGTATCCAGCTACTTTACTGAATTTAGTTATTAAATCTAGAAGACCTTTGGCGGAGTTCTTAAGGTCTTCTATATAGAGTATCATGTCATGTGCAAATAATGACAATTTGACTTCTTCATTTTCCATCTTTATTCCTTCTATTTCTTTCTCTAGTCAAATTGCTGTGGCTGATGTTTCCAAAACTTCATTGAACAGGAGTGGTGATAGTGGACATCTTTGTCTAGTTCCTGATTTTAGCGTAAAGGATTTCAGTTTTTGACCAGTATAATATTGGCTGTTGGTTTTTTGTAGATGCCTTTTATCAGATTGAGGTAGAGACCATCTATCTATTCTAATTTTCTGTAGGGTTTTTATGATAAATGCATATTGGATTCTGTCGAATCCCTTTTCTGCATTTATTGAGACGATCATATGGTTTTTGTCCTTGGCTCTATTGGTTTGCATATGTTGAACCATCCCTGCATCCCTGGGATGAATACCACTTGTTCAGAGTGTATGATCTTCTGCATTATATTTGCCAATATCTTATTAAGGATTCTTGCATCTATGTTCATTAGGGAGATTGGCCTATAGTTCTCTTTTTTGATTGGGTCTTTTTCTGCTTTGGGGATCAAGGTGATATTTGCTTCCAGGAATGAATTCAGGAGTATTGCTTCTCCTTCAATTTCACTGAAGAGTTTAAACAGTAGTGGCAGTAATTTCTCTGTAAATGTCTTGTAGAATTCAGCAGTGAAGCCACAAGGGCCTGGGCTTCTCTTATTTGGTAAGTTATTAATTACATTTTCAATTTTATTGATTGATAATGAGTTGTTTAGATTTTTTAGATCCTCTTCATTCAACTTTGGTAATTCATATGTATCTAGGAATCTGTCCATTTCTTCTGTATTTTCCATCTCATTGGCATATAGGTTCTTGAAGTAGGTATTGGTGAGCTTCTAGATTTCTGCTGGTTCCATTGTATTTCATCCTTTTCATTCCTAATTGCTTGGATTTGGGCCTTTTCTTTCCTTTTTTTGATAAGATTGGCTAAGGGTTTGTCAGTTTTGTTTATTCTTTCAAAGAACTCTTTGCTTCATTGATTTTTTTGTATTGTTCTCTTCATCTCCATTGCATTGATTTCTGCCCTGATCTTTATAATTTCCTCTTTTGTACGAACTTTGGGTTTGTCCTGCTCTTCTTTTTCTAGAAGATTGAAGTTCAGCATCAGGTTGTTTAATTGAGCTCGCTCTGTTTTCCTAATATTGACTGCTATGGATTTCCCTCATAAGACTGCTTTCATTGTGTCCCGTAGATTCTGATATGTTGTATTGTCATTGTCATTTAATTATAGGAACTGTCTGATTTCTTCTTTAATTCCCTCTGTGATCCATTGGTTATTCAGAAGTGTGTTGTTCAATTTCCATGTGTTTATGAAGGTCTTGTGGTTTCTTTTGCTATTCATCTCCAATTTCATGGTACCATATGGTTTTGACAATATACAGGGGATAACTTCAATTCCTTTGCACTTACTTAAACATGTTCTTTGAGTGAGTATGTAATCTATTTTGGAGAATGACCCATGTGCAGCTGAAAAGAATGTGTATTCTGATTTTGTGGGGTAGACCATTCTGTAAGCATCTGTTAAGTTCATTTGTTTAAGAGTTTGATTGAGTTCTAGTATTTTTTTTTTTTTACATTTTAGGGGTACAGTACAGTTACATTCATTGTTGGGATCTTGTACCTCTACATGACAGGTCTTGGTTCTCATTTTTTCCCCTTGTCCCTGCCCTCCCTTCATCCCCTCCTCCCCTCCCCATCTACAAACACTTTATTTCCATCTTTTCATTATCTCACATTTTTTTTCTTTTCCTTTATTACCCTTCCTCTACCCATCCCACCTTCCCTACACATTTAGCCCCTTTCTTCCCATTTCACAATGTCAGTAATCTTGTTAGGATCTTATGTATTATTACAGTTTATTCACACCAGAGAAACTATTCGGTATTTACACGTGTTTTTTATTTTCTGTCTAGTTGATCTATCTACTTGTGACAGTCGGTATTGAGGTGCCCCACTACTATTGTATTAGTGTTTATTTGATTTTTCATGTCTATTAGTATTTGTTTTATATAGTTGGGCACACTAGTGTTTGGGGCATATATATTTATTTTTACTTTATTGCTTCTCAGACTTTTGGCTAAGATCAAGTGTATCTTTATTTTTAATTTGTTTTGGGGGGGATACTGGGGCTCAAACTCAGGACCTTGCATTTGCAAGATGGGCGGTGGCACCACTGAGCTAAATCCTCAGCCCCCTGGGCTTCATTTTCTTTTTTTTATTGGTACATTTTTGGTATCCAATACAGTTACAATCATCATTGGGATTTTGTATCTTTAAGTGATGTATCTTGGTTCTTATTTATTCCCCTGACCTCCCTTCACCCCCTCCACCCTTTCCTATTTACCATGGCTTTGTTTCCATTTTCTCCTTTTTTTTTTCTTATTAAGTTTATTGGCACAATTAAAGCAAACAATACAGTTACATTTATCATTGGGATCTTGTACCTTTATGTGATATATCTTGATTCTTGTTTTTTCCCCATACCCCTGCCCTCCCTTCACCTTCACCCTTCCCTATTTACAAAGACTTTGTTTCCATTTTTTCACATTTTAAAAATTTCCAGTATTTCCTTTCCCCTCTCCTTCCCACTTCCTCTTTAGCTACTTTCTTTGTATTTCACACTCCATTTTCTCCTTTTCTAATATTTTTTCTTTTCCTTTCTTTCCTTTTTCCCTACTCCCACATCCCCTACACCTTTAGACCTTCCTATTTCAAAGTATCAATTATACATTTTGATCCTTATTTACACTTTTAGCTTTTCGGTATTTACACATTTATTTCACTTAAGAGTATGGCCTCAATGTGCATCCATTTAGCTGTAAATGTCTCTAGTTTCTTGTTCTTTATGACTGAGCAGTACTCCATTTTTTATTTATTTATTTATTTTTTTTGGTACCGGGGATCGAACTCAGGTCCTTGCACTTGCAAGGCAGGCAGGAGAACCACTGAGCTAAATCCCCAGCCCCCATTTTATATATATTAAAAAAACCCCACATATCTTCTTTATCCGGTATCCAGTTGATAGGCAATTGGGCCTCTTCTCAGTTTTAGCTACTACAAACTGTGCCACTACAAACATGGGTGTGCATATATTGCTGTGGTATGATTCTTTTAATTCTTTTGGGAAGGTACCCATCAGAGGGATAGCTGGGTCAAATAGGACCTCTAATCCTAGTTCTTTGAGGTATCTTCGTATTGATTTCCAT
Organism: Fukomys damarensis; assembly: GCF_012274545.1. Classification (NCBI taxonomy): domain Eukaryota; kingdom Metazoa; phylum Chordata; class Mammalia; order Rodentia; family Bathyergidae; genus Fukomys; species Fukomys damarensis. The sequence continues at coordinate 65,306,842 of NW_022900928.1, forward strand.
AGTGGTTGTGATATGGGGGAAGAGATGTAACTCCCAATCCTCCTGGGTATCTGAAACATGAATTCATGTTCTCTAAAATAGAAAGAGTGAATTCTAGGAACAGTGGCGGTTAAGAGTAGGAAAAATTTATTGAGGGAAAGAAAGCTTCTGTCTAAGATAGACAGAAATGGGACTGGAAATTGGGTGGCCCTGGTGCAACCCACTTTATGATTGCCATCTCTTTCTCTTGGGTTGTTCCCTTTACAAGCCTGCTTTTTTGTCTCTCTTAATCAGTGTTGGATTGAAATCCACTTGATCTGCAAAGAGGATAGTGACTCCTGCTTTTTTGGGGGTTCCTGTGACATGGAGTGTTGTTTTCCACCCTTTAACTTTTAGTCTATGACTTTCTTTTTGAACTAAGTGTTTCTTGTATGCAGCATATTGTTGGATCTTGCTTCTTAACCCATTCTGCCAGTCTATTTCTTTTGACTGGTGAGTTGAGACCATTAACATTGATGGTTATAACTGATATGTATTGACTTATCTTTGTCATGACTTTTTCTTATTGGATTCTCCCACTTCACGTTTAATTTCTTGTCATGCCTGATGGATTTATTCTGCAGGGTTTTGTTGGGTTGTCTTTTCCTAGGATACTGTTTAAAATTTTTTGGAGTGCTGGTTTGTTATTCATGAAGTTCCCAAGGTGCTCCTTGTCATGAAAATATCTTATTTGTCCATCAATATTGAAAGATAGTTTGCAGGATACATCAATCTGGGTTGGAGGCTGTTTTCCTTTAGGGCTTGAAATATATCACTCCAAGCTCTTCTTGCATTGAGGGTTTGTGTTGAATAGTCCGATGAGCTTTCCTTTATATGTGATTTGCATCTTTTCTCTAACTGCTTGTAGAATTTTGTCCTTCTGTTGGGTTTCTGGAATCTTAACTATTATATGCCTGTGTGTAGATTTTTTTTTCTCACAGCTTGTTGGAGTCCTATATACCTCACTTATCTGTATGTCAAGTTCTTTTCCCCTACTTGGGAAGTTTTCTACCTTTACTTCTGTGAACATTTTTTTATGTTATCTGCATTCTCTCTTGTTTCTTCATTGACTCCTGTCAGTTACATTATTCTTCTTTGCATTGTCTCGCTGCTGCTGGATTGATTCTCATGGTCCATTACTATTTTTAAGATTTTTTCTTTTCCTGGTCACTAATTGCAATCCTGTCTTTTATATCTGAAATTCTACCCTTGCATTGGCTTATTCTGCTTTGTAAACTTTCAGTGGAGTTTTTAATCTGGAAATCTGTTTGCATCTATGGATTTATGGATTCCATTTGTTTCCTATGGTGGGATTCCATCATGTTCCTCAGCTCCTCTATTTTTTTCTTTATCTGTGTCTGCTTTAGATTTATTAATCGTGCCTCACACTATGGGCACAATCTCTGCTGTTATCTGAGAAATTATTTCTGATTTCATTTTTTCCAGATCCTCTTTTGTTGCCAGTTTAGGGAGTCCAGGTGGCTGAGTATCAGATTGTTCTATCTCGTTTTTAGTTTGGGGTTGCCTTAGGTTATCTAGAAGTCTGGTTTTGGGACTTGTTTACATGTCTTCTCATATTCAACAGATGCAGCCTGCTGTACCTTTGTTGAGGCAATTTTTTGCTCACCCAGTGGTCTTTAATTCTCAGCAAGCCACGGGTTGGCCTTTTCTCTGCTGCTCACCAGTGCACCAATTCCTGGGTTTAGAATGGTGGCCTTCTAGATCCCTGAGCTGACCTGTTGTCTGGGCAGGCTTCTGGCTGGGGCCTGTGCACACTTGGGATGGTATCTAGGTGTACCTCTTGGTGGGGCCACTATGTATCTATTCTCTGAGAGTGCCTTTGGCTGGGGGCTGTGCACCCCAGTTCCTTTGTCTTAAGGGCTTCTGGCTAGGGTCTCTGCACACTTATCAGTGGTGTCGGAGCAAGCCTCTGGCTACTGCTTGTGTGCCTGTGTAGCTCTTTTCTAGGTGGGACTTCTGGCTTGTGTGCCCAAGCTACTGGGGTCAGGGAGAGGCCCTGTCTGGGATCTGCCTGCAGCAGAGTCACTGTGGACCACAACCCTGCTCTCCAGGATCTGCCCACTCTTGGTTTTTTGTTTCCAGAAGCCGATGGCTCACAAGGATCAGCTCACACAATACCAGTGATCTTGCTTTGAGTTAGTGAATCCATTGAAATGGAGCCTTATCTCAGGTGAAGCATGTTGCTGCCATTCTGAAAGGAAGGTGCTGGTGTCCTGCTGTGCTAAACCTTCCCCATATCAGCGTAGAGCTAGGGAGGTGGCAGACATTTGTAAGTGTGAGTCTTTATAATTTAGAATCTGCCAACTTTATCAGGTGGAGGGAGAGGAAATGTCTACATTCTACAAAAAGTACTTTTCAGAACAGGACACAATAAAGCACTTAGGTCCTTTGCAGGTTGGGAAGTCTGATGCTGCGTGGAAACCCAGCTCTTGTCTCTGGTATCATCTTACACTCTGCATCAAGCTCATCACCCTGATGTCAGTGCTTTAGAAGACCTAGTGGAATCTCTTCCAGGAGCGTATAGGAGGCCCTGGTGGTCCAGGTGGGCAAACCTTGGATCCTTCTCTCCCTTTTAGAGACCCACATGGTTTCTGTGGGAGGGCTCCCTTCCTTTCACGGGTCCTTGAGGCTAATGGGATGTTGGGAGAACCGTGTCAGTTCTCTCTCCTTTAAAAGGGTCTTTCTATGTAGTTGAGGCTGGCCTTGAACTCATTATGTAACCCAGTCTGGCCCTGAAGTTCTGCCTCAACCTTCTAAGTGCTGGGATTACATGGCTGGTGACCCAGTGGTTCTTAAGATGGAATCCAGGGTGATAGGTTGCAGGGCTGCTGTGGAGATGCAGGCAACTGAGTTGATGAGAAATAGATCAGGCTCCCACTCATAGCTCTGGGGTGGACCACTGGCCACAATTTGGAGGCAAGGCTGAGGACAAGATGGCCTAGGAGGAGGAAGCACCACCCATCATTTTTGGTAGGACAAGACCAGGTGGTTAATTTTCTCCTTTTTTTGTTCTTGAAAGAACCAATCACTTTCATTCATTCCATATGTCAGTTGTTTCTCCTGAACTCTGCCCTCTAGCCAGACAGGAGGACTAGATCTGGATCACTGTGGTGATTGCTCCTGATTGGGAGAGTGCTACTGGATTCAAGTCAGCTCAGCATTAGCCCTCCCTGTGTGGGGAGTCTTCTGTCTGTGAGTATGCAGCATGGCTGGTCTGGGCTACCCCAGCTCCAGGAAGCACAGGCCCAACTAAACTCTGGGAGGAAGTCTGCCAGGGGGCCATGTTCCCCTTCATGGCCAGGTTGTATGGAGATATAGGTTCAACCACTCTCTAGTGACCAGTCTCCCTGTGGTGCTACTGCTGGGGCCTAGGGTTAGAGGAGCAAAGGTAGAAAATGGAGATAAGACTTTTTCTTACCTATTGCTTGAGTCAGGGATGCAAGTCTGGCTCTGAGTGTCTATTTTGTACTGTTAAAAGACCTGGGTTCAATTTCTGGCTGCTATTTACCAGTGGGCATCTTTGCGATTCTTTTCTCCAGGCCCTTCTTTCCTTATTTGTACAATGAAGCTGAAAACCTGTCATACTTAGAGGATTTGTGAAATGACCCATGTCAGGTACCCTGGAGGAAGTGCTTGATAAACTGCTGAGGGCTGTGGAAATGCAAGTTGTTATACATCTTGTGCTTGAATGCTTCAAGGACAGGGTGCTCACCACCACATAAAGTAGCTGCTCATTCTGCCATTAGGTAGCTCAGAGCTACTTCTTACGAAGTCCTCTTACTGCCCTGAACTCACACAGAAAACAGAAACAGTTCTTGTCTTTTCAGCCTCATCTAGTGGAGAAAGCCAGTCCTGGGGCCACAACAGCATTCACTGGGCTGTAGTCTGAAGGAGGGTGGGTGGGGACAGCACCTGGGCCTCCCCTCTCTCAGGAGCCTCCTCCTGGGGAGGGAGAAAGGAGGCTGCTGCATGGTGGCAGCTGGGTCACAGACTGATACCTCTGTGGTTTACCACTTAGACCTTCTGTGCTTTAGACAAGGGACCATCCAGAGAGAGCCTGGTATCTTCTTCTGAGGGTGGATCATGACTGTTCCCCTTGCCTCAGCCCCTGGCGCTTGGCAGGCTGTGAAGTGCACAGTAGGCCTCCATGAGCAATAGGCTTTCCTCTACTGTGAGGCTGTCTGCAATTCTCCATCTGCTGCTGTAAGGACAAATTTTATTTATTGCCCTTTGCCGTGCACGGTCTCCTAATTAATTTGGCTCGATCCGCTAAAAGAACGTCCACCAGCCTTAAATAAGTACAAAAGGGAAAGTTTATTGAAGGATATGCGCATACAGAAAACAAAAGTAAGAATGGAGAGGACAAAGAAAGAGAGTCCTCTAACAGCAAGAGGGACTCTATCCGGGAAATTACCCTTAGGCTCTCTGGCAACAACACCGGAATGTTGGAGGAATTAGGTTCAACACTCGCAACACAGCATGGGTCTCTTCAGCAGTCCCTTCGGCTACAGGTCTCAATCCCGGGTGTAAGACAGCAGCAGCAGCCTGGGCTAGGTGGGCTGTTTATATAGCTCTCTAGACATAGGTAGTAAAACTACCTGTACTTTTGGTGCGGAAAAAGGTGAATGTGCTTGCAGTCACGTCCCAACCGGCCCTGGCCAGGGGTCCGGGAGGGGCGGAATGCATCACATTCCTTATCTTGATGTTAAGAACATCTGGTCTTTTTTAACAAAGTCCTTCCTGCTTTTTTCCAGGGAACTGGCCAGGTATCCAGGGAAAAAAGAGGTGAACTAGTGATTATGCGCCTTAGAGAGCCGAAAGCCTTAACCCAAGCCTTTCCAACTTAAAGTTTTAACTTTTCTTACAGCTGCCTGAGCCCTTTCCCTTAGGCTCCTGCTGCCTGCTGTTCTGTGCCCTGCAATGTCTATCTTGCACAGCAGCCTTTCATGTGCACTGGAATCCAATTTAGAGGGGAAGGAGAGGTGGCATGGGGGAAGATGCTTCAACCTGGAATATCAAGGGAGGATTTCCAGAGAGAGCCAAGTTCCCCTTCATCTTCTGTATAAGTTAAAAGGATGCCAACTATTATAAACTCCCAAATATCAGTGACTTTTAACATGTTAAAAGTTTATTTCTTGAGCACATAAAGTCTAATTGGCATTGGTGGGGTAGAAAGGCCTGTGCTCTGAACAGACGTACAGGAACCCAGTTGACAGTGGCTCTGCCATCTTCAACAAGTGGCTGCCAAGCTCACTTTGAGCATCAACATCCATCTGGGAGGAGAACAGAGAGTGGCTAGGAAGAGGTTTATGAGCCAGGCCTGAGAGTAGCATGTACTACTTCTGCCATATTTCACTGGCCCATGCTCAGTCTCAAGACCTTGTGCAGAAGTCAGGAGGCCTGAAATGATAATGGTGTAGGGCAGCCACTTCTCAGCAACAACTGTGTACTGTGGAATGGAGCATAAGCATGAGGCATTATTGAACAGCTACCCATCTCTGATGTCTTCCCTAGCCCCAGGCTTTCCTCCTTAGGCCTCTGCCAGTTTGTATCCACATCACTGAGCCAAAGGCCCTTCGCATCTCTGGGGCCTAGCTCAGTGCCAGACCATCCGAAGTGCTCTGTGGTATTCAGTGATTCACTGAATAACTAATACTTACATATCATCTTGCTTGTTAAAAATACAGATGTGTGCTGGAAAGTAGTTCAGAAGTTACTTAAAAAGTTAAAATTGTCATGTAATTCAGCAAATGTACATCAGGGTATAAACTCCAAAGAATTGAAAACGGACTCAAACAGATACTTACATACTCATGCTCACAGCAGCGTTAGTATAAAAGGCAAACGATGGAAACAAACCAAATGTCCATCAACTGATGAATGGATGAACAAAGTGTGGAAAATGTGAGATATTATTTATCCTTAAACAGAAATTTGATATATGCTACAATCTGGTTCAAGATTGAAGCTGTGGTAAGTAAAACAAGCCAGATACACAAGGACAAATATGGTATGGCTACAGTCATATAAGGTGTTTAGGCAAATTCATGGAGACAGAGTAAGACAGGGATTTACAGAGGCTGGAGGGGAGGAGGTGGCGGGTGTTCATGGCACAGTTATGGGAGGGTACTGAGTTATGAGGGTACAAATTCTGTTTGGGATGATGAAAAGCTTCTGGAAATGGATAGTGGTGTGGTTACACAATAAGATGAGAGTACTTAATGCTGCTGACTTTTACATCTAAAAATAGTTAAACTGAGCTGGGTGTGGTGATGCATGCCTATTATCCAGTATTCTGGGAGACTGAAGCTGGAGGATCGAAAGTCCAAGCCCAACCTGAGAAATTCAGTGATTCACTAAAACTCTGACTCAGAATAAAAAGTGAGAAAAGGGCTGGTGATTAGCTTAGTGCAAAGGCCCTAGATTCAATCCCCGGTACTGAAAAAATATTAATGGTAGGTGTCTTTTACCACAATAAAAATACAAACTCATGCCGAGAAATTCTGATTCAGTTAGGATTGGTGAGATCTGGGCTTCTGTATTTTTTTTTTTTTTTTTGTACCAGGGATCGAACTCAGGTCCTTGCACTTGCAAGGCAGGCCACTGAACCGCTGAGCTAAATCCCCAGCCCCTGGGCTTCTGTATTTTAAAATAAGCCCCTCAGATGGATGTGACTATATAGCTAAGCTTCAGAACCCAGTCACCATCTAGCTCTGGTAGTTGGCAGACAGAGGGGACAAAGTTTTAATGTGCATGTGGGTCCGCCGGGGATGTTGCTAAAATGCATCTTCTGATTCAGTGAGGCGAGGCTGGGGTGAGGTCTGGGATTTTACATTTCTTACAAGCTTCTTGTGATGCCGGTGCTGTGGCCTGTGGACCACACTTTGAGGATCAAGGCTCTCAAAGTGGCATTATCTGTGGTGGATAAACAAACTAGAGATTTGGAAAAGGGCAAGCAGATGTTTAAGGTGATTGCTCCAGATGAAGAGTTCGGTGGTGACAAGCTGGACATTAATGATGATGTAGGGACAATTAGAGGGGTGTAGGCGGGGCATTAGGGCACAACTGAGGTGGCTGACAGTTGTGAACTTACTGCGTGCTGATGTTACACAATGTGCTTGAGGAAACTAGCTAGCTCTTATGAAATTATTACATGTATTCACTATGTGCCTCTTAGCCCCTGACCTTTATCTCACTCAAAATGGAGACTACAACCCTGGTTGGCCTGGAGTACACCAATCAGTGAAACAGTTATTTTTAGACCCCCACCAGAGGCTTTAATGAGTGGCTTCAGGGCATGGTTCAGAAAGGTGAGCTTCTGGATTACTTAAAGGACATATCAAGGTTTCAAGGTTCAAGGGTCATTAGCAAATAAAACAACTGGATTTTTCACAAGAATGAATTTCCAGACCTTGTGTTAAAAAATATATATATGATTAATGCATATTAAGCAAACAGTATAATGGTTTCCTTGTGACATTTTCATTCATGTGTATAATATACTTTGATTGCATCTACCCTTCCTGTTACCCTCTCTTATTCTTCTCCGTATTTCTGTGGCCCCCTTCCTCTTCCCAAATAATTCCCTCTTCCATTTTTTTTTTGTTTTGTTTTTTAAAGACAGGGTCTCACCATGTATCTCATGTAGCCTTGAACTCACTAGGTAGCCTAGGCTGGCCTTGGAACTTGCAGCGATTCTCCTGCCTCCCACATGCTGGGATTACAGGTATGCACCACAACTCCTGGCCCCTCTTCCATTTTCATGTCTTTTTTTTTTTTTCATTCCAAATGTGAGAGAAAATTTATGATACTTGTCTTTCTGTGACTGGCTTATTTTGCTTAACATGATGATGTTCTCTAGTTCCATCCATTTTTTCTGTAAACAACATAATTTCATTCTTCTCTGTAACTGAATAATACTCCATTTTGTATACATACCACATTTTCTTTATCTATTCATGCACTGATGGGATGTATGCTGATTTTATAACTTGGCCATTGTGAATTGTGCTTCCAAAACATGGGTGTGTAGGGACCTCTAAAGCATGTTGACTTTGATTTGTTTGGGTGTATACCCAAGAATGGTATGACTGAATCTTATGGTAGCTCTATTTTTAATTTCTTGAGGAATCTCCATACTGATTTCCATAATGGCTGTACAAATTTACATTCCCACTAACAGTTTTTAAGAATAACCTTGCCAGAATTTATTTTTTGTTTCCTTGGTAATAGTCATTCTGACTAGAGTGAGGTAGAGTCTCAATGTAGTTTTGATTTTCATTTCCCCAGTGACTGAAGATGTTGGGCATTTTTTCATATAATGATTGGTCATTTGTACATCTTTTGAGAAGTATCTGTTTGGTGTATTTGCACATTTGTTGATTGGCTTACTTATTCTTTTGGCATTAAATTTTTGAATTCTTTATGTATGAATATTAATACTCTGTCAAATGAATAGCAAGCAAAGATTTTTCTCTCATTTTATAGACTGTCTTTATTCTGTTCATTGTTTCCTGTGACATACAGAAGCTTTTAAATTTGATGTAATCCTACTTGTCAACTCTTGCTATTGTTTTCTGAGCTGGTGGAGTCCTGATCAGAAAAGTGTTGCCCGTACCAATATTTTGAAGTGTTTCTTCTGTATTTTTCTCTAGTAGTTTCAAACTTTCTGCTCTACATTAAGTTTTTTAATTCCTTTTGAGTTGATTTTTAAACAGGCGAGATAGTGATCTAATTTCAATCTTCTACAGATGGCTGTCTTGGTTTCCCAGGACCTTTTGTTGAGGAGACTGTCTTTTCTCCATTGTGTGTTTTTAGCACTTTTTTCAGAGAGCTGTGATGCATGGATTCATCCCTGCGGCCTCTGTTCTATTCTGTTGGTCTCTGTGTATTTTTATGTCAACACCATGCCATTTTTGTTACAATAGTTCTATAGTATATTTTGAAATCAGATGTTGTGATGTCTCCAGCATTGTTCTTTTTGCTTAGGATCGCTTTGTTATTTGGGATCTTTTGTGCTTCCATATGACTTTTAGGATTGTTTTTTCTACTTCTGCAAAGAATGTCATTGGTATTTTGATGGAAGTTGCATTGAATTTGCAGATCACTTTCAGTAGTGTGGCATTTAAAAAGTATTAATTCTCTCAATCCATGATCAAGGGATGTCATCCCATCATCTAGGGACTTCTCCAATTTCTTTTTTAGCGTTTCATAATTTTAATTGTAGAGTTCATTCACTTGCTTGGTTAGATTTATTTCTAGGTATTTTATTTTCTGAGACTATTGTGAATGGGATTGTTTTCCTGATTTTTTTTCTGAGAAAGTTCACTACTAATGTATAGGAAAGCTGCCGATTTTTGCATCTTGTTTTTTTTTATCCTGATATTTTGCTGAATTAGTTTATCAATTGAGAGAATTTTGGTGGACTCTTTAGGGTTTTCTAGGTATAGAATCATATAAGATGGAGATACTTTGACTTTCTCTTTTTCTATTTGTATCCCTTTTGTTTCTTACCTGGTACACCTGAGTAATATGGTAGTCAAGGAATGAGTCATTCATGAGTTTAGGTTTCATCTCTATCTCTCCTTGCTCCTCTAACTTTGGATAAGTTAGTGACTCCTGAAAGCCCCAGGAAATCAGGAAATCAGGAAATCATGAAGCACTTTTCCCAAATCTATACTGAAGTTAGAAGAGGCAACATAAGGAATGGGCTCTGCTCAGCATTTGATGCAGCGGATAGGGCTCCACAGTGTATTTTCGTGATGGTGCTTCCTTTGCAACCTTTAGGTGGGTGGCTCTGTCTTCTTCCTCATCTGGCTTCTAAGGAATTATTCACTCCCTTGTGATAACTGCAGTTGACTCTGATTCCTACTTGTTTCCCCAGTGTCCACCATGCAGGGGTGTGGCTGAGGGATCACTCAAATTCTAAGTAGAATTCCCAAATTTGATCATTGTGCTTGCGGTTTCAGAGGTGACCTACAGACGGCACTTGCAGCACTGGGAGGCACCCTGTCCACTCACAGAAGGGGTGGAAGCAGGGCTCGCACCTGGAACACGGGGCCTTGGTTCTCAGAATGCAGTGCTGGTCCTCCAGGTGGATTCTGGGTGTAGAAGCTGAGGTGGGTATTTTCTAATGAGCCTAGGAGTCAGCATGGAGTTCAAAATCTCTGTCCCTCTGCCCTCACAGTGCCCACCTCTCTTACCTGGTAATGCATTTATTCATGGGCAGAATCCTGCATATGCTAGGTGCTCAAACAATGTTTGTGGATTAGACTGTTGTTTAGAAGGTGCTTCTATTAAAGTTTGTGCATTACTGTGGACCATGCTGGCAAGCGTCACCTGCCTGCATACTGCACAGATTCCTCCCTCCTGTTCCTGTCTGGTGTCTCCTTCCTTGTTCTTTTGTTACCTGGAGGGGAGAACAGGTCCCACACTCACCATCCTTATAGATTCCTGATCCATAACTCAGGCTCAATTTGGGGTGCTCAATTGAGGAACCCCCTTTGTACCAAAGGCTTGGCTGAGGTGGTGGGGGGACCCCTAAACCAGGCCTGTGGGTCTTTGCTAGTCTCATGTTGAAGGTCATTACCCCTCCTCTGTCTTTCCAAACCTTTGTGTCCATGGAGGCCCAACTCCCAGGCCATCCTGTGATGCCCTCTGCCCTATCACCTGCCACACACCTTCAGCCCTGCCTGCTTCTTCATGTGGATGCCTTTCTTTCCACCTGGCACTCTGGTTGTGGACTCCTCCAAACTGGCAAGATACCTGGTCCACCTTCCTGCTGGATTCTTTTGGGTGAACCCTTTCCACTCCTCTGACCTCCTCTTTCCTTCTTCCTCTGGCCTTGCCTTGCCCTAACAGCCCAGAGCCTTGCCCCTGGCCTGATCCCCACAGGACATAAAATCTCTCCCTCCCATCCCTAATTTGTAGGCACAGAACTGTTCACTAGTGTTTTTACATAGACATGTCTCCTGGCTGCTCTGTGCTGTCCTGGATGAGAGAGCCCAGGAGACTCCCCTCCCCTAGGGGTCCTCAGTGCTCTGACCAAGGTGGCCTCACTTCATGAGCTACAGCTTCTTTCGATTTACAGATAAAGCAACTGGCTCAGAGGGGTTTATGCTGGCTGAATGCTGCAGAGCTGGTCCCCCTTAGGGTGCTCAGTGGATGAACCTTAGCTAACTGAAAGCCTTTTACAAAGCTTCAAGTGCTGAGCCAAAGCCCAGGCCTGGTACAAAAGTCTCTCTGCCCTCCCCACTGACACTTGCCAGATGGGAAAAAAGCCACCACGTAGAAACATAACCTTTATTGCACACGGCGCTGGGTCTTTTTTCATAGAAAAAGGTATTAACACATAAGCATCTGCAAATTGAAGCAACTCCTGGTTTTCTTGGAACAGTAAAATCGCATGCAGTGTCTCTGAGTTGGGATTTTGGTCTTTGTCAAAACCACCTAGATTTGGGGGTGAGTAGGAGGGGAACAATTGCTGTCTTTGTGCCTCTGTCTTGAAAGAAAGTGTGAGAAATATATTGATATATAGATTTTCGGTGTGTTCTCTCTATATATGTATATATCTCTGCACACGTATTTTGTGGGGTGGGGGATTCGACTTGTATGGTCAAGTTCTTTGTGCCCTGGCTTCATGGAGAAGAAGAAAATAGTTTCATTTGTACAAAAGAGTTCTATGTACAAGTGTTCATGACTTGGGGTTTTTGTTGTCATTGTTGTTGTTGTTGGTTGGTTTTTGTCTGTCGGTTTAATATAAATAATGCAGGAAACGGCCGAGCTGGTGTGTGAGGCCTGACGGTGCAGAAGTCCAAGCATGGGGCTGCTCTTCTCAAGGTGCCCTACACCAGGGTGTAGGATTTGGAGTAGGCCCCGGGCCCCTGCTTCTGAGACCGCCCTACCCCTGATGTGCTCATCTCAAGGAGTGAGTCCCTGGAGCCCCCCATTTTGGTGTGTGGGCCCCCCGCCCTAGGAGGCTCAGTGCTGGGGGCTGGAGGGGCAGTGCTGGGGGGAGCAGGGGGCTCAGCAGGGGTAGGGCCGGGTGCTGGGGGGGCTGTGCCAGCTGGGGGAGCTGGCATGGCCAGAGTCCTCTGAGGTAAGGTGGCTGTGGCGGTGGCAGTGGTGGGCCCTGGGTGTGGGAGGCCCAAGGGCTTGCTGGCAGGGTCCAGGGTCAGGTGTCGAGCCTGGGGGTGGTAGGTTCGAGCCAGGTTCCGGATGGAGGCCTCTCGGGGTGGGACCACAGGGCAGGGCTCACGCCCATCTGCTTTCCGGAAGAAGGCCTCTGACTTGGGGTACAAGGGAAGATTGCAGTAGTCACCTGGAATTGCAGAGGCAGAGGGTGTTAGGGACAGAGGCCTAGGGAATCTGCTCATTCACACCCACCCCCAACCAGGTACCTGACCTCTCTGAGCCTTACTTTCCTTCTCTGTGAAATGGGGATGGTCTTGTTTCTCTACATTATTTTTAAAGGAGATGAAGTATGTACAGTGCTTTGAAACCGTGGCCTGCACATGTAGTAGTGGCTCAATAAATTGATATTGGTGTTCACCTTCTGGTGGTGGAGAGTTCACCACTGCTAAAGACAAGGAATCCCTAACACCTTTTCCTTACCCTGCAGAGGAAAGGACCATCACTCCTTGTCACTTGCCCTAGCGGGCCTGACTGTGCTCCCAAGGGCTCACCAGCATGACCTCCCCTTTCCCAGGGCAGTCTTCAGATGCCCAGTCAGCTACATGTCCCCACCCTATCCCTCTTCTCCTGGTGGGATGTTTCTCCTTTCTGGAGCTATCTCCACATGCCATGCTTTTGAGGCCTCCACACCCACTCCCTTTGCTCTGTGAGCTCCTGGGCTGCAGAAGTGCCTCTATTACTTGGCCATGTCTGGCCCTGTCCTTACCTTACCTTATCTCATTTAATCCACACAACTGCCCAGATTGGGTCATGCCTGCCTCTACTGTACAAGTGAGGTTCAGGGAGACTAAATCATCTGCCCAAATTTGCATATCCAAACGGTGGAGGCCATGAGTCACCCGAGTCCTTGTATTCTGATTTACTCTAGCTCTTCTCCAAATGACCCAGAGCCCTCCTGCCCTGCCTCAGTATGGCCAGTGCCAGGCGGACCAGAATGTGCACTGCACACTCCAATGCCGTGTGTGCTGATGGCTGTCCTGGTCCCAGGCCAGACACCACACCATGAGTTATGACTACTGTGTGCTGAGCTACTAGGCTTGCTCCTTTGTGTTTGAGTTAAATTCAACCAGCACTGACCAGAGACCACTGGGTAGCTGACCCCATAAGGGGATCTTTATCTTGTGGAAAGATTAAGGAAATGACCACTGCTTAATGAGACCCTCTGTTAAGGTTAATATGTAGATGTCCCCAGAAGCCTCATGTACTGATAGGTGGGGCTTTTAGAAGGCGATTGGATTATGGGGCTTATAGCTGATTGGTTAAGAGGTGGCATCTGGTTACTGGGCACGTGTCCTGGAAGGGTGTATCTCTCTCCCTGGCTCCTCCCTTCTCTCTCTGCTTCCTGTCTGTCACGCTGTGAGCAGCTCTGCTTCACCATGCCCCTCTGTCATGCTCTCCTGTCTTGGAGCCAGCCGACTATGGAGTGAAACATGAGTCAAAAAAACCTCTCCTCCTTTAAGTTGTAGGTGTCAGGTGTTTTGTCCTAGCAAGGAGAAAAATGACCAAGACATCTCCAAGCAACAGTTGGGAATCTAATTTCTAAGGCTTAACGTGACAATGCGAAGTAGACAGTATCCTTTGCATTTTATAAATTAAGAGAAAATTAAGGCCAGAGAAATGAAATGACTTGCCCAAGGCCAGAGAGATATTAAGAAGTTGAGCCAGGATGATGTGCTCCCAAGTCCTTGCTCGTGGTATAACCCCGAACCAACAAGGAGCCAAGCTGGGCTGGTGGGATCAAGGTGCTGGTAGGACAAGATCTAGCTGAGGCTCCCGGGGACAGAGAAAGAGAGGTAGTCTGGACACTCACTCTTATTGGCCCGGTGAGGGATGGGCACAGCCACGTTTTTGCCCCGGTCAGCATCTTGGGGCTTGGGTGGGGAGGCGGTAAAGCGGCAGATGCCAGGCTCTGAGGGTGTGCTCATGGACGTCATGCTGTCGGCGTTCTCGTTGGTGCCTGTGGTCATCTGGTCAGAGGAACTGTCTGAGATAAAGCACTCGGTGATCTCAAACTTGGCGTGCTGCAGCTGTTCCTCCAGCTTGGCATGCTCATAGGCCCGGGCCAGCTCCTCGTAGGTGGAAGAGGCACTCTCGGTGGACACCATACTGTTCCGTCCTTTGTCTGGGGAAGGGAAGGTGAGGGGTTAAGGGGAGAGATCCTGCTCTTCTGTGAGGGTGGCAGTGGTGGCCTAAGTGGGCTCATTGGCTAATGAAGGGCAGAACATTTTTCTTTTTTTTTTTTTTTTTTTTTTTTTTGAGATAGGGTCTCGCTATGTGGTTCAGGCTGGCCTTGAGCTCACTAGCCTCGGCTTGCTTCAAATTGGTGGTGATCCTTCTCCCTCAGCCTCCCAAGCGCTGGAATTACAGGCATGCATTCCTGGCTCATTTTTCATTCTTGACAATAAACAGTTACTCCCTAGAATACTCAGTGTTTTCTCCAACAAATATCCTGTGCACCATTTTCTCTGACAATTTTTGGGTAGAGCTTTTAACATCTTTGACCAAGTAGAGCTCAGTGAGGGCAATTATTTTTGTCTCAGCCACACCATGTGTTATGGACCACTGGAAATGAAAACGACTTGGACTTTACTAGTTGGGAGGAAGCAGTTGGGAAAAATGGAAGAGATGAATACCAGGGAACTGGAGGAGGGTGGGCAGGCTGCAGGTGGGGCCCTAGGCACACCTGTGTCTTGGGACAGGCTGGCACTGTAGCTGTCACTCTCGGTGACGGTGACACCATGCTGGGAGCCCACGGTGCGCCAGTCGGAGGTGAGGGTGCGGGCAGGTGTGGAAGCCTGACACTTTGTCAAGGTCCATTGGCTTGAGTACCGGTTCCGGGTGCTATGGGCTGACTTCACATTCTTCCTGGACACTGGATCTGCATGGAGGGAAGCAAGAGACAAGGCGCTTGGGCCTGGACAGCTGGCACTTAGTGTAAAAGGTAGAGAGGAGTGAGGGTGGGGCAGAAGCACCCCGGGAAATGTGAACATGCTGCCACTCCTGACCCCAGGTCCCCAGAGGAAGAGGGCAACAGAGGCCAGACCCGAGGCTGTGGACAGGGTCCTTGTCCTCCCTACCCAGCCCATCTTTTCCTCCTGCCTCCATCCACTCCTTTCAACGATAACAAATGTCCCGCTGTGGCACATGTGCTGTAGGTTCACCACTACTGCCCTAAGGTCCTTCGATGTATTCTGTCCTTGTGTCTAGAGTCACAGTGTTCTAGACAGAAGGCCCCCAAAGACCAAGGATATGCAGACCTTGCTCAAAATTTCTAGGCGTGGAAACTGAGGCACAGAGTGATAAAGTTGGTGATATGCCCAATCTGTAATCAGACTCTTAATCTTTGTGCCGTTCCTATGCTCCATTCTATTCTGCCCCCTCTTCACCCTTTTCTTTTCCTTTTGTCACCTCTGCCCCGTGGTGTGCCCCACACCCCTCTTGCGAGGAAAGGGCTGTCTCCCTGGGGATAGTGCATACTGGTTCCCGGCCGGATGTCAGACATATCAATGAGGGGTCCCGTGCTCTGGATGAGGGCGGGATGATGCAGAGAGACACCAGTACAGAAGCTCTGTGGGTTCACAGCTTGGCTGAACTCAGCATCCGTCACAGGGATGGTGGCCTTGTCGTCTCCTAGAGGAAGACGGGAAATTATGAGGCATTCTCACCAAATGTCTCTTTACTCCCTAAATTTCTCTTTGCCTTTATCCAGTGCTGAGTACCCAAAAGGCCAGTGATTCTCCCCATTGGATGGAGAGGAAAGAGCCCCTGAGAGAAGCTGCAGTGGTGCCAGGGATGCTGAGTTGTGGTGGGGCTACTACTAGACCCGAGGCACTGGGTGAGCTGGTGGATGCCCTCTGTGGGCTGTGGCCTGGGGAGGTGCGCCTAGACTGGGACAGAGAGCGTGTACACTTGTCACTCACCAATCTGCTTGATGCCTTCCTTGTCCTCGATGAGCAGCTGGACCCTGGGGATGTCAATGTGTAGCCGGGGGCCCTGAGGGGGCCCTTTGACAGGGGTGTCAAAGCTTCGGTTGTTCTTGCTATTGGAAGGAGAGGAGATGGGTGATTCAGCAGCCATAAAGGATTAGGGGAGAGGGCCTTGCAGGACAATGGGATCTTAGAAGCCTATTCCAAGACTCCTTTTCTGGAAGTAGAACAGGAGAGGTACACAGAGGGAGGCTCCTGGCTCCCGTGCAGGGGAGAAGGGTGAGGGATGAGAGAAGAAACAGCTATGTAATACTCACCTTATTAACATTTCTGCCAAACTCTTTGCATCTGCAAAACAGTAAAGAGAGAGGGCTGGATAAGAATGGAGTTTGAGTGGGATGACAATTGGAAGATGCAGGAAAGAAGTGGGAGAATTCTCTAAAATGGGAATGGTCTCTTAAGAAGCAGAGGGAGAAGTGTAAGGACCTTCAAAACAGCCCAAATCATGGTGAAGTTTCACTCTTCCCAGTTCAGGGTTGGGCTCAAGTCCACTTTTCTTTCCTCAGATTTTCATCTAATAAAAGAGGCCTGTCTCAAAGGATGGGGGTGGAATAAGTACTCCATCACTTTGTGAACTGACTTTAATTAAACAGGACACCATAACAGGCTGGAAATACGCATCATTGAAGGATCTATGCTCAGTTATTTTTTGGGGAGAGGAAAAAGTGGGGAATGAGTTTAGATGACTAAACTCTCATATCAAGCGAGAGGCTTCATCCCTTCTTGTAGTGTACGGATTCTGATTCTTAAAAGTGCATGAACAGATTTGGAAGTCTCAGAGGGGCCTGGAATATGATTAGGATTCTCAGATTGTGATACTGGAAGAATTAAGGAGCTTACTTAATCAACTAGAACCCTGATATCTGCTAATGATTTGTCAGAGTAAATCTTGATAACTGTATGCATGCATACAACCATCCAACCATCCAACCACCTAACCTTCCATCTATCCAGCCATACACCCAACCATCCACCCATTCGTCTACCCACCAAACCAAACATTCATCCATCATCTACCCATTAAATCATTCAGCCATCCAACTATTTAATCACCCATCCAACTATCTGTCTACCTGTCCCTCCAACCATGCATTCAACACCCATCTAACTATCCTTCTATTTATATGTCAAGTCTTCCATCCAACCACCTGTATCATCATCTAACCACCCATTACTCCAAAATTCATCCAATTATCCCACTATTCCAACACTCTTTTTCCATCTATACATATTACCCATCAAAATATCTATCTATGCATCCAACCACCTAGCCATCTATACTCCAGGCTTTTATCCATCATCCATCATCCATCCATCCATCCATCGGTACAAGCATCTAATGACTTATCTATTTAGTCATCTGACCACTCACCTTAGGGAGAATTAATAATTTTTACTCTGTGCTACTATTTCCCTGGCTTCTCACATTAGACTGTGAACTCTAAAGGCATGACCTGTCCCTTCTTCATTCTTCTTTATATCTTTAATGTCTGGCACCAGACTCAGTAAATGTTTTCCAAATGAGTGAACAAACATTTCTGAAGCAACTAGTAGGTGTCAGATACTGCATTAGGTGCTGGGAAAATTAGGTCCACTTATGGCAGACTGTAGTATTACATGTTGGAAAAGAGAATGATATTCAAAGCACTTAACAGTTGATGTGGCATAGAACCTGCCCATTCAGAACCAAGCAGGTCCTAGAGATGTGTAATTTGCCAATGTCAGCCCTGTTTGGTGCAGGCACAGAGACTTGGAGGCACAGAGAAGAAAACAACTAAGCAGGCTTCAGGAGATTTGAGTGGCAGTTCTTCCTTTAGAAGGACTCTGGCACTCTCTTGCCTGGATGGTGCATGAGCCACTGACGAGTGGCCTGAGTGGCTGAGAGTCAGTACCCTTTCCTGCAAAGCCCAGGGGAAACGCCCCCACCTCGGAGCCGCTTCAGCCTCTTCTCCTTCCTCTTCTTGCGTACAATGAAGAGCAGTGCCACCCCTAGCGTGGCCAGGATGACTGGGCAGCCAATTGTGAACAGCTTCTTCACGTCATCCCCTTCCCCTTGAGCAGACTTGATAGGTGGGATGGTGCCTGAATGGGAGCAAAGAAGGGAGTCAGGTGCCCCTAATGAGCCAAGTCTATGTAAGGAGTCCCATGGATGGGGAACCCCTGTGACTTTTCTTGCTGACTCCGGTCTCCGAGCTCCACCTCATGGCACAGACAGCCCTGACCCTCCCCTCTGCTCCCCCAAATTCTTGTTCCATTAGAACGACCATGGACAGTTTAGTTGTGTAGTTGTTATACTGTACTATTTTAATCTTTTCCCGGTACTATTTTAAAGTTGAAATCTCTCAAAGTCAAGTTTCCTGCCTGTTGGGTTTCATTATTAATTGGAGAGGGTGAATTGATGGGCTTAAATTCCCACATCCAGCTAGGAATGGGACTGGGGGTAACAAGGGGAGAAGAGCAGTAGGGGGCAGCCAGGGCAGTGGAACTTTATTCTCTTCCTCAGATGGGGACTAAAACTATTCCTGCATTCTCTTCCTGCTTCCTCCTCTTCTGGGCAAGTCTGCTAACTTTGGGTGCCCATGGGGAGGAAATGATAAGCTCTGCTGCCGATCCTTGCATATTTTCTCAGCTCTGCTTAAGAGTTATCTGCTTCATGAAACCTTCATTATTGGGCCCATTTCTCAACACTGCTTTAATTCTGTTTCCTTAACACATATGCAGACTTGTTTACCTTGTGACAGTGGGGCCCTAAGAATTCAGCCATCTATGTTGCTTTAATGGACCTGTATGTGTGTGAGGTATCCCTACATGGTAGATATCAGTTAGGTGTTCCTCAAATATTAATCCATGTGCTTGTCTACATTTCTGACTTCTTGCATTTGGATTGGAGCACGTGACTAATTTGAACACAGTTTCACTAGAGCGTGAAAAGAAGTGATGAGTGCCAACCCTTGGGTAAGGAAGTATGAAGCAGTGTGCCTTTTCTCTCTTTTGGAGGGATCTTGAAGGCTCCATGTTCAAGATGGTGTGGCTAAAATGTGGCAGCTAGCCAGCCTCGGACGATTTTAAGAAAATCAACAAAAAGCTCGTGTTTGTTCTTGCAGCATAGGCTGTCCCATCCTGGTGAATGAATATACATTGTTAGCAGAGTTCTCAGAGGCCAGGGCATCAGCTCTGTCCCTACCTCCTCTCCCTCACCATCTCTTTGAAGCAATGGCAAGCAAGGACTGCACCTCTGAAGATGCCTCATCTTTAGGGTTACTGACCTTTGACTGGCTGTCTGTACTGGCCGCCTGGGCATCTGTCCACTTACCTGTCTGCTGTCAGACTGCTGCTCTCTGCCTGCCAGCCCCTCTCCCTGGTTGTATCCCTGCTTGTTTTCCTACTTGTCTATCTGTGTGTCTGCCACCCTGTGCCCTCCTGCCCATCCCAACTCACTGCCATCGTAGTCCAGGGTGGCGAACTGGGCGGTCTCGTTGCCGCAGCCGGCGCTGTTGCAAGCCCTCATGCGCAGCTCGTACCACGTGGCCTCTCGCAGTTCAGTGAGAAACACCTCTGCCGAGTTGTTGGCCCGGAGGCCCTGCCAGGCCCAGGTCCCTTTGGGCCGGTACTCCAGCACAATGGCTGTGATGGGGCAGCCCCCGTTGTTCCAGCCCTGCAGGTTAAGCCGAGCATGTGTAGAGTTGATGTGGGTGAAGAGGTGTTGGTCTTTGCTGAAGGAGGGCTCTGGGGGCCGGAGGGAGAAGAGAGGTTAGAGAGCCTGAGCAGGAAGGGAGCATTTATCCGGGCTGGGAAGGATTCCTCTGGGGCAGCGGGGACTGCTGAGGCTCCAAGGGTCAGCACTTGGCACAGGTGGAATGGGTTTGTACCAAGGAGCGGAAGAGGAGGAGGAGGAGGAGGAGGAGGAGGAGGAGAGGAAGAAGAGAGAATGAAAGGAATGACAGAGGGAGTCCTCAGCCCTGAAAGATGAGAAGTGGGGAAGGAGGAAGAGGAGCGCCACCCTTCTGTCCCTCCTGGCAGGGAAGTGGAACCAGTTTTCTTGGTGATAATTCCGTTACCAGGATGCTCTAGTGATGGGAGCGAGGCTGAGTGTCTCCCTGTCAGCCCCCCATGTGTCTGAGTCCCTGCACCTCCTGCCAGCCACGCCTCTCCCCCATGGCCCACACCCCAGCCCTTCCCTCCATCCCTACCCTGACCCTGGCCTCACCCCGCCCGTGGGTCTTGGCCTCGATGATCTCGCTGATGCGCCCAGAGCCCACACTGTTCTTGGCTGCCAGCTTCACCTTGTACCACGTGCCACACTTGAGGCTGTCCAGCTTGAAGGAGCGCTCGCCGGAGCTGATGAACACGTCCTTCCACTCCTCACTGTTATCCACTGAGTACTGCAGCACGAAACCTGCAGGACCAGCTTGGCTCAGGCCTGGACAGGGCCGGGCAGTGGGGGCCCAACTTGGGTTTCCCACTGCGCTTGCTTGGTGGGGTCAGGACTGCAGATAGCAGCAGGGTGGGATCATTGACCATTGGCAGGGCATACGCAAATCACAGGCAAATCTAGAGGACCTTGGGTCCAGCCCTGAGGGAGTGCACTGCTCTCTCCTTAGCTCTAATGTTAGGATTTAGCAGAAAACAATAGGTGTGCAGCCTAAGAGGGAGCTTGCATAAACTCTTAGTTCTGAATCGGAGTCTCCCTTAGTAGCTGATCACCTGGTAGTTTGTTAGAAGTGTAGATTCTCAGGGCCACCTCAGACCTGCTGAGCAAGAAGCTGCATATTTACGAGACCTTTGGTGATTCATACACACATTCAAGTTTGAGAAGCATTGATCTAGTGCGTTTGTCTACTTTGACAGATGGGGAAACTGAGGCCCAGAGAGGAAAACTTCAGGCCTGCCCAACTCCCGGGGGGTAAGGGGGCAAGTGCACCCTCCATGTATTTGAGTAGTGTCTTTGTGTCAGAATTTTCCCTTCACCCCCAGTCATTTCCCAGGTGTTATGGGGAAAAGCGATAGTGCTGGATGAAGACCCTCCTCTGCCCCAGGACCCCAGATTCCTTTCCTTCCTCTCTCCTCATCCAGGCCCCTCCTCACCTCGGATGGAGCTGCCCCCATTGTCACCAGGAATCCAGGTCAGGGTGATGGACGAAGCGGAGGTTTTGGAGACAGTGAGGCGGGGCTGATCCGGGGGAACTGTGAGGAAAGTCATGGCCCTCAGCAGGGGGAAGACCCTGGTGCTGGGGCCCGGAGACCCATGACAGGAAATCCCTGGTTCTTCCATGCTCCTTCTCCCCAGTCTTCCTGTCTCCTGTCCATTCCTCATCTGTTTCAAGGTCTGCCCCCCACTTTAGGGTTTGGTTTCCTGCCTTCACTAACCCTCTCTCACATGATGTAATTCCTACTCTTTCTCTATCCCTGCCCATGGAGCCACCTCCTCTTGGGGTCTCACCTTGCACCAGAAGGTTGACGATGATGGTGTCGAAGCCACCGGTGTTGGTGGCTGTGCAGGTATAGTAGCCAGAGTCCTCCGCCTTCACAGCGCGCAGCAGCAGGGTGCCGTTCGTGTGGATGAGCCGGTGCCCATCCATAGACACGGGGATGGCAGAGTCCTCGCTGCTGGGCAAAGGAGCAGTGGAGGATGGGGCCCCTTGTCCTGGGACCCTCCCTGGTGTGGGGGCAAATAAACTCGGAGTGGGAAGAGGCATGCTGGGGGACTCTGGATTCCTGGGGTTGTGCTCAGCTCTTCCTGGGAGTCTTCGGCAACACTGCCTCCCGCCACCCGGGGAAGGGAGATCCTGGCCTGGCAGGGGGAGCCCCCAGGCCAGCCCACTGTGAGAGCAGGGCCAGGAGGGGAGCCAGGCAGCCGGCACAAAGGACACCTTAGACTCTCCTCTGTGGCCTGAGGCATACCTGTCCTTGGTCCACTTCACAGTGGGTGCTGGATCTCCCACCGAATTGCAAGGCAGTCGGACGTCCTTCATCCAGGGTGTCGTCACAGTGCCCCCGAATGAGATGATCTTTGCTGGGGCTATGGGAAAGACAGCGGGAGGGCCACTCCAATCTACTGTATAGCTCTCCCCGGCCCCCTTCCATAGGGCTCCTCAGACTTACAATTCGAGTCAAGAGAGGTTTTGGATAAAACCCTGGCTGCATTGGTGGAGGCAGCCCTGAAGAACAGGTGGTGACAAGATGGGGCCAGCGTGCAGGCTGGAGGAGATGTGTGGTAGAGGGAAGGAGATTAGAGCTCATGACAAAGACTGATAGGACCCAAGGTTAGACTAGTTTTTTTTTTTTTTTGAGACAAAGTCTCTCTATGTAGTTGAGGCTGGCCTTGAACTCACTGTGTAGCCCAGACTGGCCCTGACTTCACGAGGATACTCCTGCCTCAGCCTCCCAAGTGCTGGGGTTACAAGTATGTACCATTATACCAAGCTGGACTAGTTCTGATGGGGGAGGTGAAGATGACTCCCCAGGACTCTGGCTGGGCCTTCTAGATGGAGACAGAGCCCTCGGAGGCAAGGACACAGCAGAAAGGTCGCTTTGGCAGGTAAGGCTGGAAGACTCCACCTCACACTGACCCTGCTGTGCATGTGGGGCCCGCAGGGAGGGGGACATCTGGGATGAAGCTGAGTCTACATGTTCTGCATGTGTGCATGTGTGTGTGTGTGTGGGGGGGGGCGTTGTTAGGTAGTAGCTGGGAGAGGAGACAGGGCAAGAGGAAGGGCCCAGAGCCAAGTGGAGAAGCCAATTGCTTGGCTCCAGCCTTGGGTCAGAGGTTGAGGCCTTAGAAATGTCATTCCTTTCAAAAGTCAGGGTATGGGCATGCCATACTCATGCCCAGGCTAAGGATTTGGGGAGCACATACTAGGAAGTTCTTATGCCAACCCAGAGCATGCTAGGCATGTGGGTCATGGTGGAGACCCTCTGCCCACAGCATCCCACACAGCAGGGTGCTCTCTTTGGTGCCGGTGGTGCACCCTGCTGCGGCTTCCCCATCCCCAAGGATCTGGGCACTGGGACATCGGCTCAGCACTGAGGGGTGGTGATGGTGCCTCCTCTTCTTTCAACGTAAGAGGAGGGTTTGGGGCAGGCTGTGCACGAGCAGGCAGTCAGGCTGGCTGCAGCCTGCTGTGTAGCTTTTCAGGAGTCAGGGGGCAGTAGAGGCTCAGTCTTGGTGGATGCAGGCAGAAGGCAGGACAGAGGCGAATGGCCAGCTCCTTACAGCTGGGTCAAGGTGGAGGGGAGAAATAGGGTTCTGGAAGGGAGCTTCTGCCCATCTGCCCCAGCCTTAAGCTTCTCACCCTTGCCGGCAGGCTCGATGGTGACTTTCTCGCTGCTGTTGCCCCGGCCAGCAGAGGTGACGGCTGCCACCCACAGCAGGTACTGCTGCCCCCGGTTCAGGTGGGCGATCCGGTAGAACAGCTGCTCTGGACTGGTCTCATACTCGCTAGGAGCCTGTGGGGTAGGGCAAAGTGGGCCTAAGAAGCAAAGCCCAGGCTCTTGGCCTCTAACCTGTTCCCTTCTGCAATGCCCTGGGCTGGAGGAGGGGATGGCAGCTTCTAGAGGAGGCAGGATTGTGTTCAGTTTGTCTTTTCCAAGTTTTGGACCGTCACTGTCTGGCATTTGTACAGGCTGTGGCAGCATTGCTGGGACAACCTCAGTTTATCTCTCTGAGTGATGCTGGCTCTGGCTGCTGTGGTACCAGGCCAGGTAATGTGAATATTTTGGGTGAGATGGGAAAAAGGAGCATGCGGGACAGAGAGTCATGGAAAAATGGTGAGAAAAGAAAGAGTTTCTGAGAAGAAGCTAAATTACTGCTTTTGCCTTATTAGAGCTGTAGACAGGGGCTCGCAGCCTGTCTCTGGTTCAGAGTCACCTCCCAGCCCTGCCATCTAATGATACTCCTTCCTTCTGCAAGAAGAGGTGGGAGAGGTGCTGTGAGAGCTTTACTGGGCAGCACTTTATTAATGATTATTAGTGGTATAGATCACCATATATATTTGTAGGTTACATAAATCTATAAATTTTTTTAAACCAAATGACAGTTTTGACAAGTTGCCAACAAAACAATATCAGATCCCAGTGGTTTTACCAGTTGCTTTGATGAAAAGATTATGTTGCCTTGGAAACCAGAGGCTCAGATATTGAAATGAATTTGAGAAGGAGCTTTTGATAAGCGCTAGTTTGCAGACCTCCTGTCAGCCTCTTCCCAGTACAGGCGGGATGGGGCTGACTTTCATTTTATTTTATTTTTTGGTCAGCCGCAGGGAAAGGAGAAGAGGACAGCACCAGAGCCCCTTTGAAATCAGGGTGGAAGTCCAAGGAGGGGCAGCAGCCCCAGGAGCAGATGGGGGTCCTTGAGGCCAGAGGGAGCTAATGATTAGTTATCTCTGTAGTTGTGGGTTCTTGCTTGTGCATGTGCGCATGTACATACACACACACACACACACACACACACACACACACATATGCTCAGGGATATGCATGAGAGGAGGGACAGACTTCCAGACAGGTATGGGGTCAGAGAGGGACATTCTCCATGTCCACAGGAGGCTGGGGAAACCAACAACTTACAGGAGAAAACATCATTCTGGGCCCAAGCCATCTGCACGGGAATGTGGGAGAAGGAGTAGGCATCTTCCGCCATACACACTAAGCTCTCTAGTAGACTCCTCCTCCTGCCTTCTTCATGGGGGTCTAGCCTTGAATCTAGGCCTGCTGGGGACAGGCGCAGAGCTAGCCTGGGCACTGGTAGTTGGGAAGCTACAGCCATTGTACTCTGTGGGCAGTATATCTGGCTTGCGGTTCATATCTGTGCAGGAGGCCTGGGGGTGGCGTGGCAGTTGCAATTCTTGCTTGCCCTTCTTACTAAGCACATGACACATGGTGTCACCCATGCCCCCCAGGCCCTCAGATGTTTCCTGCAAAGTAGGAAGCAATGCAGTTCTGCCTACCTCTGTCGTGACTGTGAGGTATAATGAGGCAAAGAGTACAGAAGTCCTTTGTAAATGGGGACACGTTCTTCTCTGGCCTCATTTTCAGTGAGATACTTTGTATGTGTGTGTATGTGTGCCTATGTTTCAAAAAAGTTGAGTGTTCCGGGTTGTATGTCAGTGTGTGCCTCTGGGTGCATCTGTGCCTACACAGGGCAGGAAAGTTTGGCTTCCCTTGGAAGATACTAGCATCTTAACCCTATCCTGGGTGCCTTCTTTTAAATCTAAATGCCCTTAAAATTACTTTCAAAAGTCATGTCTCCATATTGAGCCTCAGTGGATCAAATTTTAAAAAATAAAACTGTGAAACCATGGGTAAATATTTATCTGTTTTTCTAATAAAAATAAAGGTAAACATCATAAATGGAAGTGACAAATAAATGTAAGTTCTATAAAAGAAAACACGAAGGTCCATCAAAAACAGAATTAAGAGACAAGAAGTCAACTGGTAAACACTTGCAAATGATATGATATGATATTAAATGGCTATTCTCTTAATATGTAGAGACTGCTTAGAAATTGAGAAGAAAAAAAAAGAGCAACCTAAATAGAAAAAAAAAATGAACTGAGAATTATCCGAAGAAGAAAAAAATAGCCCAAACACTCCCCCCTTTTAAAATAAAAAATAGAGCTGGCAGAAAGGAAAACAAATCAAAAAGCAAACTGAGGACAGCCACAGATGTACAGGACCATGCTGGTGGTCCGTACGGCGCCACAGGTAATCTGCAGTGCGGGTGGACACGTGTTGGTGCAGACGCTTTGAAGGGCAGTTTGTAAATGTGAATGCAGACCTGTAATAATATTTACTCTTTGGTGACCCAGGAATTTCTGTAGAAGTTTACCTTAAGAAAATATTAAAATGTGTGCATCAAGACTTTCGTGAAGAATGTTTTTGTGAAGAAGCATTATTTATAGGGTGAAAATTTGAATGATACAGTAAATATAAAAAAAGGGACACTTGTTAGATAATATACATAAATGGCCATTCAAGATCATGTTTTAAAAGACTATCTGATGGCATGGAAAAGTACCTATGTGAGTTACATGAAAAAAGCAGGTTACATACTATTGTATAGAATTTTATAAAAAGAAAGCAAATCCCAATCCATAGTATTTGTGCAGATCAAAGACTAGAACACTATGTACTAAAACGTTACCAGTGTTTATCTTTAGGGAGTGAGAGCACAAGCATTGTTTACTTTGCTCTTTATTCCTTCAATATTCTACAGAATTTTCTGTAATAAAGTTGTATTATTTTTAGAATCATAGAAAACTAACAAATGTATTTAAGTCTTTGGTAAACTTTCTACCCAGACTCTGGGCCACACCCCTCGTATTTCACCAACAGCCAGTGCCATGTACACTTTCTACTCAGAGGTGTCCGCATGTACATGTTCACACTCCACCCCTGGCCTGTTCTGCACGCCCAGTCTTATGTCGCCTGCTGCCATCCCACACTCATGCCTTCAATACACGTGTGTCCTCACCCCTAGCATCCCTGCCCAGAGCTGTCTTATAAATGAACTTGCAACATAGCTGTTTAGAATTTGGAATGCATATGTGCAAAATAACTGGGTCCCTGGGTCCCTCACTGAGTTCAGCCTACTTCCTGTCCCTTCCTTCTCAGTCCTTCCAAATGGTGGAACCCAAGTCCTCATCAGACCTGAGACACATCTGAAGACATGGATGAAAACCGACTGGACAATACCGAGAATCTATTCTCATCAGATCAGTGGGAAATCTCCCTTGGAAAGGGAAGGGTCCCACATGCTTAGGACATGAAGAGCTCGAAAGGAGGGGCCTGGCTGCAGTTGGGGTCTCAAATATCACCCAAGGCCCACGTGTTTAAGGCTTGATGCCAGCCTGTGGCACTATGGGACATGCTGGAGCTTTAGGAGATGGGGCCTAGTGGAGGAAGTTAGTTCACTGAGGCCAGGCCCTTGAAGTGGATATCAGGAGCCTGGCCCTTTCCTGTCTCTCTTTTTGTTTCCCATCTGCCACGAGGTGACCATCTTGCTCTACCATGTGCTTTACCATGATGCTGTACTTTGCCACAGGCTTAAAGGCAATGGGGCAAGAGGCTATAAACTGAAATCTTGGAAACCATGAACCAAAATAAACCTTTCCTCTTTCTAAGTTGATTATCTCAGGTATCTGTCATAGTAACAGAAGGCTTATTAACATAGTCCCGGTGACTCCAGCAGCAGGAAGAGAGGACGGGGACTGAGAGCTCTGTTCTGGGGCCTGGGAGAGGATCCCAGACAGCTGACTGGGAACTCCTGAAGCCTGAGCTAATGAGGAGCTCCTGACACCACCCGTCTCTTTGAAAGACTTTATCATCAGAGGAGGAAACAGCTATGAAATCCCAAGCCAGAGAATGACTGCTTTCTCCCATCAGTTATGAAAGGAAACTTCCTAATGTCTACAGTGTTACAGTTACTAGGCTGCTACTTATTCACTCATCAAACATGTATTAGTGACCGGAATGTTCCTAGCACATTATTCCACAGCTGGGGACCTAAAGATAAAAGGGTGCTGTCCTTGTCCTTCCAGGGCCTTAGGGACCGTGTAGAAGACAGATACAAGAACTACCATCCAAGAATGCCATCCAAGGCCTTCAGGTGTGATGGAGGAGCATGCCATGCTAGGACGAGGGGCGGCAAAGGCACGCAGGTGTGCAAGGCAGAGTGGGCGTCCAGTACAGTCAAAAGCCTGATGTTGTGACAGCCTAAAATGTGTGTAGATAGGGGAAAAGGAGCAGAAGACATGGATGAAAACATTGATTGGAAAATGCCAGGGGTGGCTGCAAATGTGAAGTGACTAGAAGGTTTTTTTTTTTTTTCAGCTTTAATTGAGTTTATTGGTACATTTTAGGGATACAGTACAGTTACATTCACTGTTGGGATCTTCTACCTCTACGTGACAAGTCTTTGTGTGACTGGAAGTTTTATCCTCCATGAGTGGAGGTGTCACTGGCATAGGAACGCAGCAGTGGTAGGAAGCTCTCAGCTACCATCTGTAGGCCCCGTGACCAGTACTTCTCCTTCATGCATACACCACGGAGACTCATGCACACAAGGACCAAGAGATGTATGTGGGGCTAGTATAGCAGTACCAGGCATTTAGCCCCAAGAGGAAACTGCCCTCCCCCAAGCCTTCCAACCAGGATGGATAGCACAATGGATAAATAAATGGGACAATAGGCACAGCATCAAAGACTACATGGAAGAGAGAAGGAGTGATCTATAACCCCAACTATGTGGATGAAATTCATAAATGCAAAATCCTGTGAATAGAAGCAACGTGAGGACAGGACTCCATACAAAGGGTAAAGGGGCAGTGCTAATCCTGCCGCTGAAGTCAGGTGGGGGTGTTTTCCTGGTGGGGGTGGGGAGTGGCTGGAAGGGGCACCAGCTGGCTTTCCAGGGTGTTATAAAGTTCCCTGTCCCCTGCTCTGGGTGCTGCCACCTGAGTGTGTTGCACACACTGTATTGCATGTGAAGTGGTGGCCAAGAGGATGGTGAGGAGTGGCTCAAGTCTCTGCCTGCCCTAGGGTAGAGAATTCTGGCCTCACTAGTGAGGAGCCAAGCCCCCACTACATGGAGGGTAATTCACAAAGAAAGGAGAGAGGTACAAGAGGCAGTGACACAATTACTGAGTCATTTTAGGGCAGCTCTCCTGGTGGCCCAAAGCTCACCCAGCTGCTGGTGCTGATGATGAGCTGTTGGTGGAGGAAGAAGCCGGCCTCCTCCTGCCCCCGACCTGAGCCCATCTGTGACAGTGCTCACGGCCCTTGGTGGGCTGTCATCCTCACTAGACTGGTAGCCACTCAGTCTGCACCCGCTCCCACCCCTAGAACAGGTGTGTTCTGGAGAAGTTACTTGGCAGGGCCTTGCGCACGTGTGGCTGGAGATCAAGAAGAAGCAGGGACATTATATGGGATAGCTTCTCTTTCCTCCCTGTGGGGACCTCCAAGTACTTCGTGTAAGGGACAAAGCTAACCCTCTACACTGTGCCTTTGCTGAGGCTGCCCCTGTGCCCCCAGGTTGGGGCTGATCCTCAGATTCTGTCTTCTCCCCAAGCTTTCACCCAAGAGGTGCCTGTGCTCTCTCTGCTGTGCCCCATTTTTCCTCCTCCCATAGCTGGCTCTTCGCTGAGGCAATCACTCAGGGCAGAGCTCCAGCAGCATGTCCAAGCCCAGCTTACCCTGATCAAAGGTCAGTTGGTCCCCAGTCACCATCCCTGGGGCCTGCTAGGAGGTTCCATAATCAGCCAGACCAGAAGGGCTGAGATCGGCCTTCCTGTTTCCCTGCCCTCTTGGTTATGATCTCTTGGTCACTCTTCAGAAAGAGCCTCCAAGGCTTGTGACAATGATGCAGCCTCGAGCAGAGGGCTGACCCAAAATGGACAGTAGGTAAGACTTCAGCCACTCTGGGGTGACAGTGCCCATTCTGAACTACGATTCCATCTAGAAGTGCAGATGCCGGCAACCCCAGCGTTTTGTCTGGAAGCCAGTGGATCCTGTGTTTTCTCTATAGAACTTTTTCTTTGTTCCCCATCATTTCTAGAATCCCACTTACCGGCTGGCCTGACCCAGGACTCGAGCAGAAGATGGTGTACTTGCGGATCACGCCATTGGGCTTGGTGGGAGGGAGCCAAGACACCACCACACTACTAGCAGATGAAGGGACGGCTTTGATGCCAGCAGGGGGACCTGGAACTGAGCATGGAGAAAGCCTGGTCAGTTTAGAGAAAGGAGGAACACAGGAGCACCAGAAGCCCAGGGAGCTTCCTGAAGGTGGCCTCTCTGAGCTATGGTTCAAAGGGGGTAGGTTTCCAAAGGCAAACAGCTGGGGGAGAATGGTGATCATCTGGGGCCTGTACCAAAGTTGCTGAAATGCAGTTCCTGGGAGTGGCCAGTTTTCAGAACTGGTTTTGGTTTTTGCTTGTCAGCCTGATAGTCTTATCTTTGGTTGGAGAATTTAGTAAATTTATTTTTAATGAAATTACTGGTATATTTGGACTTAAATATACCACTTTACCAAATATTTCTGGTTTTTTTCTAGTCTGTTGTTTTTCCTCCTCTAGTGCCCCTTTTTCAGATTATTTTAAAAGTTTCATTTTGAGCCAGGTGTTGTGGTGCACACCTTTAATCTCAGCACTTGGGAGGCTGAGACAGGAGGATCACTATGAGTTTGAGACCAGCCTGAGCTACATAGTAAGTCCCAGGTCAGTCTCAACTACATAGTGAGACTCTGTCTCAAAAAAAAAAATTCATTTTTCTCCTTCTATTAACTTGACTATTATTTAACCTTACATTTTTTTCATTAATTTTATTGGTAGAGTCCAGTTACATTAATCATTGGGTTCTTGTACCTTTACATGATGTTTCTTGGTTCTTGTTTTTTCCCCATTCCCCTGCCCTCCCTTCACCCTCTCCACCCTTCCCAATTTACAAAGACTGTTTCCATTTTTCCTTTTCTCATATTTTTTCTTTTCCCTTCTTTCCTTTCCCCTACTCTTCCCACTTCCCCTACTCCTTTAGACCTTTTCTTCCTATTTTACATTATCAATTATTCAATTTAAGCCTTATTTACACTTTTAATTTTTTCACACCAGAGAAACTATTCAGTATTTACACGTTTGTCCTACTTATTTCACTTGAGTATGGCCTCAATGTGCATCTATTTATCTATAAATGTCTCTAGTTTCTTGTTCTTTATGGCTGAGTAGTTTTCCATTTTATAGAAAAACTACATCTTTGTCCAGTCTTCAGTTGATGGTCAACTGGGCTGTTTCCAAGCTTTAGCTATTACAAACTGGGCTGCTATAAACATGGGTGAGCATACATCACTGTGATGTGATTCTTTTAATTCTTTTGGAAAAATACCCAGCAGAGGGATGGCTGGGTCAAATGGGACCTCTAATTCTTGTTGTTTGAGGTATCTCCATATTGATTTCCATAGTGGTTGCACCAGTCTGCATTCCCACCAACAATGGAGAAGGGTTCCTTTCTCCCCACAACCCCACCAGCATTTGTTATTGTGTGATTTTTTTTATAATGGTACCAGGGATCAAACTCAGGTCCTTGTGCTTGTGAGGCAGTCGGTGGAAGCACTGAGCTAAATCCCCGGCCCAGATGACCATTTTTGAATTGGGTCTTTATATTTGGGAGGTCTGATTTTTTTGAGTTCTTCATATATTCTAGATACTAGACCTTTGAGGAACAGCTGATAAAAGTTTTTCCTCACATTGTAGGTAATGGTACCAGGGATCAAACTCAGGTCCTTGTGCTTGTGAGGCAGTCGGTGGAAGCACTGAGCTAAATCCCCGGCCCAGATGACCATTTTTGAATTGGGTCTTTATATTTGGGAGGTCTGATTTTTTTGA
Organism: Fukomys damarensis; assembly: GCF_012274545.1. NCBI lineage: Eukaryota > Metazoa > Chordata > Mammalia > Rodentia > Bathyergidae > Fukomys > Fukomys damarensis. Next base: position 65,338,433 of record NW_022900928.1, read on the forward strand.
GTTCTTCATATATTCTAGATACTAGACCTTTGAGGAACAGCTGATAAAAGTTTTTCCTCACATTGTAGGTTGTCTCTTAGCTCTCTTGGTGGTTTCTTTTGCAGTACAGAAGCTATTTATTTATTTATTTATGTTACTAGGGATGGAACTTAGGCCCTTGTGCTTGTGAGGCAGGCGGTAGAACCATTGAGCCAAATCCCTGGCCCCAGAAGCTTTTTGATAAGATGAGATCCCCGTTGTTGCTTCTTTGTTCCAGTTTGTTGATTCTAGTTCCCGTGCTACTGAGGATTTGTTCATAAAGTCTTTTCCAATGCCCATGTTTTCGAGAGTTCTACCTAACTTACTTTCCAGCATGTTTAGTGTTTCTGTTTTAATGTTTAGGTCTTTAATCCACTTGGATTTTAGTTTGGTGCATGGTGAAAGATAAGGGTCTAGTTTTAATCTTTGGCAGGTTGAAATCCAGTTTTTCCAACACCATTTATTAAAGAGGCTATCTTTCCTCCAGTGAGGATGCTTGGCTCCTTGTTTTCTGGCTTCCATTGTTTCTGACGTTAGCTGATAATCTTAATCTTATTTTCAGTCTTCCTCCCTGTGATTGCTTTTAAGGCCTCTCCTTTCCTCTCCCCTCCCCTCCCCTTTCTTCTCTCTGTTCCTTCTTCTCCCCTTTCTCTTCCTTCTCCTCTTCTTTCTTCTTCCTCTTCCTCCACCTCTTCTCCTCCTCTCCTTTGCACCCTCCTCCCTTCCCCCTCTTTTTCACCTCCTCCTCCTTCCTCCTCCTCTCTCTCTCCTTCCCTCCCTCCAGTTTTAATGTAATATGCTTAGGGATAGATTTCTTTAATCTGTTGTCTTCAGAGCTTGCAGAACTCCTTGAGTTTTTGCTTTCATATCTTTTGTCTATTTTACTACGTTTTCAGAAATTTTATCTTCTGCTCCATTCACTTTTGCTCTCCTGTGAGGTTTCTTTTCACTGACTCCTCTGTGTACTGGATACTCAGAATGGCGTGTGCAGCGGCACTGGCACCCCCTGGGAACATGTTAGAAATGCAAAATCTCAGCTTCCACACTACACCTGTGAGCTGGAATCGAATTTTAACATGATTCTGGGTGATTTGGATACATATTCTAGATGAAGGTTCACTTCTCCATGTCTCTTACCTGCTCTTACCTTTCCCGTTCATTTGTCTTTAAGTGCTCACCTGGGTATTTTCCTGTAATCTATGTTCCATTTCATAGGTTATCTCTTCAGCACTGTCCAATGCATTATTAAACTCGTCTACTGGGTTCTAACTTTGAGCTATTGTTAGTTTTTATTTTCCATTTCCATTTGACAGTTTCTCTGAAAATTATAATCTTTCTAAGCCTAATTGTCTTTTTAACTTTATTTTTTATAAGTACATATTTATCACGTTTTTTTTTTTTTTTTTTTGGTACCAGGGATCGAACTCAGGACCTTGGGCTTGCAAGGCAGGCTGTGGAACCATGAGCTAAATCCCTGGCCCATTGTCACATCACTGGTCATGATCATCACAGGGAATTTGTACCTGTACCTAACATATCTTAATTCTCTTTCTTTCCCATTCCCTTCCCCCTCTTCAGCCCTTTTCCCCCTCCCAAGTTACACAAGTTTTGTCTCCATTTTTTCCTTCTGTTTTCTTTTTTTCTTTTGCTTTTCTTTCCTCTCCATTCCTCCTCCTTTGTTCCCCTTCCCATTTGAACATGTTCTTTCTACTTCCCAATATTTACCCTCTGTTCAGCATAATTGTTTTTTTTTCAGCTTTAATTGAGTTTATTGGTATATTTTAGGGATGCAGTACAGTTACATTCATTGTTGGGATCTTGTACCTCTACATGACAAGTCTTGATTCTCATTTTTTCCCCTTACCTCTGCTCTCCCTTCACCCCTTCCTCCTCTCCCCATCTACAAACACTTTATTTTCATCTTTTCATTCTCTCACATTTTTTTCTTTTCCCTTTTTACTCTTCCCCTACCCATCCCACCTTCCCTACACCTTTAGCTCCTTTCTTCCCATTTCTAAATGTCAGTAATCTTATTAGAAGCTTATGCATTGTTACAGATTATTTACACCAGTGAAACTATTCGGTATTTACACATGTGTGACTTATTTATTTCACTTAGGAGTATATCTTCAATATGTATCCATTTTCCTATGAATGAATCTATTTTCTCATTCTTTATGGCTGAGTAATATTCCATTTTATAGAAAAACCACAACTTCTTTTAAAGAGTTTGATAATTTCACATTTGGAGCCCTTGTGGATCTGTTTTTTTAATCTTTTTTTCTCCCCTGAATTTTGTTCACGTCATCCCTATTATCTTTTTTTCTATGCTAGGCGCAGGATTTGCCAAATTCTTTGTAGAAATAACCTAAGACCGATGATGCCTTTGTGAAGAGTGGACTTGTGTTTGCTTCTGACAGCCGAGGCATCCCAGGTCCCAGCAATCTGGGTTGTCTCAGTTAGTTTGGGACTGAGATGCTTCCAGCTGAGCTGTGTACTTTGGTCCACTTCTACCGCTGCGGTGAAAGTGTGGTCTGTTCTTCATGGTCTCAGGTCAAAGTGTGGGGTGCTCACAGATGATACAAGTGCGTGGCAGGCCCTGTCCCCGGTGCATGCGCTTCTAGAGCTGCTCTCAGCCACGGCTCCAGATTCAGCAGATGTCCCCCGGAGAAAGGGCTGTTATGCATGTCAGGTTCACCTCCTGGGCCTCTATTTTCCTTTGGATCCTGGCCCAGTAGTTCCCTCTCTTGCCAGCTCTCAGATACCTTCACGGAGGTGTTTGGAAACATATTTCATCAGATGTCCTAGCTGTCTTCAGCAGGTGTGAGCCACACAGCCTGCTATTCCTAGAGGTGCAGCACCACTTGCCTTTGTCCTCACAGCTGCTGCCCTGGCACAGAGCTTCCTCCTCTGCCTCCATCAGTAGCCCCTCCTCCCCTACCCACTGCCTGTGTCCAACAAGGATTACCTTCCTAAAACATGGGCTAGTCATGCTTCTTACTCAGTTAAAGGTTTCTGAAGTGTGGTGTTGTTTGGCAGTGAACCCATGTGGAGGTTCACGCTCTGGCCTTGACCACAATAGAAGTTCAATGGCCCACCTGTAGAGGACAGAAAGGTGACTGGGTCATGTCGCCTCCAGGATTGGATGGGACCAGGCTCTGGGCACCGTCTTTGCTCAAAACAAGAGCAGGTGGCTCTGCCCAGAGCTGTTCTGGGAAGCTGTGATGGGGCATTAATGACAGGAAAAGTAGGGCAGACAGGTTGTTAAGTGTTGAATTGCTCAGAGCTTAAAGATAGTGGAGGGGCTAAGGCAGGGCAGGGAGATTCAGCCAGGCTGGGGACTGATCTGGCCCCTGAGCTCTGGGCTGCAAATGCAAATTCTTCCCATCACTCCTAGCCTGAGTTCTTTTTTTTTTTTTGGTACCCGGGATCGAACTTGGGACCTTGAGCTTGTGAGGTAGGTGGTGGAACCACTGAACTAAATCCCTGGACTCTGAGTTCTTCTTCAATACCATATTCCTTGAAGAAACTAAGGTTGAGTAAGAAGGAAGCCAGGATGCTAATGATGGCTACTTTCTAAGTGCCCTCTTCACAACAATTCTAAGAATATAGCACCTGGCTCAGAGCACTATGAAACATCTAAGGGTCTAATGTGTTGGTATATGCTGTAACCATAGTACGAGGGAGCCTGAGGCAGGAAGATCTCAAGTTTAAGTTCAGCCTAGATGACATGTGAGACCCTATCTCAAAAAGAAAGAAAGAAAGAAAAAGAAGTGATGGAGGTGTGGGAGTGGGTGGGGTGGGGAAGAAAGTGGACCCGGAAGCAGGAGCCCAGAGGTACATGACAGTTCCACACAGCACCCCGTTTGAATGGAGCCCCTGAAAGTGTGCAGCTCTGGGTGCTAGTCTGAAGTCGGCTCTTCTCCAGTCCCTTTCCTTCTTGGGCTGAGTCAGCTCTTAATTTCCTTTCCCCTGCCCTTCCTTTGTCCTTCTCCCCTGAGTTTGGTCCCTTCACTCTGGTTTTCCTCTAGCTCTGCACTGATGAGCAAGGACTTTGAGACCATAGTTCTGTTTGGAGGCACATCTCATTCCCTTCCTCGAGGGTCCAGGAGTATCCTGGAGTGATGCGCAAGTCCCCAGCCCAGGGTGTGCTGGGCTCCCTACACTGACCTCAACCTCTGTGTCTAGAAGGAATCAGGATCAACCTTGAGGAGCAGTAGGTGCCATAGGAGTGGGGGAGAGAATTTCATTGGCCAGTGAGTGACTCAGTGCTTCAGAGGGCAGGGGCAGGGGAGGGAAATAGTGGACTGGATCCTTATGCATCACTCCCAAGGCATTTCAGCATGACCCATGATCAGCGGTGTCCTCCCCAAAGCTGGACCTGAGTCCTCCAAGCCACATGACCGTGGCTCAAAGGGGCAGGAGAAAGGGTGGTGCTTCGTCTTGTCTTGCCCTGGGGTGGAGCTGGGCTGAGCAGCGGGGTGGCTGCAGGCTGGACTCACCATCCTCCTTGGTCTGGATGTAGAGCACGCTGCTGCGCACGCCGTCCCCGGCCTGGGTGTAGGCCAGCACCTGCACGCTGTAGTTGGTGAACTTCTCCATGCCTCGCAGCTCCACCCGCTCCCGCGTCGTGGTGATGTTCTGCATCTCGCCCCACTCTGTGGAGACCCTGTCCCTGAGTGCGGCGGCTCGGCCCTGCCGCCACTGTTGCCCTCTGTCAGCCTGGGCTCCAACCTTGAGAACTAGAGATGCCTCCACCTCAAGGTCCCTGGGAGGAGATCTGGGCCACTGTCCCCAAACTGTGTCTCTCCCTGTGTCCCAAACAGGCCCAAACACTGGCCCCTAGCTGACTTTGTACCAACTTCAACTTGGCAGTTGCTCTACCTTTCTCCAGCTCCTCAGTTGTCCCTGAGGCGTGTCTCTTCCTGCCACACACCTCCCTCCCCGGGTGAGGGACCCTGCATGGCCTGCCCCCAGCATCTGTTCTTCCTGCTGCTCGGCTACTCCATGGGCTGTCAGCTCTTGCTGGGCAGTGTGTCCACCTGCAGGTGACGCATGGCAGGCTGAGCCGCCTCCCTGGCCTCTGAGGCCCCTGGCTGTTCAGTGAGGATAAGGGACTATGTGGCCATCTGCTTTTCCCTCACTGTTGAGGGCACAGCCAGCCATGCCCTGCTGAGAACCCGAACAGAGAACCTGGGGGAAGCTGATGGGGCTGATGGCCTCAGCCAGGAAGGCTCAGTGAGGACCCATCCTCTTTGTTCTAACGAGGAACTTCCTGAAGACCCCAAAAAAAGCTTAAGGAGAGAGTAACATGGGAGGGCAAGGGCCATGGGAGAAGAGACAGCTTCTGAGCCTCCCATTGCCTCTCACAGCCCTTCCAGAAAGACTGGCTGAGGACAGGCCTTGCAGAGATGAACAACTGCAGACGGACTCCTGGCACCTTGCGGTGACCTAGGGCAGGGCCTGGCCAGGGGAGGGCAGAGTTCACCAGGGCCCAGAGGTGAGAATGCTAAGCCTGCATGAGGGGACTCCAGTCAGTGCAGGAGGGAGCTCAGAGGCCTTGGCATAGGCAGCAGGGAAGACCCTGCGTCCTTCTCTTCCTTTTTGGAGGACCCGGGAATCCAGCTCATGCTGTCACCGAAGAGCAGGGCACAGGGGCAAAAGGCTCATGTCTTGGGAAGACAAACTCATTTCCCCCGCTTGAGCTCAGCTGAGATGTGTAAGGGCGTCAGTAGACATTTGGATAGTTTGGGATGCTGAGTCGCTGGCTCCCTTTGCTCCCCTGCACTCCACCTGCACTCCTCGGGGCACTCACCTGCACCTGCCCTTCTGCATCCCTTTCTGCCTGCCTGACTCCAGCTGGGTGTGGCCAAGGGCAGGCTTCCCAAGGTGCCTGTAACCTGGCTCCTGCTCACCCTGCCAGGCCCAGGTGGTGCCGGCATCAGCTTGTGCCAGCCTCGGCTGCCCACCCTCCTTCGCACCCATCATGAAACTCTCCAGTTGCCCCATTTGAGCATACCAGCTGCTCCTGTGGGACAGGACTGATTCGGTCTTGAAAGCCTAATATTGGTATGTTCAGTTAGAAAAGCAAACGTGCTCCAAATAACACCCACATATACTGGGAGCAGCTGGATGTCTCCTTCTACCCCTAGAGAGAGAGAGGTGGCCATGCACACTACCATCCACCCTGTGCCAGCTCTGGCCCTGGAGAAGTGGATCCTGAACAGTTCCTTCACTTTCTCTTGGCCTCCTCACCACTGACCTCCTTGCGGCCTCCTGCTCCACTTGACATGCATGGGAAGATGTTCAGCTCTAAGCCTGGGAGCAGCGTCTGTCACCGTGAGACCCACCGTCAGTCCCAGCAGACTACTCACCCCCATCCACGTAGAGTGACCAGAAGATGACCCGATAGCCTTTGAGGACGCCATTGAGGGTGCTGCGAGGGGGCTCTGACCAGGAGATGACAGCTACATCAGAAGTGATGGACAGGGCCCGGACGTTCTCAGGGGGCTGGCTGGGCACTGCACGGGATGGGGGAGAACCAAGTCAGGCAGCGATGTGAGTGACAGCACAATATACACATTCTGGGTTGGGCCCTGGGTTAGACAAGTGGAAGGACCCGGTGACTGTGAGCCTGGAGGCTGGGCCACGCACGAGTCTTCTTTCCTGGAGATGAGCATAGACAGAAAGCTTTAGAGATGTGGCTCTTGCTCCCTGGGCAGCATTTCCTGGTTCTTGTTAGATGTGGGGGAAGGGGAGGAACTCCAGGTATAACCCCTGGGAATTCACCCCTACACCACCACAGCCAGGTCATCCACCTCTGCTTATGGGAGCAAAGCCTGGGAGCTCACATTGGCCCTGGACACATCTGTATTTTAATATCTCATCTGATGGCTGCCAAAGCCTCTGTGTGCACTGATGAGGGATCCGAGCCAAGGTCTGGCCCTGGGGATGCCTGTCCCAAGTTTCAGTCCAGGGAGTCTTAACTAGTCTTGGTTTGAGGGAGAGGAGCTATCACAGAGGCCTCTAGGACTCCCGAGACAGTTACCCTCTGTCTTGTCCCTGTACATGAACATGCCAACATGATCTGAGGCCAACTCAGGTGGCCCACCTGACCTAATCCCCTCTCTCCAAGAGCTCCTGCTGTATTTCACCTTGGTTCCCTCATCCTGCATTGGCCCAGGTGCAGCCTGCCTTTCTGAGATGACAGATTGTAGCAGCAACAGGCCTCAGGCCCCATCTTGGCTAAAGGAGAACTTTGGTGGCACTTCCTGCTGGCTTTTGAGGAGCTAGGGACAAAGGGAAAGAGACAGTCTGCTGCACTGTTGAATGGGAGAAAGGAGGCACAGGCTGGAGGGAAGGTAATTAGATCCCATTGCCCCACAAGAGGCAACTCTAATTTTTATGAGCATTTAAATGATAATACATCATCCTAACGATCCTCTTTGAGAATGATTATTGTTTCATATTACTTAGGTGTAAAAATATAAGCACCATGTAATTAGGGACCCAGTGTAATAAACTAATACAGATCGCCCGTTTGAACAAAATGAAGGTAATATAATTATGGAAAAGACACTCTTGCTAAGGCAGGGGCCCTTGAATACCCCAGGAGGAGTGCTAATATTGCTAGGAAACGATCAGGATCTGACAGGCTAACAAGGGCCTTAATTAAGTATGAAAAACTGCTGAGCAAATGCTACTGGAAACTTTCTTTCCCCTTTCCTTCTTTGTTTTGAAAAGGGCTCTGAAGCCCATGCTGATTGCTCTCCTGCTGGAAATTCTAGGGGCCACATTGGCCAGGGAGGTGGTGTTGATGGAGGCTGTGTTCTGGCCCACCTAGGGGATGAGACCTCTGGGTTAGACTGGGTGGCACGGCCTAGGCCAGGGCTAGCTGTTTCTTGGACAGTCCATTCTGGAGCATGTTGTGTCCACATCTCTCATCCCTGCCTCCAACCTTGCTTCCAAACACAAAGAGAATAGGACACAGTGGAGCAGGAAGAGTAAGGGACCAGGCTGTGTCCTGGATTCGGATCCTGGCTCTGTTAGTTACTAGATGGGTCATTCTGGACAGGTCACTTAACCTCTGTGAGCCTTGGCTGCCCTTTGTGGATAAGGACCCAGCTGTGGTTCTCAAAGCTCCCTGGACCCACAGCAACATCAGTCTTCTGAAGGCAATGTAGTAGAATTGCAAGTTCTTGGCAAGTCCTCAGACCTGCAGCAGAGCTCTGGACTGGGCCCAGCCCTCCAAGGGTGTTCTGAAGAGACTCAGGCTTGAGAACCACACTGTTAAGGAACTGCTTGGATTAATACCACTGCTGTGAAGAGGTGGCAAGCTGATGTCCCTAATGTAGCCAGGCCTGTGGCCAGTATCTCCAGGTGTCCATGTAGCTCTCTCCACATCTCTGCACGTCTTTCTCCTCTTTTGTGGTCTCCCTTTTTCTCTGGGGCTACTGAAGTCAGCCCCACTCCAAAGCCCAGCTTGTGCCTCAGAGCCACGAGATGAGAATCTCTGCGGTCCAGGTGTGAGCATCACTCTGTTGTAAGCTCCCCAACAATTTTAATGTATAGCCAAAGTCAGGGACTCTCAGGTGCTTCTGACCTCATACATATTCCCTCCTGGGAGCTGTATTTCCAAGGGGGAGAGGGCAGGAGAGGGTGCTGCTTAACTACAGGAATGGCTCTCAAGTGATTTTATTTGGATACGCAAAGTGGGGATGGCATCATGCCCTCCAAGTGTCAGCCTTTCCTCTGTCAGGTGTGGGTTAGCAGCCCCAGGCTCCAGGCAGGTTTTATTTTCAGACTCCAGTTTGGGGTTGTGGTATCAACAAGAAAGCTTTGAAGAAGACTCTCTTCTTTTTCTGCTTTCTGTGGGGCTTTGACAAGCTTGGTCCCATCTCTGGGAGCATCAAGGACACATCTCCTATTTTGACCTGGTGCAGGCTCAGGTAACAGCTGAATAGTTACTCTGTGCTTAGCAGGAATATTTCTGTTTCCTCCTGATCTTCTCCCTCTGGAGAAACGGAGCCCCTTAATTTACTAATCAGAGTGTGGAGTTCTCTCCAGTCATCAGAAATTAAGTTTTTAAAATTGGGCTCTAAATCCTCTGCCACATGGGTGATGGGATTTAACTCTATAGTCTCATCTCTGGCCCCTCAAACAGATGACAGATTCTAGCCTAGAAGTACAAGGTTCATGGACTTTTGCGCTTTCCCCAAGAAGCTGTAAAGGAGGAGAAACAGGACCCAGGATGTGGAGGGAGGAGCTTTGTCAGAGAGAAGGAATAGTGGGTAATAGAAGAAGGGAGATGCACAGAGGGAGAGACAGGAATATGGACAAGAGCTCGGACGGCCCGGCAGGTACACAGGTAGACTAAGGGGCAGAGAATCAGCAAGCGAAGAAGGAGCCACTCAAACAGGCTGGGAGGCCTGGAAGGCTGAATAGACCAGGCCCCCTTCAAGGAGCCATGAGCAAGAAAAGATGAGAGGATCCAGGGAGTTGGTGTCATTCACAAGACCAAGTTGTGCCCAGGAACAAGTGGAAGGACACACATGCCCTCACTGGGAGCCCTGTCTGTGTCCGAAACAGTGTTTGTGACCACCCCCGCTCTCACCCTAAGGTGGCCCTCACCGTCCTCCAGGGTGGTGGCATTGATCTCGCTGGAGGAGGGCCCTGTCCCAGCCCGATTGAAGGCCTGGACCACCACCCCATACTGGGCGAATTTCTTGAGGTTGTCCAGGGTGTAGACCTCGCTGTCACCAGTGGCCTTCATCTCCACGATGCTGTACTGTCCATTGCTTCCAGGGCTGTTCTCTCTGTAGCCGATCTGGTAGCCCCGGATGACACCGTTCTGCAGCTCTTTCTTCGGTGCCTGTGATTATAGGGGAGGGCCAGGGACAAAGACACACAGTGACATTCTGAAAGAATGCTGTAAAAACCAAAGTCAGGTCATGTTGTCCCTGACACCCACTACTTCTCAGACTGTTTTCTCTGTCTCTCTCTTGCCTTCTGTGCTGCAGCAGACTGATCTTTGCTGCTCACACCAGGCTCACCCCCATTGTGGGAGATGCTCCTCACTTGAAAACCTATGGTGGCCCCCTGCCCTCTAAAATGTTTCTTCTTCATGGTGACATGAGCTCCTTACTGCTCCTACAGCACTCTGATTCTCTTCCCGCTTTATTTTCCTACATGAATTAATCTGACGTGCTATAGATTTTACTTAGGTGTTTGTCTGCCCTACCAGGGTGTAAGTGCCATGAGGACAAAGAGTATTGTCTGTTTTGCTTAATGTTGGATCTCACACATATTTACTGGGACTAACACATATTTATTGAATGAAAGAATGAATGAAAACGAATAAATGAATGAATGAATAGGAATAGTATGTGGCATGGCTCAGGGGTGTGGGAGAGTCAGAAACCAAAGGCAAAAGCGATCTGATGGAGAGGAAAGTGAGCAATGTGTCCTGAGATCCCACTTCACACCCACTAGGATGGTCATTATAGAAACCAACCAAATAATCAACCAAGAAACAATGCAAGCACTGGAGAGGATATGGAGAGGTTAAAATGCTTGTACATTGCTGGTGTAAATGTCAAATGGTGCAGCCAGTGTGGAAGTCCGTTTGGTGGTCCTTCAGGAGGTTAGACATGGAGTTTACCATATGATCATGGAGTCCTACTTCTGGGTATAAACCGCAGAAAATTCAAAGCAGGGTGCCCATCCCTGTACACTCATGTTCAAGCAGCATTATTCACAATAGCCAAAGAGCAGAAGCCACCTAAGTCTCCACAGGAAGACAAACGGACAAACTTACGTGATGTACACATACAATGCAATATCATTAAAGGAAGGACTTTGGACACACGATACAATATAGATGGATATTAAAGTCATCATGCTAAGTGACACAGACTAGTCACAAAAGGACAAATGCCATATGGTCCCACTTACAGAGGTATTCAGAACTGGCATATTCACAGAGACAGAAAACAGATTTCCAGCGGGTGGGAGGAGGGGATAAGGGAATTCCTGTTAAACAGGTACAGGGCTTCAGCCTGGGGATGATGAACAAGTTCTGGCAACACCTAGTGGTCAATGATCCATACTCTTAACTTTTTTCTTTTTGGTACTGGGGATCGAACTCTGGTCCTTGTGTCTGTGAGGCAGGTGGCAGAACTCAAGCTTGGTCCCATCTCTGGGAGCATCAAGGACACATCTCCTATTTTGACCTGGTGCAGGCTCAGGTAACAGCTGAATAGTTACTCTGTGCTTAGCAGGAATATTTCTGTTTCCTCCTGATCTTCTCCCTCTGGAGAAACGGAGCCCCTTAATTTACTAATCAGAGTGTGGAGTTCTCTCCAGTCATCAGAAATTAAGTTTTTAAAATTGGGCTCTAAATCCTCTGCCACATGGGTGATGGGATTTAACTCTATAGTCTCATCTCTGGCCCCTCAAACAGATGACAGATTCTAGCCTAGAAGTACAAGGTTCATGGACTTTTGCGCTTTCCCCAAGAAGCTGTAAAGGAGGAGAAACAGGACCCAGGATGTGGAGGGAGGAGCTTTGTCAGAGAGAAGGAATAGTGGGTAATAGAAGAAGGGAGATGCACAGAGGGAGAGACAGGAATATGGACAAGAGCTCGGACGGCCCGGCAGGTACACAGGTAGACTAAGGGGCAGAGAATCAGCAAGCGAAGAAGGAGCCACTCAAACAGGCTGGGAGGCCTGGAAGGCTGAATAGACCAGGCCCCCTTCAAGGAGCCATGAGCAAGAAAAGATGAGAGGATCCAGGGAGTTGGTGTCATTCACAAGACCAAGTTGTGCCCAGGAACAAGTGGAAGGACACACATGCCCTCACTGGGAGCCCTGTCTGTGTCCGAAACAGTGTTTGTGACCACCCCCGCTCTCACCCTAAGGTGGCCCTCACCGTCCTCCAGGGTGGTGGCATTGATCTCGCTGGAGGAGGGCCCTGTCCCAGCCCGATTGAAGGCCTGGACCACCACCCCATACTGGGCGAATTTCTTGAGGTTGTCCAGGGTGTAGACCTCGCTGTCACCAGTGGCCTTCATCTCCACGATGCTGTACTGTCCATTGCTTCCAGGGCTGTTCTCTCTGTAGCCGATCTGGTAGCCCCGGATGACACCGTTCTGCAGCTCTTTCTTCGGTGCCTGTGATTACAGGGGAGGGCCAGGGACAAAGACACACAGTGACATTCTGAAAGAATGCTGTAAAAACCAAAGTCAGGTCATGTTGTTCCTGACACCCACTACTTCTCAGACTGTTTTCTCTGTCTCTCTCTTGCCTTCTGTGCTGCAGCAGACTGATCTTTGCTGCTCACACCAGGCTCACCCCCATTGTGGGAGATGCTCCTCACTTGAAAACCTATGGTGGCCCCCTGCCCTCTAAAATGTTTCTTCTTCATGGTGACATGAGCTCCTTACTGCTCCTACAGCACTCTGATTCTCTTCCCGCTTTATTTTCCTACATGAATTAATCTGACGTGCTATAGATTTTACTTAGGTGTTTGTCTGCCCTACCAGGGTGTAAGTGCCATGAGGACAAAGAGTATTGTCTGTTTTGCTTAATGTTGGATCTCACACATATTTACTGGGACTAACACATATTTATTGAATGAAAGAATGAATGAAAACGAATAAATGAATGAATGAATAGGAATAGTATGTGGCATGGCTCAGGGGTGTGGGAGAGTCAGAAACCAAAGGCAAAAGCGATCTGATGGAGAGGAAAGTGAGCAATGTGTCCTGAGATCCCACTTCACACCCACTAGGATGGTCATTATAGAAACCAACCAAATAATCAACCAAGAAACAATGCAAGCACTGGAGAGGATATGGAGAGGTTAAAATGCTTGTACATTGCTGGTGTAAATGTCAAATGGTGCAGCCAGTGTGGAAGTCCGTTTGGTGGTCCTTCAGGAGGTTAGACATGGAGTTTACCATATGATCATGGAGTCCTACTTCTGGGTATAAACCGCAGAAAATTCAAAGCAGGGTGCCCATCCCTGTACACTCATGTTCAAGCAGCATTATTCACAATAGCCAAAGAGCAGAAGCCACCTAAGTCTCCACAGGAAGACAAACGGACAAACTTACGTGATGTACACATACAATGCAATATCATTAAAGGAAGGACTTTGGACACACGATACAATATAGATGGATATTAAAGTCATCATGCTAAGTGACACAGACTAGTCACAAAAGGACAAATGCCATATGGTCCCACTTACAGAGGTATTCAGAACTGGCATATTCACAGAGACAGAAAACAGATTTCCAGCGGGTGGGAGGAGGGGACAAGGGAATTCCTGTTAAACAGGTACAGGGCTTCAGCCTGGGGATGATGAACAAGTTCTGGCAACACCTAGTGGTCAATGATCCATACTCTTAACTTTTTTCTTTTTGGTACTGGGGATCGAACTCTGGTCCTTGTGTCTGTGAGGCAGGTGGCAGAACCACTGAGCTAAATCCCTGGCCCTGATCTATACTCTTAAATGTATTTAAAGTCGTAAATCTTATATGTATTTTACTCCGACTAGAAACAAACATACAAAAACAAACAAAAAACACTCCCTAGAAGAGAGCGCTGATCTTCACTGGGTGCAGGCCCCACTAGAAGGCTAGAGCTGTGTGGCTCAAGGCACAGTGGCCACCTGGGTGTTCTGAGGCTGAGGCCTGCAGCCAGGCCCTGATGATGGGGCAGAGAGGACACAGATGTGGAGGTCAGAGGAACCTGGGGGAGTGGAGGACTGATAACCACCCCCAAGGCCGGGCGAACAGAGAAAATTCCACCAACGGCGGTCGGGCTGGGAAAACATTCTCACCCAGCCTTGAACCCTGATACAAAAACAGCCAACCACAACCCCACACACAGAAACACTGCAAAAGAAAACATCAACACATAAGCATTCACCAACACACACACACATACACATGCACACACACAGGCACACACACAAATGCCAATGTGTTTACTTAGGTTCACACACTGGCCCACAGATAGACACATTTAAACTTCCAAGTAGAAACTGCCTCCTTTAGTGACTGGGCTGCCCGTCTATAAATTGAGGCAGAACAGCCACTCCAGTGCATATAAAAACAGCTTGCATCAGGGTTTTAAAGACAATGAAATTAATTTAAAAGTCCACCTTTTATTGTACTAAAAAACAGTGAGATCAAGAACAATTAAGTTAGTAAAACAGTTCCATTGCTTTTTTTAAATTCAATGAATGTTTAAATGAACTGCATTTTAAACTCACTGTTAACTCAATAAGATGAAGTTTTTAATTTAACATAATTGTTTTGAACTCACTAAATAGGTGTGTGCTTTTAATTGACTTGACTTTTTGTTATTGCCTAAATGATGTTTCTCTCTGCACTTGGGCAGTCCTGTGTGCTAGTCTGTGAGGGGAAAATGCCTGCATTTGAGTCTTACATCTGCACATGCAGTCTTACATGGGCACACACGCACACACACATTTGTCAGAGACACAAACGCATTTTCAAAAGCCTGACAATCTCGTCTGCACTCTAACACATACTCTCATATTGCATGCACCCACATGCACACAGTATGGTACTATAAACACCATTACACAATGATGTGCATGCCCAATATCCAGGCCTTTTGTGCCATGACATATACCTGTATGCATGACCACACCTGTATACATGACCACATCAACATGGCATATGTACCCCTGTACACACACATGTATATCCAGAACGCATACAAATTTTTACAGATCCCTCCTCCCTCCCTCCTCTTTATTCTCTCCTCTCTCTCTCTCTTCCCCCCATCTTCCTCCTCCTAACACATACATTCACGATTTAAATCAATCTTAACAATATTTCTCTAAAGCATTAAGAAATCAATAGGGCTGATTGCAAATTTATGTCATAAAGCAGGGGTGATCCATCTTGTGGAAAGAGTCTTAAAACGAAGTGACTTATCTTTCAAGTGAATCTTTATTTTTCATTAATCTGTTTCTCAGTGTTAAAAAAAAATCCCCCGAGAAGTCAGCCCCAAAATTTATTGAGCAGCTGGTTCATTCTGAAGTTCTAACTTTCTAATCAATTTTATTTTTCATTATGAGACTTTGGAGAAATAAATCTGATTCTAAATTTTTATCGACCTCTGGGTCAGATATTGTAGCCAAACATCTCAATGCTTTACATAGGTATTCGTTTCCCACCCCCATCTCCCAGCTCCCTCAGCCTATTCCTAGGAATTAGTTCTGGGGCCAGGACATACACAAGACTGGAGATTTGGTCTCTGGCTTTATCTCCAGTTTCTGAGGAAAGCCTTGGAACCCAGATCTGATTCTGCAGAGGAATCATGGTTCCAGGGATTTCCTAGGGGGCTCTGCGAAGGATCAAGGACCCAGTCCCTGCCTCACCTTTCTCTAGGGAGGGGAGGAACCAGGCAGCTGCTTCTGTGTATGTGTCTTACTAAGGAAAATGTTGCTAGGACTCTGACTCTCTTCCATGTTCAAATCCACCTTTCCAAAGAGCCCATAAGAGGAACTAATACACCTGCCTTTTCCTGACAGGAGTCAGAGTCATATATACTCTTGAAGGATTGATCTTTCATGAAGATGATGCCACCCTCAAGGCTCATGATTGAGGAACAGGGACATTCCAAGGAGAACAAAGAACAGCCCTAAGAAGACAGACTTTTCTACAGCTCTGTGCAGTGGGCTGCTGTGAGGTGATGAGGCCAGCGCTCCAGACTACAGACCTTCACATCCTACACCTGACACTACCTGACCAACCATGGAGGAGTCACCTTGCATTTCTGCATCCATAGCCTCCTCTGACAGATAGGATGGAAATGCCTTCTCTGTGCATCCTCTCAACCGAGGAACAGAGAGAAGGCCAGACAAGTTTGCACAAGAGCAAGCACTTGGAGACCAGAAGGTATAGAGCAATAGGAAGTGATGGATTGTCAGCCTGTAAGTGTGCATGGTGGGATATGCCCAAGGGCCAGAGCCCCCAGGAAACCATTTTTCAGTTCTACTCGTTACCCTGCCCAGCTATGGGGTCTCCTCTTAGGTAACAAATTCATTCCCTGGATCTCACAGATCAAACCAAGTGGCTGCAGCAATACTGGTCTCCCCTTCCATCACGGGAGAGCAGTAATTTTCATCTTGATGGTGTATGGGGCAACTTTACACAAAACCAAATCTAGCTCCTGCCCTCCCACAACATATGGTGGTGGTGGAGCTTGAGGATGGGCCAGTGTAGCTGGAGAACTGTCCTCCTCTTAGCACACATACAGTCTTCATCCCATTTAAGGCGCAACCCCACAAAAGACACAATGGGAGAGGAGCAGGGATTGGTGAGGAGATCTGATTTTGACTGCCCTTTCCCTCCACTATGAGTTTGCATAAAAGGAAGCACTTGGAGACTGGAAGGCACAGGGCATGGGCATTGTATGAAACCAGAGATTAGCAAACCTGTTGGAGCTTCATACCTGGATTGAGGAGGAGGAGATAAGACAAAACTCAGTTACCTTCCAAGTCACTTGGATGCTCTGTGAGGTCACTGGCTGCAAGGTGACATCCATGGGAGGCCCGTCAGGAGCTGGAGTACAGAAAAAGCAACAGATGAGTCAGATCTTGCAGCAGACAGAATCTTATATCCTCACTCCCATTGTCTTGAGCTGGAGTACAGCTGGAGAGGAAGGAGAAGCTCATTTAGGGATAGCAGAGAATCTTGATTTTGGTTCTTCATGCTGGTAATTGATTATTAGCATTTGTTATGCCGTTTTTTACTTTACAATTATTTGTAAAATTGTGCATATATTTTTGGGATTTTCTTATTTGACAATAACAATAAAATACAGCAAGAGAGATCTTTTTATTTTTATTTTTTGTTTTTTTTTTTGAGACAGAGTCTCATTAGCTGTGTAGCTCAGGCTGTCCTCAAAACTCATCATGTAGACCAGGTGGGCCTCAAACTCATGGCAATCTTCCTGCCTCAGCCTCCTGAGTGCTGGGATTACAGGTGTGTGCCACCACAGCCAGCAGCAAGGGAAATCTTGTTTAAATTTTTCTAAAACTCTGTGTCAAAGACCTAGAAAATCATCCAAGGAACTAGGACTGCATATACTGCAGATCCAGCAGTGATACCTTGGTTCATGAACTTAATTCTTTCCACGATTCTGGCTGTAAGTCAAATTGGACAAGAACTGAATCAAATTTCCCCATAAAGCCAACACTGAATCTAGCTATTGAAGTTGATGTGGTTCCAGGAACATGGAAAGAATTAAGTTCATGAACTGAGGTATCACTGTATCTGTATTTTCCAAAGAGACTGGACCAAGGAAGTAGAGCAGAACCACGGACAGCTCCAAAGGGCCCAGGGTCTAGAGTCCTACTTACAGCAGGGTCAGGAAACAAATAAGCAAAATCAGCCTCCAGTGATTCCCAGGCAGATACAAACAAACAAACAAACAACCATTGGGATCAATCTCATCCTCTCTTTCAACCACAAGCCAGTTGCCAGTAGACAGGGCTGGTATGGATTCCTCAGTGTCCTTGATCTCCAAGACCATGGGCAGCAGTTGCAGGGCCAAGGGCTCACCAGCCTCCTCTGTGCTGATGGTGAGCTCCTTGCTTGGCTCGCTGCGGCCAATCTTGTTGAAGGAGTACATGCGGATGCTGTACACAGATGCTGGGTGCAAGTCCACGATGTTGGCCTGATTGATGGTGGGAGAGATGTTACGTGTGGACTGCTTGAAGTCCCAGGAATCTAGAGAGAAGACACCATTTCAAAACACATTCAGGCAAAATCCAGCATCCCTACTCTGCAGCAGTCTCCAGCCCATGCCACTCTTAATTGGATTTCCAGAGTTGTCCAGTCCACTGAGGCTGCAGAGAGAAGGTAAAGTCCTAAACAACTTCACAGGGAGTACAATGAGTCTGTCTCATGAAGCTCCAGCTTGGGAAAAGCCAGACTCTCTTCTGCCACCAGCCAGCTTGTGAGCTGAATCTCAGACAGGGTTGGACAAGGTATTTGCCAAGGTTCCTGCCAAGATCACCATTTCCTTGAAATTCTGGAGGGTCTGATTGTTTAGTTCCCTTCTTCCTGTGTCTCTCGGTACATCAGTGACCTGTACTACCTTTGAGATATCCCATCCACACAACAATCCCTGTGCAAAGGGAGAAGCCAAGCCTTCTTTCCGCTTTACCTTTTCTCTGTGTGCTTTTACATTTCCCTGCCTTGTGCTCTTGTGAGGTGGTGGTCTTGAATATTATGTGTCAGGGTTTGAGGGAGCAGATCAAGTGCCAGAGGCCCTAGCCCCAGCTCCACTCTCTTTCCTATACCAGCAGGGAAAGGATAGTACTCTGAGTCTTTCAGATCAGGGACCAGCAAAGGGATTAACATGTTCACAATTCATCCAAAGAGAATGGCAGTTCATTCCTGGACTAATGTTTAGCAAAACTGTAGAATGTGAAACTACCAGATAAATGCCACTCAGGGATACTGTGATGGTAAACAGCCTGCATCTCCAGAGGAATTCAGCCATTCATTCAATATATGCTTGCTGTGTACCTACCAGGGGATTCCAAGGAAAAAATGAGAAGCAGTTGCAGTTACAGCAAGGCTCAGCTAGGACCTTCCAAAGCCAGAATTCTTAACCAGATGCCTTCTTTGGCACTTTACTTTGAAAAAGAAAAGGCAAAGCACAAGGAAACAAGCTGATAGAGGGTTTCAAAGTGTTTCCAGGTCATGTCTGGGTATCACTATTCAAACTAATTTTCTACACCTTTTAAATCCTCTGTAGAGCACCCTGAAAAATTCTCAATTGAAAATGTTAAATTATACTCACTAGTTTAATTCCTAAAGCAGGAAAGGAGGCTAGAACATTCTAGGAAAATTTTAAGAAAATATAGTTTTAAGGCTAATGCCTGATGAATCAAGAGAATCCTATTTTCCCCAAACTCAGGATAACTGAGATCCTCATGCTTTTTAAAACACCACTCTCAGCTGCACAGGCTCAGCATCTGTGAAGGGCACTGGCCCAGCTCCCATCTGTAGTTTTGCATTTAATTCTCTCGTTGTGTGAGCCAAAGGAACAAAATGGCAGGCTGCTGATGCTCAGAAACACATTATTTTCTTCTTGTCTTTAAAAACACCCCAGTCACCCAACGAGTCACTCTGTGGCTCATAGGTTAAACCAAAATTGCAAACATGCAGGCTCCTACCTGCTGGGGACACCTCTTTGATTTGGGATGGAACAGGCTAGTAATGTGGAGCAGGTGCTCACTTCTCTCTGTGGCATCCCAGGAGCTGGTGCCAGCTCACAAATCACATTTGATTTGCCCATGTTTATAGGAGAGGGAGAATGATCAGAAGTCAGTGCATTCATTTTTGATGAGTGAGGGCAGAGGCAGGAGGCTCATGGGATGTGTCTGAAAGCAGAAGGGCTATGAAGAAGCATTACTAACATTTGCCAGGCACCTGTATCATGCCCGGTGCACCAGTGGTCACCTTGAACGCTCCCTGTGATGTCAGTGTTATATCTCTGTAGTATAGATGACCTCCACATCTCCAAAACCAATTTCCCACTTAACGTCTCAGGTGTGTTCAACACTTAGAGTTCTCTCTTTTTCTTGAAATACTTTTCCCTTGGCTGCTTCATAAAGTCTATTTTTTTCCCTTATGTTTTGGGTCAGTTTTTCTGTCTCTGAGCAGGTGCATCCTTTTCTACGGGCCATTGATGGTTAAAGGAGTCCATCTGGGAACCTCCAGGTTCTATCCTCTCCTCTCCTTCTCTCATGCTGCACTTTCCCCACTTACACCATCTAGTTCCATTTACACACTGACAACTTCCAGGTCTCCATACAGCCCTGGCTTCTCCTTTGAACTCTGGCCTTTCAGAGCCAACTGTTTGCTTGATATTTCCTTCTGGAGGTTCCAAAGACACCTCAAACTTAACATGTCCAAGACACAGTTCTTGACTGTACACTCAGTCAATCCATCTCCTTCCTGAGTTTCTCACCTGGGAATGGCACCACCAGCCATCCTGTGTGCCAGAAAGTTTGGTGCTATTCTGAACTCTTTCTGTTCTCTCCCTTGCTATCAAGCCCAATATCCTTTGTGTCTCTTGTAGCTCTTAAATATCACCACATGCCTCTACTCTATACCTAATCCCAGGCCAGGCTACTGTCACCCCTCATTTGGACTAGGAAAATGACTAGCCTCCAGTGTGCATCCTTTGTCCCCTTCCACTTGTGCTGGCCATTATTAATTCTGTGAAGAGGACTGAGCCCATCTCACAGGGCAAGTACTCCATCTTGCCCTTGAGGTGGTTCCACATAAAACTCTTCTTCTTCTTCTTCTTCTTCTTCTTAGCCCAATATCCTTTGTGTCTCTTGTAGCTCTTAAATATCACCACATGCCTCTACTCTATACCTAATCCCAGGCCAGGCTACTATCTAGCCAGCCTCCCAGCCTCCAGTGTGCATCCTTTGTCCCCTTCCACTTGTGCTGGGCATTGTAGCCATTATTAATTCTGTGAAGAGGACTGAGCCCATCTCACAGGGCAAGTACTCCATCTTGCCCTTGAAGTGGTTCTCCCAAAACACAAATTGGATACTGGCATCCCCTCACATAAAACTCTTCACTTCTTCTTCTTCTTCTCCTTCTCCTTCTTCTTCTCCTCCTCCTCCTCCT